>NC_138771.1:274280377-274880377 GCF_965119305.1 Pelophylax lessonae
TCTATCTCTATCTCTATCTCTATCTCTATCTCTATCTCTATCTCTATCTCTATCTCTATCTCTATCTCTATCTCTATCTCTATCTCTATCTCTATCTCTATCTCTATCTCTATCTCTATCTCTATCTCTATCTCTATCTCTATCTCTATCTCTATCTCTATCTCTATCTCTATCTCTATCTCTATCTCTATCTCTATCTCTATCTCTATCTCTATCTCTATCTCTATCTCTATCTCTATCTCTATCTCTATCTCTATCTCTATCTCTATCTCTATCTCTATCTCTATCTCTATCTCTATCTCTATCTCTATCTCTATCTCTATCTCTATCTCTATCTCTATCTCTATCTCTATCTCTATCTCTATCTCTATCTCTATCTCTATCTCTATCTCTATCTCTATCTCTATCTCTATCTCTATCTCTATCTCTATCTCTATCTCTATCTCTATCTCTATCTCTATCTCTATCTCTATCTCTATCTCTATCTCTATCTCTATCTCTATCTCTATCTCTATCTCTATCTCTATCTCTATCTCTATCTCTATCTCTATCTCTATCTCTATCTCTATCTCTATCTCTATCTCTATCTCTATCTCTATCTCTATCTCTATCTCTATCTCTATCTCTATCTCTATCTCTATCTCTATCTCTATCTCTATCTCTATCTCTATCTCTATCTCTATCTCTATCTCTATCTCTATCTCTATCTCTATCTCTATCTCTATCTCTATCTCTATCTCTATCTCTATCTCTATCTCTATCTCTATCTCTATCTCTATCTCTATCTCTATCTCTATCTCTATCTCTATCTCTATCTCTATCTCTATCTCTATCTCTATCTCTATCTCTATCTCTATCTCTATCTCTATCTCTATCTCTATCTCTATCTCTATCTCTATCTCTATCTCTATCTCTATCTCTATCTCTATCTCTATCTCTATCTCTATCTCTATCTCTATCTCTATCTCTATCTCTATCTCTATCTCTATCTCTATCTCTATCTCTATCTCTATCTCTATCTCTATCTCTATCTCTATCTCTATCTCTATCTCTATCTCTATCTCTATCTCTATCTCTATCTCTATCTCTATCTCTATCTCTATCTCTATCTCTATCTCTATCTCTATCTCTATCTCTATCTCTATCTCTATCTCTATCTCTATCTCTATCTCTATCTCTATCTCTATCTCTATCTCTATCTCTATCTCTATCTCTATCTCTATCTCTATCTCTATCTCTATCTCTATCTCTATCTCTATCTCTATCTCTATCTCTATCTCTATCTCTATCTCTATCTCTATCTCTATCTCTATCTCTATCTCTATCTCTATCTCTATCTCTATCTCTATCTCTATCTCTATCTCTATCTCTATCTCTATCTCTATCTCTATCTCTATCTCTATCTCTATCTCTATCTCTATCTCTATCTCTATCTCTATCTCTATCTCTATCTCTATCTCTATCTCTATCTCTATCTCTATCTCTATCTCTATCTCTATCTCTATCTCTATCTCTATCTCTATCTCTATCTCTATCTCTATCTCTATCTCTATCTCTATCTCTATCTCTATCTCTATCTCTATCTCTATCTCTATCTCTATCTCTATCTCTATCTCTATCTCTATCTCTATCTCTATCTCTATCTCTATCTCTATCTCTATCTCTATCTCTATCTCTATCTCTATCTCTATCTCTATCTCTATCTCTATCTCTATCTCTATCTCTATCTCTATCTCTATCTCTATCTCTATCTCTATCTCTATCTCTATCTCTATCTCTATCTCTATCTCTATCTCTATCTCTATCTCTATCTCTATCTCTATCTCTATCTCTATCTCTATCTCTATCTCTATCTCTATCTCTATCTCTATCTCTATCTCTATCTCTATCTCTATCTCTATCTCTATCTCTATCTCTATCTCTATCTCTATCTCTATCTCTATCTCTATCTCTATCTCTATCTCTATCTCTATCTCTATCTCTATCTCTATCTCTATCTCTATCTCTATCTCTATCTCTATCTCTATCTCTATCTCTATCTCTATCTCTATCTCTATCTCTATCTCTATCTCTATCTCTATCTCTATCTCTATCTCTATCTCTATCTCTATCTCTATCTCTATCTCTATCTCTATCTCTATCTCTATCTCTATCTCTATCTCTATCTCTATCTCTATCTCTATCTCTATCTCTATCTCTATCTCTATCTCTATCTCTATCTCTATCTCTATCTCTATCTCTATCTCTATCTCTATCTCTATCTCTATCTCTATCTCTATCTCTATCTCTATCTCTATCTCTATCTCTATCTCTATCTCTATCTCTATCTCTATCTCTATCTCTATCTCTATCTCTATCTCTATCTCTATCTCTATCTCTATCTCTATCTCTATCTCTATCTCTATCTCTATCTCTATCTCTATCTCTATCTCTATCTCTATCTCTATCTCTATCTCTATCTCTATCTCTATCTCTATCTCTATCTCTATCTCTATCTCTATCTCTATCTCTATCTCTATCTCTATCTCTATCTCTATCTCTATCTCTATCTCTATCTCTATCTCTATCTCTATCTCTATCTCTATCTCTATCTCTATCTCTATCTCTATCTCTATCTCTATCTCTATCTCTATCTCTATCTCTATCTCTATCTCTATCTCTATCTCTATCTCTATCTCTATCTCTATCTCTATCTCTATCTCTATCTCTATCTCTATCTCTATCTCTATCTCTATCTCTATCTCTATCTCTATCTCTATCTCTATCTCTATCTCTATCTCTATCTCTATCTCTATCTCTATCTCTATCTCTATCTCTATCTCTATCTCTATCTCTATCTCTATCTCTATCTCTATCTCTATCTCTATCTCTATCTCTATCTCTATCTCTATCTCTATCTCTATCTCTATCTCTATCTCTATCTCTATCTCTATCTCTATCTCTATCTCTATCTCTATCTCTATCTCTATCTCTATCTCTATCTCTATCTCTATCTCTATCTCTATCTCTATCTCTATCTCTATCTCTATCTCTATCTCTATCTCTATCTCTATCTCTATCTCTATCTCTATCTCTATCTCTATCTCTATCTCTATCTCTATCTCTATCTCTATCTCTATCTCTATCTCTATCTCTATCTCTATCTCTATCTCTATCTCTATCTCTATCTCTATCTCTATCTCTATCTCTATCTCTATCTCTATCTCTATCTCTATCTCTATCTCTATCTCTATCTCTATCTCTATCTCTATCTCTATCTCTATCTCTATCTCTATCTCTATCTCTATCTCTATCTCTATCTCTATCTCTATCTCTATCTCTATCTCTATCTCTATCTCTATCTCTATCTCTATCTCTATCTCTATCTCTATCTCTATCTCTATCTCTATCTCTATCTCTATCTCTATCTCTATCTCTATCTCTATCTCTATCTCTATCTCTATCTCTATCTCTATCTCTATCTCTATCTCTATCTCTATCTCTATCTCTATCTCTATCTCTATCTCTATCTCTATCTCTATCTCTATCTCTATCTCTATCTCTATCTCTATCTCTATCTCTATCTCTATCTCTATCTCTATCTCTATCTCTATCTCTATCTCTATCTCTATCTCTATCTCTATCTCTATCTCTATCTCTATCTCTATCTCTATCTCTATCTCTATCTCTATCTCTATCTCTATCTCTATCTCTATCTCTATCTCTATCTCTATCTCTATCTCTATCTCTATCTCTATCTCTATCTCTATCTCTATCTCTATCTCTATCTCTATCTCTATCTCTATCTCTATCTCTATCTCTATCTCTATCTCTATCTCTATCTCTATCTCTATCTCTATCTCTATCTCTATCTCTATCTCTATCTCTATCTCTATCTCTATCTCTATCTCTATCTCTATCTCTATCTCTATCTCTATCTCTATCTCTATCTCTATCTCTATCTCTATCTCTATCTCTATCTCTATCTCTATCTCTATCTCTATCTCTATCTCTATCTCTATCTCTATCTCTATCTCTATCTCTATCTCTATCTCTATCTCTATCTCTATCTCTATCTCTATCTCTATCTCTATCTCTATCTCTATCTCTATCTCTATCTCTATCTCTATCTCTATCTCTATCTCTATCTCTATCTCTATCTCTATCTCTATCTCTATCTCTATCTCTATCTCTATCTCTATCTCTATCTCTATCTCTATCTCTATCTCTATCTCTATCTCTATCTCTATCTCTATCTCTATCTCTATCTCTATCTCTATCTCTATCTCTATCTCTATCTCTATCTCTATCTCTATCTCTATCTCTATCTCTATCTCTATCTCTATCTCTATCTCTATCTCTATCTCTATCTCTATCTCTATCTCTATCTCTATCTCTATCTCTATCTCTATCTCTATCTCTATCTCTATCTCTATCTCTATCTCTATCTCTATCTCTATCTCTATCTCTATCTCTATCTCTATCTCTATCTCTATCTCTATCTCTATCTCTATCTCTATCTCTATCTCTATCTCTATCTCTATCTCTATCTCTATCTCTATCTCTATCTCTATCTCTATCTCTATCTCTATCTCTATCTCTATCTCTATCTCTATCTCTATCTCTATCTCTATCTCTATCTCTATCTCTATCTCTATCTCTATCTCTATCTCTATCTCTATCTCTATCTCTATCTCTATCTCTATCTCTATCTCTATCTCTATCTCTATCTCTATCTCTATCTCTATCTCTATCTCTATCTCTATCTCTATCTCTATCTCTATCTCTATCTCTATCTCTATCTCTATCTCTATCTCTATCTCTATCTCTATCTCTATCTCTATCTCTATCTCTATCTCTATCTCTATCTCTATCTCTATCTCTATCTCTATCTCTATCTCTATCTCTATCTCTATCTCTATCTCTATCTCTATCTCTATCTCTATCTCTATCTCTATCTCTATCTCTATCTCTATCTCTATCTCTATCTCTATCTCTATCTCTATCTCTATCTCTATCTCTATCTCTATCTCTATCTCTATCTCTATCTCTATCTCTATCTCTATCTCTATCTCTATCTCTATCTCTATCTCTATCTCTATCTCTATCTCTATCTCTATCTCTATCTCTATCTCTATCTCTATCTCTATCTCTATCTCTATCTCTATCTCTATCTCTATCTCTATCTCTATCTCTATCTCTATCTCTATCTCTATCTCTATCTCTATCTCTATCTCTATCTCTATCTCTATCTCTATCTCTATCTCTATCTCTATCTCTATCTCTATCTCTATCTCTATCTCTATCTCTATCTCTATCTCTATCTCTATCTCTATCTCTATCTCTATCTCTATCTCTATCTCTATCTCTATCTCTATCTCTATCTCTATCTCTATCTCTATCTCTATCTCTATCTCTATCTCTATCTCTATCTCTATCTCTATCTCTATCTCTATCTCTATCTCTATCTCTATCTCTATCTCTATCTCTATCTCTATCTCTATCTCTATCTCTATCTCTATCTCTATCTCTATCTCTATCTCTATCTCTATCTCTATCTCTATCTCTATCTCTATCTCTATCTCTATCTCTATCTCTATCTCTATCTCTATCTCTATCTCTATCTCTATCTCTATCTCTATCTCTATCTCTATCTCTATCTCTATCTCTATCTCTATCTCTATCTCTATCTCTATCTCTATCTCTATCTCTATCTCTATCTCTATCTCTATCTCTATCTCTATCTCTATCTCTATCTCTATCTCTATCTCTATCTCTATCTCTATCTCTATCTCTATCTCTATCTCTATCTCTATCTCTATCTCTATCTCTATCTCTATCTCTATCTCTATCTCTATCTCTATCTCTATCTCTATCTCTATCTCTATCTCTATCTCTATCTCTATCTCTATCTCTATCTCTATCTCTATCTCTATCTCTATCTCTATCTCTATCTCTATCTCTATCTCTATCTCTATCTCTATCTCTATCTCTATCTCTATCTCTATCTCTATCTCTATCTCTATCTCTATCTCTATCTCTATCTCTATCTCTATCTCTATCTCTATCTCTATCTCTATCTCTATCTCTATCTCTATCTCTATCTCTATCTCTATCTCTATCTCTATCTCTATCTCTATCTCTATCTCTATCTCTATCTCTATCTCTATCTCTATCTCTATCTCTATCTCTATCTCTATCTCTATCTCTATCTCTATCTCTATCTCTATCTCTATCTCTATCTCTATCTCTATCTCTATCTCTATCTCTATCTCTATCTCTATCTCTATCTCTATCTCTATCTCTATCTCTCTATCTCTATCTCTATCTCTATCTCTATCTCTATCTCTATCTCTATCTCTATCTCTATCTCTATCTCTATCTCTATCTCTATCTCTATCTCTATCTCTATCTCTATCTCTATCTCTATCTCTATCTCTATCTCTATCTCTATCTCTATCTCTATCTCTATCTCTATCTCTATCTCTATCTCTATCTCTATCTCTATCTCTATCTCTATCTCTATCTCTATCTCTATCTCTATCTCTATCTCTATCTCTATCTCTATCTCTATCTCTATCTCTATCTCTATCTCTATCTCTATCTCTATCTCTATCTCTATCTCTATCTCTATCTCTATCTCTATCTCTATCTCTATCTCTATCTCTATCTCTATCTCTATCTCTATCTCTATCTCTATCTCTATCTCTATCTCTATCTCTATCTCTATCTCTATCTCTATCTCTATCTCTATCTCTATCTCTATCTCTATCTCTATCTCTATCTCTATCTCTATCTCTATCTCTATCTCTATCTCTATCTCTATCTCTATCTCTATCTCTATCTCTATCTCTATCTCTATCTCTATCTCTATCTCTATCTCTATCTCTATCTCTATCTCTATCTCTATCTCTATCTCTATCTCTATCTCTATCTCTATCTCTATCTCTATCTCTATCTCTATCTCTATCTCTATCTCTATCTCTATCTCTATCTCTATCTCTATCTCTATCTCTATCTCTATCTCTATCTCTATCTCTATCTCTATCTCTATCTCTATCTCTATCTCTATCTCTATCTCTATCTCTATCTCTATCTCTATCTCTATCTCTATCTCTATCTCTATCTCTATCTCTATCTCTATCTCTATCTCTATCTCTATCTCTATCTCTATCTCTATCTCTATCTCTATCTCTATCTCTATCTCTATCTCTATCTCTATCTCTATCTCTATCTCTATCTCTATCTCTATCTCTATCTCTATCTCTATCTCTATCTCTATCTCTATCTCTATCTCTATCTCTATCTCTATCTCTATCTCTATCTCTATCTCTATCTCTATCTCTATCTCTATCTCTATCTCTATCTCTATCTCTATCTCTATCTCTATCTCTATCTCTATCTCTATCTCTATCTCTATCTCTATCTCTATCTCTATCTCTATCTCTATCTCTATCTCTATCTCTATCTCTATCTCTATCTCTATCTCTATCTCTATCTCTATCTCTATCTCTATCTCTATCTCTATCTCTATCTCTATCTCTATCTCTATCTCTATCTCTATCTCTATCTCTATCTCTATCTCTATCTCTATCTCTATCTCTATCTCTATCTCTATCTCTATCTCTATCTCTATCTCTATCTCTATCTCTATCTCTATCTCTATCTCTATCTCTATCTCTATCTCTATCTCTATCTCTATCTCTATCTCTATCTCTATCTCTATCTCTATCTCTATCTCTATCTCTATCTCTATCTCTATCTCTATCTCTATCTCTATCTCTATCTCTATCTCTATCTCTATCTCTATCTCTATCTCTATCTCTATCTCTATCTCTATCTCTATCTCTATCTCTATCTCTATCTCTATCTCTATCTCTATCTCTATCTCTATCTCTATCTCTATCTCTATCTCTATCTCTATCTCTATCTCTATCTCTATCTCTATCTCTATCTCTATCTCTATCTCTATCTCTATCTCTATCTCTATCTCTATCTCTATCTCTATCTCTATCTCTATCTCTATCTCTATCTCTATCTCTATCTCTATCTCTATCTCTATCTCTATCTCTATCTCTATCTCTATCTCTATCTCTATCTCTATCTCTATCTCTATCTCTATCTCTATCTCTATCTCTATCTCTATCTCTATCTCTATCTCTATCTCTATCTCTATCTCTATCTCTATCTCTATCTCTATCTCTATCTCTATCTCTATCTCTATCTCTATCTCTATCTCTATCTCTATCTCTATCTCTATCTCTATCTCTATCTCTATCTCTATCTCTATCTCTATCTCTATCTCTATCTCTATCTCTATCTCTATCTCTATCTCTATCTCTATCTCTATCTCTATCTCTATCTCTATCTCTATCTCTATCTCTATCTCTATCTCTATCTCTATCTCTATCTCTATCTCTATCTCTATCTCTATCTCTATCTCTATCTCTATCTCTATCTCTATCTCTATCTCTATCTCTATCTCTATCTCTATCTCTATCTCTATCTCTATCTCTATCTCTATCTCTATCTCTATCTCTATCTCTATCTCTATCTCTATCTCTATCTCTATCTCTATCTCTATCTCTATCTCTATCTCTATCTCTATCTCTATCTCTATCTCTATCTCTATCTCTATCTCTATCTCTATCTCTATCTCTATCTCTATCTCTATCTCTATCTCTATCTCTATCTCTATCTCTATCTCTATCTCTATCTCTATCTCTATCTCTATCTCTATCTCTATCTCTATCTCTATCTCTATCTCTATCTCTATCTCTATCTCTATCTCTATCTCTATCTCTATCTCTATCTCTATCTCTATCTCTATCTCTATCTCTATCTCTATCTCTATCTCTATCTCTATCTCTATCTCTATCTCTATCTCTATCTCTATCTCTATCTCTATCTCTATCTCTATCTCTATCTCTATCTCTATCTCTATCTCTATCTCTATCTCTATCTCTATCTCTATCTCTATCTCTATCTCTATCTCTATCTCTATCTCTATCTCTATCTCTATCTCTATCTCTATCTCTATCTCTATCTCTATCTCTATCTCTATCTCTATCTCTATCTCTATCTCTATCTCTATCTCTATCTCTATCTCTATCTCTATCTCTATCTCTATCTCTATCTCTATCTCTATCTCTATCTCTATCTCTATCTCTATCTCTATCTCTATCTCTATCTCTATCTCTATCTCTATCTCTATCTCTATCTCTATCTCTATCTCTATCTCTATCTCTATCTCTATCTCTATCTCTATCTCTATCTCTATCTCTATCTCTATCTCTATCTCTATCTCTATCTCTATCTCTATCTCTATCTCTATCTCTATCTCTATCTCTATCTCTATCTCTATCTCTATCTCTATCTCTATCTCTATCTCTATCTCTATCTCTATCTCTATCTCTATCTCTATCTCTATCTCTATCTCTATCTCTATCTCTATCTCTATCTCTATCTCTATCTCTATCTCTATCTCTATCTCTATCTCTATCTCTATCTCTATCTCTATCTCTATCTCTATCTCTATCTCTATCTCTATCTCTATCTCTATCTCTATCTCTATCTCTATCTCTATCTCTATCTCTATCTCTATCTCTATCTCTATCTCTATCTCTATCTCTATCTCTATCTCTATCTCTATCTCTATCTCTATCTCTATCTCTATCTCTATCTCTATCTCTATCTCTATCTCTATCTCTATCTCTATCTCTATCTCTATCTCTATCTCTATCTCTATCTCTATCTCTATCTCTATCTCTATCTCTATCTCTATCTCTATCTCTATCTCTATCTCTATCTCTATCTCTATCTCTATCTCTATCTCTATCTCTATCTCTATCTCTATCTCTATCTCTATCTCTATCTCTATCTCTATCTCTATCTCTATCTCTATCTCTATCTCTATCTCTATCTCTATCTCTATCTCTATCTCTATCTCTATCTCTATCAAAACACCGTGGATCTAAAAAGTCTACATACCCCTGTTTAAAATGTCAGGTTTCTGTGATGTAAAAAAGAAAAAAATTAGACTAAGATAAATTTCAGAACTTTTTCCACCTTTTTTTAATGTGACCTATAAACTGTACAACTCGATTGAAAAACAAACTGAAATCTTTTGGAGGGGGGAAGTGAAAAAAAAACCCGAAAATGTGGTTGCATAAGTGTGCACACCCTCTTATAACTGGGAATGTAGCTGTGTTCTGAATTAAACAAACCCATTCAAACTCATGTTAAATAGGAGTCAGTACACACCTGCCATAATTTAAAGTGCCTCTGATTACCCCAAATAAAGTACAGCTGTTCTAGTAGGTCTTTCCTGATATTTTCTTATAGCCCGTACACACAATCCGAAAATCGGACGACAGATAGTCTGCATGTGTTTTTTTTTTTTTTTGCATGCTAGTCTCATATCAAAAATGGGAGAGGTTACTAAAGTTACGAACAACAGGATAAAAATTTGGAAGTGATGTAATGTGTTGTAGTGTATTTGTGTTGTATTTTTGGACAACACACTGTACTGATTAAACTAAAATCGTACGATCTGGTATCTTACAAGAAACCATTCCCAGTAAGTGCCGATTCACAAGAAACCATTTTCGTGCTTGTCCGATCGGATAATATCTGATGAACTGTAGTGATCGGCTCTCAAAAGCTCCGTACTAACGATCCGATGATCGTACGATCGCTTTGAAAGCGGTATTTTTCCTCCTATTTTTGGATCGTGTGTACGGGCCATTAGTTGCATCCTACAGCAAAAGCCATGGTCTGCAGAAGGCTTCCAAAACATCAGAGGGATCTCATTGTTAAAAGGTATCAGTCAGGAGAAGGGTACAAAAGCATTTCCAAGGCATTAGATATACCATGGAACACAGTGAAGACAGTCATCATCACGTTCGGAAAATATGGCATAACAGTGACATTACCATGAACTGGACATCCCTCCAAAATTGATGAAAAGACGAGAAGAAAACTGGTCAGGGAGGCTGCCAAGAGGCCTACAGCAACATTAAAGGAGCTGAAGGAATAACTGGCAAGTACTGGCTGTGTGGTACATGTGAGAACAATCTCCCGTATTCTTCATATGTCTGGGCTATGGGGTAGAGCGGCAAGATGGAAATCTTTTCTTACAAAGAAAAACATTTTAAGCCTGGCTAAATTTTGCAAAAACACATCTGAAGTCTCCCAAAACCATGTGGGAAAATGTGTTGTGGTCTGATGAAACCAAGTTTGAACTTTTTGGCCATAATTCCAAAAGATATGTTTGGAGCAAAAACAGCACTGCCATCACCAAAAGAACACCATACCCACAGTGAAGCATGGCGGTGGCAGCAACATGCTTTGGGGCTGTTTTTCTTCAGCTGGAACAGGGGTCTTAGTCAATGTAGAGGGAATTATGAACAGTTTCAAATACCAGTCAATATTGGCACAAAACCTTCATTCAGCATGACACCGACCCAAAGCATACATCCAAATCGACAAAGGAATGGCTTCACCATAAGGTGATTAAAGTTTTTGGAATGGCCCAGCCAGAGCCCAGACCTGAATCCGATTTTGAAAATGTGGGATGATCTGAAGGGGCTGTGCACAGATGACCTCGCAATATGACAGATTTGGAATGTTTTTGCAAAGAAGAGTGAGCCAACACTGCCAAGTCAAGATGTGCCATGCTAATAGACTCGTACCCAAAAAGACTGCGTGCTGTAAAAAAATCAAAAGGTGCGTCAAAGTATTCGTTAAAAGGGTGTGCACACTTATGCAACCGTATTATTTTAGTTTTATTTTTACTTCCCTTCACCTAAAAGATATCAGTTTGTTGAGTTGTACAGTTTATAGGTCACATTTAAAGGTGGAAAAGGTTCTGAAATGATTTAACTAGGTTTTTTTTTTTTTTTTTTCTTTAACATTACAGAAACCTGTTCTTTTAACAGGGGTGTGTAGACTTTTTTTTTTTTTTTTTTTTATATCCACTGTATATAGCGTTTATTCTGTGCAAACTGCCGTTGGTTATATGACCTTCGACTGAGAACCACCCCAATATAATCGTTTGCTGTGTAAAGCCGTTTTGGTCTGCCATCACTCTTTAAAAACCACATGATTTGCACTTTGATTTATCTTTTTAATCTACTCTTGTTTCATAAAGTACAGATATAACCTGCTACCTGTCTTCTAGCGTTCAATGGCTTTGTTCTATTTGTGTTATTGTAAAGGGCGGTTTTTGTTCTTTTGACAGAATACGATGACATTCTTCATTCATTTTAGCACAAACATGCAGACAAGACCAGACCATTAACTACGTATTATTTATGATGACTTCGGGGGATTGTATTCTGGCTGACTTGGTAAATCTTCCCATGATTCAATGAATCGCATCTTCCAAAAATACATAAGTGCCCTGATTTATTTTTCACAGCATCATGTAATACAGGCTTAATGATCCAAAATCTGGATGACGCATTCCTCTCCTTATTTCCGGGGGGCCAGACAGGGATGCGCAAAGGTAGCTAAAGTGATTGCAGTATGGTAATAGGTTACTATGGTAATAGGTTACTAATGTACCAGCTTTTTAAATACCAGAAGCAGACTGGCACAATCATATGCACCACTGCATACTTTATGGTTGTCACATCCCGCTTTCTTCCGAAAACACAGCGGGGTTGATGTACTAAGGCAGGGGTGTCAAACTCATTTCATTGTGGGAAGCATCAGCGTTATGGTTACCCTCAGATGGTGTGTTCTATTAATAAGACTGCAGAGTTCTGGAGTATACAGCATATAGAGTGCATAGTTCTGGAGTGTGCAGCATAGGCTGTCCAGTCCAGATCTCACTTTAGGATGGGAATTGTATGTAATATTAAATATTACTTCAACAGCGCATATCCTGGAGCAGGGTGGTGTGGGAAAGTGTTGTGTAAAGATTATATATAAATTAGTGATACCAAGTGTGTTGGTGGTCACACTCTGTAGTCTGATTGTGACTTGGGGGTTGCTGCTGCAAACAGCCCTGAAGGTGTTTGTGTAGTGCTAGGTAATGTGGTGAGTATTACCTACAGCGCGTACCCTGTATAGAATAAGGTGTGTAATACCACCTAATACACTTTTTCCCGTGTGCTTAAAGTGCAAATGCTGTGCTTATTTTGACTTTGTCATAAATAAATAAATAATATACACACATATTAATTAATATTAAATGACAATAATAACCTAAAAAGTCCTTTAAAAATCAATTATCAAATAAGTGCTATGTAGGTGAATAAATACAATGTCCATATAGTCCAATAAAATGAATTAATATTCCAAGGTGACTGTTCTAGCTTCAATAACGGTGCTTCAAACCAGCAGACAAACAGTGCAATGGTGGTGACACCCTCCGTGCTCCTGTGTTCATAGGATAGGCAATGCAGACTCGCCAGATGTTGTTGACCCCCGATGTTTTACGGCAAGTGGGTCAATAAAGCTTGTCTGGTGAGTGTCCAGCGGGGTCCCAGCCGTCCGTGCTCGGGTGGTCCTGGATCCTCCTATTGGTTGGTGTGTTTAAAACAAAAATATTGCACTGTTGCTGCTGACTTTATAAAGGCATTTACTTGTCCAGGGATCCAGGGATGTCCTCACCCGAGCCAATTCTTCCAATAGAGATTGGCGCGAGTGCTTTTATTTATACAGATCTCACTTTAACCTCCTCCTCGGCTCTGCACTACTCTCCTGCAATAAACTCCCAATTACGTGCAAGATAAAAACATTTTTGCTTGCTTGTGATTAGATAATGGAAATTAGCAGAGCTTCACTTCATTCACTAAACTATGGGGAAAATTCTCTTGCATAGTGATTACACTGCTTACCTGTTAGCAAATCAACTTAGTGTGATGTTGGGCACACTAGTCCGTCCTTTTTTTTTTTTTTTTTTTTTTTCCTTGCAATAAAATGCATGCATTTTACTGCAAGATACAATAACTGGTGTTCTTCAGGCTACACTACCAGCCGCAAGCGCAATGTTTAAATTGCATTTTGTCTGATCCCCGTAATAGTCTTTTTAGGTTGCACAACCAGACACCTTCCCCCCCCCCCCCTTTTTTTTTTTTTTAATTCATTCCTACATTATGTGGCTTGTCTACTTCTATGTGCTGATGCTTTTAAGGCTCTTTTACACCAGGCTGTTGCTGCAACCTGCAGTAAAATGCATGTGTTACTGCAACACACAGGGACGTACCATATGTTGATGCATTGGGGTGCCGTTCAATCGAATGGTATGCGAAGCACCACACAATGTAGATGAGGAAAAAATACAGGATGGGATGCGAATACAGTGTTACACAATGTGCATTATCTCATGCATTAATGCAGGTTATTATTTATTACATTTTTATTATTCAGCATTTATATAGCACCAGCAGTTTACACAGCACTTTACAAAATGAAGGCAGATTGTAGTTACAATACAGTTCAATACAAGAGAACCCTGCTCATTAGAGTTTACAATCCAAGATCTAATAATTTTAATAATGCATGACTATTACTATAATATGGCTAAGCATGAAAGAGCGCTTATGAAAATGCAGTAACCCCCCTAGTGACAAAACACTGTTCGGAGGATGGCAAATTGAACCTTGGTTGGCATGTGTTGTTGTAAAAAAAAATCAAATGGAAGCTAAAGCGGCGTTAATCTCGCTTGTGTTTTTTATATTCTAACCTGCTCTGAAAAATGACAGCTGAGATCTGGTTGTTGGGAGCAACGCCTCCCCTTTCATTTTCTGGAAAATTTTGTTTGTGTAGGAGGAAGAATTTGCAAATGTCTTTCATAATTACAAAGATTCTTTTAACCCTAAAAAAAAAAAAAAAAAAAAAAAAAAAAAACACCCTCACCTGAGGGAATATGTAGGCTGCAACTGCAGACTTTTTTTTTTTTTTTTTATTCTTTGCCATTTGCCTGGCTGTTGCGTTCAATAACTTTTTGTGTCACTGACCTATAAAAACTGTAAGGGAGCATTCTTCCCACTGACTCCCCAGTGTAAGGGAGCCGCCTTTCCCGCTGGCTTTTTTTTTTTATGTTCCTTTTTAAACCAGGGTTTATTATCACTTTAAGATAGTGTGCTGGTTGCTCAGAGGTAGCCAGCCCCATTCATACAGATGAGTCCATCAGGAAATGAGCTGCCATCATCCCTGAACAGTTCCCAGTATAATGCAGAGAAACTGCAGCAAACATACTGCTAAAACACACGCTGTGAAAATGCTCACCGTTTTTACATTTTGATCATGTGACTCCAGCTTTCAGTTTTGTGGTTTAAGCAAACCCCGATGCTTTGATGCATACACTCACTGTTTCTCGGTTTCCTTTTTTTTTATTTTTTTTGTAAAATAAAATAGACATCCATTGCTTGAGAAAATATATAGCCTAAGGGTTTACAGAGAGAAACTGCTTCACAGCATTCAGAATTGGCAAGGTATTTTTATGCCCTGTTAAAATGCACATTCAACAAGTAGTTCTGGGCCTGTGATGTGGTGCTGCGTGAATTATCTGCGTTATAAACCAGATACGTGAATGTCAATGAGTGCTGTGTTGTATGGAGCCGGATTTCTGACCTATATTTAATCACTCCAGCATCTTCATTACGTGTGATTTCCTTTCTAGGAGAGCAGTTGTCAGTGATAAAGTACGATGTTTACCAATGAAGATGTAGCTCCATCCGGCACTCCTGTTTAATTTACCGCAGTTTATCCTGGGTAGAAATTCTTTGCCATCCTGTTTTCCTCTGGAATATATGAGTTGGTAACGTCCCTGGCCCTTATGAGTTTGCCTTGAAGGCTTTATTTATCACATGTACATTCAGGGCTGAATGCATTTTTGTATTAGCAGCCCTTGGCGAGGCACCTGATGCACATCGAGATCTCCGCTAAGACACGATATCTTAGAATGCTGGTGGAAAGGGGGGGGGGATCTGTAGGATTTTACACATCCACAGGATGCCTGAAGACCTAAAGAAGATTGAGGTTGTATTATACTGGGACTGTTTTACTCAAAACATGAACAAGCTGCCATATGTTTACTTAGGAATGGCTGGTATTGGACCACAATAACAGTCTATGGGCATTATCTACATCAGTGGTTCTTAACCTTGTTGGAGGTACTGAACCCCACCAGCTTCATATGCGCATTCACCGAACCCTTCTTAATTGGAAAAATAAAATATGATTTTATGAGTCTAGTCTCGGGAGGGGCACTGCCAGAAAATAAGGTGTTGTTTACAGAACTGAATTAAACGTATCATACAAAGTAAAATGTACAGAGGTCAGTAGTGTGTAGGGCAGTGTACAGAGGTCAGTAGGCTGTAGAGCAGCGTACAGAGGTCAGTAGGCTGTAGGGCAGCGTACAGAGGTCAGTAGGCTGTAGGGCAGCGTACAGAGGTCAGTAGGCTGTAGGGCAGCGTACAGAGGTCAGTAGGCTGTAGGGCAGCGTACAGAGGTCAGTAGGCTGTAGGGCAGCGTACAGAGGTCAGTAGGCTGTAGGGCAGCGTACAGAGGTCAGTAGGCTGTAGGGCAGCGTACAGAGGTCAGTAGGCTGTAGGGCAGCGTACAGAGGTCAGTAGGCTGTAGGGCAGCGTACAGAGGTCAGTAGGCTGTAGGGCAGCGTACAGAGGTCAGTAGGCTGTAGGGCAGCGTACAGAGGTCAGTAGGCTGTAGGGCAGCGTACAGAGGTCAGTAGGCTGTAGGGCAGCGTACAGAGGTCAGTAGGCTGTAGGGCAGCGTACAGAGGTCAGTAGGCTGTAGGGCAGCGTACAGAGGTCAGTAGGCTGTAGGGCAGCGTACAGAGGTCAGTAGGCTGTAGGGCAGCGTACAGAGGTCAGTAGGCTGTAGGGCAGCGTACAGAGGTCAGTAGGCTGTAGGGCAGCGTACAGAGGTCAGTAGGCTGTAGGGCAGCGTACAGAGGTCAGTAGGCTGTAGGGCAGCGTACAGAGGTCAGTAGGCTGTAGGGCAGCGTACAGAGGTCAGTAGGCTGTAGGGCAGCGTACAGAGGTCAGTAGGCTGTAGGGCAGCGTACAGAGGTCAGTAGGCTGTAGGGCAGCGTACAGAGGTCAGTAGGCTGTAGGGCAGCGTACAGAGGTCAGTAGGCTGTAGGGCAGCGTACAGAGGTCAGTAGGCTGTAGGGCAGCGTACAGAGGTCAGTAGGCTGTAGGGCAGCGTACAGAGGTCAGTAGGCTGTAGGGCAGCGTACAGAGGTCAGTAGGCTGTAGGGCAGCGTACAGAGGTCAGTAGGCTGTAGGGCAGCGTACAGAGGTCAGTAGGCTGTAGGGCAGCGTACAGAGGTCAGTAGGCTGTAGGGCAGCGTACAGAGGTCAGTAGGCTGTAGGGCAGCGTACAGAGGTCAGTAGGCTGTAGGGCAGCGTACAGAGGTCAGTAGGCTGTAGGGCAGCGTACAGAGGTCAGTAGGCTGTAGGGCAGCGTACAGAGGTCAGTAGCATGTAGGGCAGTGTATAGGGGTCAGTAGTTTTTAGGGCGGCGCAGAAAGGTCAGTAGGATGTAGGGCAGTGTATACGGGTCAGTTGATTGTAGAGAAGGATAGAGTGGCCAGTAGGCTGTAGGACGGTGTACAGAGAATAGGGCAGAGGACAGGAGTTGACAGGACAGAGGATAGGACAGTGTACAGGGATCGGTAAAGCCACACACCAGGGGGCTGGGAGGACACACCAGAGGAGGGTCAGGAGGGCACACACTGGGGGGGGGGTCAGGAGGGCACACACCGGGGGGTTATGAGGGCACACACCAGTGGAGAGTCAGGAGGCCACACACTGGGTGTCAGGAGGGCACACATCAGTGGTTGGGAGGGCACACACTGGGGGGGGGGGGGGTTGGGAGGACATACCATGGGGTGTCAGGAAGGCACACTGGGGTGGGGTTGGGAGGGCATACCATGGGGTGTCAGGGGGGCACACACTTGGGGGGGTTGGGAGGGCATACCATTGGGTGTCAGGAGGGCACACACTGGGGTGGGGGGTTGGGAGGGCATACCATTGGGTGTCAGGAGGGCACACACTGGGAGGAGGTGTTGGGAGGGCATACCATGGGGTGTCAGGGGGGCACACACCAGGGGGCATTCACAATGCTTATTGAGCTAAATGAAAAGGACATGCATTTCCATTTGTCAGCTAACAGCACCTCTATGCTAAGCTGCAGTAACTCAGCAGACTTCGCATAGAGGCGCTTGCAAACTAATCCACCATGTACAGCTAGTTGAGCCTACCTCCAGGAACATTCACTCCGCTCCCTCTGCTCACTTGCTCACACTTCCCTCTTCCAGGCGGGCGCGATCTCCGTGGTCAGGTACATCCCCATCCCGCCCACTCAAGCAGCAAGCAGCCTGCAGGAGATAGGCTGGAAACCTGCTGGGGGAGGTACAGGGGGCAGAGCGTCAAGTGTCTATGTGTAATGGCTGTGAGTCGTCCCGACCGCAGCTCTGATTTCCGGGGGCGGGGGGGGGGGTTTGGCCTCACAATCAGTAATATTTTCTCGGGGGGGAGCAATTGCCCTGTTGCCCCCCCGCCGAACCCCTGAGACTGACTCACCGAACCCCTGGGGTTCGATCGAACCCAGGTTAAGAACCACTGATCTACATTAATACGGCGCAATATGCCCAGTTCAGCAGGTGCAAAGGACACATTTGTAGAATTGGCACAGTTTAGAAATGGTGTTCCCCAAATGTTTGTTTTACAAGCTTCAAATGCATCACTAGAAATACCTGCCAATAAGCATACTATAATAGGAAAAAAATATACAGAGTATTCCCGCGCCAAATGGAGAACCCTAGAGTTTCTGAATAATATATATATATATATATATATATATATATATATATATATATATATATATAATGTGTGTGTGTGTGTGTGTGTGTGTGTATGTATATATATATATATATATATATATATATATATATATATATATATATATATATATATATTATATAATTAGTGTGTGTGAATAAGCATACTAAGTGATATTAAACCCTCAGTTATTTAATCACTTTCAGCAACTGATTTATTCACTTACGGAGTATGCAGCTTCATGATCTTTTAATCCTTGCCTACAGTACAGGTGCATCTTTAGAATATCATCAAAAAGTTTAATTTATTTCAGTAATTCGAATCAATTGGTGCAACTCGTATAGATTCATTACACATAGACTAATATATTCCAAGCGTTTATTTCTTTTAATTTTGATGATGCAGCTAGTGAAAACCCAAAAAATCATTAACGGAGAAAATTAGAACATTACGTAAGACCAATAAAAAAAAAAAAGATTAATACAGAAATGTTGGCTTACCGAAAAATATATCCCATGTACTATAAGTATAGTATGCATGTAATATTTGATCCGGGTTCCTTTTGCACAAATTGCCTCCATGCCACACCGCATTGATGTAGTAATCAGCCTGTGGCACTGCTGAGGTGTTATGGAAGCCCAAGTTGCTTTGATAGCAGCCTTCAGCTCATCTGCATTGTTGGGTCTGGTGTGTCTCCTCCTCTTCCTCTTGACAATACCCCACAGATTCTCTACGGGGTTTAGGTCTGGCAAGTTTGCTGGCCAATCAAGCACAGTGATGCCATGATCATTTAAAGCAGGTGTTGGTACTTTTGGCAGTGTGGACAGGTGCCATGTCCTACTGGAAAATTTAAATCCGCATCTCCATAAAGCTGGTCAGCAGAGGGAAGCATTAAGTGCTCTAGAATTTCCTAGTAGAGGGCTGCACTTACTTTGAACTTGCTAAAGCATTAGTGGACCAACTCCAGCAGATGACATGGCTCCACAAATCATCACTGACTGTAGAAACTTCACACTGGAGTCTGGACCTCGTGCAATTTGGTTTCTGTGTGCCTTCAGTTTTCCTCCAGATTCTGGTTCCTTGATTTCCAAATGAAATACAAAATTTACATTTTTTATATCTAAAAAAGAGGACTTTGAACCACTGAGCAACAGTCCAGTCTTTTTTTTTTTTTTTTTTCTCCTTGGCCCAGGTAAGATGCTTCTGACGTCTCTGATTTAAGAGTGGCTTGACACAAGGAATGCAAGCATTGTAGCCCATGTCCTGGATACGTCTGTGTGTTTGGCTCTTGAGGCACTGACACCAGCCGTAGTCCACTCCTTGTTCATCTTCCCCAAGTCTTAACCACTTAAGCCCCGGAAGATTTTACCCCCTTCCTGACCAGGGCCTATTTTGCGATTCGGCACTGCGTGACTTTAACGGACAATTGCGCGGTCGTGCGACGCTGTACCTAAACGAATTTGACGTCCTTTTTTTCCCCACAAACAGAGCTTTCTTTTGGTGGTATTTGATCACCTGTGCGATTTTTTTTTTTTTTTTTTTTTTTTTTTTTTTTTTTTTTTTTTTTTTTTTTTTTTTTTTTTACTTTTTGCGCTATAAACAAAAAACGGCGTCAATTTTGCAAAAATAACAATATTCCCCCCCGCAAAAAAAAGTAAAAGTCAGAATTTTAAAATTTTGGGCCTATTTTTTTATCATATGTTTGGTTAAAAAAATCGCAAAAAACGTATTTTGATTGGTTTGCGCAAAAGTTATTGCGTTTACTAACAAAGGGAAAGATTTTTGTCTTTTTTTTTTTTTTTTTTTTTTTGCGGGACTGCGACATTGCGGCGGACAGATCGGACCCTTGACTGACATTTTTGACACTTTTGGGGTTACCAGTGACATTTCTACAGTAATCAGTGCTCTACATATGCACTGTTACTGTAAAATTACACTGGCAGTGAAGGGGTTAACTTTTTTTTTGAGAGGGAGGGGTTATGTGTATCCCTAGGGGCGTGATTCTAACTGTGATTGGCTGTGGCTTGAGGTGTAGGAACAGTTTTTGAAAATTCGGCAGCTAAATACCTTTTTTTTTTCACATCGCCGATGTGTGGTCACGTGACTGCCCGGCTGACGTCAGAGGGAAATCTCAGCCCCTCCTGCTGTAGTCCTTAGATCAGGAAAGGAGAGTGGCGGGCAGTCACGTGACCACACATCGAGGCTGTGAAAAAAGTATTTAGCTGCTGAACTTTCAAAAATCGCATACATCATTGTAGTATATCTTATTACAGAGAGGCTGGCAGGAATTGGGATCATTGGCTTTACTACCACTTTAAAGTGTAACTAAACTCCTAACTCGCCTCCACCTTCAATAGATGTGACGGTTGTGTCCCTCACTGGCCACTGATCTTCTCCCTGGGCTACTTCTGGGTGCCAGGTTTTCTGGCCAGCAGTTGATAACTTATGCACGGCACCCAGTCTTTCCTGGTATACTGGGAAATGATTATTTTATTGCGCTCAGTATGTTAAACTATAAAAATGAGTCTAATGCATTCACATACTCTGCAGTCCCTGTAGATGCCTTTTTTGGCTTATAATTTAGAGGAAAACTGGATCCTAAGCTGCTAGGGTGGTTCGTATAGTTTTTCCCACAGAAAGCTGGTACCAGATGTCTGTTTAGCATATAAACTTGCTATTTTGGTGGGAACCGTGTCTTGTAGGGGGGGGGGGGGTGGTAATCTTCGATTTGATTTTCTGACCACTATCCCATGTCTATTGCAAAATTGTTAAGTACCCATTTCTCTACAACCACATTCACAAGCCACCAAATTACCCAGCCTTTTCTGTCACCCCTGTCTTTGCTGAAAAGAGACCATCATCTGTCAAATAGAAACAGTACATCCAAGCTGAGCTATCTTTCTAGGATAGATTATGTAGCTAGGAAAAATGTACTGTTTATGGCTTAGTTCATAAAGAGCAATGGCTGCTGAACATCTGATATGCAAATCTTGCCAATCAGGCAAAGCCAGGAGAACGGATTGCTCAAAAGAAGGTCCTGAATCTATTAAAGCAGTATTAAACCCAAAAATGCAGTCTATTGCAGCTTACCAATTATTATGGTGGTTGCTTTCGTTTTTCTTTTTGTGCTTTTTGCCCCCTGTTTTTCACCTGGTGATCTGACCAGTAACGCACCACCTGTATTCCAGTGCCCACACTCTGGATGAAGGAGTACAGGGGGCACAGCAGCATTGTCAATCTGGGGGGAGGGGGAGTGTTAGATTTACTAGCAGATTTAAATACACTAACAAATTGAAGCCAAACTCCAGCTCACACTTAACTTATTCACGCTTAAATTAAATATAATGTGTGGCTTGAAGGTCTTCTACATATGCGGGTATGACCTACATATGCGTTTGCTTTTGTGTGCAGGGACAAGGGCGCGCTTTTTTTTTTTTTTTTTTTACTTTTTACATAAAAAAAAGTTTTTTTTATTTATTTTATATATAATGTGTGTGTGTGTATGTGTATGTATGTGTGTGTGTGTGTGTGTATATATATATATATATATATATATATATATATATATATATATATATATATATATATATAAATAAATAATATGTGTATATATATGTATGTGTGTATTTTTTTTTTTTTATCATTATTATTCCTATTACAAGGAATGTAAACACCCCTTGTAATAGACATAAAGTACAATAAATAACCCTTACTGGCAGGATCACCAGGTAAAAAATAAGGGGGGGGGGAGCATAAAAAGAAAACGAAACCACATCCTATACTTGGTGAGCTGCAGCTTAATACATTTTGTTTTTGGGTTTAATACCGCTTTAACCACTTGCCGACTGCCTAACGACGATTTACGTCGGCAGCCAGCCCCTCACAGGCAAAGTGACTTAGATCTACGTCGCTAGCCCGTGAGGGTCTAGGGAGCGAGCGCGCGCCCCCGCGTGGTCACGGACCCCCCCCCCCGTGTGGTCACGGACCCCCCCCCGCACGTGTGACTGGCGGACCCGACGTCCGCCACTCACTCTGCGATCGCCGCTGCAGAGGGAGAAAGTCAGGCGGCTAGTGTAAACAAGCCGCCTGTCATTCTCCCCTGTGTAGAAACAATGATCACACGGTTCTGCTATGTAGGACCGTTGATCATTGTTCCTACAGCCCAAGCCACAGCCAATCACAGTTAGAATCACGCCCCTAGGGACACGCAGCCCCTCCCCTCTCTAAAAAAGTTAACCCCTTCACTGCCAGTGTAATTTTACAGTAACAGTGCATATGTATAGCACTGATTACTGTAGAAATGTCACTGGTAACCCCAAAAGTGTCAAATGTCAGTCAAGGGTTTTTTTTTTTTTCCCAAACATATGTAGCCTTAAACAAATTGGCCGAAAATGTTAAAAAATTTAGATTTTTACATATTTTTTTGGGGGGGAATTTCATATTAAAAAATGTGAAAAATATTGCTATTTTTGCAAAATTGACGCTCTTTTTTTATGTTTATAGCGCATGATCAAAAAATCGCACAGGTGATCAAATACCACCAAAAGAAAGCTCTGTTTGTTGGAAAAAAAGGACATCAAATTCGTTTAGGTACAGCGTCGCTTGACCGCGCAATTGTCCATTAAAGTCACCCAGTGCCGAAATGCAAAATACCCCCTGGTCAGGAAGGGGGTAAAAACTTCCGGGGCTTAAGTGGTTAAGGCAAGCTGCACCTATCTGGCTGATTCTGGAGCTGCCATATTGCTATATAAAACAAAGAATGTGTACAGTAAGCTATAGCATGATAGAAATATGTAAGCTATGTAGAAGTGCTTCATCTACTTGTTCTTTCCTGCTTTTTTTTACCAGAAAGACCGGTTTTATTACAAATTATTCTTCCTGCCTTTTTTTTTTTTTTTTTTTACTTGTGGCAAAAATACTAGAACAAACATGTGGAGTCACTAGGTGCCCTGGTATATGGAACATATAATGACCTATCCAATGTTCACTGAAGCATGAAGCCCTGAGATTGGAAACCTGCATGAAGACAGCAACCGGCATTCTGTTAATGGCTTTGTATCTTGCAGTGAAAAATCCTTTCTACTAATCGCAGCCTTCCAAATAGAGTTCATGTAGAATTATAGAATCTGGAAATGTTCAGATATGGAGTACTGCTGTTTCAGGGCCAGCAGCCAAAGCAAGTTCCACTTTCTGTATCTGTTAATAGACTAGACTGTCTTTCTTTAATATATACATACTGTATATGACCCCTTGCAGACGGGGCAGACTCAGCCTGCTTAGCAAGAGATCGGTCTGCTGATTCCCACTAAGCAGGCTGATGACAGGTCTGTGTCCTCTCCGCTATGCAGAGCAGACATGGACAAAGCCTGCTCTTCTCTATGGGGCGGTCGGATGGAAACGGACTGCCAGTCTGTTTCAATCCGACTATCACCCGATCTGATGGGTGGGGGCTTAAAACAGATCCCCATTTGCCTGTCTTAAAGTGTTTGAGACCCAGAGAAAAAAAATGGATCCTGCTCCTTTAAAGGCACTGTTTTACAGTGCTTGTGCTGTGTAATTTTGCCCCTTGTATCACCTGAAATTCTTGGCTGATCCTGCTTGGTTCTGCTCTCCCTCCTCGTAAACTAATCACCGTTTATCATGGCTGCTGAGCGCTGACCTTGTGGATGGATGTATGTATGTGTATGTATTTTTTTATTTTAGCAGAGACCCTAGAGAATAAAATGGGCATTGTTGCAAAACTTTCACACTGTATTTGCGCACTGGTCTTCAAACGCAATTTGTTGGAAAAAATACACTGTTTTCTTATTTAATTTAAAAAAAAAAAAAAAGTTAGCCCAATTTTTTTTCTACAATGTAATAGATAATGTTACGCCAAGTAAAGTGATATGGAACATTTGCTTCAAAATTGCACGGGCTCATGGAATGGGGACAAACTTTGATACTTCTACAGGTTACCAGTTTACAATTACAGAGGAGGTCTAGGGCTAGAATCATTGCTCTTGTACTAATGATCGCGGTGATACCTCATGTGTGGTTTGAACATCATTTATATATGTGGGCGCGACTTGCGTATGTGTTTGCTTCTGTGTGCAAACTTGGAAGGACAGGGCGCTTTAACATTTTTTTTTTTTTCTTTTTTCCTTTATTTTATTTTTACACTGTCCCCCTTTTTTATTTATTTTTTTTTAAATCTTATTTCTTTTACAAGAAATGTAAGCATCTCTTGTAATAGAAATAAGCAAGACAGGTCCTCTTTAATGTGAGATCTGGAGTCAAGATATCAAATCTCACATTTACACTTAAAAGCAATACAAAAATTAAAATGTTTTTACTTTTTTTTTTTTTTTCTGTAGTTTTTGCACATTGAGATTTGTGCGTTTTTTTTTTTTATTTGGTAAGGTGTAAGTACACAGAGGTTCATGCGGGTCAACGCCGTCCATTTTCCAATGCTATTTTCACTGAAGACTAGCGCTGCGCTTTTTCCATTGAATGCTATTAAACTTACAATTTAAATAAATTGCACCGCTTAGTTCACCATCCCTTCTTAGCGAACAGCCTTCTTACTCCTGACATAACCCCACCATAGCTATTTTATTTCCTATTTGTACTGAAATTGAAATGAGAGAGGACATCAGGAGCTGAAAACTAGTCCCAGTAGAAATGTAAGCAAAGCGTATCATGGGCTGTATGATGTTATTGGAATATCTGTACCTGCTTCATACTCTGAACAAATAAAAAACACTTCATAAAATATATATGTTACACACAATAAATCTATATCACACACTGCACAAGCACAGATGTAAGAAGTGATTATTCTGCCCGTAGGGACATTTCCCCTTTCACAACCCACGTGAACACAAGAATAAGAGGAAGCTACATTCTGAGAATATTTTTAACTGCAACATATGGAACCATTCATACAAAAAAAACAAGAAAAAGGAAAAAAACTCCAAAACCTCCAGGCCTGTAAACTCTTGTACATGCATTAAGCTGCATCAGCATGACCCAAATCTAACCCCAAACCGCTCTGTCTTTGTAGAGCTCCTGATATGAAAAGCAAAAAAAGGATATTGAAACTATTGGATTCTAATCTATTTTATTTTAAAGGGAAACGTCAGATGTCATGCAGGTTAATAGCACGACGAGTCATTAATTCCTTGGACCGGCTTCCTAAAAGTGCCCCTTTTTTTTTTTTTTTTTTTTATGTTTTAGATGTTTTTAAATACTATTATAAATCCCTTCCTAAGAGCCGGTCCACACTAGCGCGACTTGTCAGCCTGACAAGTCGCGCTCCCTCACGGTCCATTGACCGCTACAGCACCCGTTCTAATAGGAGCGACACAAGTCTCTCCGACTTGCATAGTACTACTTCGGGGCGACCTCGGAGCGACTTGCATAGACTTCCATTATGTGAAGTCCCTGCAAGTCGCTCCGAAGTCGTGGTGCATGGGAATGCACAAGTCGCCCCTGAAGTAGTACAGTCGTGTCGCCCCCAGTGTGAACCGACTCTTAGACCTACAGTAGTTAACATAAGCAAGTAATGCAGGGTATTAACAGATTACCATATTTTTTTTTAAAAAGGGAGACCGACACCTTTAGAGGACACACTGCATACTATCAGACCCAGTTCGCACTACTCCGACTTGGGACGCAACTTGTGCGACCTCAAGTCTCGCCCCATGTCGCTTCTCATTACAAATTCAATGTAAATGAATGAGAGCCGTCTTAATATGCACTACTGAAGTCCCTCCGACTTCAGAAAATGTTCCTGTACTACTTCAAGGCGACCTCTATCCGACTTGTGCACAGAGATAAGGATCCGACTTAGAGGCGACTCCCATTGAAGTCTATTTTCAAGCGACTGTGATCAGACTTTCCAGGAAGAAGAAAAAGATTACCCAGGAATTCCCCACAGACAAAGTCGCCTATCATTTAAGTCTCTTCAAAGTCGCGCTAAAAAGTCGCTCCTTCATGGGGCGGCTTTCTGGTCGCGTTAGTGTGAACCGGCTCTCAGACTGTTTGAGATCGATTCCACTGTGAGTGGGAAAATAACTAGAGTAGTTTAAAATGCTCCAATCTCAAGGAAACAGTTAGAAGTGATTAACTTCAAAGATACCGTCCCCACACCCACTCCCCATAGGTATTATGACTCACCAGCTTCCCACACCAATGAGACTTAAATCATTGGACTCTTTATCTGCGAGAAGACACTTAAAGCATCAGACCCTTCTTCTGTTTAATGTCTCTCCAATGCCATTTAAAAAAAAACAAAAAAACATACTCCATTACGTAATCCTGTTACCACTTTATTCCCAATAAAAAAAAAACATTCCTTAAAAACACACTTACAAAAAAAAGACAGAGCGTTGAAATGTCTAAAAAAAACTCGGCAGCACACTTGTCACTCACTGCCCGCTGGTATCCCATGATTGCGGTGATTCACGGGTTGAGTCCCGAGCTGCTGTCAGTCTGGGTAGCCGCGTGGTCACGCGCTGACGCATTTCGTCATCAGACGGCACTCAACCGGAGCATATGTGAACCCATCCTTACTATACAAAGAATACCCAATCATATACAAGGAAAATTTAAATATAAAATGCATTTTTGCTTGCACATGATAGGATAATGGAAGTCAACAGAGCTTCACGCTGTTTACTAAGCTTTGTGGCAAATGGCAAGATGAATAGTATGTTTGCTTTTTGTAAATCAACCCCAGAAAGTACAGCTAAAGGCAAAATTATGCCATTTGGATAGTGTGGCGAGAGTTGGAACTAGACATATGCCGGTTTTCGGTAATTCGATATATCGCGGTATTGCATACCCACGGTATTGTTATTGTGGCATTTTTAAAATACCGAGTTTCTCTGTCAAGTCTGCCTAACTTGTGATACATTTCAGTGAGCTGGATGACTCATTCACTCACACAGCTAAGCCTTTCAGCATTAAGTCTCCTAACTATAAACAAAAATGATTACATTGTATCTTTTCCTTCCCTCTGCCAGGGAGAAAGGAAGTTTAACCTCTTAAAGACTGGATCTTTTTCTGACACTTGTTGCTTGCAGGTTAAAATAAGTTTTTTTTTTGCTAGAAAAGTACTTAGAACCCCCAAACATTTTATATTTTTTTTAGCAGAGACCCTACAGAATAAAATGGCGATTGTTGTAATATTTTATGTCACACTGCATTTGCGCAGCAGTCTTTCAAACGCAATGATTAGACTTTAATGAATAAAAAAAAAAAAAAAAAACGTAACAGTAAAGTTATCCCAATTTTTTTTTTTTTGTTACACAGAGAATCGTGAGAGAATCGTGATCTTTATTCCAAGCTAAAAAATCGTGATTCTCATTTTGGCCAGAATCGTGCAGCTCTAATATATATATATACACACACACACACGCATAGCAGCCCACATTACATTATTATATAGCCATCAAGCAGTGTCTGGCCTACCTGGTGATGACTGGTCCTGGCGCTCTGATCCGATGGCCTGGTCTTTAAAGGGGCAAATCCTTGCGATCCAGAAGTGGTTAAACCTGCAGGAGGACCGGTGTTTTTATCTATTAATGACTTTACTATTGCTTTAGGCCTGGTTCACATGTATGCGGGTTGGTGGTTCACATGTATGCGGGTTGGCGGTTCACATGTATGCGGGTTGGCGGCCCACATTTGCACAGGCATAGCAGCCCATTGATTTGAACGGGCTGCTATGCCCTCATTTTCCGCAGAAAAAAGGTGCATGCAGCATTTTTTTAAAATTCAGTGGCCTTGAAATCCATCCTGCTTTTGCACCATGCGACTAACCTGCAGTTCCTGCTCTGGCAAGCTTTCTGCATTTTTTGTATACGTGGGCACGGCATTTAAAAACAGTTTGCGTGTGCAGCAACGGCAGGTAAGTCGCATGGTGCAAAAGAAGGATGGATTTCATGGCCACTGCATTTTTTAAAATTCTGCATGCACCTTTTTTCAGCTGAAAACGCAGGCATAGCAGCTCAAGCCCATTCACATCAATGGGCTGCTATGCCTGTGCAAATGTGGGCCCCCAACCCGCATACATGTGAACCAGGCCTAAAGCAATAGTAAAGTCATTAATAGATAAAAACACCGGTCCTCCTGCAGGTTTAACCAATTAATGACTTTACTATTGCTTTAGGCCTGGTTCACATGTATGCGGGTTGGGGGCCCACATTTGCAAAGGCATAGCAGCCCATTGATGTGAATGGGCTTGAGCTGCTATGCCTGCGTTTTCAGCTGAAAAAAGGTGCATGCAGAATTTAAAAAAATGCAGTGGCCATGAAATCCATCCTTCTTTTGCATCATGCGACTTACCTGCCGTTGCTGCACACGCAAACTGTTTTTAAATGCCGTGCCCACGTATACAAAAAATGCAGAAAGCTTGCCAGAGCAGGAACTGCAGGTTAGTCACATGGTGCAAAAGCAGGATGGATTTCAAGGCCACTGAATTTTAAAAAAATGCTGCATGCACCTTTTTTCTGCGGAAAATGAGGGCATAGCAGCCCGTTCAAATCAATGGGCTGCTATGCCTGTGCAAATGTGGGCCCGCCAACCCGCATACATGTGAACCAGGCCTAAAGCAATAGTAAAGTCATTTATAAACAACACCTCCTTCAGGTTTAACCACTTCTTGACCACAAGGATTTGCCCTCTTAATGACCAGGCCATCGGATCGGAGCCGAGCGCCAGGACCAGTTATCACCAGTTAGGCCAGACACTGCTTGATGACCTATTTTAGGCCTGGTTCACAGTCTGTACTGACTGACTATATAATAATGTGCATAAGTGAACCAAAGCCCCTAAATTCAGCAATGAAATTGAAGTGAGGTGGAAATTTAATAATTTAAATTTAATAATAGAATACCGTGATAATACCGTATACCGTGGCAAAACCTTAATCAATTAATCGCAGCATGAAAATCTGATACCGTCACAAGCCTAGTTGGAACCACTGTCAGGTTTTTTTTTTTTTTTTTTATTGCTGCCTGTGACCTTTATGGCCCGGTTCACATCTATGTGAGTGGCTGGGGGGTACTGGAATAATGATACCCGCAACCACGCACATTGAAAAAGCACTGCTGTGAACTCATGTGGGGCTGTCGTTGATTCTGAATTGTACCCCTGCACATTTTTAAATTGCAGTGCGTTTGTGGGTAAAAATGACCATGTGATTTCCCTGTGACCACATTTTGAAAAAGGTATTTGCTCCCATTTATGCGAGAAACTCAGGGCAACCCTTTCAAACGAATAGGCTGCTGTGCCCCAGCAAATGTGGCCCGCATACACGCATAAGGTGTGAATCTAGTGTCACTCTAATTATCCTGATCATCAATGCCATGCGAATGAAAGTGAGGGTATATGTGATATTTTGTGTTGCCCAGAGGAGAATTAGAGGAGAAACCCTCCAAAAGGGGCACTTTTTTTTTTTTTTTTCTCAAGCCAGCTAAACACCATCTCTCTCCCTAATGGGTCACAGAAAGCAAAAAAAAAAAAAAATAAGCATTGAGAGCCGATTTAACACTGACCTACTCTATCCAAAGAATCCAAAGTATACTTTAGGCCTGATTCACACTGATGCAGTGTGGGAACTGCATGCAATTTTGACTGCATTCACACCACATTCCTGCTCAAATCACATGGAATTTTGCAGCAGTGCGATTTGAGACCTTCATTCTGTATGGCTCAAATTGTACTGCATACACACCAAAATCATGCAGGACTTTTTTTTTTTTTTTTACAGAATTGGATCACATGCGATCTGATTCTGCAAACAGCACTGCATTTTGCGAACCATTTTCGGGGTGTCGTTAACTTACACACCTGCAGCGATTCTCACACAGGTTGGGATTTTGATGCGGTGCGGAATTCACTGCAAATTCCACACCAGATCACTGTGAACTAGGCCTCAACCTTAATTGAGAAAATTGTCAGCAACAAATATATTATGGGTGGTAAATGCTATACAGTATAGGTGAAAAAAGTGCTCTTTCTAGCCATACACATTTAAATACTGCTTCAGTTTTGTTCTGTCATATCAGCAAATATGTAAAAAGAAAAAAAAGTAAAATTGAGGCCCACTCAGATGTTTACTGTCCTCTGTAAATTGATATAAATTACATTTGTAAATATGATCTATATTTGATGTTTTAAGGCTTTGGTAGATGTTTTAAGGCTTTGATAGATGTTTTAAGGCTGTAAAATAAATTTTTAAATGGGCCGTAAAGTGCTTGTGTAGCCAAAACCTTTTTCCTCAGTTTTTTGTATAGTGTGGGAAGTTTGTAACCCCTCTCATTAACAGAGCCCAAGATAGGAGTAAAAGCTAAACTGGCAGTCAAATGGTGGCCTTACACTAAAAAAAAAAAAAATGTTTGTACACAAATTCTCATAAGAACAATTGATGACATGATAAATGTGGTTTAAAAATTCCTAAAAAAAAAAGTTTGCTCAATTTTGGAGTGAATCTTCCAGCCAGTCTGCTTCATCTAATTTTCTTATCGCTGTGGTCGAAAACTACCATTGATTTGACCACTGGGAAATGGAACAAATGTTCTTAATATGAACGTTTGAGCTAAATTTTACCAGCGTACGACCAGTCTAGCTCTTCTCTCTTTAAAACTATTAATTTAAAAATTATTTTTTTTATCTTGATTTACTCCTTTTAAGTACTGCCAGAGTTTCGCACGAAGGACTTCTTTTGTATAAAGTTAAAAACCGAACTCTATAAATGTGGTTACCACATTTTGAGCCAAGGTAGGATTGATTCCTCAAATCCACATTCCAATTCCGGATTCTGTGCCTTCTAGATATTTCTGAAAAAAAAACCCCATAAAGGTTTGTTGTGAATGTGGATCCTTAGCGATTCCCAGGAGATTCTCGCAGTCCAGTTTTCTAGCAGCCACTCCTAATTTACTCCATATGAAACGCAGTAATCAAACTTTGAGTAGTATAGCAGTGCCTGCAAGGCTTGTGTTTTCTATTGAATTGGAGAAATATTTATGAATAAGCACAGGAACTGCAACACAGAGAGCCGGTTCACATTAGCGCGACTTGTCAGCCTGACAAGTCGCGGTCCATTGACCGCTACAGGACCCGTTCTAATAGGAGCGACACAAGTCGCTCCGACTTAGAAAAAGGGTCCTGTACGATTTCGGGGCGACCTCGGAGCGACTTGCATAGACTTCCATTGTGTGAAGTCCCTGCAAGTCGCTCCGAAGTCGTGGTGCAATGTAATGCACAAGTCGCCTCCGAAGTAGTAAGGAGTCGTGTCGCGCTAATGTGAACCGACTCTTAATGTCAAAATGTTGGCATAATTTTAAATGAATCACAATTGACATTCAAATTGGGTTGCAGCTAAAATGGAGCAAAAACCTACAGAGCCTGAAGATCAGTCTGTCCACTGGAAATATTATTGTTAAACATCTTCTTTTACAGGGTTGACATCCTTTGTTTGAACTATGGGATTACATTAACTCCTAAAAATTGGCGGTCACCAATTCAACAACCTCATTAAAAATAATAGGCACATAAATGAAACAAGCACATTGACCGTACAACCACAGATGCCTATTAACATGAGCTAGCCGGAAGAAAGACTGATTGCTTTCTAATGGTTATGGCATTTGAACACAATAAGATCTTGTACACATTGGCTTTGGATACCTAGAGGGAAACAATAATAGTAGGTATGCATCATCAAGCATGGCCTGGATGGTGCATGCCATATTCATTCGATCACCCTGTTGTATTGAATGAAGCAAATGCTTCTTTTGGTTTCTTAAGTCTGCCGAGCCATTCATTCTCATATACTAAAAGGAGGGTGATCAGCAGGAATCCTGTCTTTGTATGAGGTCTAAACTAAGTTTATGTTGAATGATATGAAAGATTAATTTGGGTAGTTTTCAAGGTCATTCTGCAAAATCTTGTAAACAGGGACTCGGGAAATTCCTTTTGTTACACAGCCTGTGCATTTTGGCACTCTCCAGTATGGAACATCAGAAGACTACTTCCCTTGGTATTGAAATATTTTTTTCTGTTTTAAAGGTCGAGATAAAGTGATAAGAATGAGGGCGAAGTTGATTTGGCAGTCAGCTGGAAATGTTCTAAACATGCAGGCTTCTGGGGTTTTACATGGAAAAGTGAAAAAATAGGGATAAACTATGGGCACTTAGATGACTATTAGTTTGTTATAGCTCCCCGGGAAGAGGCAAACTTAATTATTTTTAACCATTTTCTAAAGCCGGCCATAGATGGATTGAAACTTGGCAGGTTTGGCAGGAGCAGGTTCTGGCTGAGATTTGAGTCATCTATGGACAGGCTAGTTATGCTCAAGTCAATCAATCCATCGATCGACTTTGATACAACCGGCCTGTTGGATTTTTACATGCGATTACTGCCTTTGGCATTAGCTGCTAGTAATAATTGTGTTCTGCCAACTGGGAAGGCTCCCCGCTGGCAGAACATAATAGCACTGGGAGGAATTCTTCCATCAATGCTGACTGTGTTGATGGGGGAATAAAACATATTTTTTTTTTCCTTCCACTCATGGTAGAAGGAAAGAAAATCTCATAATCTTGTGTTCTTCTCAGCTGCCTAATGCATTTGTGTGACAGTAAGGTGGGTGGACATTAATGCCCACATGCCACACATAAGCATCTATGGTGCACCGCGTTTGTGTGTTGAGAGAGCGCTGACTGCGCACTCCCAGCACACTGATCAAACTTTTAGACAGCCCCTGGCCTTCAATAATGATATGAAGCTGATGGGAAGGGTTCCCAGTCATGTGACCTCTGACAGCCAAATGCAGCGGCAAATGATCAGAAACTGTATCCCACCTCCTGTCATTCAGAGCCCCTTAAAAAGCCGGTGGGAGGCTTTGGCTAAGGTTAAAAGTGGTTGTAAAGACAGATTAGCATTATAAGATAAAAACTTGTGTGCATCAGCCTCCCCCAGCCCCCCTATTACTTGTTTGATCCAGCGATGTTACACGACAGCCTGGGCTGTCCAGGGACTCTCCCTCGTTGGCTGAGATCATCATTGGCTCTCACTGCTGTCACTCAGTCAAGAAGCCAATGAGAGAGCGGGGCGGGTCTGTGTCTGAATAGGGACTCAGAGCAGCGGCCTGGGAGCTCGCCTGCTTGGGTGCCGCGATTGCAAGCAGCTTGCTCTGGGCACTCGATGGGAGGGGGGAAGGGTCAGCAGCTCCAGCAGGGGACCCAAGAAGGTACTCTGTACAAAACCAAAGTCACACCCCATGTTTCCAAGTTTAGTACGGTTTAGATCTGTGCGACACAAAGTAGTTCCTGCACTACTTTGTTCCGACTTTCATGCGACTTGAGGGCCATAGACTTCAATGTAAACCCTCAAATGTTGCATGAAAGTTGCACCTGTCAGATATACATGTGACTTGTGTGTGAATTTTAGAGGTGCAATTCGATTTGTTCTGACTCTAAAATTTGGATGAATTTTAGGTTATTAGGAGTTTGAGATGTATCAGATTTTCCAAATAATCGTAATGAATTCCGTAAAAAAAAGTGTTCTTCTTTTTTTTTTTTTTTTCCTTTTATATTTTTTACCTAGTGTTCCAGCCAGTTTCTGTATTTGGATGCCTACACTTTGGATAAAGGGTTAACAGACACCTTTTGGACAGCAGCCTTTTCAATCTGGTAGGAAGGGAGTGTTCGATGTGCTAGCAGTTTTAAATACACTAAGGAATTGAAACTTAAAGCGATTGTAAAGTCTAGATCTGTGTTTTTTTTAAACAAACGTGTTATACTTATCTGTTCTGTTGCAGTGGATTTGCAAAGAGCAGCCCAGATCCTCCTCATATTGGGTCCCTCTTTGCAGCTCCTGGCCCCTCCCTTTAGGCGAATGCCCCCACAGCAATCAGCTTGCTATGGGGGCACCTGAGCCCAGCTGCAGCTCTCTCTTCATTCAGACACTGAGCTGCCATTCGGCCCTGCCCCCCCTCTCTCCCCCGATTGGCTTACTGACTTTGACAGCCGTGGGAGACAATGGTGCCGCTGTCTCAGCCAATCAGCAGGGAGAGTCCCGGGTGGCCGAGGGACTTGTGGACATCGCTGGACAGAGATTGGGTTCAGGCAAGTGTTAGGGGGTGCTTCGGGAGGCTGCTACACACAGGTTTTTTTTAATCTTCATGCATAGAATGCATTAAGATAAAAAAACTTTTGACTTTACAACTCCTTTAACTCCAGCTAACACACTTTAAGCAGCTACAGCAAACTGTTTTGTTAATTTTGGGATAAAGGTTTTGCTTAAATAGGACGACCATTGTAAAGCACCCCTGGCAATGTTAAATGGTTTGTCTCGGCCCTTTAACTCCTACATCTGCAGGACAGCCTTTTCTGTTGAAAAATAACAGACTTACTGCTGGATCACCTGGTGAAAATAAAGGAAAGAACACCTTAAACAAATGCAGGCACCACGTCTAGGAATTGTTATGCTGCAATATGTTTGCTTTTGGGTTAAATACTGCTTTCATATTTCACGCTGGTAGCATGCTGCATGCTGTGCATTTTGAAAGCAGCTTTTAGACAGAGCATGAGGAGGCCTATTTGTCCAATGTACAATTCATAGATTTGAGCAGCAGCATACTGTATCTCTCGAATTTACAAAGTGCTTTTAAAGCTGTTGGCCTCTAAAGAGGTTTCCAATTTGTTGCTAAGCTATTTTCTATATTTTGCTCAGAGTGATTCAGCTGATTTAATTACTGGGAACATGCTTTTTGATTTCGAAGTCAACTCTACAAGAAACAGATTTGTATAATCTTCATCCAAATAAACCTCTAGCTTTAATTTTCCCTTTTAGATTATCTAGGCATACAACTTGTAAACTGTCATAGTTAGTATGACCAACTTGGTCAGCAAGACCTTTTAAAGGATCAGTACGCCTAAAAGGGATATTTCTGCTGTAAGCGATGTCTGTCTGGAGTAAAATGGCAAAGAAAATGGAGCTATAATTAAGTGCAAAGTAAGCGTGAAATGCGTTAGCTGGTGTTGCTGTTCCCCCATATTTGTGTTTTGGAGCTGCTTTTATGAACATGTCGAAATAAAGGTGATTTTATACTGGACGTGTGGCCAACCAGATTTTCTTTGCTACTTGGAGCCTATGATGGACTGAGCCAGTATGTGGAAGTGTTTGTGGCGGTGGAATCAGGAGACTGATCTTGAGCGGTGTTTCCTTCTACACAACATGTAGAGCAGTGGTTCTCAACTCCTGTCCTCAGGACCCACTGACAGGCCAGGTTTGCAAGATAACTGAAATACATCGCAGGTGATATCATTTGCTGCTCAGTGATTGCAGTACATCGTTCTAGTCTGCATCTCCCCAAGGTAATACCTAAAATCTGGCCTGTTAGTGGGTCCTGAGGACCGGAGTTGAGAACCACTGATGTAGAGTCACTTGCTGGATTCTTCTAGCTTATTGACTTGTTGAAATTTCCTCTCCATGGTTCCTGGCCCTGTTCTGTCTACTTTAAACTTGAAGCCAGGCAATTGTGTGTTTTTTCTTACCTATCGTGGTGGCTCACATTGTTCTTACATGTTGTTTTTTCTTTATCCTCTACCTTCAAGACCTGTAATGAAGAACCGATTTAATCCTATGTAATACTTGATTTAATTTTACTGAGTTTAAAGAGACACTCAATTCAACAAAGAATTAGCTCAACTTTTTTGGTGGCGTAGCTCTTTTTAAAAGGTCCTAGGCCAGATTCAAAAAGCCCTGCTGCTAGTTTAGGTAGCTTTACCAAAACGTGCATTAGATTTGGGTAGTTCCTAATAGCACCAATTTTACAACGTGGCTGCACTAAATATTTGCTTCCAGTTTGTAGATAATGACACTGAAAGGTATAAAAAACCAACTGTAAGTTGGTGTACAGCGACCGGTAGAGTGCCCGTCTTTGTACGCTGTGTAGCAGAATGGGTATTTTTCTGCCTATACCCCCCACCAGCCACTAGTTGTTAGGGTGCTGTCATCTTCAGTCAACAGGCAACTAGCAACCAGTGATGGTGAGCAGAGCCCGATGGTGAAGCTGAGATCCTAGTTCCCTATCAGGTCTGCTCTGTCCTTGTGATTGATGGCACCCAGTAGATGGATTACTGGAGCCAAGAGCAGGTTGTCAATTCACAAGCGGAGCAGACTTGATAGGGAACTAATGTCTTTGAATCCTTACCAGGCTCTGCACACCCAGCTTCGAAAATCCTTACTTTCTGTGCTACCTGTGAGTTTTATTTCCAACGGGTACACGAATCAGTCACCCATATCAGCATTTGTCATGTGGAGGCACATCCAAATTCTAACACTATGAATTCCCCTATCTGTCCCATACCCATGCAGGTTGAAGTGATAGACCTCTGCTAGTTAAAGCGGTTGTAAACCCACATATATTTTTTTTTTTTTCTTTCTTCACCCTGAAAGAGAAACGCATAATGAGCTAGTATGCATCGCATACTAGCTCATTATGAAATACTTAGCTTAGGACAAGCCCCTGCCGTGCCGCCCGCTTACCTCTATGATGGGCGACATGTCCAGTCGCCCGTCTTCCGGGATCGCGGCATCCGGCCATCTGATTGGCCGGCGCCGCGGTGACGTCACTCCCACGCGCGGGAGCCGACGGTCACGGCACGGGGTTCTGAAGGAATGGCACGAGCGGGCGTTCCTTCAGAGCGCATGCGCCAGTGATGTCACTGGCTGCATGTAAGGTAAATATCTCCTAAACGGAACATGTTTAGGAGATATTTACAGTACCTATAGGTAAACCTTGTCATAGGCTTACCTATAGGTACAACTTGCAGAGGAGGGTTTACTTCCTCTTGAAGATTACCAATGCACGCCTATTCACTGCCTTCCTGATGTAGGAGTCCAACCCATGTAAGCTTTGGTGATGGATGGTATTAGTGCTTGCCCAGGTGAATGACCTACTTTCCCTACCCACAGGATTGTGGGGGTCTACATGAGGTACTGCCCTGATTGAGCAAAGTGAACCTTTCCATTGTAAGCATAAGTGCCGGTTCACACTGGGGCGACCTGTGAGGCGACCAGGTCGCCGCAGGTCGCCTCCCATAGGGAAGCTGCGGACCCGTTCTAATAGGAGCGACACAAGTCGCTCCGACCTAGAAAAAGGGTCCGGAGCTTCTTTGGGGCTACCAGGAGGCGACCGCCATAGACTTCAATGTTATGAAGTCCGTGGCGGCCGCTCCGAGGTTGCGGCGCGGTGCTCGCACCGCGATCTTGGAGGTCGCCCCTGCAAGTAGCGTCGCGGTAATGTGAACCGGCGCTTATGGTAGTTTCATAAATAATACATTGTCTATTTTTAACACGCTGGTTGCTGTGCATCTTGGTAACCTAAATGTTGCTGCTACTGTTATGAAACTTGTCAATTTTTTTTGCAAAAACAGCAGTTAAGCCCTTCACCTGCAACCACTATTCTGTTGGCTGACCTATAAAGAGAGCAATGACATAGGACTGTCATGAAAGCCAAGATTTATTTGATGTCTGAGCCTTGATTGGCAGCCTGGCTTCACCTTCTCTATGCTATATAAATGGGGAAGATGGAAGCATCCAACAGGGGAAAACCTGAGTCTTTGGAGACAGACATGTATGAATGTTTGGAGGTTCTAAGTAATACTGATTTTAACTTGTAAACAACAAGTGTCAGAAATAGTAACCATAATAAATTATATATATATATATATATATATGACCATATTCAAGAAAAGAAAACCTTGTTTGTCCTTTAAAGCAGAGTTCCAGCTGTTTCTGTGTTTAGTAAAAGTCAGCAGCTACAAAAAGTGAAGCTGCTGACTTTTAATAAACACACACTCACCTGTCCCACGGTCCAGCGATGCCACCGTCTGAAGCCTCGCTCCTCTCCCTGGTGTGGCCTCACTAGTGTGGGCACCTGGCTGTGACTGCTTGCGGCTTCACAGCCAGGTGCGCATGTCGCGCGTTGTGCTGTGCGTCCTGAATAGCCGGGCAATCTTCTGGGTCCTGTGATGTGTCCCTGAAGATTGCAGGGGAGTAAGGGGGAGAGGAGAACTAGGCGGCCGAGCAGAAGTGGGTGCGGGTACCTGTCCCCTGCTGACAACTGAAATGTAAACAAAACCGTTGCCAGCAGGTATTGGTAAATGGTATTGGCGAGTACAAAAAAAAAGTATCTGTACTCTCTGTGGGGGAAAAAAAAAAAAAAAATGGTATTGATGTATCCCTAGTAGGTGGATAAATGTTTTCAAGAATTTACAATGGGGTTTTTGATTTACCACCACTAGACAGTCTCCAACTTTCTTTCAGAATTTAAACTTGATAGAATACAGTGAAAAATGTAAAGATATAAAGTTATATCTTGCAACTGTCCATGTAATGTAGTAGAGGCAATATTAAAACGAGTGTGTTGGGGAGTGGAGTTGTCGCCAGTAAAAGTTGTTTTCTCATGTCTTTGTTCCACTGTGGATGAAGAAATTAAAGCGGAGACCTGATTTGGTGGTCAGTGGCAAGTCTTTTGATGTGTGTATGTTGTAAGCATATAAATGATTAAGCTTAAACAGAATATTGATTTATATATGCAAAGATATTTTTTGATGGGCCCATGTTTCAAACATTTGTAGAGCTAGAAGAAAACTTGTGCCAAGGCTATGCACACAAGTTTTTTTATTTATTTATTTTTAACATATCTGAACAAACAATAAAAGAAAGTTAAAACAGGCCTTCGTTTACTACTGTAGTTGTAGGTATTATGGAGAAATGTGTCTTCTAATTTCTCAACAGAGGCACTGAAATCCTATTTTTTTTTTTTTTCCTATCCGTTTCTATTGCATCAACACTTGGCAGCCAACCTAAGCCTTAATGTAAAGACATTACAGATGTAAAAGCAGAACTTCGCTGAAAAAGGAAGTTCCGCTCTTCTACTTTTGGAACATCATTTTTTATTTTTGGGGCGAGGGGGAGCAGGTACCTAGTTTTGACAGCACGGTTCGCTTTTGCGCAGTGGAGAGCAGGCTGCAAGGCTTCAGAGCCGGCTTCCAAGACTCGGCATGATGACGCCAGGGACTTGAAGGCCGGTGAAGAACTGGCTCGGGTTCGTACAGCGCTGGATCCCTGGACAGGTAAGGGTCTTTTCAGTATTAAAGTCTGCAGCTGCAGTATTTTGTAGCTGCTGACTAAATTTTTTTTTTTTTTTTTGTGACTGGAGAACTGTTTTTTAAGCTGTTTAAAAGGAGTGCTGCGATGTTTGAGCATCGTTGAGAATGAATTACTGACATCACAAGCAGATGGATATAGCCAGGAGTTGCTTGTGGTAAAGCTGTTTACTGCTTGTTATAAATTCGTGAATAATTTGATGTCCACATAGTCTGGCACAGGTTGCTCATAATTTTTTTTTTTTTTTTTTCTTTAGCAGAATTATAACAAATGAAAAATGTCAGTCTGATCTGCAGTAAAAGCTGCCTATAGGATGTACCATAGACGTGTGATGCCGTTTTTTATATTAAATTCTTTGTATATACGTGATGCCGTTTGTATATACAAAGAATTTAGTATAATGTGTGAATGTCCTGAACTGCGGAGAGGAGTTGTACAATTTTAATTCATTTGGAAAGCGCCCAAAGCAATACCTTTTTTATAGCTAGACAAAGCGGTTGGGGACTGTCACACTATTTTTTTTGGCTTGCATACCTCAAGATGGCCTAAATTGCCTCTTCCAAAGTCTAGAGTCGTAAAAATCGCCACTGGTTTTATATTTCCCTGCAGTTTTTAAATTTTAATGCAGCATGCAGTGAATCAATCGTAAAGGGTATGGATAACTAATCCTGCTTTTATAATGTTTGGCAGAGAAGCTGCATGTACTCTTTTTAATGATTCTTCTCACTTTTTATTTTTAAATTTTATTTTTTATACATTGAACTTGTTGTGTCGTCAACTGCAGTAGCTTACTGTCGAATATTGTACGTTCTTTAAAAAAAGAAAAGTATATGTGTGAGGTTATGTGTAACCTGATAAATGACAGCCATAGATGACATGATCTTTTGACTGAATGATGAAACAAAACATTTGCTATTTAGCGGTCATTGTGGTAATTGTACACTTGGCTACCCATGTGTAGACATTAATAAATGATGATCAGGCTGCTTGGTGGCGATTTTCATTTAATACCACACAAGTTACCTAATGCAATAATATTACAGTATATAACCATGACCATAAACAACAAAATGAACAATAAATAACAAATGACCATAAACAATATCCTTATTCTCCAAAAATAATCCACTAAAAGTGATTGTAAAGCTTAAGTTTAAAAAAAGAAATAGCAAACAGGTTTATACTTGCCTGTTCTGTGCAGCTCCATTGCACTAAGTGGCCCCAAACCTTATCTTCTCGGGTCCCCTGCTGATGCTCCTGGCTCCTCCCTTCTGGCAAATGCCCCCAAAGAAAGCCACTTTATATGATGGCTTTCTCATGTGGGCCTGCTCTTGCTGTCTCCGTCGATTGACACAGACAGCGGGACTTGCTCCCCGCTCTCTCTTCACTGCCTTGACAGCTGCTGCAGGGGCTCCTGCTGCTTTAGCAAAGCCGGTAAGACCAGGAAGTGAGGGGAGAGAGCTGCTGTAGATGGGCACAGTGCTGAATCAACTAAGGGCTCAGGTAACTAACTATGGGGGGGGGGGGGGGGGGGGCTGGATACCGCAAGGAATGCATGAAGTTAAAAGAAAAAAAAAAAAAAAAAAGTTTTTAGGCTTTAGAACCATTTTAAAGGCCCAGTTATCTATTTTTCATGAAATGGTTTATTAGTGTATTTTTCTGGATTTTTGTAACATCCTCTAACTCCCAACCCTCTTTTCTGCCTCCCTTCCATTTGTTTGGAATGAGCAGAGCATGTTCATTGCAAGCATGCTCAATGCACGTTACAAATCTCATACTCCATCTCAGGGGAAGTCAGATCATAGCAAAAATTACTTAAATTTAGAGATTTATAGGAGGCTGAAAGCAATAAAGTACTTTTTGATCAAAAAAACAAAACCTTCTTGAAAAGATTTTCTTAAGTATGGACTTATGGAAAATATATATATTATACTCAGGTCAATCCGATGCTGCCTCTGTCCCCCCACTGGCTCAGAACTGAGCGATTCAACACCTCTGAACGCTCCTTTCTTCCTCTGCTCTGAGTAGAAAGCCATGACTGGCAGTCAGCTTCTCTCTATCCCCTCCAGTGCTCACTGGAGCACTGGGCTGTGGAGGGGGCGGGAGGGACTGGCTCTGTCCCCCAGCAGATCACTGAGCGGCTTAGCCAGGTGCCCATCCAGGCATCTGGGTGGATTCCGAACCATATAGCCAGGCTCTTTACCGAGCTTGGACTGGCTGAGAGACGTCAGCAGACTGTAGCCCGCTGTCAGCTGAAAATGGGTAACCAGAGTGCAGAACGAACTGCATTCCTGTGACCTACAGCAGAAGTATAGCCAAAATCGTTTTTTTGCTGTACTTATCCTTTAAAGCAGAGTTTAGCGTGTTTTTATACTGTTTGTACAATTCATCATTCCTTCAAGGGCATGGACTGCAAACCACATGCATAAGGTCTTCCTAAAAGTGCCTATGTAGTTGTGCATCAGCATTGTAATTATTGTGCATAGGTAGGTAAGAAATGTGTCCAAAGCCTTGAAAAGATTTGATATTTATCATCCAAGCCTTGAAAAGATTTCATATTTATCACCGAAACCTAACTTATGAGCAAATGATCAGCTGAGAAAAACTGACCTTTTTAGTGTGTAGACTTTAGACTGTGCCAAAGGTTGCTATACTTTCGCATTGATTGGAAGACAGATCTGTCCAAGTACGTTCATCATTGCTTAACCTCTGGAGGCAATTTAGTCATTGGCAGCTGCCTGCTATAATTACCGGACAAGGAAGGTGACACAAGTCTCTAGCATTTCTTCCTGTTCTTATTGCAGTAAAATGTTAGCATTTTCACAAAAGCACAGGAAAGCCTTTGTAAAACAGAAGATATTTACATGTCTCATTCCATCCATACACTGCACCGCTGATGGCCAAAAAGCCTGAAGCAGCTGTATGCAGTTTGTAATGTCACGATTTACCATTAGGCTGTATTTGCACTATACACTGTGGTTGTGGACATCTAAAGAAAAGGAAGGCTCTGTTCCTATTTCTTAATTGCTCACTTCACTGTTATGCAGCATGGCTTTGTGATGAATGTGAGAGCTGCTTCCCCCTTAGTGCTTCATCTGGGGAAGGAATGTCCCTGGGCCACCCCATTTGTTACATAATCAACAGCAACAAAAAAATCTATTTTAATGTAGGTATTACATCTTCTATTCTAGAAATGTGACAGCCAATGTGTTCTATAGATTGCAGTTCACATCTAAAATAACATACACGTCCGACTTGTTTCTAGTGACAAAGCAGCTCGAACTAGCTGGTTCTATATGTCAACGTCTCATAAAACGTACAGATGGATGCTAGAAGACTGCAAATGCTTGTAAATGTCCAGCAATATTAATGGCATTCATAAAATGTACACCTTTTAATCTTCTATGCACTGTTTTTACAGTGGTGCATTAAAGATTATACACTGCTCAACAAAAATTAAAGGAACACTTTGAAAACACATCAGATCTCAATAGGGAAAAATAATGCTGGATATCTATACGGATATGGACTGGGTAACGTGTTAGGAATGAAAGGATGCCACATCGTTTGATGGAAATGAAAATGATCAACCTACAGAGGGCTGAATTCAGACACCCCAAAAATCAAAGTGAAAAAAATGATGCAGCATGCAAGTCCATTTTGCTGAAATTTCATTGCAGCAACTACAAATGGTACAGTCATTTGTATGGTCCCCACGTGCTTGTATGCATGCCTGACAACCTGGGGGCATGCTCTTAATGAGACGATGGATAGTATCCTGGGCTATTTTCTTCAGATCTGAACAAGGGCATCACTGAGGTGCAACCTGGCAGCGTTGGATGGACCGAAACATAATGTCCCAGAGGTGTTCTATTGGATTAAGGTCAGACGTGTGGGGGCCATTCAATGGTATTCCTTCATCCTCCAGGAACTGACTGCAAACTCGCGCCACATGAAGCCGGGCATTGTCGTGCCCCAGGAGGAACCCAGAATCCACTACACCAGTGTAGGGTCTGACAACAGGTCCAAGGATTTCATCCCGATACCTAACGGCAGTGAGGGTGCCATTGTCTAGCCTGTAGAGGTCTGTGCATCCCTCCATGGATATTCCTTCCCAGACCATCACTGACCCACCACCAAACTGGTCATGCTGAAGGATGTTACAGGCAGCTTAACGTTCTGCACAGCTTCTCCAGACCCTTTCACATCTGTCACATGTGCTCAGGGTGAACCTGCCCTCATCTATGAAAAGCACAGGGCGCCAATAATGGACCTGCCAATTTTGGTGTTCAATGGCAAATGCCAATTGAGCTCCACGGTACCAGGCAGTAAACACAGGGCCCACTAGAGGATGTTGGGCTCTCAGGCCACCCTCACAAAGTCGGTTTCTGTTTGGTCAGAGACATTCACATCAGTGTCCTGCTGGAGGTCATTTTGTAGGGCTCTGGCAGTGCTAATCTTGTTCCTCCTTGCACAAAGGAGCAGATACTTGTCCTGCTGATGGGTAGGATCCTTCTACGGCCCTGTCCAGCTCTCCAAGAGTAACTGCGGTCTCCTGGAATCTCCTCCATGCTCTTGAGACTGTGCTGCGAGACACCGCAAACCTTTTTGCAATGGCATATATTGGGCATATGTGCCACCCTGGAGAAGTTGAACTGCCTCTGCAACCTCTATAGGGTTCAGGTGTCCTCTCATGCTACCAGTAGGGACACTGATCCTAGCCAAATACAAAACTAGTGAAAAACTAGTCAGAAAAGATGAGTAGGGGAAAAAAGGTCAGTGGCCTCCACCTGTAAAACCTTTCCGGTTTTTGGAGGTCATAGTTGCCCATCCAGTGCACCTGTTAATTTAACAACCCCCTCTACTGCTACTTAACTGACCAGATCAATATCCCAGGAGTTTAATTGACTTGATGCTATACTCTGATTGAAATACAAAAAGGTTTGTTTCCCTGGTGGTGGGACTTTTCAGGCACTCAGAGTTTACAAAGTATAATGTACAAAAATATATTTTATTGAAAACATAACACATGGATAAAAAAGAAAAACAGTATATGTTACATTACGCATGATGCAGATAATGTACTACAGCAGAAGAAAACCCAACACGTTTTGAAGTAAACACTCCTTCTTCAGGGTAAAATCTGACTTTATAGTAATTTATATCAACTGCGTTTGTGACTTTCATACTGTTTGCAAATAGGTTAAAAGCAACCGGACTGTGAGAGCCTGTATGGTGGGTCAAGATGAAAGCGTACATCATATAGGACTAGTATCCCAGTAAATCAACGAGGTGCGTATTCCCCAGCAGGGGCCTGTTGGACAACTGAAGTCCAATGAGTATGGAGCCCTTATTGCTTGTAGGACAATTGTGCTAACATGACCTTGGCTCACGGCAGGCAGTGCCTACATGGATGTACGCTTTCACCTTGACCCACCATACAGGCTCTCACGGTCCGGTTGCTTTTAACCTATTTGCAAACAGTATGAACGTCACATAAACGCAGTTGATATAAATTACTATAAAGTCAGATTTACCCCTGAAGGAGTGTTTACTTAGAAACGCATTGGGTTTTCTTCTGCTGTAGTACATTATCTGCATCATGTGTAATGTAACATATACTGTTTTTCTTTCTTTTTATCCATGTGTTATGTTTTCAATAAAATATATTTTTGTACATTATACTTTGTAAACTCTTTGAGTGCCTGAAAAGTCCAACCACCAGGGGAACAAACCTCCCTTTTGTATTCAAATACGGGATGTGGCACCACTATCAGGGTTGCCGTTGAGAGCAAATGTATTTCTACTCTGATTAAAAAGTGTTCCTTTAATTTTTTTGACCAATGACTGTCGGATTCGCTGCTTTATACATTTGCCCCAAAGTATTTGACATTACATTGGGATTTGCTTAATTACATCAAGGCTACATTTACATATGGTATGGGCTGCCAATAGTTTGCAGTGTTTAGAGGTGGCCTCTGGACGCAGTAAAACAGTGCTTTGGGATTTCCCTGGACGCACACTGGCTTCTTTCAGGGTTGCTCAGAGGCTCCACTTGCATGTAACCACTCAGATGAGTGGTTACAAGCAAACAGTGGTGGCACCTGCCCTTGATTTGTAAATCAAACAGCTGCAGCTGTTCGCACATAGTATTGGCAGGCAGTGTTTAGAACCGCCAGAACCCCTGACCCTGCCGTGCAGTCATGTGAATGTATCGTAAAGCGGAGCTCCACCTAGAAGGGGAAGCTCTGCTTGTCTGACCCCAACCCCCTCTGCGGCCTAATTTTTGCACCTTTTGGGGGGTACCCGGTTTTGAGAGGTACCTGCTCCTGTTTCTGGCTCAGTTCACTGCGGCGCTCCTTCCCCTGCAGCCAGCCTATTCACAAAGGGCAGCGCTGTTTGTATATGTGTGTTTGTGTATATATATTATATATATTATACAGGCCGCAGTTGGCATGCATATTGCTGCAGGGTCAGGCAGTTAATGGAACATTGGAACTTTATGGTTTGAATATTTTTATTTTATGCAAGGTCAATGTTTATGGCATTTCTGCTTGATTGTACATTTTAAAGTTGTGGAAATTAAACGCTTCTATGCTTTATATCAACCAACTCAAGAAACCGAACACCAGTGGTTCAATCCAGCATTTTGTTACATTAATCGTCTTGTGCTTTTCTCTGTTTGCAATAAAAACTGACCACACGCTTAAGGAAGAAATGCTTGGAAACAAAACTGACACTCACTACTTAGTACATGTTGATCAATAGTCTATTAACTCCTGGCTCTTCTACGTGTTACAGGGTTTTATCTCAATCTGCAAAGGTAATTCTGCAATTGGACAATGATCTACAACCTGGTCATACCATGTGTGATGCTGCATTTTCATAAATGAATGTTCTCCATTGAAAATAAACTTGATGAGTACAGAGTGTTCTCTTGGGTTTTATTGGATTATACTGGTGCCACGGCTTTCCGGTGCTTACCGGGGCCTCTTGTACTGTATGACCGGAAAGTGCAACACTTAGGTTTTATTTGTGCTAGCTGACAACATTGTTCACTCTTCACCATGTGAACATATTTTTATGCTTGTTTGGCGTCAGGAGTTTGCTGTATTTCTCTGATTACATAATAAGAGGAAATGTTCTGTTATGGCGTTTTTCGTGGATGTCCTTTATCAGCTAGTACTTCTGCTCAGCTCTCTAGAGGTATGCTGACATTTAGAATCTTGGCAAATAGAGCTGAATGGAGGGAGTAAATGGTATGCTTTTTATGTAGTTCATTTTCAGGTTTTTACTTCAAAGTCAATTAGGTTTGGGAAAATCAGGCCAAATTACATTTAATTGAAACAATTCTTCTCTGTAATAATAATCAAATCTGCTGAAGATTTTATATGATGCCCTACCAATATACTTGCATACATAATTTAACCCCTTCATGCCTAAGGGTAAAACATATCTTAATACCCAAGCACCATTTAGCATTTTTGACATGTGCTAGTAAAACCGTATATATTCTCGCAACTACTCTGCATCCAGGTGGATTAATCCTTGTTGTGTTTTTTTTTTTTTTTTTTCTCTGAACAAATTGGGCCTTCATTTGGTGGTCAATGGTAATGGATATCTGTTTTCCTAAGAAAATTGGCTCTATCTCTCGATCGCTCTATCTCTCTAATATCTTTTTATTTATTAAATGTAGCTGTATCATTATTGTTACTACAATAGCCTACCACCAAAGAACAACCCAAAATGAATCTGCTCTGGCGATTGTAGCGATACCACATATGTGTATGTACCCGTAGTACAGCCCAAAAATAATAGTCTGCATTTTTCTTCTTTTTTTTTTATCCTACCTAAAACATTTATACTAAATGATACTAATTTAAAAAATATGCTTTTTAAAAAAATCCTGCCCAAAATGAACTGACCTTTACCCAAATACTGACCAATTTCAAACCATGATCCAGCCATTTTTTTTGTTACACACCTTTTTTTTTTTTTTTCTCTCTGCAGAGAGAGATGCAATGTATTTCTCCCCTCCATTCACAGAGCGAGAAACAAAGGACGGGCTTCACAGTAACTGATTACTGTGATATATACAGGTGTGCACCCTGTGCACTTTTTTTGTACCGTTTGTGTTAGGTTTCCAAATGTTTCACTACATCACTAAATATATATATATAGTGATGTAGTGAAACACATTTGAAAATCTAACACAACCGGTACAAAAAAAAGTGCACAGGGTGTACACCTGGTCGTCCTCCGAAGAGGGACTCATGCCCAGATCTCCGGGAGTGCAAGGCTCCTGATGGACTGGGGTACTCACTGGTCCACCTGGCCGAAACCAGACCCTTTTTCTTTGGGTGGTCTGCAGAAACCGACAAACCCCAAGTACCAGGTGGGGCTCCCCAAAAGGGAGACCCTGACCAGAAGGCCACGTGCCCCCCCCCCAAGAGTTTTAGGGCAGGCCCGAGGACCGATACCCTACTGATCAAGGGGGGTGAGAGAGTGCATACCTGCTGTGCAAAAAGTGCAGTGACAAACACACCTAAAAAGGGGACATGGATAAGTGCATATGCCTTAGTAAAATACCATGGCAGGCTCCCCCACCGTGAGAATTACGATACTCCTGGACTGCCACCCCACAGGCACATACACCACAGGCTTCTTTCACAGCCCGGCCCTCGACCATACCAATGCAGCGGCAGCCCCATCCCTACCAGGAAGGCATCAAAACTTAGAGAGCTTAGGGAGTGCCTTGCCTATAACTGGGGACAAGTCTGGTGAACCAGGTCAGAATCAACCAGGGAGGAAAGGGCCCTTCCACCACACCCACCATTCTCACCTTATTACTTTAGGGAAATACTGTCTCCCCAATTGGCAAAAGGGAGTCAGGGTTCCCCCCTGTCAGAACACAATAGCTTAGCAGTAGGGATGCACCGAAATGAAATTCTTGGCCGAAGCCGAATAATAATGAAATGTTTGGCCGAAGGCCGAATACCGAACGCGGTGTTTCGCATTTTTTCCATTTATTTTGCCAATTTTTTGTCCTCTCTCTTGTCCTCTCGTGTGTCTCTCTCTCTTGTCCTCTCATTCTCTCTCTCTTGTCCTCTCATGTCTCTCTCTCTCTCTCTCTCTCTCTTGTCCTCTCATGTCTCTCTCTCTCCCTAAATGTTACTGTAGGGAATGGGATTCAGTGCACACTGCAGCCTTTTACCATAGGGTTAATGTTAGTGACACTGTAGGGATTGGGAAGCATGCAGGCAGCCTTGTAAATTTTAATTGCAGATACAGGGCACTGGGCAGGTCAGGGTTAATGTGGTAACATCAATTACTCAGTGACAGTCAGTCAGTGTCAGTGTGGACTCGATCAGATTATACAGTCTCTCATAGTGGTGGTAGTAGGAGGCTGCAGGTTGACTAGTAGGAGCCTGGAAAGGAGCACAGCCGCATACATCCATTACTCACTCGTGCACTGCAGCCCGCCCCACACATTCATTGAGTCTTACTCTCCTCCCTAGTTTTTTCAATGGCACATTCAGGAAGCCAATCACGCCGTGATTAGCTGCACAGCGAACCAATCACGCGTGCCTGCACACCTGATTGTTTCCGCTGTGCCGCTAATCACGGCGTGATTGGCTTCCTGAATGTGCCATTGAAAAAACTAGGGAGGAGAGTAAGACTCACTGAATGTGTGGGGCGGGCTGCAGTGCACAAGTGAGTAATGTATGTATGCTCACCGCTGAAGTGTCCCGGCTTCACGGAAGTCTGTGAGTCCTCCTGTCCTCCTCAGAGTCCCTTCCCCCTGTAAATATCGTGACCTCGGCGATATGAATATCGCCTACAGCCACAGAACGATAGTCGATATCATATCGACTATCGTTCAGCCCTATTGTTCGGCACAAAATTATTCGGCCTTTTGACTTATTCGGCCGAATACCGAAAGTGCTATTTTTTCTATTTTCGGCCGAATAATGTTCGGCCGCCGAATATTCGGTGCATCCCTACTTAGCAGGGGAGATCGCTGTACTAATATCGGATAGTTAGTAAAGGATCGCCTTCAGAGTGCTTCGTTTTTTTTTTTTTTTTTCAGCCCGCTGGGTTGAACAAAAAAAAACGAAGTGTGTACTAGGCTTAAAGCAGAGCTCCACCCAAAAGGGGAAGCCTTGCTTGTCTGCCTACTTCCCCCATCGCCTCTGCTGCCACATTTGGCATCTTTCGGGAGGAGAAGTACCTTTTTTTTTTTTTTTTTTTTTTTTGACAGGTACCCGCTCCCATTTGCTGGTGACCTCACTGCAGAGAAGTGACCCAGAAGTTTGGCCTCTCTCCTCTTTCCACCTCCCAGGGGGCCATTTCCAAAGCGCAGTGTGCTTCGAACATGTGCAATACGGAACCAGCTGTGAAGCCACAAGGCTTCACTGCTGGTTTCCCTTACAAGAAATGGCAGCAGGGGCAGCACTCGAGAGCTGTTTAAAAAGTTGGCTGGGGTGCCGACATTGCAGGATCACTGGGCAGGTAAGTGTCCTAATAATAAAGGAATTGTAAAGGCAGAAGGTTTTTTTTTTTTTTTTAATGCTTTCTGTGCATTAGGATGAAAATACCTTCTGTGTACAGCAAGCCCCCTAATACTTACCTGAGCCAATCTTTATCAAGCGATGTTGCAGGAGTTTCTTATCTGCCCAGGACTCCCCTCCTCATTGGCTGAGTCAGCAGCATGGCACGATCAGCTCTTGTTGCTGTCAATCAAAATCAAGTCCGCCATCAGGAGAGAGAGGGGACTGGGTTGCGGTTCTGTGTCTTAATGGACACAGGGAACTGTGACTCAGGTCGAGTGCCCCCATAGCAAGCTGCTTGCTGTGGGGGCACTCAACGGGAGGGAGGGGCCAGGAGCAGTAAAGAGGGACTCGAGAAGAGGAGGATCTGGTCTGCTCTGTGCAAAACCAACTGCAAAACGAGATTTTACAATCCCTTTAAAAGCTAGCAGCTACCGTACTATTTCTAGCTGCTAACTTTTAATTTTTAGGTGGGGGATAGAGCTTGTTTACACCTGTGACTATACTGCCGCAGATCACTTTTTAGAGGGTGTTCGACAGGCAGTGAGGAGGGGATACCGTATACTCGAGTATAAGCCGACCCCAATATAAGCCGAGGCCCCTAATTTTACCACAAAAAAATGAGGAAAAATGATTGACTCGAGTATAAGCCTAGGGTGGGAAATGCAGCTGCTACTGGACCCAACTGGACCACCATGAGACCCAAAACAGGGGCTATGGGCATGGTTCAGGAGAATGCAGGGCTATGGGCATGGTAATGGTACAAGGGAATGCGGGGCTGCGGGCATACTACAGTAGATGCAGTGCTGCGGGCATGGTACAGGTGTACCATGCCCGCAGCACTGCATCTCTTGTAGTATGCCCGCAGCCCCGCATAATAGCAGGTAGTGCGGCTGTGGAGGAGTCTCACTTACCTGTTCCTGAGGTGCCTTAGATTTAAAAATGTCGCTGCCCGGCGCCAACACGTCATTGCGCATGCGCCGCCGCCACTCGGGAAAGCTCGTATGTGTTCGGGTATATCCCCAGGTATAGCCGAACATAAAGGGCCTTTCCCGAGCGGTAGCGCATGTGCGGTGACATGTTGGCGCGGGGCGGCGCCATTTTTAAATCTAAGGCGCCTCAGGAGCACGTTGGGCCGGCTGGGGACATTTTTTTTTTTATGACTCGAGTATAAGCGGAAGGGGACAAAAAATGTGCTGAAAAACTCGGCTTATACTCGAGTATATATGGTATGTCTCCTCCCCACCGCCTGCTTTTTAACCCTCAGAATGCCAATCCAATGCTTGCATTGCACAAGGTTGCAGCGTGGCCCAATTCACTTGAATGGGTTGCATTTGGCGGCAGTGCTGCTTTCCAAAAGTGCCATGCTCTTTAATTTTTGCCACCACCATGAAACAGAGCTGCAGCATGTGTACAGCCCTGAGCGGCTGCATGCCCTGGTTTAGGTTGGCCGGATTACTGGGGCTCATCCACCTGCTTTTACTGGCTAACCCTGTGAACAAGCCCTAAGTTACAACTGTGTAAGACTGAAGGTAAAGCTGTTCTGCTGTCCCCCATACAGTTTATAGTTCCAGTTAAGGGGGTGTACACTATAGAAAAATCGGGCGAGTGACCATCCAATTTTCCTCGTCGTTTAACAGCAAGCTGGAACAGAGGAAAGAATGTACAAAAATTCTCATACTACAAAGGCTTTTTCATTTTGTCTGTTTCTGATCATGCACAGTCTTTCGCTTCTGATTTTTCTCATACGAAAACGGTACACATATAAACGAAAACTGTTCATTCTTTTCCTGTACGAGAAAAATTTAGGCTTGTCCCTTTGGAAATCTTTGTACGGCAGGTCAGAATCGGCTGAGAAATCAGAAAATCATACGAAAATTCCACGGATTAAAATGTTTTCCTGATTTTTTTTTTTTTTCTTAGTGTGTTACGAACCTTTTAGACCTCGAACACCCAAACTCTGCAGACATGGCAACATGAATATATTGACAAGTGTGAAAATTCCAATGCTTTAGATCTGATGCATTGATCTGTTAGTGTGCAGACTTCCTTCAGGAAACTGGGAATGCTAGTTGCCTGGCTGTTGGTTTGTACCACTGACCCAAAACAAGAATGCAGTTGGTGAAGTCACAGGAAGGACACAGGAAGGACTGATTTGCATCCTATAGTCTGTATGAGCAATAGTCAGTTGGCCAGAAGGAACTACTTGTATGCATGGATGGATCTTTAGCACAGCTGTCTTTATCAAGGCAGCGACCTGACGTGACTTGCTGGACTTTGTGTATCAGCTGTTCATTGGGAATATGATCGGCCGGCTGTTTGGAATGATTGCTACTGGATGGAGAAGCCTTTTTGCTGTTTGGCATTCCTCTCCTAAGCTGACACTTTGTATCTAGACCGGTGTATGGAGTTTGGTTTATATGACGAACATGTGGTAGGTGGTGGATATTTTTATCATATTTTATTTATGTGCTTGAATGAGGCCTCATGCAAACTGAGCATTAGCTCAACTCCTCTAAATAGTTTTTTCTCCTGGCAAGATTAAGGCTGGGTTTACACTATTGCGAATTGGATTTGGGGTTCCCCTCATCCAATTCGCATGTGAGGAGATTGGGACTAACTCTATGGAGCCGGTTCGCATATCTCCTGAGTGCCTCCGGTCCGAATTGCACAGGATTCCTGTGCGTCTTCTGGCCCATTTCAGGTCTGAATTTAGCCAAAAATTCAGACTGAAATTGAACCCGAAATGGTGAACAAGGACGCACTGGACCCCTGCTGTGAGCCACTCCATGCGGCAGTGTGAACCCAGCCTAAAGCGTCTAAAAATAAAACGCGATAAAACTGCATTTGCACGTGCATTATTGTATTCTATTGGCCAGTATATTTGTTCTAGCTATTTTTAATATTATTGTTAATATTATTATTGTTATGCTAGATGTAAATAACAGCAACAGCTTACGCAGCTCTTTACAACATAGAATGCATTGATGCACAAACATGCCTAAACACGTATAGCATGAATGCACACTTATGCACATTTTCTCTTTGCAAATGCTCTGCTCCTGAATTTTCAGGTTACGTGTTTGTTTTTTTGGTTTCATTTAACCACTTCCCGAGAATCTATGTACCCGTATGTCAGTTCGGAGAAGTGATTGTACCGGGATGATGCCAGCTGCAGGCATCAACCTGGTACTGTTCTTTTAGTGCTGGCGGTCGGCTTTCAGAAGATTACAGCCGATGCAACTCGGGAGCCGTTTGGCCGTTTTCCCCCCCCACCGCCTTACGAGGCTCTGCCTGGGTGTCTCATCCCTCCGGGAGATCCAAGCAACCAGCCGGCACAACCAGATTCGGCTTTGATCGGGTCTCCGATGTATTAACCCGGAAGCGGCGTCCTAACGCCACTTCCGGTTTACTTGGAGGCTAAGGGCGCCTAATTTAAAAAAACTGTCAGTATTCAAAAATGCTGATTTCTGCATTTTGAATACTTCCTCCAATTCCTCCATAAAGATTACCTGTTACTGCCTACTACTGTCACAAGGGATGTGTAGATTCTTTGGCCCCTTTCCGTTCTCATCCGGTCCGCCAGATGGATGGAAAATAGGGTTTCCATCCGTCCGGATTTGACGGACAGGATCGGATCGGATGGCAGCGGACATGTCTCCGCTGACATCCGCTGCCCCATAGAGATGCATGGGGCATCCGTTCAGATCCGCCTGAAAAAATGACAGGCGGATCTGAATGGTCCGCATGTGTGAAAGGGACCTTAGTGACAATAAAAGTGATCAAATTGATTTATTTATTTTTTAAAACCGTGTTAAAAATGAAATAAAATAGGAAAAAAACCAAAAAGTTTTAAAGCGTCGCTGTGAGCTTGCGCACGAAAGAAAACTCATACATAAGTCGTGTCTGCAAATGAAAACGGTGTTCAAACCACACATGTAAGGTTTCGCACCAATCGCCAGAGCGAGAGCAATAATTAAAAAAAAAAAAAAGAACTACGCTGTAACTCTAAACTGGTAAACGTTAAAATTAAAGTGTTGCCTATGGAGACCTTGAAGTGCCGTAATTTGTCGACATTCCATGAATGTGCGCAATTTTAAACCGTAACATGTTGGGTATCTATCTACTCGGCGTGACATCATCTTTCACAATGTACAAAAAAATTGGGCTAACTTTCCTGTTTTTTTTTTTTTTTTTTTTTTTTTTAATGCAGTAAAATGTATTCTTTTCACAAAAAATTTAGTTTGAAAGACCGCTACGCAAATACCGCTTGACAAAAAATATTGCAACAACCGCCATTGTATTCTCCAGAGTCTTTGCTAAAAAAATTATATATATATATATATATATATATATATATATATATATATATATATATATATATATATATATATATATATATATATATATTATAATATAATGTTTGGGGGTTCTAAGTAATTTTCTAGCAAAAACTTGTAAACGTGTCAAATAGGCTTGGTCCTTAAGTGGTTAAACCACTTTTACATGTTGCGTTTACCGGCGTTCATGTGTGTTTTTGTTTGGAAATGTTTTTGTGGATAAAAGTGTAAAGATTAGTATACCCAACCAAATGCCTACAATGCATGAAATCTCTCTCTCTCTCTCTCTCTCTCTCTCTCTCTCTCTCTCTCTCTCTCTCTCTCTCTCTCTCTCTCTCTCTCTCTCTCTCTCTCTCTCCCTCTCTCCTCTCTCTCTCTCTCTCTCTCTCTCTCTCTCTCTCTCTCTCTCTCTCTCTCTCTCTCCCCGTTACAAGCATTTGGCGTTTCAAATGCCGATAAACTTCCGTCCTGAACGCATTTTTTTGCTTTAAAAAAAATGCCATTAAATGCAACTGCCTCTAAACGACTATTAAAAAAACTCAGTGTGCATGGAGAGTTCAGGGGCTGCTGAAAAAAATGCCCAACTGCTCCTAAACGGCTGCTAAACGTCCATTTTATCAGCAGCAGCAAACATAAGGCATAAATAGTATTATGGACTTTAGCAATGGCTGTTTTTTATTGATATTGTAAATTTGCTTTTCCTAACTTTATTAGCTGGAAACATCCTTATCATATCATCTTCAGGTTGGGCTTTGTTCATACTTAAGGCGATTTAAATCTGTCTGCAATTAAGAATTAAGGCAAAATGCGGGACACCTTTGCGATGCCATTATTTTTGTAATGGCACCTTAAACGCACTACGATTTTGGCGCGACTGTCGAGCAGCAAAACGCGCTAAAATTGCGGTAAAAATGGCAACGGCAAGCGCTCCTGGCTGTGTGCCAAGATTTGGTACATGGGCTTCTTTGGAGTGTTTTTGAAGTGGAGGAAGGCCACTTCAAATGGTGTCGCTCCAAAAACACTCCACAAAAAAGCTAGAAAAAAATGCACTGCAGCAGCTATCGCTGCACTATGCTCAGGTGTGAATGAAGCCTTTAGTGTGCGCTGTTTTGGGTGCAACCCCTCCTCCTCATAAAAATGATCCTGTACCTGACATTGTCAAGTATCCTTCACTAAGCAGAATGGCAGCGCTTGTAAATTCTATGATTTCCTTTTAAACCTGTCAGTAGCAGATATAAAAATACTGATAATTTTAGTGCTCCTAGACGTGTCCTATTTTGCCCATTGTTGTGATAGCGACAGTGTAATTGCAGCATGTAAGGTTTCAAAGGATTTAGTTACTCCTTTAAAATTTTTGTACACTCGGCAAGCAGGATGCATCTCCTAGCAACCAGATAAATGTCAGGAGTATTGTCAAAGTGAGCACTAAAGATAACACATACCTGTTTTGTTCTTCTTTTTATCTCGTGTTGTAAATGATTAATGGTGACAAGAAGTCTGAGGCACTCTAATAAAGATGATGGTACCTTGCTTGAGACTTACGGACATTGTAATTAATATGACTGCATTCCGTCATAGACAACGCATAGCATTTCTTTCCTAGTACGGATGTTTCCTGCTGTAGAGATTATTTAATCACCAGTTTTCACGGATTGGAATCGGAGAGAGAAAATTAAAGCTTGTTCATGAATCCTGGATTTACCTTTTTTATGTAATGAATAAAATATAGGCAAATGGCGACAAGAATACTGTGAATTTAAAGGGGCCGGTGCTGTGTGTGTTAGGGCCAGTGTGGCTACGCAGCGTGCTTTCCATATTCGTATGAGATGCTTCTGAGAGGGTCGAGACTTATTGTAGGTGCTGTTGGCCTGTGTCAGATGTTTTTGCATTATGATAGACTTGTATGGGAAGAGAAGTAGTTATGAATCAAAAAGAATCTTGTTGACACTGGCTCTAGCATATATGGTCTTAAAGCGGAGTTCCGGCCTCTGAAATTTTTTTCAATAAAAATAATAATACCCCGGGACAGTCAGGGCTAGTACATTTCATAATGGATAGCCTCTGAACTGTCCCAGGTCGCACTTGCCTTTTTAGAAGAAATACTTACGCCAGGGCGTCCTCTTCGTTGTCGTCCTCCGTGTCCTCTTCGTCCCAGAATGCCCTGCACCGGCCCCGCTCGCCCCTTCCGGGGCAGGCGCGTCATCACTGCGCAGCTTCTGGTCATGCCCAGAAGCGGTTTACCAGAGAATGATGCGCCTGCACAGGAATGAACGAGCGGAGCCGGTGCAGGCGCATTGACTCCTGGGAGCGATGACGTTCAGCTCCCAGGAGTCAGCGCAAACGGGAAGTGACGGCGCGGGTCGCGGCCGCAGAGGGAGGAAGTAGAAGGAAGGTAAGTATACTTTCTTCAAAAACAAGATAAGTAAAGAAAAAAAAATTGGGAGCATCCATTTTTTTTTTTTTTTTTAGGGGATTTAAAGCAAGCGGATGGCCCAAAGTTGTTTTTGAGGCCGGAACTCTGCTTTAAATTGTCTGCCAGTGTTCCAAACATATTGGTGTTGGGTCATGTAGAACAGTGGTCCTCAACTCCGGTCCTCGGGGCCCAATAACAGGCCAGGTTTGCAAGATAACTAAATTACATCACAGGTGATCTCATTTGCTGCTCAGTGATTGCAGTATTCTAGTCTGCATCTCCCCAAGGTAATACTTAAAATCTGGCCTGTTAGTGGGACCGGAGTTGAGGACCACTGATGTAGAACACCGCATCGTCAGTACAGGTTATCCTAGAAGTCCTCCTGGGGAATTCATAGAGAATGTCATAGACACACTTTACAATAAAGTCTTGGCGCAACACAGCAAATGTTGGCATTTGCACCCATTTATTTACCCTCATCCCCTCGCACAGGTGGCTGCAATGGCTGAGCCAGCAACTGAAGATGGAGGAGGAACGCAGCAAGTGGCTGATGGGGAGAGGCTGCTGCATACGGCTCCCTGACCGCCCCTCCGCTGCATACGGCTCCCTGACCGCCCCTCCGCTGCATACGGCTCCCTGACCGCCCCTCCGCTGCATACGGCTCCCTGATTTGAATATTGCACAAGACAACTCTGCATTACAACTACTGACCACTAAACCAACTACTCTTCTCTAGTCATCCTCCAGGATAGCAACCTCAGGTGATGATTGGTTCCTCCATGTGTTTCCTACCATCCAGGAGCAGCACAATGTTTGTTGTTTTATCCTGACCGGATGGTTGTTTGGTCAGCGGTCCCCCTCATGATGCAGATCCACCTGGTTTGTCTTGCCTTTGCCTTCTGCCTAGAATCCAAGAGCTCCCCTTTTTTCCTTTCCAGAATCTTGTCCCCAAAGTAGTTGTAGGGGGTCAACTCCTGAAGCCCCTGGCTGGTAAGCCCTTTTTTCCTCCTCCTTTTGAGGGCTTTGAGAGGGGCCTGTTGTGTTCGGGACCTGCTGGTACTGTGTGGAGTTCTAAAGGATTATGGCCTTGTGGATACGTTCAGCCCAAGCTTCAGCTTCAGAATAGTGGTGTCAGTTCTGGCAGCCAGAATGATGTGCTTCCGATCACACTAGGAAGGACATTGAGGCTGGGACAGTATGGGGGATCATAGCTTCCATTGAGAATGGAGAGAAGCTTTTGGGTCTAGTCAAGGTACTATGTAATGGGAAGTTCCTAGTGATGAGACTTAGCATTCAGCAGTAATGTTATGCTAGAAGTGATCCCTCTCTAAAGGTAGGCATTTTTTATGACTTGCTTTTCCTCTCTAGTTGCTGTATTGGAAGATGATTGGAGAAATTCCCAGCAAGACTAGCTAGTAATGGTAATTCTAGGAATCTTCCAGGACCGCAGATCTACTTTCCACCCTTTCATTTTTTTTTTTAATAGAATTATATTTTTCCCCTTTGTGCACTGGGGAGGTAGTCTTCTTTCTCAGCTGAAAGACAAGGAGGTGGAAAGGGTTTTTAACTGTTGTAATTGTGTTTTCTGTAGGAGGAGAAACTAATAATCTCCCAAGTTGCTTTGCTGTCCTGGAAGATTCCTAGAAATACCATTACCAGTGAGTCTAAGGCTCCATTCACACCTGGGCGTTTTTGAGCGTTTTTCAGCTCCAAAAAACGTTCCAAAACGCCCAACAAGTAAAACCCCATTCATTTAAATGGCCCCTGTTCACATCTGAGCGTTTTAACGCCTGAAGCAAAACGCCTAGCGCTGAAAAAAGTACATGAGCTTCTTTTTGGGCTGATTACCAGCGTTTTTGACAGATGTCAATGCCTGCCTCCAAAAAACGCCTAAAAAACGCTACGCTCAAGTGTGAATGCAGCCTAACTGGGAATAATTTTAGACAGGTTTAACCCAAGATTGTGCATAATTCTAAAGGGTGCTTTGACTGAAAAAAAGTTTAAACACTGCTGTAGAGATTGGCTCATCGCCTATTTGTTTCTTGTGGAAACAAGACCAAATTGATCACACCAAAAAATGATGTAGTAGTCAATATGGGGGGAATTTACTAAGCTGCACCAAATTCTGAGTGCTCCAGTTTTAGTACCCCCCCCCCCCCCCCCTTTATAGGTTACTGGGGAAAGAGACTTCAAAAAGCAGTCCTTTCTTATGCAAATATAGTGTTGCATTATATTTGTATATGCAAGTTCCTTAAGAGGAAGGAAATTTTCCGTTTGCTAAGCTGGAAACTCAGCTTGAAGTAGAAAGGTCTTTTGATCAAAGTCTGGTTTAAAGCATGTGTGGCAATTTCTGAATAGAATTAAACTTTCTTTATAATTTCAATTGATTTTCACATAATACAAACACAGGTGTTTGGATAAAATTGTTCTTGAATGCAAATGATTGGTTGCACAAGATCAGCAGGGTCACTTTTTGATATCCTTGTTTTAAATCTATATCTGAACCTGGCTATTACATATGTCGGAGTGTTTCAATTTCCTCTTCCCATAATAAATTATTTGCAACCTGCTATTGTGAGTGCAGAGCGGATCTGGTATATCTTTTTTTTATGCTCGAAATATAATTTTAGGAGGAAAGCACTCTGTAGAAGGCTGTATTCAGATTTTCAAAAGACATTGACAAGTAATATGGAGCAAAAAGAGCAACGCTGCTTTATTTCTAAGTCTAAATTATTTCTAAGTCCAACTTCAGTCATAACGTATTTTATATACCAAGTGCATCTCAAAAAAATAAGAATACCATCAAAAACTAAATTTATTTCAGTAATTCTATTCCAAAAGTAAAACTAGTTTTTATATAGATGCGTTCCACACAGAGTGATATATTTCAAGCATCTTTCTTTTCATTTTGATGATTATGGCTTATTATATTATAGCTAGTGAAAACCCAAAATAATTTCAGAAAATTTAGAATATTGCATCAGACCAATAAACAAAAAAAAAGGATTTTTAATGCAGAAATGTTGGCTTACTGAAAAGTATGTCTATGTACAGTATAGCATGCACTCAAAACTTGATTGGGGCTCCTTTTGCATGAATTACTACATCAGTGCGGTGTGGCATGGAGGCAATCAGCCTGCGGCACTGCTGAGGTGTTATGGAAGCCCAGGTTGCTTTCATAGCGGCCTTCAGCTCGCCTACATTGTTGGGTCTGGTGTCTCATCTTCTTCTTGACAATACCCCACAGATTCTTTATGGGGCTTAGGTTGGGTGAGTTTGCTAGCCAATCAAACGCAGTGAGACCCCGTTCACACTGGGGCGACCCAACTTGCCGGGGCGACCTGTGAAGTCATGGTGCACAGCTCGCACCGCGACCTCGGAGCAGCCGGCATGGACTTCATATCATTGAAGTCAATGCAGGTCGCTCCAGGTCGCCCCAAAGAAGCTCAGGACCCTTTTTCTAAGTCGGAGCGACTTGTGTCGCTCCTATTAGAAGGGGTCCTGACAGGTCGCCCAGTGTGAACGGGGTCTTATACCATATTCATTAAACCAGGTATTGGTACTTTTGGCAGTGTGTGCAGGTGCCAAGTCCTGCTGGAAATCGAAATCCGCATCTCCATAAAGCTGGTCAGCAGAAGAAAGCATGAAGTGCTCTAGAATTTCCTGGTAGATGTCTGAGCTCACTTTGGACTTCATAAAACGCAGTGGACCAACACCAACAGATGACATGGCTCCCCAAATCATCATTGACTGTGGAAACTTCAAACTGGACCTTGTGCAACTTGGATTCTGTGCCTTTCCACTCTTCCTCCAGACTCTGGGACCTTGATTTCCAAATGCATTTACTTTCAATCAAAAAGATTTGGATCACAAAGCAACAGTCCAGTCCTTTTTTTTTTTTTTCCCTAGCTCAGGTAAGACGCTTCTGACATGGTCTCTGGTTCAGAAGTGGCTTGACACAAGGAATGTGACAGTTGTTGCCCATGTTCTGGATATGTCTGTGTGTGGTGGCTCTTGAAGCACTGACACCAGCCATAGTCCACTCCTTGTGCATCTTCCTCACATTCTTGACTGGCCTTTGTTTCACAAGCCCCTCAAGGCTGCGGTTATCCCTGTTGCCTGTGCACCTTTTTCTACCACACTTTTTCCTTCCACTCAACTTCCTATTAATATGCTAGGATACAGCACTCTGTGAACAGCCAGCTTCTTTAGCAATGAACTTTTGTGACTAAGACTGTCTTCTGGACAACTGTCAAGTCAGCAGTCTTCCCCATGATTGTGTAAACTACTAAATCAGACTGAGAGACAATTTAAAGGCTCAGGAAACTTTAACAGGTGTACAGTGGGTACGGAAAGTATTCAGACCCCCTTAAATTTTTCACTCTTTCTTATATTACAGCCATTTGCTAAAATCATTTAAGTTCATTCTTCTTCCTCATGAATGTACACATAGCACCCCATACTGACAGAAAAACACAGAATTGTTGACATTGTTGCAGATTTATTAAAAAAGAAAAACTGAAATATCACATGGTCCTAAGTATTCAGACCCTTTGCTCAGTATTTAGTAGAAGCCCCCTTTTGATCTAATACAGCCAGGAATCTTTTTGGGAAAGATGCAACAAGTCTTTCACACCTGGATTTGGGGATCCTCTGCCATTTCTCCTTGCAGATCCTCTCCAGTTCTGTCAGGTTGGATGGTAAACGTTGGTGGACAGCCATTTTTAGGTCTCTCCAGAGATGCTCAATTGGGTTTAAGTCAGGGCTCTGGCTGGGCCATTCAAGAACAGTCATGGAGTTGTTGTTAAGCCACTCCTTCGTTATTTTAGCTGTGTGCTTAGGGTCATTGTCTTGTTGGAAGGTAAACCTTTGGCCCAGTCTGAGGTCCAGAGCACTCTGGAGAAGGTTTTTGTCCAGGATATCCCTGTACTTGGCCGCATTCATCTTTCCCTCGATTGCAACCAGTCGTCCTGTCCCTGCAGCTGAAAAACACCCCCACAGCATGATGCTGCCACCACCATGCTTCACTGTTGGGACTGTATTGGACAGGTGATGAGCAGTGCCTGGTTTTCTCCACACATACCGCTTAGAATTAAGGCCAAAAAGTTCTATTTTGGTCTCATCAGACCAGAGAATCTTATTTCTCACCATCTTGGAGTCCTTCAGGTGTTTTTTAGCAAACTCCATGCGGGCTTTCATGTGTCTTACACTGAGGAGAGGCTTCCGTCGGGCCACTCTGCCATAAAGCCCCGACTGGTGGAGGGCTGCAGTGATGGTTGACTTTCTACAACTTTCTCCCATCTCCTGACTGCATCTCTGGAGCTCAGCCACAGTGATCTTTGGGTTCTTCTTTACCTCTCTCACCAAGGCTCTTCTCCCCCGATAGCTCAGTTTGGCCGGATGGCCAGCTCTAGGAAGGGTTCTGGTCGTCCCAAACGTCTTCCATTTGAGGATTATGGAGGCCACTGTGCTCTTAGGAACCTTAAGTGCAGCAGAAATCTTTTTGTAACCTTGGCCAGATCTGTGCCTTGCCACAATTCTGTCTCTGAGCTCTTCAGGCAGTTCCTTTGACCTCATGATTCTCATTTGCTCTGACATGCATTGTGATCTGGAAGGTCTTATATAGACAGGTGTGTGGCTTTCCTAATCAAGTCCAATCAGTATAATCAAACACAGCTGGACTCAAAATGAAGGTGTAGAACCATCTCAAGGATGATCAGAAGAAATGGAAAGCACCTGAGTTAAATATATGAGTGTCACAGCAAAGGGTCTGAATACTTAGGACCATGTGATATTTCAGTTTTTCTTTTTTAATAAATCTGCAACAATGTCAACAATTCTGTGTTTTTCTGTCAGTATGGGGTGCTATGTGTACATTCATGAGGAAGAAGAATGAACTTAAATGATTTTAGCAAATGGCTGCAATATAACAAAGAGTGAAAAATTTAAGGGGGTCTGAATACTTTCCGTACCCACTGTATTTCAGTTAATTTTCTGATTAGAGTGTGACACCATAAGTCTACAATATTGAACTTAAGTTACTTTACTTAACAGTCAACTCAAAATCAAACTAGGACAAAATAACAGAAAAAGTCAATGTGCAAAACTATTCATCGCCCCCCCCCCCTAAAGTTAATACTTTGTAGAGCCACCTTTTGCGGCAATCACAGCTCCAAGTCGCTTTGGATACGTTTCTATGAGCTTGCCACCTCTTACCACTGGGATTTTTGCCCATTCCTCCTTGCAAAACTGCTCCAGCTCCTTCAAGTTTGATGGTTTGCGCTTGTGAACATCTTTAATTCTGACCAAAGATTTTCTATTGGATTGAGGTCTGTTGGATTGAAAGTAATGGCTTTCTTCTAGCCACTCTGCCATAAAGCCCAACTCTATGGAGCGTACGGCTTATTGTCGTTCTATATACAGATACTCCAGTCTCAGTCTGCTGTAGATCTCTGCAGCTCCTCCAGGGTTACCTTGGGTCTCTGTGCTGCCTCTGATTAATGCCCTCCTTGCCCGGTCCGTGAGTTTTGGTGGGCGGCTGTCTCTTGGCAGGTTTGGTGTTGTGCCATGTTCTTTTCATTTGGTTTTTATAGATTTGATGGTGCTCCTGGGGGTCATCAAAGATTTGGATATTTTTTTTATAACCTAACCCAACAAAATTGTTCCTTACTTGTTTGGAGAGTTCCTTGGTCTTCATGGCAGTGTTTGGTTAGTGGTGCCTCTTGCTTAGGTGTTGCAGCCTCTGGGGTCTTTCAAAAAAGGTATGTATATGTAATGACAGATCATGGGACACTTAGATTGCACACAGGTGGATATCATTTCACTAATTATGTGACTTCTGAAGGTAATTGGTTGCACCAGAGCTTTTTATGGGCTTCATAACAAAGGGGGTGAATACATAGGTACATGCCAATTTTCTGTTATCTATTTCTAAAGAAATAGTTTTATGTATATATTTTTCTCATTTCACTTCACCAACTTGGACTATTGTGTTCTGATCCATCACATAAAATTCTGATTAACAAAACATTGAACTTAAGGCTGTAACAAAATGGGTAAAAAGTCAAGGGGGGGTTGAATACTTTTGCAAGCTGTGTGTGTGTGTGTGTGTGTATAATTAGATTACCAAAAGTATTGCCTTTTACACACATGTGAACTTCAATGGCATCCCAGTCTTAGTCCATCGGGTTAAATATTGAGTTGTCCCAACCTTTGCAGCTATAACAGCTTAAACTCTTCTGGGAAGGCTGTCCACAAAGTTTAAGAGTTTGTTTTTCTATGAGAATGTTTGACTATTTCTTTTTAAAGCTCATTTTGAGAGCCAGGCACTGATATGGACGAGAGAGCCTGGCTTGCAGTTTCTCCTCTAATTCATCCCAAAGGTTTTCCATCAGGTAGAGGTCGGAACAGTAAACTGTTCCAACAAAGTTGGGGGAGAATTGGGAAATTGTCTAAAATGTCTTGGTAAGCTGAGTTCCCTTCACTGGAACTAAGGGGCCAACCCCTAACCCTGAAAAACATTCCAACACCATAATCCTTCCTCCACCAAATTATTTGGACCAGTACACAAAGCAAGGTCCATAAAGGCATGGATGAGCAAGTGTGAGTTGGAGGAACTTGACTGGCCTGCACTGAGTCCTGACCTCAACCTTATGGAACACCTTTGTAATAAATTAAAGCAGAGACTGGGAACCAGGCCTTCTCCTCCAACAACGCCTAACCTCACAAATGTGCTTCTGGAAGAATGGTCAAACATTCCCATAGACACACTCCTAAACCTTGTGGACAGCTTTCACAAAAGAGTTGAAGCTGTTATAGCTGCAAAGGGTGGGCCAACTCCATATTAAACCCTATCGACTAAGAACTGGGATGCCATAAAGGTTCATGTGCATGTAAAGGCAGGTGTCCCAATACATTTGGTAATATTGTGTATGTATGTAATATATAGATATAGATACTATAAAAAAAATATATATATTCTCACAAAAGTGAGTACACCCCTCACATTTTTGTAAATATTTTAATATATCTTTTCATGTGACAACACTGAAGAAATTACACTTTGCTACAATGTAAAGTAGTGAGTGTACAGCTTGTATAACATTGTCAATTTGCTGTCCCCTCAAAATAATTCTGCACACAGCCATTCATGTCTAAATCACTGGCAACAAAAGTGAGTACACCCCTAAATTAAAATGGCCAAATTAGCCATTTTCCCCTCCCCAGTGTCATGTGACTCATTAGTGTTACAAGGTCTCATCTGAACGGGGAGCAGGTGTGTTAAATTTGGTGTTATCGTTCACACTCATGCTGGTCACTGGAAGTTCAATATGGCAGCTCATGGCAAAGAACTCTGAGGATCTGAAAAAAAAGAATTGTTCTACATAAAGATGACCTAGGCTATAAGAAGATTGCCAAGACCCTGAAACTGAGCTGCAGCACAGTGGCCAAGATCATACAGTGGTTTAACAGGACCGGTTCCACTCAGAACAGGCCTCGCCATGGTCAACCAAAGAAGTTGAGTGCACATGCTCAGCGTTGTATCTAGAGGTTGTCTTTGGGAAATAGACGTGTGAGGGCTGCCAGCATTGCTGCAGAGGTTGAAAGGGTGGGGGGGTCAGCCTGTCAGTGCTCAGACCATACGCCGCACACTACATCAAATTGGTGTGCATGACTTGTCGTCCCAGAAGGAAGCAGACTAAGGACATGGATTACTGGAACCAAGTCCTGCGGTCTGATGAGACTAAGATAAACGTATTTGATTCAGATGGTGTCAAGCGTGTGTGGCGGCAACCAGGTGAGGAGAACAAAGACAAGTGTGCCCTGCCTAAAGTAAAGCATGGTGGTGGGAGTGTCATGGTCTGGGGCTGCATGAGTGCTGCTGGCACTGGGGAGCTATAGTTCATTGAGAGAACCATGAATGGCAACATGTAGTGTGACATACTGAAGCAGAGCATGATCCCCTCCCTTCAGAGACTGGGCCGCAGGGCAGTATTTCAATATAACTACCCCAAACACACCTCCAAGACGACCACTGCATTGCTAAAGAAGCTGAGGATAAAGGTGATGGACTGGCCAAGCATATCTCCAGACCTAAACCCTATTGAGCATCTGTGGGGCATACTCAAAACGGAAGGAGGAGCAGCGCAAGGTCTCTAACATCCACCAGCTCATTGATGTCATGCAGGAGTGGAAGAGGACTTCAGTGGCAACCTGTGAAGTTCTGGTGAACTTAATGCCCAAGGGGGTTAAGGCAGTGCTGGAAAATGATTGCCACGCAAAATATTGACACTTTTTTTTATATGTACGTTTTAACGTTTTTATATGTACTCGCTTTTGTTGCCAGTGGTTTAGACATTAATGGCTGTGTGTTGAGTTATTTTGAGGGGACAGCAAATTTACACTGTTATACAAGCTGTACACTCAGTGTTGTCTCTTCAGTGTTGTCACATGAAAAGATAAAATTAAATATTTGCAAAAATGTGAGGGGTGTACTCACTTTTGTGTGTGTGTGTGTATGTATATGTGTATATAATATATATCTAATTTATTAACCGGCCACTTTATAAGGTACACCTTGCACAAGGTGTTGGAAACATTCCTCAGGTGTTGGGACATATTGATATGATAGCATCACGCAAGTTGCTGCAGATTTTTCAGCTGCACATCCATGATGCGAATTTCCTGTTCCACCACATGCCAAAGGTGCTATATTGAAATAAGATCTGGAGGCTATTGGAGTACAGTGAACTCATTAACCTCATTAGGAAACCAGTTTGAGATGATTTGAGCTTTGTGACATGGTGCATTATCCTGCTGGAAGGAGCCATGAGAAGATGGGTACACTGTAGTCCATAAAGGGATGGACATGGTCTGCAACAATACTCGTTTAGGCCGAGTACCAGGCGATGCTCAATTTGTACGAAGGGGCCCAAAGTGTGCCAAGAAAATATCCCCCACACCATTAAACCACCACCAGAAGCCTGAACCGCTGATATACGGCAGGATGGATCCATGCTTTTGTTGTTTATGCCAAATTCTGATCTTGCCATCTGAATGTTTTTCCAGTCTTCTATTGTCCAATTTTGGTGAGCTTGTGTGAATTGTATCAGTTTCCTGTTCTTAGCTGACAGAAGTGGCATCTGGTGTGGTCTTCTGCGGCTGTAGCCCATCTGCTTCAAGGTTCGATGTGTTGTGCATTCATAGATGGTTTTCTGCGTACTTTGGTTGTAACGAGTTATTTGAGTTACTGTTGCCTCTCTATCATCTCAAACTAGTCTGCCCATTCTCCTCTTGCATCGACAAGGCATTTCCATTCACACAACTGCCGCTCACTGGATAGTGCCTTTGTCTGACCATTATCTGTAAACCCTAGAGATGGTTGTAATTGAATATCCCAGTAGATGAGCAGTTTTTGAAATACTCAGACCAGCCCGTCAACCATGCCACAGCAAAAATCACCTAAATCCCCTTTCTTCCCCATTCTAATGCTCGATTTGAACTTTAGCACGTTGTCTTCATCACCTCTAGACGTCTAAATGCATTAAGCTGCTCCCATGTGATTGGCTGATTAGCAATTTGTGTTACTAAGCAGTTGAACAGGTGTGCCTAATAAAGTGGCTGGTGTGTGTGTTTGTGTGTATGTATATATGTGTGTATATATATATATATATATATATATATATATATATATGTGTGTGTGTGTGTGTGTGTGTGTGTGTGTAATATATATATATATATATATATATATATATATATATATATATATATATATATATATATATATATATAATATACAGTACAGACCAAAAGTTTGGTCACACCTTCTCATTCAAAGAGTTTTCTTTATTTTCATGACTCACACTTCAAGAGGTAGTCACCTGAAATGGTCTTCCAACAGTCTTGAAGGAGTTCCCAGAGATGCTTAGCACTTGTTGTCCCTTTTACCTTCACTCTGCGGTCCAACTCACCCCAAACTCTCGATTGGGTTCAGGTCCGGTGACTGTGGAGGCCAGGTCATCTGGCGCAGCAACCAATCACTCTCCTTCTTGGTCAAATAGCCCTTACACAGCCTGGAGGTGTGTTTGGGGTCATTGTCCTGTTGAAAAATGATGATCCAACTAAACACAAACCGGATGGAATAGCATGCCGCTGTAAGATGCTGTGGTAGCCATGCTGGTTCAGTATGCCTTCAATTTTGAATAAATCCCCAACAGTGTCACCAGCAAAGCACCCTCACACCTCCTCCTCCGTGCTTCACGGTGGGAATCAGGCATGTAGAGTCCATCCGTTCACCTTTTCTGCCTCGCACAAAGACCCGGTGGCTGGAACCAAAGATCTCAAATTTGGACTCATCAGACCAAAGCACAGATTTCCACTGGTCTAATGTCCATTCCTTGTGTTCTTTAGCCCAAACAAGTCTCTTCTGCTTGTTGCCTTTCTTTAGGAGTGGTTTCCTAGCAGATATTCTACCATGAAGGCCTGATTCGCACAGTCTCCTCTTAACAGTTGTTCTAGAGATGTGTCTGCTGCTAGAACTCCGTGTGCCATTGACCTGGTCTCTAATCTGAGCTGCTGTTAACCTGCGATTTCTGAGGCTGGTGACTCGGATGAACTTATCCTCCGCAGCAGAGGTGACTCTTGGTCTTCCTTTCCTGGGGCGTCCGCATGTGAGCCAGTTTCTTTGAAAGTGTCCCCAAGTGCAGTCACAAAAACCATCAAGCGCTACAAAGTTTTCCCAATTTTTCCAGACTGACTGACCTTCATTTCTTAAAGTAATGATGCCCTCCCGTTTTCCTGTACTTAGCTGCTTTTTTTCTTGCCAGAATACAAATTCTAAAAGTCTATTCAGTAGGACCATCAGCTGTGTATCCACCTGACTTCTGCACAACACAACTGATAGTCCCAACCCCATTTATAAGGCAAGAAATCACACTTATTAAACCTGACAGGGCACACCTGTGAAGTGAAAACCATTTCAGGTGACAACCTCTTGAAGTGTGACTCTACAATTTTCACAGTCATGAAAATAAAGAAAACTCTTTGAATGAGAAGGTGTCCAAATTTTTTGTCTGTAATGTGTGTGTGTATGTGTGTGTATTATATATATATATATATATATATATATATATATATATATATATATATATATACACACACTATACTGTATATCCCCTGTTAGAACCTCTTTCATATCCGCTAATACCTGTTCTTGTGACCACAGCTACCCTCATTTGTTCCCTGTTGTCGTAGGAACATGAAATAAGACAAAATGAGGTCCACAAATGATGTTTTCAAGTCAATTCTGAAAGAATGTTTTTGCTGGAATTGGGCTTTACACTCAAGGATGTGTTTAATATGCAGCAATCGGATAAGAAAAGTTTACGTTAACTTTTTGCAGCATCACTCCTTGGATATACTGCAACAGATTCCTGACTTGACATCTAGTTTAACTGAATTCCTGGTCATTGTGCCAGTCTTGGCTTGTAAGACTAGAAATTTGCATAGTCTTCTCTGGGGCCATGTACCTTCATTTGAAAGCTACAGAACACCAGGACCAATCACAAACGGGCATTAGGTAAGCTGAAACGGAGAAGAAAAATGTTATACATTGCTGTGTTCCTCCAGAGGCTCCTAGAGGTTCCATAGGCTCCTTTCACATGGGCGGTGCGCCCTCGACGGAGTCTGTTCTGCTCAGCGGGGGATCGATCCGCCGATCCCCCGCTGAGCAGGTGGATGACAGCTCCATCTCCGCTCTGTGACCCAGCTGTCAGATCCCTGCTCTCTATCGGGAGATCGGATAAGAACGGACCACCTGTAGTAATAAACATTCCCAGAAAACCCAAAATAAGTATTTCACTATAATCCCCAAGGTTTTAAAGGGCCCTTTCACATGGGCTGTCCGCTCAGGTCCGCCGCTCCTCTGATAATATCCAATTGGACAAGCAGGTAAAGTTTTCTTGTATAATACCAGATCATACGATTTTCGTTTTAATCCACACTGTTGTCGTTCAAAAATACAATAAACACTAAAGAGCCGGTTCACATACAGGCGACCCGACTTGCCGGGGCGACCTGTGAAGTCGCGGTGCACAGCTCGCACCGCGACTTCGGAGCGGCATGCACAGACTTCATATCATTGAAGTCAATGCAGGTCGCTCCAGGTCGCCCCAAAGTAGTACAGGACCCTTTTTCTAAGTCGGAGCGACTTGTGTCGCTCCTATTAGAACGGGTCCTGTGCTACTCTATGGCAGGCGACCAAGTCGCCTGACAAGTCGCCCCAGTGTGAACGGGGTCTAAAACCCTTTACATCACGTCCAAATTTTTATTCTGTCGGGCAAGAATTTTCGTGACTTTAATAACCGATTCATTTTCCATATGAGATTAGCATGCAAAAAAACAAACAAACGGATGATCATTTGTCCGATCTAATTATGTGTACCAGGCACTACTTACTAAGCTGCTGCATACACAAGCACTTTTTTCTTGGAAATAAATAGTCTTGCGTTTATTACAGAAATACTAGCTGCAACATTTTTATTTAATCTTTATTGGGAGGTATTTGCTGTAATCTGCATAGCAGTGTTTAATATTCACCCGTAAGCTACAATAAAGGTGCAGACAGACAGTGTTTGGGGTATGCACAGACAGAATGCTGCCAGTGTTTACTCCCAGGCGTAGCCTCTTGTAATATACAGAAGAACTGCAAAGTAAGCAAGTGCAGGAGCGGTTTTTGTTGACCATAATTCTCCTAAGTGGACTGAAGAGGATTAATAATTAAAGAAAAAAAAGCTCCGTTATGGTTGCTGTTTAAGCACATTTTGCAAAGTGGGAAATTGTAGCCGGTCTTATAATAATAAAACTGTCCTGTTTACACCTTAGGCTTGCTTTTAGATTTCCTTATCTGTCAAGCATGCCTGTGTTATGTCTCTTAGAGTTTTTAGAGCTTAGTGTAATTGCCAGTAACGCATATAGATTTATTTTCTAGATTAGCATGTTTTCAGGAAAAAAATGGTGTGTGTGTGTGTTCCCACATCTCATTCGTATCGCAGCCAGTTCACACTGCCATATGCGAATCAGCGGGGCTTAGAGCATTTTTACAGCTAAAGAACCCCTCTCAAAACCCGCTAATTCTGGGGGGTTTTTTCCAGCCAGAAAACGCCCCTGCTAAAAACTACTGATAACAGCCTATGTGTGCATGGACATATAGGATAACATGCCGGGGACTTTACTGGCTGCAGAAAAACAGCCGCTGTAAAAACATCCAGTGTGCAGCAGCGCAAACATTTTGGCAATCAACAGTAAATCGTTGTTGCCATGTGGATTTTTAGTTATAGAACACATAAAGCTGTGTAAAGGGTGGGTGATTTTAGGGTAGCCTATGCCAAACAGATCTGTGGTGCACATTTCATAATTGTATCTTTTGTATAGCTGAATTTTTAAATTATATTCATATTAGAATTTTAGGTATTCTGGTACTTAAAGCGAAGTTCCACCCTAGTTATACATTTTATAAAAATGCCCCCGGGACAGTCAGGGCTAGCACATTCCACAATGGCTAGCCTCTGATCTGTCCCGGGTTGCACTTACCTTTCAGGAGAAATACTTACCTTGAAATTGTCTTGTCCAGCGCTGCCATCTCAGGTGTGGGCAGCTTGAAGCCAGCGCGATCCTCTTCCGCGTCCTTTTCGGTCCCACGATGCACTGCACTGGCCCCGACGTCACTTCCGGGTCGCGCGCGCGTCATCCCTCCACAGCTTCTGGGCATGCCCAGAAGCTGTTTAGAAGGGAATGACGCGCGCGCCCCGGAACTGACGTCGGGGCCGGTGCAGGCGCAATGATTCCTGGGAGCGATGACGTTCAGCTCCCAGGAATCATTGCAAAAGCCAGGAAGTGACGAATCGCCGTGGCCGCTGAGGGGAGGAAGAAGGAAGTAAGGTGAGTATATTTTCTCTAAAAGGGTAAGTGAAAAAAAAAAAAATTGCGATTATCCATTTGTTTTTCAGGTGACCGGGAGCGAGAAGATGGAGGGAAGTATAAATTTCGGGTGGAACTCCGCTTTAAAGTTGAACTTTAGTCAGAAAATTGAGTCCTGCTACATCAATTCATGCTGGTCCCTTTTGCAGGTATACGTATGTAAAACCTTAAATGGAAGTCTGCCCGAACACTAAAATCTCTACATCTACAGACATCCACGATCTAAGACTAACCTATCTAGCTCTGTAAAGAAAGATACGCAATTATATACCTTTTCTCAAGCCGATCCGGGTCTGGTCCTACACTGAGCTGTTAGCGGCGGCTTCTCTGTGGAGGGGGGTGCTGAGGAGACAGTCGACAAGGAAGCCCCATAGTAGCTCTATTGGTGACGTCACTTCCCATTGATTTTCCAGCCGCTGTCACCTGTCTCCTATGCAGAGCCTCCGCCGCTGGAGAGCTGACCGGAGAGGCTTCAAAAAAGGTATGTGTTCTTCTTTACAGGGCTAGATAGGTGTCCTAGATTGTGGATGCCTGAAGATGCAGAGATTTTAGTGTTAGAATGGACTTCCCCTTTAAATAAAAATGCCTATACTGTTAAAAAAAAATTCAGCAATACACTGTCTCACCCTGCTCTGCACATGCTCAGTTGCTCTGTTTTTAGACACTGCCAAATTTGCAGAGGTCGATCTGCTGACAGTCTAAAGATTTACTGCAGCTCAGGGGCTCTGGGCTTCAGCAAAATGATACCTTCAGACTCGGTTCACATATGTGCAGGCCAGTTTGCAGTGCGATTTTCAAAGCCTGGCCTGATGCAAATTCATTGAGTGTTTCAGGTGCAATTCCAATGCAAATTGTGTAGGAGATCATTACATTTTTTTTTTTTTTTCCAAAACACGCTGCGGCCAGTCTGCACACGTGAACAGGCTGTAAAAACTCCCTAATACGCACATGAAAACTGATGTGAAACTGATGGCTCTGTAAGTGGGATCCCATCTGCAAGTGAAGTTTTCCCATCAGTTTTCATGCATGTATGGTGTGGACAAGCCCTAAAAAAAAAAAAACCTGTTACATGACACTAAAAATAGATATTGGTAATTGGTATCGGCGAGTGCTTGAGAATAAGTATTAACCACTTAAGCCCCGGAAGATTTTACCCCCTTCCTGACCAGGGGGTATTTTGCGATTCGGCACTGCGTGACTTTAACGGACAATTGCGCGGTCGTGCGACGCTGTACCTAAACAAATTTGACGTCCTTTTTTTCCCACAAACAGAGCTTTCTTTTGGTGGTATTTGATCACCTGTGCGATTTTTTGATCATGCGCTATAAACAAAAAAAGAGCGTCAATTTTGCAAAAATAACAATATTTTTCACATTTTTTTATATGAAATTCCCCCCAAAAAAAAAGTAAAAATCAAAATTTTTTAAAATTTTCGGCCAATTTGTTTTATGCTACATATGTTTGGTAAAAAAAATCGCAAAAAGCGTATTTTGATTGGTTTGCGCAAAAGTTATCGGGTTTACTAACAAAGGGAAAGATTTTTGTCATTTTTGTTGTTTTTTTTTTTTTAACGCGTAATGGCGGCGATCTACGATTTTTTTTTTTTGCGGTACTGCGACATTGGGGCGGACAGATCGGACCCTTGACTGACATTTGTGACACTTTTGGGGTTACCAGTGACATTTCTACAGTAATCAGTGCTATACATATGCACTGTTACTGTAAAAATACACTGGTTGTGAAGGGGTTAACTTTATTTGGAAGGGAGGGGCTGTGTGTATCCCTAGGGGCGTGCTTTCTACTGTGATTGGCTGTGGCTTGAGCTGTAAGGACACTGATCAACGGATCTACATACTAGATCCGTTTTATCTGTGTCTTTACAGCGAGGAGAATGACAGGTGGCTTGTTTACACAAGCTGCCTGACATTCTCCCTCTCCCCCGCCGATCGCCGAGTGACCGGCGGACATCGGGTCCGCTGGTCACACGCGCGGGGGGGTCCGTGACCACGCGGGAGCGCGCCTCCGGGGGCGCGCGCGCTCGCTCCCTAGACCCTCACAAGCTAGTGACGTAGCCCTACGTCACTTTGCCTGTGAGGGGCTGACTGCCGACGTAGATCGGCGTTAGGCAGTCGGCAAGTGGTTAATATTAAAAAGTCAGTTTTTTTTTATATTAATGCATTCTATACATTAAGATAAAAAGCCTGTGCGCAGCAGCCCCCCTAATTCTTACCTGGGCCCCCTCTCTATCCAGCAATATCCACAAGTGCCTCAGCCGCCTGGTACGCGCTCTCCTGATTGGTTGAGAGACAACAGCAGCGCTTTTTGCTTCTGCTGCTGTCACTTAAACTCAGACAAATGAAAGTCAGAGAGAGGGGTGGGCCAAATGTCAGCTCCGTGTCTGAATGGATACATGGCTCTGGTGCCCCCATAGCAAGCTGCTTGCTGTGTGGGCACTCCATAGGAGGGAGGAGCCAGGAACTCCAGCCAGGAACCTAAGAGGAGGATTGGGGCTGCTCTGTGCAAAACCATTGCACAGAGGGGTAAGTATAAAATGGTATTTAATAGAAAAAAAAAAAACAATTGAGACTTTACAATTATTATTTAAAAACAATATGGTGTGGAACTCCCCTTTTAATTCAAACATGGTATGGGATTCCCCTTTCACGTTCTGGTTCAAACATTTTATTGGAGAACAAAGTAAACAGGTAACAACAATTGGTAAACAGAGTGACGATAAGTACAAGCCAGATGCGCTAACAAAATAATGGCTACAATAACCATGGGTCAAACTTAGGAGCAGGTAGATAAGAGGCAACCAGGGGGGCTGTGGCCAGGACTCTGCAACCGGCGTAGCCAACCCATAAGCACCCCATGAAGGGAACACTCTGTGCCCAGGTGGGGAGGCGCGGCCAAGCAGCAGGCGAAGCAAGGGTGAACAAAGCCGAGTAGCTCGGTAGTACGTGAGAAGGGATAAATGTGTGCGATAATCCACATGGTAATGCAACTAGACGGGGGAAACAGAGGATACAATAAGTAAAACCAGGAAAAGCAGGCCAAACCAGGGAGCCTGCGGGGTGCACTCTGTAGTTCGTGACAGGCTCAAACAGGTGTGCTGTTGGTGCCAGAACAAAACGCGTAGGGAGGCGGAGTAGGAAAAAAAAGGGGGGGAAGAAGGGAGGTTCGCCGGGGGGGCAATGAACAGGGAGTAGTAGCCAGTAAGCCTCAGGTTAATATCAGGGCAGTAGGAGGGAGGTGTCAAAATTGGATGGAAGAAAATTGTCAACCCAAGGTTGCCAAAGTCTACTGTACTTGTCTATTTTATCTATTAGAACCGCCTCAATTTTGGCGTGCATCATGGCTGTGGTGACCCGCTGCTTGACCTCAGGCAAGTCCCCTTTCACTTTCATCCACACATGCTATGGAACTCCCCTTTCATCCACACATGCTATGGAACTCCCCTTTCATCCACACAACATGATATGGAACTCCCCTTTCATCCACACAACATGGTATGGAACTCCCCTTTCATCCACACAACATAGTATGGAACTCCCCTTTCATCTACACAGCATGGTATGGAACTCCCCTTTCATCCACACAACATGGTATGGAACTCCCCTTTTATCCACACAACATGGTATGGAACTCCCCTTTTATCCACACAACATGGTATGGAACTCCCCTTTCATCTACACAACATGGTATGGAACTCCCCTTTCATCCACAGTATGGAACTCCCCTTTCATCCACACAACATGGTATGGAACTCCCCTTTCATCTACACAACATGGTATGGAACTCCCCTTTCATCCACACAACATGGTATGGAACTCCCCTTTCATCCACACAACATGGTATGGAACTCCCCTTTCATCCACACAACATGGTATGGAACTCCCCTTTCATCCACACAACATGGTATGGAACTCCCCTTTCATCCACACAACATGGTATGGAACTCCCCTTTCATCTACACAACATGGTATGGAACTCCCCTTTCATCCACACAACATGGTATGGAACTCCCCTTTCATCCACACAACATGGTATGGAACTCCCCTTTCATCCACACAACATGGTATGGAACTCCCCTTTCATCTACACAACATGGTATGGAACTCCCCTTTCATCTACACAACATGGTATGGAACTCCCCTTTCATCCACAGTATGGAACTCCCCTTTCATCCACACAACATGGTATGGAACTCCCCTTTCATCTACACAACATGGTATGGAACTCCCCTTTCATCCACACAACATGGTATGGAACTCCCCTTTCATCCACACAACATGGTATGGAACTCCCCTTTCATCCACACAACATGGTATGGAACTCCCCTTTCATCCACACAACATGGTATGGAACTCCCCTTTCATCCACACAACATGGTATGGAACTCCCCTTTCATCTACACAACATGGTATGGAACTCCCCTTTCATCTACACAACATGGTATGGAACTCCCCTTTCATCCACAGTATGGAACTCCCCTTTCATCCACACAACATGGTGTGGAACTCCACTTTCATCCACACAACATGGTATGGAACTCCCCTTTCATCCACACAACATGGTATGGAACTCCACCTTTCATCCACACATTATCCAGAACTTTTTATATTTTATAGAGCTTTAGTGGAATACGAAGTGTAAAGAATTTTATTTTCCATAAATGTTTACTTTTATGAATATAAATGTAACTCGGATCATTAGTAACATTGATATCCTCTCTTTTAGGTGGACAGATCTGATATGAACACACTCAGCTTGCCTCTAAATATCAGACGAGGAGGATCAGATACCAATCTTAACTTTGACATACCTGATGGCATCTTGGACTTTCACAAAGTCAAACTTTCCGCTGATAGCCTAAAGCAGAAAATCCTCAAAGTCACTGAACAGATTAAAATTGAACAAACGGCCCGTGACGGCAATGTGGCGGAGTACTTGAAACTGGTGAACAGTGCTGATAAGCAACAGGCGAGTCGAATTAAACAAGTCTTTGAGAAAAAGAACCAGAAATCGGCTCACACAATAGCACAGTTGCAGAAAAAACTGGAACAGTATCATAAAAAGTTAAAGGACATAGAGCAAAATGGCTCTGCAACAAAGAGTACAAAGGACCTTTCCAAAGAACAGCTTAAAGATTTACAACATTCTTTAAGGGATGTGCACAGTAGTTCTAGGCCTACTGTTCCAGGAGAACACAGTAAAATGGGTGTACCGGGGGTTTCGTTGACTCCGCCAATGTTTGTCTTCAACAAATCTCGGGAGTTTGCAAACCTTATACGTAATAAATTTGGAAGCGCTGATAACATTTCTCATTTAAAGAACTCGCTCGATGACTTTCACCCAGAAAGCAATGCCAGGAACTTAAGTGGGAGTGCCACAATAGTCGCTAAGCCCAAGTATATAAGCGATGATGAGTGCTCTAGCGGGACATCCGCCTCAGCTGATAGTAATGGAAACCAGGCATATGATGGCGGACGGATAAATACTAATGACAGCCAAGGGGATCTTGCTGTATTTCTAGAAGAGCTGAGAGAAATAAGAGAGGCCCAGACTCAGCTGGTTGAAGACATTGAGGCACTCAAAGTACAGTTCAAAAGAGACTATGGATTTCTTTCACAGACATTACAGGAAGAAAGATACAGGTAACTAACAATTATATCCAATTTGTGTCAAACTGAAACCTCTTGTTCATCAAGTTTTTTTTCTTTTTTTCTTTAATTATTTTTTGCTTCTAAATGATGCTTGTTTGACTTTAAGGGAATATGCAATGGTTTGTGTTTAAAGCTGAACTCCAGTTTTTGCTACAGTTTACATAGTACATTTGGCTCAAACGAACTATCTCCCTCGCTAACATGTAAGGCCGCTGGATGTGCAGTATAATCTCTATGTAGCTGCGGCTATATACAGGATACCGCACTGTGTTCTGGGTTGGAGCCCAGACTTCATTTCTTATACCCGGAACACATTAGTCTATCTGATCAGCGCTCAGCCAATCAAGGAAAGCAATGTATTCTAGCAATGAATAAAGAGTCAGAGAGGCGGGCTGATGTCACAACCTCTGACTTATCCAATTAGAGGAAGCTTTGTGTTTATTGCTCGAATACATTGCTTTCTTTGATTGGCTGACCCCCGATCAGATATATTTCTAGTGTGTTATGAGCCAGGAAGTCTGGGCTCGAACCCGGAGCACAGTGTAGTATGCTGTATGTAGCTGCAGCTCTATATAGTCTATAGTGCACATCCAGTGGCCTCACATGTTAGTGAGGGACATGTAAAGTGTAGCAAAAGCTGGAGTTGAGCTTTAGGCTCCGTTCACATGTCAGCGTTTGGATCGCGGGCAGAACCGCCACGGTTCCGCCCGCGATCCGGAGATTTATTGCAAATCGCGGGACGCCTAGCGTTGCCCGTTGATTTGCAATAGCCCCCCAAACGTCGAGCGATGTTGCCTCGATTTCCGCCTGCCGAATCGCGGCAACATCGCGCAAACAAAATCGCGGGACGCAATACGCTCCAAAGAAGCTCTTGTACTTCTTTGGAGCGTATTGCGTCCCGCGATTTTGTTTGCGCGAAGTTGCTGCGATTCGGCAGGCGGAAATCGCGGCAACATCGCTCGGCGTTTGGGGGGCTATTGCAAATCAACGGGCAACGCTAGGCGTCCCGCGATTTGCAATAATCTCTGGATCGCGGGCGGAACCGCAGCGGTTCTGCCCGCGATCCAAACGCTGACATGTGAATGCAACCGTTATATACATTAAAATATTATATACATACACAAAGGTTGTTTAATTTCAGACAATCTCTCGGATTTTAACTCCAGATGGTACATATAAGTGATCATTACCTGTTATTAGGTTTAGATTGCAAAAGCTACGTGTACACTGTTTAACAAGACCCTTTTTATGTTGTGTGACTATTACAAGGTTAACCACCTTCACATGTCACTTTAAAGAAGAGATGATGTAAGTAAATGTGTAACTAAATGTAATTCTTGACTAGACCGAACACCTACCTATTTGGTTCGCACCAGAACTCCCGAAGTGACTGGGGGGGGGTCCCCTTAGTCGGCCTATAAAGTGGTGCATCTGTAGCATGTATAGAACATGCTGCAGCAAAAAATTCATTTTCTAAAGAAAAACAAAAATGCATGAAATTACATTTTAAATTTGCTGGCAATAGAGAGAGGTTTAAAAAAAAAAATGGCGTGGTGTCCCCTCCCCTTCCCATCCCTCCAGTCCATACCAGGCCCTTTTGGTCTGGTATGAATTCTAAGGGTAACCTAAAACCTATAAAAAGTGTGGGGGTCCCCCCCAAAATCTAAACCAGACCCTTATCCGAGCGCCCCCCCCCCCCCCGAACTATACCTGGCCACATGTCCTCAACATGAGGGGGGTGGATGCACCTAATTTAAAAGCACCTTGTCCCCATGTTGATGGGAGCAAGTGTCTCTTCCCCATAACCTCGTCTGTGGTTGTGGGGTTTATGTGATGCCTAAAAAGTGTCAAGGTAATAAAAAAAAGACTGTTTTGACAATTCCTTTGCTAAAAAGAATAGTGTCCTCTGATGTAGATCCATAGTCAATCACAACACCGCTGGAACCGAAAACGAGAAAACATTGCTCTCCCCACTGTGAAGGCAAACCACCCCCTTGGGAAGTCACTGACCCAGCATGCACTGATTTCAGTTCTGGCATTTTTGTTTTTTTTTTTTTTTGTTAGACAGTGGCGTAATTGGCAAGGGAACTAATTTGGGGGACGTTGCTTTTTTTTGATTTTTAATAAAGGAATTGTCAAAAACTGCCTCCTGTTTTTATTTATTTTTTGACACTTTAATTTGGTGAATGGGTAGGGGTACAATGCTCATTCACATAGAGGGGGCGGGATCTGGGGCCCCCCCTTGTTTCCCCTCCCCAAAGTGCTTGTTTGGTTTCTTTTGCACCCCTTTTTTTACTGACCTGCCTGGCTGCATGCTCGGTTAAGGGTCAGGCATGCATTTGGGGGGGACCCCCACACAGTTTTTGCTATTTTTTACCAGCAATTTTTTTTTTTTATTCAGCTGTCAGTGGGGAAGCCCTTTGACAGCTGATGACTTGTTGATTTGTAAAGGACATTGTGGCTGTCTTCCCGGCCCTTCTCCTTAACAACTCACTTTTACAAAGCTTTGCCCAATCAGGGCACAGAATGCACTGTGCAGCGCGCAGTGCATTTGGCGGTGCCAACACCCTGCAAATTCAGGTGTTCCCCAAATGGGGTGAACAGCTAATGTACGGCCCGAACTAATGCTCGGGCCGAACCCCTCGCCCAACACTATTCTTGACATTATTTTTTAGATATACATATACAAGAAAGCAGCCAGCTTTACTGTTCCAACACACAATGTAGGTCTGAAAATCATCCAACCCTTCTCCAACAATGTATTTTTTAAGTGGATAATACATCCTCTCAACAGCGGTTAAGCAGAGACACTGAATAAGGATGAGTCAATCACAGGGTTCCCTCTAGTAGTTACTCTGCAAAATCCCTACTTTAGATGCAGAAATTTGAAAAAGGAGCATTTGAAATTATAAGGTGATTAAAAATAAATGCAGTATACTATCCTTAAAGCGGTTGTAAACCCAAAGTTCAAAAAAAAAAAAAAAAAAAAAAAAAACCTGCAAGACAAAGGCATAATGAGCTAGTATGCATCGCATACTAGCTCATTCTGTATTACTTACCTTAGAACGAAGCCCCGACACGGACCCCCGGACATCGCTGCGGGCGCTGCCATGATCCCTAGCCGTCTCTTCCGGGTTCGGCGGCTCCGGCGCGGTGATTGGCTGGAAGAGATGGCTCCGGCGCGATGATTGGCTGGAGCCGCGATGACGTCACTCCCGCACATGCGCGCGGGAGTGATTTTCCGGCAAGCTCCCGGCAAATAGATTGAAGGTCCCCCCCGGACCTTCAGAGCGCATGCGCCGCTCGTGCGAGCGGCTGCATGCACTGTAAATATCTCCTAAACCATGCCGGTTTAGGAGATATTTTTTTGTACCTACAGGTAAGCCTTATTATAGGCTTACCTGTAGGTAAGTGTAAAAAAGCGGGATACTACCGCTTTAAAAAAAAAAATACCTGCATAAGTTTGTGTTTTTTATATATGCATGCTCTGCAGTCTGCGTATGCTAAAAGTACCCAGTCACGGACTACTTGAGTCCAGCTGGCTTGGGCCGGCCATTAATAGGCAGATTCTGTGCAGTGAACAATAAGTTGTCAGAGTTCTACCTGTTCTTTGAATGCTGAAAATTTTATTTCTGGCTCAGCCAAACATACAGATGAAGCAATTATTCCTCTTTCTATGGTAAAAAAACAATAGTGCATAACCAACACAGGAATTTTTCAACAGGTTTCAAAATCTGTGCGTGATGAGCATTTCACATTCTTGCAAATACTCTTTTATTGCTTCAGAATGAACTCTCTTTAGCTTGATATTGACACAAACAATGCTTGCATCATTAACATGGCCTGTAAATGTTTAGCTATGTATGCTCTTCCTTAGCTGTTTTAGGCTCCTTTCACACTTGTGCAGTTTGTGAGACCCAAAGTTGCAGGACATGTGAAGTGCAATGCATCTCTGCGAGCCTTTCCAATTGATACTATAAAAGTCGCTGCGACTTCAGAAAAGGTTCCTGCACTACTTTGATCAGACTTTGACACGACTTCAATGTCCGAGAGTATAAGTCTGATCAAAGTTGGGCTCCAAAGTTGCACTGAAAACCTCCCAATTTTAGAGTCGGCTAGTGTGAAAGGAGCGTTGGACTGTGAGGGGAAGAGGAGCTACTTTAAGAAGGTCTACCCATCTACGTGTCTGGCATAGCTCCGCCAAGGGAGCATCTACACAACATACTCCGTTCACCATAGCTTGGGTCTCTTAAATGAAGTATTTGGAATACTTTTTTAATAAATTTTGCCTAACACTGAGAACCGAGTAATCAAACACCGCTGATCGCTCAGTTCTCAGGCCTCCCTGAACAGAGAGCTGGTGACTGTCTCACTGGAGCACGTGGCTGTGGAGGGGATGCAAGTGGCCAACTCAGGCGCCTGCCTGAGAGGTTTAGCCGGATGCTGGTCCAGGAATGTGGGTGGATCCCGAGTCCCGACCATATGGACGCGATCTTGCCCAAACCTGGACTGTCTCTGTGACTTCGCCTGACAGCGGGCTGCAGCTGTCTGCTGAAAACAGGTCACAGGAGTGCAGAACGAACCCACAGGAGACGTACAGCAAAACTAGCTTTGGCTGTACTTCTCCCTTAAATGCTCCCAAACTGGAAAGTTTTTGATAACTTGTCCAGACTGAAATGTGGGAGCTGCCATTTCTGATTTGTGTATAAAAGTGCCATGATTCTTTTTTCCTGATTTATTATTTAGGAAGTCATTACTCCTGGCACTTTCTCATGCCTGGGGAGCTGCACACAAGTGAATGGCTGACTGTACGCAGCCGTACTTTTGTAAATCGTGCTGCTTTTTGCATTAATGTTTTATTTGCAAGTGGCAGTTTCACATTCAGTCCTACCTTTTCTTTGCATGCAGCATCTCTTATTTCTAGCCGAGCCAACGTACAAATGTGGCTCAGAGGAAGAGGAGCTGCTTTTAGATAGTCTACTCATTTGCACGTTTGGCAAGGTAGCATCTACACAACTTCATTCACAATAGCTTCAGTCTCTTAAATGCTCCCAAACTAGAATGTTTTTGACAACTTGTCCAGACTGAAATATGGGAGCTGTTTTTTTTTTTTTGTTTTTTGTATATTAGTGGCATCTTTCTTGTTCTAGCAGGCAAATGCCAAGGCAAAGAAGCATCAACGTTTGGCTGTACTTTTGTACTCGTATGGCAGGCTGTATGGGTAATGCGCAGCCTCCAAGTGGTTTTATAAAATGTTAGGCAGGAAAAATGCCTAGAATAGTCCACATGCACGAACCATTAAGGTGGTAGAATGTTCACTAAAACACGCATTAAGGTTACTGTTGTGAGCAGAAAAAATGTAACCTCTCGGAATCAAAATTTTAACTGCAGATAAGTTCAGGCTGGCTGTGCTTTTGAAATTTTACATTTGCTGTACATTTTATGATGGTTTCCAGAGATCGCTTACACAACCTACAAAATGCATTTTATAAAAAGGTAAAGAAACGAATGCGAGTAAGCAGGCCTTTACATAAAACCTACATGTTTACCAGTGATGACTATTGATTAAAAACAGCACAAATAAAAACTTTGACCTAGAATAACTGCCCGCACCTTTTGACTTGGTATACTGTGACTCAAAGCAAGTTGAACACACCCTAATAGATCATGCTGCTTTATAAAGAGTTTATTATCTCGGTACTAATGTACAAATGTCAAAACTCGTTAGCAATAAAAATATTAGCAACCATAAGTGTCCATAAACAAAAAGAAAAATGTCAGCGCCTAATCCATAAGTCCCCGTTCACACTAAGGCGACCTGTGAGGCGACCTGGTCGCCTCATAGGTTGCCGTAGGTCGCCTTCCAGAGGGAAGCTGCGGACCCATTCTAATAGGAGCGACACAAGTCGCTCCGACTTAGAAAAAGGGTCCGGAGCTTCTTTGGGGCGACCCGGAGGCGACCGCCATAGACTTCAATGTTATGAAGTCCGTGGCGGCCGCTCCGAGGTCGCGGCGCGCTGCTCGCACCGTGACCTCGGAGGTCGCCCCCCCCCAAGTCAGATCGCGGCAATGTGAACGGGGCCTAAGAAATAGCAGCTTGCAAAACAGTGTGAATATACAAACACCAGTGAAATAAACAAAAGGTTGCAGCGCTAAAAAGTGTGAAACCAGAGAAATCAGGCGGGGTATGATCTTCTTATCCCTTTACCGGACTTGCTTTCCTCAGATGTTAACTCCAGAGTGGCAAATCAACAGGCAAGAGAGAAAAGAAATCTCCTCATAGTGTAGTATTTATTAAAACTTCCATAATGGTTAAAAGCAATGTACAAAACACAAAATGGAGATCCATACAGTGCAACAACATGTATAGCACTTACATATGAAGCCGCTCCAAAACAATATGGTGATACCACCCTTCTCCTGCGCTTAGAATCCAAGCTCCCCGACCACACTCCCCACGGGACTTACAGCTGGCGTCTTGGATGGCTAGGTCTTGCAGCCCAAAAAGGACTGGGGTAGTCCAACGGTACTGAAGGCAAAAAGAAACAAAGAAAGGGCGCACCGACCTAGCGCATTATCCTCAATAATAGGCTTTATTTATGCAACATATAAAATGGCTGCTTGTGCTTATTTTTTAATACGCACCTTGTATACAATTTACCCAAATTTAGGTGGCTGCTCCTTTTTATATTAATGTTACTGGTGTGCAGGTGCACACTTTTGTACAAGTACAGAGCGCTGGGTGATTGAGCTTTAAGTTTTTTGTCTTGGTGCTCGGTCCTTTATTTGATATAAAATGGCTACTCACAAACACAGGTGTAAAATGATCAGAACAAGCTCAGTTGCTCCAGTGTCAGGAATAGTCCATATGAAATTCCATAATCCGATGAGATGACGGCTGACGTGTTTTCGAGGCTCAGCCTCTTCCTCAGAGCCACATATGGAGCCACCAGACTAAAAAGACTGGTGGCTTATGGACCTCTGGCATATAACCCTGCTCTACGGCCGTTTCGCGCCACGCGATTCTTCAGGAGCATTAAGGGTGGCTTCATCTTACACGCTTTTTAGCTGTCCTGATAAGACAGCATATGAGTCTGGTGAGTGTTCACTTTTTACTTTGTTGGAGAAACACTAACTGGTGTCGGCATTGATTTTATATTGACACAGAATTCTGCTATCCACTTGGATTTATGAGTTGACTGGACTTATGTTTCATAGTTGGACTTGATTTTCAGACACTCCTTATAACACTGTTTAGCGCTGCAACCTTTTATTTGTTCATAAGTGTCCATATACTGACTCAATGTCCAAAACCGCTTGTTCAGAAATAACAGGAATGCAAAACCTGCTTGACGCAAACAAAAGCCCGTTGACTCAAGACCTTGGGCTAATCCTACAACATTTTTGCACATGCGTTCAGAAGGAAATTTAGTAAAAATAATATCTATGTATATGTAGATTTCACAAATCACCTTAGTAAAAAACTGAAGCTGGACTATAGTAAATGTTTACCTTCTCCCCATTCCTGGTGGCCTAGCAGTGTTCTTAATTCCCTAAATATTAACAGCCGATGCAGACCTGAAACTACTAGCGTGGCAATACAATGGATAAATTGGAGCTGCATGTGCTGCCAGGCTAGTACTCAGCTGGATGTGCCGTTCAGTGAATCTAGGTTTACAGAAAGGCTTACAGAAAAATATGTTGAAGTGAAGTTATAACTCCTACCTAACCTACATATTTATTTTTCTTCTGGGTCAATCATTATTAAAGCTAAATTCCATGCAGGAAAAACCCCGTTCATCCAGTTTCTGTATTCATTGTGTTTTTCATATAGTTAGCAACTTCCCAAATCTGTGTTGGTATCGGCCTCTCATGAATCTCCTGGAGAGCACATGAGTTCTGTCCCTATTCCTGTAAGCCAATTGGGCTTTATTGCTTTCCACATGGGTATATAGGTATTGGATGGGAGAGTACAGGGATGACCTCATCAATTTTGTTATTGTCCAGTAACAAGCTGAGGAGTCTTGCCCAGGCTGTGTTACTTCTGGACCGGAAGGATTTGCCTCCTTAATGATTCGGCACTGCATTATTTAATGGACAATTACGTGGTCGTGCGATGTCGCACCTAAATAAAATTTAAGTCCTTTTTTTTCCCCCAAATAGTTTTCTTTTGGTGGTATTTGATCATCTGTGCAATTTTTATTTATTGATCTATAAACAAGAGTTGACTATTCTGAAAAAACAATATTTTTCACTTTCTGCTATATATTCTCAAAAAAAAAAAAGTAATTCTTTTAGGCCAATTTGTTATCTGCTACATATTTTTGGTAAAAAAAAATCCCAATAAGCGTATTTTGATTTATTTTGTGCAAAAGTCTATTTTTTATTTCCTAGTAATGGTGGCGATCTGTGATTTTTAGTGGGACTGCGACATTGCGGCGGACATATCGGACCCCTAACTGACACTTTTGGGGGGCGGCCAGTGACATTACTATAGTAATCAGTGCAATAAATATGTACTGTTACTGTAATAGTGACACTGACGGGGAAGGGGTTAACCTAGGGGTGATCAAAGTGTTAAGTGTGAGCCTAGGGGAGTGTTTTCTAACTGTATGGGGGAGGGACTTGTGAAATGAACAGAGACCTGTGACCCTAAATAGGAGGATCAGAGGTGCTCTGTGATCATTTCAGAGAGAACAACGGTCTGTTGTGTTTACCCAGCAGGCCGTCGTTCTCTCTCAGCGGGGAGCGATCGCTGGTGCCTGGCGGCAATTGCTGGTACGCATCCCCACTGATGTGCGCTAATGAGGCTGTACTGATGGGGCAGCGCCGATTGGAACTCATAGGTGGCACTGATTGGGAGAGCTGGTGGGCACTGGTGGGGCTGCACTGATAATCAGGATACTAAATATCAGTGTAGAGGTCCCCTGGTTATTGGCTCTTCCTCTTTGCACTGTCGCGCGAGGAGAGGATTGGCGGGAATTGTCAAATCCTGTTTACTTTGTGTAGCTGTGATTGGACACAGCTGATCACGTGGTAAAGAATCACTGTGATTGGCTCTCTACCTTGATCAGAGACCACTTTAAAATTGTGCGCGCTCGTGAAATGGCGACAAACTACAGTACTAAAAAAATTTCCGTAGGCAACACTTTAAACACCTTTACAGGTTACCTGTTTAAAGTTAAGAGCCAGGGCAATAATTCTAGCACTAGACCTCCTCTCTAACGTTCGCAGCGATACCTCACGTGTGGTTCAAATACTGTTTACATATATGTGTGCAACTCACATATGCATTCGCTTCTGCGTAGGAGCACAGAGGGATGGGGTGCCTTTTTTTCAATTTTTTTTTTTTTTTTTTTTTCTTTTTATTTAATCCCTTTTTTCCTATTACAAAAAATGTAAACATCCCTTGTAATAGAAATAAGGACAACCGGTCTTCTTTATAGAGAGATCTGGGGTAAAAAAAAAGACCCTAGATCTCCTCTTTATCTTTTTTAAAAGCAAAATATAAAAAAATATATACCGGTATATTTTTTTTTGATCTTTCGCTTTCTTTTTAAAAAAAAAAAAACTTCTTCCAGTCTGGACTGGTAGTGATGGCACTCTGGTCCTCCTCCAAGTCCATAGGGGCGATCAATCGCCTATGGGAGCAGCCAGCCGCTCCGTCGGATCATTTCTCGGGCAAAGCGGCAGAAACTGTAAGCCCAAGGAACACCGGCAAATGGCAGAAACCGTTCCAGTGGGATGTCCCCAACCAGCTGTTCCAGCTGTTTATGAGCCACTCAGATTGCAGACCGCAAGGCATATATAAGTTTTGCAGTCAGCAAGTGTTTAAAGAGGAGCTTTAACCATATGTGTGAAAATAAGTTAGCTACATAAACTGTGGCTGCTGATTTTAAATAAACACACTCCCCTGTCAAAGAATCCACCGCTGTCTTCACCCGACCCAGTTTCTTCACCCGCATCTTAACTGTAAGCAACCGGCTGCCCACTGCACATGCCGGGGGGGGGGGGGGGGGGGAGTTGAGGAGAACTTCCTCCCAGATCGCCTAGGCAATCCAAGTGGAAGTGGGAGCAGGTTAAAGATTTGGCTGTGTTGTATGGCAGGATTGCCTTGCTTACATAATTTGATGAACAGGATGAAAAAAATTCAGCAATTTGGAATATGCCCATTTATTAGTGGTTTTGCTTGAGTTCAGGTTTAAAGCCATTATCTCAATACAACAAAGTACATTAGGACTTGAAGTTAGAAATGGTAGTCTGCATGTTTGTTTCTTGAAAAGTTTTCTTTGGTCAGGAATATTAATTACATTCTCTGATCTATAAATGACCACCACAAGGGGCATTTATGATCATCTAAGAAATGCAATTCTTAAAATATGGATCAGTGAGCTAGTCGCCTAAAAATACTTTCAGGTAGATGTTACTATGGCTGATTGATAAGTAAAGACAGTGTTCTTTAAAGGTGGGCTGTTTTGTTTTAAAACTTTAAAATCGATTGTTGCTTGGCTCGCATACTGGAGCTTTGCCTTTTGTGGATCCAGAATATACAGCACATGGGAATCAGGAGTTTAGAATTAACTTTGGCTTCACTTGCTGTATGCTTATTGCGCATCTGATATTTAGGCCTCTTGCACACGGGCACCTGAGCCTGTTCAACATAAATTTCGGCCTATTGTTCAACATAAATTCTGAATCATTACAAAGTGTTTCTTTACCAGTGGCATCTTCAAGTAAGGAAGTGTTGCAAACCACTGCCTCCCAAAAATACACAATACCTTAATTTATAGATAAAATGACACCTAAAAATCTAAATTATTTCAATTTGTGTAACTACTCTCCACTTTTTCTGGGGGGGGGGGGGGGGGAGATTTTTTTTTTCTCATGGCTTCAATGAGTCCCAGAAATTTTACATCTCTAATTTTCACTAAAACATCTTGAGGAATAAGTACAGTTAAAAGGAGCTGTAAAGGCGCAGAAGGTATTTTATCTTCATGCATTCTATGCATGAAGATAAAAAGCCTTCTGCGTGTAGCAGCACCCTCTAATATGTACCTAAACCCCATCTCTGTCCAGCGATGTCTACAAGTCCCTTGGCCATACGGGTCTCTCCATCCTGATTGGTTGAGACACAGCAGCAGTGCCATTGACTCCCGTAAATCAAAGGTAGCCAATCAGAAGAGAGGGGGTGGGGCTGAACGGCAGCTTCGTGTCTAAAGGGACACAGGGAGCTGCAGCTTGGCTTGGGTGCCCCTATAGCAAGCTGCTTGCTGTGGGGGCACTCGTCAGGAGGGAGAGGCTAGGAGCAGCAAAGAGGGACCCCAGAAGAGGAGGATCCAGGCTGCCCTGTGCAAAAAAAGAAAGACTTTACAATCACTTTAACCACTTGCCCTTCTGAAGATTTACCCCCCTCCCACTTCATGACCAGGCCACTTTTTGCAATATGGCGCTGCGTTACTTTAACTGACAAGTGCATGGTCGTGCGACGCTGTACCCAAATTAAATGTATGTCCTCCTTTTCCCCACAAATAGAACTTTCTTTTGGTGGTATTTGATCACCTTTTTTTTTTTTTTTTGCGCTATACACAAACACTGACAATTTTGAAAAAAAACACTAGATTTCTCTTTTGTTCACTGACAGACGCAGCTCCATATTCTTCCTAACCATTGGGTTATGCTGCCCCCTACCAGAAGACACTAGGCAGGAAAAAACGTTACCACACCTATGGGGCAGTCCCTGAAGGCATACACCCACCCACTCACTCTGCTATAGGATTCAATTTGTTTCTGCCTAGTTTAGGAGTAGGACCTAGTTCCCGGCTGGAAATTCGGTCTTGGATTGTTTTTTTTTTTTTTTTTTTAATTTAAAAGGAACCTTTTTGTTAAGATTTTTATTTTTTAGCTAGTTATGTTCCTGAGTGAACTGCAATCAACAGCGAGCTTGTGCAGGTTATAGCCCCGCGCTAGGAAAGCTGTGTCAAGGGGACTTGGATTCTGAAAGAGTCCAGACTTCTGATCAATATTCTGGAGTGATAAAGCTTTATTTGAGTCCCTGGACAAATTGTCTGCAGGGTTATCCAGTTCGGATTCAATCAGACAATGCCACGGCAGTGGTTTACGTCAATCATCAAGGGGGCACCGAAGAGTGTCCTGGTGGCCTGGGAGGGGGCCGAGATCTTAATATGGGCAAAACAAAAATTTTCCAGCCCTCTCCGCCGTGCATATACCCGGAGTGGAGAACTGGCAGGCGGATTATTTGAGTTAAGTGTTGGATCAGGGGGAATGGTCCCTGCAGCCGGAGAGGTTTCTCCTGTTGTGTGTCCGCAGGGGGACACCTGATGTAGACCTGTTAGTTTCTCGGCTCAGCGAGAAGGTACAGAGGTTTGTAGCCAGGTCTCGGGATCCTCTGGCCGACGCCACAGACGCACTGGTGGCTTCTTGGGGTCAGTATCGGCTGATCTATGTTTCCTCCACTGAAACTTCTGCAGAGGCTTCTGCGCTGAATAGATTTGGAAGGGATTCCGGTCATTCTGTTGGCCCCAGACTTGCCTCGCCGGTCTTGGTTTGCAGATCTGGTAAGGTTGGTCCCCAACTTCCTCGCAGGGAAGATCTGTTGTCTCAAGGGCTGATCTTCCATCCTGCTTTACAGTCACTGGCTTTAATGGCGTGGCTGTTAAAAGCCAGGTATTAAAGACTAGGGGTCTTTCTGACTCAGTGTCACTAATTCCCACACTGTTGAAGGCTAGAAAATCTACCTCCAGGAAGATTTATCGTCGTACGTTGAAATCGTCCATCTCATGGTGTGAATTGATTAAGGTGCATTCAGGCTCCTTTTCAGTGGCTAGGATATTGGCTTTCCTCCAAAGAGGGGTTGAGCAGCGGTTGGCCTTGGGTAATAAAGGCCAGGTGTCAACTTGGGCGTTATTTTTTCAACGCCCTTTAGCTACGCATTCTTTGATTCGCACTTTTATCCAGGGAGTTTGCCATGTGGCTCCTCTGATACAGTCCCCGTTACCTCAGTGGTACTGTCTGTTCTTCAAATACCTCCCTTTAAAAACTTAGGCAGATTCTTCTGCTTACACTGTCACAGAAGGTAGCCTTTTTGGTGGCTATTACCTCTACCCGCAGGGTGTCTGAATTGGCAGCACTGTTCTGCCGTTCTTCTCTGGTGGTCCACAGAGATTATGTGGTACTTCGACCTAATCAGTTGTTTGTTCCTAAGGTGGTTTCTGATTTCCATTGAATGAAGACATTGTGCTGCCTTCTCTCTGTCCAAGCTCAAGCATCCCAAGGAATTTGGCTTGCATTCTTTGGCTATGGTTGGGGCAATTAGGGTTTGTCTGGTGGTTATGGAGTCTTTCAGGAAATCAGACTCTCCTTTTGTCCTCATGAAAGGACCTTGGAAGGCAAAGGCTACATCTATATCCAGATGGATCAGGCACACAGTGGTACAGGCATATTCAATTAAGGGTCAGGTTCCACCTTTCCCTGTGAAGGCGCATTCTGCTAGGGCACGGAGTGCCTCTTGGGCCTTTCGCCATCAGGCATCAGTAATACAAGTTTGCAAGTCAGCAACTTTGTCGTCAATACACAAATTCTATAAAGTAGATGTGTTGGCATCCTCGGATGCTTCTTTTGGCCTCAAGGTTTTGCAGGTTGCTGTTTTAAAAGAGCATTTTTTTTCTCTTTGAGGATGCATGTTTCTAGATGAGCTCCAGTTGTTCCTGGTTCAGCTCTGTTACCTGGTTGGCAAAGTTTAGCCTTTGGGGAATTGCGTTCTTTCTCTGCATTGTTTTCCCACCCCTCATGCAAATACTCCTTGGGGACATCCCAATGGTTAAGAAGAATATGGAGCTGCGTCTGTCAATGAACGTTAGAGAACTGGATTTTTTACTTACCGTAAAACTCCTTTTCTCTGAAGTTCTTTGACAGACGCAGCACCCGCTCCTCTATTTCTGAGTGGGTTGGGGTTTTTTCCTCGACACTGCTTGCAACAAAACGAAATCCTATAGAAAAGTGAGTGGGTGTATGCCTTCAGGGACTGCCCCATAGGCGTAGTAAAGTTTTTTTTTTTTTTTTTTTTTTGTTCCCTGCCTAGTGTCCTGCTCCTGTAGGGGGCAACATAACCCAATGGTTAAGAAGAATATGGAGCTGCATCTGTCAATGAACTTCAGAGAAAAGGATTTTGCGGTAAGTCAAAAATCCAGTTTTTTTTTTTTTCTGCTATAAAACCTATTTCTTCATCAGTTTAGGCAAGTATGTATTCTGCTATATATTTTTGGAAAGAAAAATCCTAATTAGCTTATATTGATTGTACACACTCTAACTTTTGCGCAAACCAAACTATGGGATATTGTGGTTTTTTAATTTTTTTTTTACTAGTAATGACGGCGATCAGCAATTTATAGCGGGACTGTAATATTGCTGTGGACAATTTGGACACTGACACTTTTTGGGGACCAGTGACATAATTATAGTGATCAGTGCTAAAAAATAGGCACTGCCACTGTACTAATGACACTGGCTGGGAAGGTGTTAACATCAGGGGCAATCAAAGGGTTAAAGGTGCTTTTACTGGGGCAAGGCACTAATCCATGTTCCTGCTTTGCCGGAACACAGGATCAATGCCTTCCCTCGACTGCCTTTCTGCCTGTGTTTTGAAGGATCGTCAAGTGCCGGCGGACATGGTCGGCGGTACCTGTCGATCAGCTCCCGCTGTGCATAATCACAGTGGGAGCGCCACCGGCGCTCCAGACCCTGAAGTTTAGGATCATGCCCCTGTAACAGGAAGTTATATAGTAGCGGCAAGTAGTTAAAACAAAGTGCACCAAATATTTTTGTCACTCCCCCCTTCCACAAATGCATGCTTGCTTTAATCTGATGGCGCTGGCTTTGCTATTTGTTTACATCCAGTGCCAAAGGCTGCCAGTACTTTTATGGGACCACCTCCTGCTTTAAAACCCATGATCCCATAGAAGTCAACGGGGTACTACTGCGTAGGTGGTGCAGGGACTATGAAGTCTTGCAGCACTGTGTATGTGTGCGTATAAAAAAAAAAAACGCTGTGGCCATTGGACCAAGATACTTACAGTGCATTGCGAAATTATTCGGCCCCCTTGAACTTTTCGAACTTTTGCCACATTTCAGGCTTCAAACATAAAGATATAAAACTGTAATTTTTTGTGAAGAATCAACAAGTGGGGACACAGTCATGAAGTGGAACGAAATTTATTGGATATTTCAAACTTTTTTAACAAATTGAAAAATTGGGCTGCAAAATTATTCAGCCCCCTTAAGTTAATACTTTGTAGCGCCACCTTTTGCTGCGATTACAGCTGTAAGTTGCTTGGGGTATGTCTCTATCAGTTTTGCACATCGAGAGACTGAAATTTTTGCCCATTCCTCCTTGAAAAACAGCTCGAGCTCAGTGAGGTTGGATGGAGAGCGTTTGTGAACAGCAGTTTTCAGTTCTTTCCACAGTTTCTCGATTGGATTCAGGTCTGGACTTTGACTTGGCCATTCTAACACCTGCATATGTTTATTTGTGAATCATTCCATTGTAGATTTTGCTTTGTTTTGGATCATTGTCTTGTTGGAAGACGAATCTCCGTCCCAGTCTCAGGTCTTTTGTAGATTCCATCAGGTTTTCTTCCAGAATGGTCCTGTATTTGGCTCCATCCATCTTCCACTCAATTTTAACCATCTTCCCTGTCCCTGCTGAAGAAAACCATGATGTTGCCACCACCATGTTTGACAGTGGGGATGGTGTGTTCAGGGTGATGAGCTGTGTTGCTTTTATGCCAAACATAACGTTTTGCATTGTTGCCAAAAAGTTTGATTTTGGTTTCATCTGACCAGAGCACCTTCTTCCACATGTTTTGTGCGTCTCCCAGGTGGCATTGTGGCAAACTTTAAACAACACTTTTTATGGATATCTTTAAGAAATGTCTTTCTTCTTGCCACTCTTCCATAAAGGTCAGATTTGTGCAGTATATGACTGATTGTTGTCCTATGGACAGAGTCTCCCACCTCAGCTGTAGATCTCTGCAGTTCATCCAGAGTGATCATGGGCCTCTTCGCTGCATCTCTGATCAGTCTTCTTGTATGAGCTGAAGGTTTAGAAGGACGGCCAGGTCTTCATAGATTTTCAGTGGTCTGATACTCCCATTTAAATATTATAGCTTGCACAGTGCTCCTTGGGATGTTTAAAGCTTGGGAAATCTTTTTGTATCCAAATCCAGCTTTAAACTTCTCCACAACAGTATCTCGGACCTGCCTGGTGTGTTCCTTGTTCTTCATGATGCTCTCTGCGCTTTAAACGGACCTCTGAGACTATCACAGTGCAGGTGCATTTATACGGAGACTTGATTACACACAGGTGGATTCACACAGGTGGATTCTATTTATCATCATTAGTCATTTAGGTCAACATTGGATCATTCGGAGATCCAATGAACTGAACTTCTGGAGAGAGTTTGCTGCACTGAAAGTAAAGGGGCTGAATAATTTTGCACGCCCAATTTTCGTTTATTTGTTAACAAAGTTTGAAATATCCAATAAATTTCGTTCCACTTCATGATTGTGTCCCAGTTGTTGATTCTTCACAAAAAATTACAGTTTTAGATCTTTGTTTGAAGCCTGAAATGTGGCAAAAGGTCGAAAAGTTCAAGGGGGCCGAATACTTTCGCAATGCACTGTATGCATCTGTTAATAAAGAGGGTGAGAAACCACTGATCTGCAATGAAGAAAAGACTACTAATCTCAAGTTTCTAAAAAAAATGCTCTGGATTTTCTATAGAACTACTACTACAATGCTCTGCAAATATGAGAAAAACTGATGTTGGGGGCTACGCAAATTTAGATTTAGGAAAAACAAATACCACATAACATAAACTCTTCCCGATTGTAAATAATAAATGCAGTATAGCAGTATATGGATGCTTTGTTGCCTCAAAGCCTAGATAGTGAGCAGCTACTGGGGGATGAATCAGGAAATTCACAGCAGAATGTTAGGACATATGTCTGATCAGCAGCTTCAGAAACTGTCTTGTTAACGTTAAAAAAAAAAAAAAAAATTATCCATTGGTTACTAAATAAAGGTTCATATCCATTTCCATTAATGGTTTTATTTGCCTGCCTAAATCATTGGTTTAGTATGGATATGGCAATGTAAAATGTGTGTTTAAAAAAAATTAGATCTTATTCCTTTATGTATCCATCTTTCTAGATTCTTTCTGATATTTTCAGGTTGTTTCTCACATATTGTTAATGGAATATTATCTAGGACAACTGTTTGATATTTTATTGATACTTTAACTTTGGTGCTCTGATTATTAAGGCTGCACACTTGACCTAAAAATTGTAACATCGGTGGATCTCTTGATCTCAGTTTCCTAATGTGATTCTTGGGTTCAGAGTGCATTGTAATTAGAGTAGACTTTAATTATGGAAATTCAATCACAAAGGAATTAATGTAATTAACACTGTCCTATTTCAGAGTTCTCAAAGATCAGAAGAAAATGGGATACTGGCTTCTGTCTAGTTATATTGCTAGTGAGCTATCAGGCCCCTCTTGAGCCAGAAATTGGGATTTTTTGCTGCAGTTCTGACCAAAAGACCGTCCTATAAAGATATTGAGTTGAAGGAAGCATTTGAGCAAACTGCTTGAATAGCCTGTATCAGTAAAGAGTCAGTCAGGGGCGTATCATGAAATCAGTGGGTCTGTGTGGAAGATCAAAAGGGAGCCCTAGTTTTCTAGCGAAAACAATGAGGCATGCAATGCAAAAGTGGGCGTTGTTTAAATTGAGTGGGCGTGGTTTGAAGGGGTGTGGTTAGTCTGAGATTACACACAGTGTAGAATATGGTAATGTTAAATCGGGAATGTACAGTGCTGAGTGTACGGCAGTGGGTAGTATGTGCAGGAGAGAAGTGCGGAGTGTACGGCAGTGGGTAGTATGTGCAGGAGAGAAGTGCGCAGTGTATGGCAGTGGGTAGTATGTGCGAAAGAGGGGACCGGAGTGTATGGCGGTGGGTAGTATGTATGTGTGGGAGAGGGGTAGGGACTGTGTGGCGATGGGTAGTATGTATGTGCGGGATAGGGGTACGGACTGTATGGCGGTGGGTAGTATGTGCGGGAGAGGGGTATGGACTGTGTGGCGGTGGGTAGTATGTATGTGCGGGATAGGGGTACGGACTGTATGGTGGTGGGTAGTATGTGCGGGAGAGGGGTATGGACTGTGTGGCGGTGGGTAGTATGTATGTGCATGAGAGGGGTACGGACTGTGTGGCGGTGGGTAGTATGTATGTACGGTAGAGGGGTACAGACTGTGTGGCGGTGGGTAGTATGTATATGCAGGAGAGGGGTACGGACTGTGTGGCGGTGGGTAGTATGTATGTGCGGGAGAGGGGTACGGACTGTGTGGCGGTGGGTAATATGTATGTGCGGGAGAGGGGTACGGACTCTGTGGCGGTGGGTAGTATGTGCAGGAGAGTGGTATGGAGTGTATGGCGGGTAGTATGTGCGGGATCAAGAAGTCACCAGGAGTGTAGTTAACTGTGTTGTTTGAAGCTACCTGTTAAGCAGTAAAGCATGAAAAGCTGAGGATGTGTGCTGCGAAGCTCTGTCTTCCCCCAATGTCAGCAGGCTAATTGCAGATTAATTACTGCCTGTGTATCCCTGAGAACTCCCTGTGATTTACGGCCGGGTCAGAGCTCTTACCTTGCCAACTCTACTGTGCTTTGCAAGAGACCCATTCATCATTATCTGCTATCTGTGGATAAATGTTTTTTTTAACAGATAATGAAGATTTGTTAGTGGAAGCTGGTCAGTTCCAAAAACCAGGGACATCCTTCAGGGGTTGGTGTAGGATTACCAATTCCTAATGATGTTGATCTCCAGCCTTCCAGTGCCACTGTGCCAGATGATCTGACTGTCCCTGGCTGAGCTCCTCCTTCCCCCGGTCTGAACTCGCACGACACATCCCGGCCAGAGCTATGCTGCTCTCTCTCTCCTCTTCTGTCGATACTCATTCTCTCCTAATGGCTGCCTACTGTTGGCCAAAGGTGTTCTTGTGACTTAAGCTGGATACACACTATCCAACTTTTGTTGTTCGATTTCCTTCAGATTTACCTTTTCTATGTAGTGCAAGGGCCTGCCAGATTGCATACAAATTGAAAGTGTTTAGGTTTGACCTCATATTATATGGTTTTGGTAAGTCTAAAGGAAAAAGTCTTCAGAAAATCTTATAGTGTGTATGGCCCATTAGAGGCAAGTCAGGTGTGAAAGGGTGGTTTTGGATCCTTCCTTTCTACCAAACCCCATTTCCCCCTTCCCTACCTTAACTGATCATATGATGAGGTCTGAATTTTTAGTTGTACTTTTCTTCACCATTCACATGTTTTGCAGAGAGGCATTTTATTAATATGTGCGCATCATCCCGTGCCTTGAGAATGGTTTAACAGTTGATGGAGATGCTTTTTGTCATCTCATTCCACCCTATGCTGCTACATAGGAATTGAGAATATGCTCCCAGCACCTTTTCTCTCCACCTGTTCCCTTTTTTCCTTTTTCTGGCATATCCCACATATCATTTGATGCCCCTTGTTAGCCTTTCAAGGTAAGGCATACCGGTTAATTAAAAAAAACAATGGGAGACACAGATGGTAAGAGGAGAAATTCTCTCCAAAGTGCAGGCAGAATACATTCTAACACTAGCAATAATTGCATTAAAATTTCAACAGGCTGTTGTACTCAAGTTAATTGATCAGCTTGGGTACAGTCAATCTGCCCATAGAGGTTTCGAAATTCCAACAGTCTATGGCCGGCTTAAGACATTTGTCCATGGAACAGGTGCCCCCAGTAAGTGATTTTCCCTCACTTTTTGTTTGTGACAGCTGTAAAGTTTTTTGATCTCTCATCACACAAGTGACGTGGTCACCAGAATAAATAAAAATGATAGATCTCCCCAGCCAAGGTTACAGACGGTAATGGAGGGTTTTAATACGTCCACACTCTATCTTTAAAAAAAAAAAAAAAAGTGTTTTGACTCAACAATCACTTTTAACAAACTAAACCTATAACACAACATACTTTTATCAGCATTGCTCCATTTTAGAGTACAACTCCAGCCAATTTCTTTTTTTTTTTTTTTTTGTGGGGAGGGGAAAAAACTAATTTTTTTTTAATTACACTCTGTAACCCTGTTGGGGGTTGTGAGGGAAAATATTATAGTTGTCACATAGAGTAGAGGAGACCTATTCCAATGGAAAATTCATTCTTGTAACTACTGCCAAAACTAACACACGTACTACCCCAATTTAAAATTGTAATTTAATTAATGGTTGGCTGGTTGTCCGTGCCTAATGAACTGAACTATTTTTTTTTCCTGCTATCTTTAAAACGAATATATTCTTATGACTTTCTTTTTTAACACAGTTTTCATAAGTGAACAACTATTTTAACATTTAAATGAAACCTTTGTTCAGAGAATGAAAGAGAAGCATTATGATTTATTTCAATACTAGTCATCATAGAGATAATTAATGTTTGAACATAGTCTTCACTTCTTTTAGCTATGAAAACAGATTTTTTCCTTCATTAGCGTTTCATGACAAGTTCCAGTACATCACTAATCAGAAAAGTTCATAGTGTCTAGAACATGCAAGTCAGAAGACCTAGAAATGGGTCAGCTTTTCTAATTGCCAAATGTTTTATGGCTGTAATTGCAAAATACAGTATGCAAAAATTTTGTCACATACTTGAATACTCTTATGGAGATTAGATGTTCTGTTCAATCACAGCTTGCATTGGAAAGCTGGTAAGTATATTTCAATGGTGAAAAACTGTCCTCCCCATTAATTTTGATCTACAAGTCCTTGTGGTTGTGTTTGCAGTATTGAGGCACATTGTGCATTTACTTTGTACCACTATATAGATAATCTTTCTATTTAACTCTGCTTCTGAAGGTTCTATTCCCTTCATGACCAGGGCATTTTCTTACTATGCAGCACTGTGCTAATTTCATGTCATGCAACACTGTACCCACATTTTTTTTTTATCATTTTCTCTTTCGTTCGTCTGACACAGCGCTCCATAAATCATAACTAGTGGGTTTATATTGCCTCCTCCAGGAGTAGGACTAGGCAGAACAAAAATCACCTGGCTACACCCATGGGCTGTCCTCATCTGGTATATAACCCCCTCTCTGCTCTAGGTAATCAGTTTTAATCTGTCTAGTCAGGAGTAATGACCTAAGCTCCCAGCTGGGATCTCTGGTCTAAGCAATTTTCTCCTTCCTTGCCTCTTTTTTGGTTTTCTCTACAATCAACGGCTGGGGCTGGGCGACGGGCTGGATAATCTAGATCCAGTGGTAACCCCCCCAGCCCATCCAGCGAGCATTTGCAGACTGCAGCTACGCGCTAGGTCGGCTGTGACATAGCCTCACAGATAGAGGCTGGCTCGCGAGTTAAACGTCTCGCAGGGTCAACTACGTCCAGGCTTGGGTCTGAGTCGCAGCGGTCCCTTCAGTGGTGGAGTTCTGTCTGGAGTGTTACCAGCGCCATGGAAGAGTAAGTACAGCCCCCCTCTCTCCTTTTTTGGTGGTTTCCTTTGGGGTGGACACGGGTAACCTCCAGGAACGGTCGGAACTGCCTGCTGGTTCCCTCCTCCCATCCTTAAATCCCTCACTGAGCTGGGCTTCTCCCACTCCCTTTCCCCCCTATCTGGATCTGGAGTCTAGTGGGGGTTCCAGTGCAGAAAATGCAGCAGAAACTCCTGGGGTCTGCCCCACTTTCCACACTCTGTAAGGGTCCTGGGACAGTGTGTCCCACCCTGGTAGTCTGGAGGAGTCCCAGTGTAGGAGACTCCTAGGTGCATGTCCTGCTGTTTGCAGTGTGGGTATAGTGCAGGGGGGTCCTAGTGCTGAGACTGGTGCAGAGTGCACGGCGGGTCACCCCTAAACTTGTGTCCTACCTTCGGAGGGGGTCCCCTTGCAGAGGGTGCAGGAAACATCCTGGCAGCATGCTTTAGTGTTTCTAGCTGATGGTGGCCATTTTCCCTTAGTCTGGCTGGTCTCCGGTTTGCGGCCATGTTTGTGTAGCCTGATGTCACGGGGGCCATTTTAGTCTGGGAGATGCTGGAGACAACTAAAGCCTCATGGGGATGCCAAAGCTCCTCCTCAGTTTTCTCTTTCTGTGCCCAGGACATATGAACAGGGATAGCGTCCTTGATGACACTGGGTTCGAATTCTCAGCGCTCCTCCGGTCGGTAGGGTTAGTCTTTGGGGGTCCCTGTTATCTCTCTCTCTGCTTAAACTACGGACTTGACCATGGCCTCCAGGCTCTGAGGAAGAGGCACGGCCTCGAAACGCGTCAGCCCTCTGCTTCCAGTAAAGGACGTTGATCTTCTGGCAAGAGCCAGATATATGGAATTGATGTGCCTGAATTTTACGATTGTTTGTGAGTAGCTGATTTTTATCTTTATTTAAATAAACTCGCTGAGGATAATGCGCTAGGCTGGTGCGCCCTCTTCTTTGCTTTGTATTTTCAGTGTTTGGTCGACCGCCCTGGTCGTAAGGGGCAGCAAAGCCTAGCCATCATGGATGCCTAATATTAGCACGAGTTCCGGGATTGAGGCAGCCTGAGGACCAGGTTCCGAGCGCAGGAAAAAAGGGGGTGCTATATAGCACTCATCTTCTTTTGGGTACCTTGAGCCTTGAGGGGATCCCTTAGTGGTGCCAAAAGATTGTTTTTTTTATACTGCAAGGTCTTCTTTGTATTTTGGAGCCTCAGGGTCACATCTTCCCCACTAACCCCTTCATGCAGGTGGCAGGTCCCTTAGAACCCCAGCTTCCCATGGTTGCACTGACGGCAGTCCTTAGTGTCCTGGGTGGAAGTGGCATATGAGCAATGGCCCTGGAGGAAGCATCCCCTGCCTTCCCTTGCTCAGTCTGTCTCATCTGATTCTGAGCCAGATGCTGCCGTAGACGCGGCCTGTCCAGGGGGACCTAATATCACACCCCTTGATCCATCCGATAGTGAGGATAATTCCTCCATGGTCGCAGCAGCCAATGAAAAACCACTGGTAGATGCACTTATCACTGCAGTGCGTGAGGCTTTAAAGATGGAGGATGTGGCTGTGTCATTTGGTACGCATAAGTCGCATCATACTCCAAAGGGGTTTCCTTATGTGCCTTATTTTGACAGGTTTTCCGCTAAGGAATGGTAACAACCAAAATTACCCTTTTATGGTCCCCAAACATTTTGCTGTAAGTTACGCTTTTGAGGAGTCCCTTTTTAAAAAGTGGAAAAGGCGGACCCTCCTGTTTTCAGGTTGAATGAAGCTTTCATGATCCCAGTAGAGGAATCCCCATCCAGGACATGGCTGACAAAGCAGAGCCTGTTTACTATGGCTGGTTCAGCATTGCGGCCAGTCTTTGCCTCAGCCCTGGTGTCTTTGACCCTAACTGAATTGAGGGGGGGGGGGGGGGGTTGAGCAGGTTCCTGCGGCTTATGTTGATTTAGCGGACCAGTTGGTCCATGGGCTGCAGTTTTATTTGTGATGCAGCTTTGGATACAGATCCTGTACTGTCCAAACTTTCTGTCTCAGTTTCAGCGGTGGTGATTAGGCTTAACAATTGGTCCGCAGACCAAGTCTCTAAGAAAGCTTACATCTTAATCTGCACTTTGAAGGCAATTGCTTGTTTGGGGCTACCCTGGATGACATTAAGGGTATCACGAGGGGGGGGGGGGGAAAGAGTACTTTCTTGTCACAGTCAAGGAAAGGGAAGGAGCCTTGCCGCAAATGAGGATCCCCCTCCTCAGCCCATAGAAAATCCTTTTGTGCTTCTGGGGCGAAGAATAAGGGAAATGGATCTTTTAAATCTTCCCCAGGAGGTTCCAAGCAACCTTTGTCTGGTAAGCCTAGAGCTAGCTTCCCCGGACCAGCAGACAAGACTCCTTCAGCATGAAGGTCTGCCCTCACTAGTTATTGGGGTGGGGGGGACATCTTTCAGCCCCGTGGACTTCTTTAGCGAACGTCAAGGAGATCTGCAAAATTTTTCTTTTGGGGGTACCCAGAAAGGGGGACAAAGCGTGTCCTTTCAGGGTTTTTAGGTCCTTAGTCTCCTTGTGTGGATTTAATAACTGCAAAGGTTCAGCTGATATCTGCACTACCTAAGGTCCTCCCTATCCCTGTCCAGGGAATTGATTTACCTAGGTCTGATTCTAATTCTGACCAGGGTGGTCCTTTCTCTGGACAAACTTTAGTAATCACAGGCCGTGATTTACAGCTGCTGTCACACAGATGGTTTTCTCTCCCAGTTTGTGGTGAGATCACGGGTGTCTCTGGCAGACGCCGCAGGCATCCAAGGGCCACGATAAGGCCAGTATCATCCTTGGCTCAGGCTTTTTCCACAGTTCCTGTGAGGAATCAAGAGCGAGGCTCTTCCAATCATCCTGGTGGCTGTAAATGTCCCTTGGGGGCTTCCTCTCAGAGAAGACCAGTTGTCCCAAGGGCTGATCTACCATCCTGCTTTAGTCGCTGGTTTAAATGGCTTAGCTATTTAAAGCCAGGTACTGAGGGATACAGGTCTGTCTGGATCAGTGATCCCTACTATAGTGAAGGTGAGGAAGTAGTCTTCAAAGCAAGATATACCATCAATTGTGAAAAGCGTACATTTCTTGGTGTGAGCCAATTGACGCTCATCCTCTAGCCTTTTCTGTGGCTCAGATCTTAATCTTTCTTCAACAGGGCGTTGATCAGAAGTTGGCCTTAAGTACCATCAAGGGCCAGGTGTCTGCCCTTGCAACCCCTAGCCACGCACTCTTTAGTTCGTACCTTAGTTTAGGGGGTTCGACATGTGGCTCCACCTGTAAGGTCTCTTTTGCCGCCATGGGATTTAAATGTAGTACTTTCGGTTCTGCAGGATATTGGAATTGGCGGCATTATCCTCTCGCAGTCCCTATTTCGTGGTCCATAAGGATAAAAAGTGGTTCTTCGTGAAGACATTGTGTTGCCTTCCTTGTGTCCCAAGCCAGGTCATCCCAAGGAATTTGCTTTTCATACCCTGGATGTGGTTTGTGCGATTCGGGTGTATCTGGCAGCTACGGAGTCCTTTTTGGAGGTCACTCGCTTTTTGTGGTTACAAGCGGACCAAGAAAAGGGCTGGCCACTTCTTCGGCTACCATCTCGGTGACTCAGGCCTATTCCATTAAAGGTCAGGTTCCACCTTTCCCTTTCACGGCGCATTCTACTCGGCCGCTGAGTGCTTCTTGGGCCGTCTGTCACCAGGCTTCAATATCGCAAGTTTGCAAGGCAGCAAATTGGTTGTCGGTGCATACCTGCACAAAATTCAATAAGGTAGATACTTTGGCATCTGCAGATGCTTCTTTTGGCCGCAAAGTTTTGCAGGCTGCTGCTTAAGAGGGGCTGTTCCCTCTTGAGGGGTGTTTCTCTTTAAACTTTTATTTTTTCAGACGGGGCTTCTGTGACCCCGGTTAAGGCTCCTGTGTCCTGGTTAGGGGGTCTTATGTTTAGTCTTGCATTATTTTGCCCCACCCCTTATTTTCTTTTTATCATTGCTTTAGGACGTCCCACTAGTTATGATTTATGGAGAGCGGTGTCTGTCGAACGTAAAATAAATTTCTCGGAGTTTGACGGGCACAGCACACACCCCTCTATGAAGTTCTGATACTGCTTTCTACTAAACTGATTACCTAGCCCATGAGCGTAGCCAGGTGTTTTTTGTTCTGCCTAGTCCTACTCCTGGAGGAGGCAATATAACTCACTAGTTATGATCTTGGTGGTCTTTCGGGGGTGGATGTGGGCCCCTACCTGGGATGGTCGGACCCCTGGGTTCCCCTCCATCCCCCCCCCCGCCCCGCCCCTCTAAACAGTCACGGTGGGTCTTTTGACTGTATCCCTTAAGGAGTCTGAGTACGTAGGCAATCCCACCTGTGGTGGACTCTCAGATCACCAGGCTGAATAAATTCACCAGAATTTTGGTGGAGGAGTCTCCAGTTTGTAAAGGATCCTTTTGACAGGAAAGCCGAGACTTTGGTCCACCACATGTTTACTGTGGCCGGTTTTGTCCTTAGGCCGGTGTTCACCATAGCATTGCTGTCCCTGACTTTCTTGAGTGGGCAAAGCTTTAGTGTCAGGATCTGGAGGGGGAAAAGCTTCCACCTGTCTTTGCAGAACTGGTGGACTATTTGGTCCAGGGGTTGCAGTTAGTCTGTGATGCCTCTCTGGATGCGGCTCCCTTAGTCTCTGGGCTGTCTGTGACAGCAATGATCCTCTGGCGCATGATATGGCTAATATACTGGTCTGTGGACCAGACTTTCCAGAACGCCTTATGTGATCTTCCCTTTGTGGGGAATCGCCTGTTTGGAGTCTCCCTGGAAGGACCGCCTCTGGAGGTTCCACGAGGACCTGGTCCGGTATGCCGAAAGTGGGTCCTTCCAGACCTGCAGACAAGCACTCTTCTGCCTGAAGGGGCGCCATCACCTGTATTTAGGTAAGGGGAGGAGGTCTTTGGTTCCTTCTGTACCCGTGGACCTCCTTGATTCAAGACAAGTGGGTCCATGAGCTGATTCGGTTTGGCTAAAAGATCGAGTTTTTTCGGTTTTCTCCTCCAGAGAGTTTCTTTCCTTCAAACCTGCATTTATCTGCAGACCGCCTGCAAGGTCTATTCGGTGTGGTGTAAAACTTGACACTACAAGGGGTGATTGTTCTGGTCTCCGAATTGGAACATTTTTTTTCATGGGTTTTTTTCAAACAGGTTTGCAAATTCCAGGAAGGAAAGCGAGGTACGTCCAATCTTGGACCTTAAACTCTGAACTGCTTTGTGCGGGTACAGATGTTTTGAATGGAGTCCATTCGTACGGTAGTGGTATCCCTACATCAGGGGGCCTCTATCGATATTAAGGATGCTTGTCTTCATATTCCGATATGTCGGTCATTCGCACTTCCTCTGCTTGCAGTGGGCAAGGAGCATTATCAATGGGTCTCATCTCAGCCCCTCGGGTTTTCAGAAGTGTTGGCATTGTTGCACCAGCGGGGGAATTGCAGTACTAGAGGACCTGGATGATCATCTTCGAGCAGAGTCTCCAACTGCTCTAACAGACAACTGGGAGATTACTGTGCGGACTCTGCAGGAGTTTGGTTGGAAATTGAATTTCCAGGTGTTGGCTCTGGTTCCGTCCAGCTAGTTGGACTATCTGGGTCTGTTCTGGACTCTGCCTCAGCCAGGGTGTTCCTCCCACGGGACGAGTTCCAAAATCTGTCCACACAAGACCTCTGCAAAGAGATTTTTGCCATGTGGGGCAAGAATCCACAGTCTCTAGACAGTCTGATCCTGTTGAGCCGGGGTACGAGAGGGTCCCTGATTTAGTGTCTTCGCTCTCCGGCGTTTTGACAGGGTAAATCTTCCTTCCACTGTACTGAACGGTGGTCACCATGGATGCCAGGCTGTTGGAGTGGGGTGGTGTTTTTTTGGCACAGATTGTGCTCAAGGGGTCTGAACTCAGAGTACCGATCGATAAACTGGACATTTCTTCCGGAGGTGTTTTCATTAGTTGTGTCTCAGGTGGGGAACTCCCGAATTGGTCCTGTTGGCCTCTTGTCTCAACAGGAAGGTGCTTGGGTTTGTGGCATGGTCTCTGGATCCTCTGGCCGACGCCACAGATGCACTGGTGGCTCTTTTGGGGCCGGTATCGTCTGATATACATCTTTCCTCTTCTAGAACTTCTGCCAAGACTCCTGCATAGGCTCGAGGCAGAAGGGATTACGGCCATCCTAGTGGCTCCAGACTGGCCTCGCCGGTCTTGGTACGCAGATCTGATTCGGTTGATCGTTGATGCTCCTTAGAGACTTCCTCTTAGAGGAGATCTGTTGGCTCAAGGGCCAATCTACCATCTTGCTTTATAGTCGCTGGCTTTAACGGCTTGGCTGTCCGAAGCCAGGTGCTGAAGGCTAGAAGGATGTCTAAATCAGTAGTGATCATGCTGCTGCAAGCTAGTAAATCTACATCTAGGTAGATTTACAATCACGTTTGAAGAGCGTACTTCGCGGATGTGAATCTCTTGGGGTTCAACCCCCCTCCTTTTCAGTGACTCGGAGTTTGGCTTCCTCCAACGAGGTGTTGAGCAGCGTCTACCCTCGGGTACCATCAGGGGCCAGGTTCATTCTTGGCTGTTTGCTTTCATCATCCTTTGGCTATGCTTCTGTGGTTCGCACTTTTGTTCAAGGGGTTCGCCACTTGGCTCCCCCAGTGTGGTCTCCATTGTCCTCGTGGGATCTCAACTTGGTGCTGTCAGTTCTTAAGTAACCGATGTTGGAACATATTCACGAGATTCCTCTGCTTACATTGTCCCAGAAGGTAGCCTTCTTGGTGGCTTTTTCTTCTGCACTGAGGGTACGGAGCTGGCAGCTTGTCTTGTCGTTCACCTTACTTGGCTGTTCACAGAGGTGCTTTGTCTCTGCCAGTTGTTCCTTCCTAAGGTCGTCTCTGGTTTCCATTTAAATAAAGATATTGTATTGCCTTCCTTGTGTCTTAAGCCTAAGCACACCAAAGAGATTGCCTTACATTCTTTGGATGTGTTTCGGGCAACCGGGGTGTACCTGGTGGTTACCGTTCCATAAATACGGTTCCCTATTTATCCCTACGGATGGACCCATAAGGGGCTGGTCACGTCTGCTATGACTATTTCCAGATGGATCAGGCAGACAGTGGTGCAGGCCTATTCCATTAAGGGTCAGGATCCTGCTTTCCCTGTTGAGGCACATTCTACGAGGGTGCTTAGTATCCCTTGGCCCTTCCATCATCAGGCGTCAGTGGTGCAGGTTTGCGAGACGGCCACCTGGTCGTCCGTGCACAAAATTTTATAAGGTGGATGTGTTGGCATCTGCGGATGCTTGCTTTGGCCGCAAGGTTCTGCAGGCTGCTGTTGGAGAGGATTAATCCTCTTTGAGGGTGTATTTTTTTTTTTTTTTTTTTTTTTTTTTTTTGTCAGGTGAGCTCCAGTCATTCCTGGTTGGGCTCCTGTTTTACCTGGTTGGCTATATTTAGCCTTTGGGAAGTATGTTTATTGCTGTGTTCTTCCCACCCCTCATGTTGACACTGCTTTGGGATGTCCCAAGGGTCAAGAAGATATGGAGCTGTGTCCATCAGTGAACGAAAGAGAAAACTGGATTTTTGTCTTACCATAAAATCCTTTTCTCTGATGTTCATTGACGGACACAGAACCCACCCCTCTATTGGATACCAGGAAGTGGGAGTATACCTCCTGGGACTGCCCTAATAGGCATAGTCAAACTTTTTTTTTTCCTCCTAGTGTCTTACTCCTATAGGGGGCAGCTTAAACCCAAGAGTCAATTAGATATGGAGTGGTGTCTGTCAAACCTCAGAGAAAAAGATTTTACCATAAGACAAAAATCCCAGGTTCTCCCCCCCCCCCCCCCCCCACACACAGAGCTTTCTTTTGGTGATACTTAATCACAACTGGGTTTTTGTTTTTTGCAATATATAAATGAAAAAAAAAAATTGATTTAATTTTGTTTAAAAAAAAAAAAAAAAAGCAATATTTTCTACTTTGCTATAAAACCTATCCAACAAAAATTTCTTCAGTTTATGCCAAAATGTATTCTGCTAGCTGCCTGCAGTAAAAGTACTGTGGGCGATCGGCAGGTGGTTAAATTAACCTGTCAGCCTTTTTAAACATTTAAATCTAAGTCCTGCCTAAACCTGGCCATACATGCTTTATTTTGTTTGACCTGTGGGCTGAATAGAAGAAAATGGATTTCTCAATCCAGTGCAGATGGATGAATCTGTGCTGTCTTCTATTGTATTCTGATGGCTGACACCCACAGCTGCCAAACTACCCGAACTACAGCTGTTTGGCTGCAGTCACTATTCAGCTGACAAATTTCTGCCTAGCTCCCCCGATCGTCACAAAGTTGGTCAAGCTGGGTGATGTTGGCAGAGCTACCATAGAACAAATATTGGATGATTCCTTTTTTTTTTTTTTATTTATTTATTTTTTTTGCTTGTGCCTTTTTGTTAGCCAGCCTTTTGGGACCTCGGTGTTGGGCCCTGCCCAGCAGAGATCAATCCCATCCGCTGCCTAATGAAAATACAGGTTGTTTTCTTGGTAGGTTCATCTCAGTCCAAAAGTCAGGAAAGTTGAGGTAGTATTGTAGCAAGGATCTAGAAGAAGGCACCATAGTCTTTTTCTGCCCAATAAAACTTTAACAGAGGAAGTGTTGTTATAAATACTGATCTGATTGCTCCTTACACTCTCTGCATTTAAAATATCTAGAGCAGATTCTTACACTGAACTATGCCTTTTCTCAACATAAGTATGATATAAAGCTTACATTTTTACATGCAAAATTATTTCTATCCAGAAGTAGGATAGCATATTAACTCCCAATGTATGTTTGTCTTTTAACCACTTAAGCCCCGGAAGATTTTACCCCCTTCCTGACCAGGGGGTATTTTGCGATTCGGCACTGCGTGACTTTAACGGACAATTGCGCGGTCGTGCGACGCTGTACCTAAACGAATTTGGCGTCCTTTTTTTCCCACAAACAGAGCTTTCTTTTGGCGGTATTTGATCACCTGTGCGATTTTTTGATCACGCGCTATAAACAAAAAAAGAGCGTAAATTTTGCAAAAATAGCAATATTTTTCCCTTTTTTTTATATGAAATTCCCCCAAAAATAAATGTAAAAATCAAAATTTTTTAATATTTTCGGCCAATTTGTTTTATGCTACCTATGTTTGGTAAAAAAAATCGCAAAAAGCGTATTTTGATTGGTTTGCGCAAAAGTTATTGCGTTTACTAACAAAGGGAAAGATTTTTGTCATTTTTGTTGTTTTTTTTTTTAACGCGTAATGGCGGCGATCTGCGATTTTTTTTGCGGTACTGCGACAATGCGGCGGACAGATCGGACCCTTGACTGACATTTTTGACACTTTTGGGGTTACCAGTGACATTTCTACAGTAATCAGTGCTATATATATGCACTGTTACTGTAAAAATACACTGGTAGTGAAGGGGTTAACTTTATTTGAGAGGGAGGGGCTGTGTGTGTCCCTAGGGGCGTGATTCTAACTGTGATTGGCTGGGGCTTCAACTGTATGCAGAGTGATCAATGGATCTACATAGTAGATCCATGTGATCATCTCTCATACAGAGAGGAGAATGACAGGCAGCTTGTTTACACAAGCTGCCTGACTTTCTCCCTCTCCCCCATTGATCGCAGAGTGGCCGGCGGCGATCGGGTCCGCCGGTCACACGCGCGGGGGGGTCCGTGACCACGCGGGAGCGGGAGCGCGCCTCCGGCGGCGCGCGCTCGCTCCCTAAACCCTCACAGGCGAGCGACGTAGCCCTACGTCACTTTGCCTGTGAGGGGCTGACCGCCGACGTAGATAGTCGTGCGGCGGTCGGCAAGTGGTTAAGTGACATTCTGCATCATACCATATGAAATGTTTGTCTGCAAAAACATATGGAGAGTTTTTTACTTTGAAAGATAGCACTGAAAATCTGTGTTTCTGTTTTAGAATCTGTATTTTTATTGAAATTTATTTGCCATGTGTGTAAAGTAAAGTTTTTGTAACCACCAATTAGAAACATTTTCTTTCAGCTACTGAAGATAAAAAAATTGGGTATAGAGGATATCTTGGTCTGTTTTTCTTAGTAGTTGACCCTTTTTAGGCAGAACATTTCAGTAAGCGTTTGCTTCGTGAGTGCCTCTGAATAGAACCATGCAGCTATGGCCTGGTTTGTGTAGAAAAAGACCTAAAACTTCAACTGTGCAACTGGTCACCTTCTTAATCTTAAAGAACATGAATTCTACCATTTTATTGACCTCTCATTGATCTTTCTTAGGTATGAAAGACTTGAGGACCAGCTCAATGATCTGACTGACCTTCACCAGCATGAGACAACAAATTTAAAACAGGATCTGGCAAGCATTGAAGAAAAGGTGGCTTATCAGGCTTATGAAAGGTCCAGGGATATGCAGGTAATTGTTAATCAGATACTAGTTTAAAATTGTGTTTGAGTAGCAGCTGCTTTCTGATGGTGTCAAATCAATGGAATATTGTTCATGCAAAAAAAACACACCCTTTAAAGTGATAACACAATATGTGTATAAAAGCACAACCATTCCAAAAGTGTGATCTTTACTTAATACCACTTCCTTCTCTGGAACTTGAGCCACTTCAATACTGGGCACTTTTACCCACTTCCTGCCCAGGCCAATTTTCCAGTGTTTGTCACACTTTAAATGACAAATGTGCGGTCATGCAAAACTCTACCCAAATTTCAAATTTTTTTTTTTTTTTTTCCAGACAGAGCTTTCCTTTGGTGGTATTTAATCCCCACTGGGTTATTTATTTCATGCCAAACAAAAAAAGGCCACAAATTTTGAAAAACCTTTTTTCTTAGTTTCTGTTATAAAATTATGAAAATAAGTAATTTTGCTTCTTCACTGATGTGGGCTGATGAGGCTGCACTGATGGGCACTGACTGGAACGATTGGGGCTGCACTTATAATCAGGGCACTGATGATCAGTGCCCTAATTATCAGTGTTAATGTGCCCTGTCAGACTTGCTGGTTATCGGCTCTCCTTTCCTTACGCTGTGACAACGCATGAGGAAAGGAATGCTGATAGCCGGCAAGTTTTACATGTGATCAGCAGTGATTGGACACAGCTGATCCCATGGTAAAGGGCCACTGTGATTGGCCCTTTACCACGATCTGTGATCAGTGTGCACGATACACTCCCAATGGGGCACGCAGGAGGAGTGTTCTGGGTGGATGTCCATGGATGTCCTCCCAAAACAAGAGCAATGCTGTAGCCGTGGTATTGAGGTGGTTAACTCACCTTTGTAACAGCGGGTCACACATTACTCTTTGCTCATAAGCCAAATCACCATAATCCTCTGCATCAGATTCCCAGATCTCAGCAGGATGAACGTAGCACATTTGGTTCAAGTAAGCACTAAAGGGGAAAATTGATGTGTGATGCTCTTTATTAAAAAATACATGAAGAAAACATACTTGCACATCAGAGTGCTGTACAGCACAATAAAAATTGTTTTCAGAGGTCACATAAGTACACACATTCTGCTGCTCTCTGACTAGCTGGTGCTGTACAATACAGAGACAGGGATCAGTGGGACACTCAGGATGAAGGGACTGGAGGGTGCTATACCCACGAGAACGCTGCCAGATGCTGTCAAATGAAAGCCCGCTCCACTGTGATATCAGTCAGGAAATGTTTGCTGATTGCAGGGATGTAGTTCAGGGAGGTCCTCCCTTTTCTCAGCCTACCTAGGAACTACCCATGATGAATAAAAAGCCCAGAGCACTCCCGGGTAAGGTAAAGGCAGCCATAGACTAACTGAGTCTCGGCTTTTTCAACACTGACTGTGTTGATGGGGGAATAGAGAGCTTTTCTTTCCTGCAACCTGTGATTGCAGGAAAGAAATTTGCTCTGTCTATGGCCTGCATAAGTATAACCAGGATCTATGTATAAAAACTACTTTAAAAAGCCAAAAATAAGAGACCATGGAGAGTAGAAAATGTGCTTCTACCAAATGATATATAATACAAACTACATCACAAAAATTAGACTAAAGTGTTGCAAAATCCAGAGCAGACCTCAGTTGTAGCGGTCTGGCTAGGTTTACAGTTTATAGTGTGACTTGTATAGATTTCATAGTGATGACATGCTAATCAACAGTTTTATATTAACTGTATTTTTAATTTCTTTAATAGGAAGCTTTGGAATCCTGCCAGACCCGTGTCTCCAAACTGGAGCTCCACCAGCAAGAACAGTTAGCTGTGCAGTCTGAAACGGTGAATGCCAAAGTACTTTTAGGCAAATGTATAAACATACTTGTGGCCTTAATCACTGTTGTTCTGGTTTGTGTGTCAACTATCGCAAAGTTCACAGCACCAATGATGAAGAGCCGTTTCCACATCTTTTGCACTTTTTTTGCAGTGACACTGTTTGCAATTTTTTGTAAAAACTGGGACAACGTAGTATGTGCTATAGAACGGGTTATCTTGTCAAGGTGAACAGCCCCTCCTGCCTGTATGAACAAACTTCCTGTAGGGACTCGAAAATGCCTTTTTTAAGTGGATTTATTTCTACATTTGTAGACTTTGTAGACTGTTTATTTGAACCACTCTCGGCATGCTTACATTCATATGTTGCCTTAACGTTGCATAAATGGATTCCTTTCTGTGACAGCTATGAGGAGATGAACCATTAAAGGTGGATATTCTCTATGTATGAAGCATCAACAATCCTTGTTTGTCCTGTGGATCTCTAGTGTGCATACCTTTGCTTGATGTACAGTTCATTTGGCCTACCAAAACTTCTCTTGGTTACTGAATTAAGTTATCAGGTTTAGGAAAAGAAACTCAATGGAATGTTTGTTGTAAATACATGTATTTGTGACTTGTTTTTCCATTAACAGAATGTATAAATCCATAATGCTATATAATGAAATCAAAACTTGAATGTTGTCAACACTGTTATACAGGCGGTCATGTTATGTGTTATTTAGTATAACGGCATGAAAGTAAATTGAGGTATCGAAGAAGGTGCTTTGATCCCATAAAATGACATGGTCTAAAACCAGATCCTCTCATTTATTTTGTTTTGCTGCATAATATTGAAAAAAAATAACTATAATAATAATAAAAAAATAAATATATATATATATATATATATATATATATATATATATATATATATATATATATCCTGGCAAAAAAGTCACACACTTAATATTTTGTTGGCTTTAATTACGGCAGGCATTTGCTGTGGCATTATTTCCATAAGCTTCTGCAATGTCACAAGATTTATTTCCGTCCAGTGTTGCATTAATTTTTCACCAAGTTTTTGTATTGATGATGGGAGAGTCGGACCACTGCGCAAAGCTTTCTGCAGCACATCCCAAAGGTTCTCAATGGGGTTAAGTTCTGGATTCTGGTGGCCAATCCATATGTGAAAATGGTGTCTCATGCTCCCTGAACCACTTTTTCACAATTTGAGCCCGATGAATCCTGGCATTGTCATCTTGAAATACACCCATGACATCAGGGAAGGAAAAATCCATTGATGGAATAACCTGGTCATTCAGTATATTCAGGTAGTCAGCTGACCCCATTCTTTGGGCACATGCAGTAACTATCTAGTATATATACATACATTTTTTTTCTATTCTACATCAGACTTTCATGCAGCGAAACAAAATGGGGTAGTTGGAAAAAGCACATATTTCATGTTTTCTCAATTATAAACTGTTAAACTATGTGGCTGCATTCCAACACATGGCAAGAAGGTTTATCTGACGCTATGCATAACACAAAGCTATACCCATCTGTTGTCTGTTTAATGTATCATTCCCCACCATTATTGAAAATATGGAAAAAAAAAACTAATCACACCTATGTTTCTTTTTGATGTGTTTTTATATCTATCATTAAATACTTTGTAATGTTTGCATAAGGAAATGGCAGCAGGGGCCTTTTTGTATTATTTTATTATTATTATTTTTATTATAATAGACCCAAATCTAGGAAGGTCGGAAAGTTCAGTGCGAATGGTGAGTTGTGCTTGTTAAAGCTGGCCACACCCAGGGATTGGTGCAATTCAGCAGCAAGTGTTTTATTTTAAACTTTTAAGACTATTTACTATTTAGCATCTGCTGGACAATCTGTTCATTTCTATGAAGGGGCTAATTTGTTGCATCACAATATGGCAAATCGTGTGACATCAAATTTAAACACCTACATGCGCTTGTTGATTATCCTATTACAATACCATCCACTTTAACCCCTTCCTGCCGCCTCCCGGCCCTTTAAGAGGTTCTAAATGCCGGAAAACGGGTATTCTGATCACTTGACTGCTGTGATTGGCTGTCACAGCGGTCACATGATTGGAAAGCTCCCAATCGCAAGTGTGCATCGGGAGCTTTCCGGTACCTGTGCTAGGGGTGTGAACTCTCAGCACAGAAAAATGTTTACATAGGGCCAAATATATGCGAACTCTCAGCATTAAAACCTACCCACTGAGGTTGCATATATATGCGGCTGGCAGGAAGAAGGTAATATGGAGTAAGCCCTCCTCCCAACCAATGACTATACTTTTTTTTGAAAAATGCTTTCCACAAGGCTTTGGAGTATGGGTGTGGGAATTTGTGCCAATTCACTCAAAAAAGCATCTCTTGAGAATAGATACTGATGTTGCCTAAACACCTGGCTTGCCTTTGGTGTTTCAGTTGATCTCAAAGGTGTTCAGTAGGGTCGAAATTGGAGCTTTGTAGAGGCTACTCAAGTTCCTCTATGGCGAACTTGCACAGTGGCACAGTCATGCTGGAAAGGAAGACCTTTACAAAAGCTTGTGTCACAAGGCTGGAAACACACCATTGTCTAGGATGTTCAAGATGTTTTGTATGTAGCATTAACCGTATTCCTCATTGGAAACCCCTACACTCAAGTTAAATGGGGTGTCCAGACTTTTGACCATATAGGTGGGTGTGATGTTCCACAAACTTTTTTTTTTTTTTTTTTTTCTTTCCCAGTATTCCATTTGTCCAGTATACCATTTGAAAAAAAAATAAAAATCATGCTGTTGGGTAACTTGATGCACAATTTACAGACCTCTAGTATGCCAATATATAGTTTTACAGTTCATGCCCTGTGAAATTTAGTCAGCAGTATTGTGCAATTACAATTTGCACACCCCTATCCCCCTCTTACAAAGATATAATTGGAGTTGGTTTCTTCATACTTCATAAACTTTCTGCTGTTTGATAGGAAGACACAGACTACTCATGTGTAAAAAGCAAGCTGGTAGTGTTTATGATTTCCTAATAGACCTTTGTCAGTGTTCATTACTTTATTGATACCGATTTGTTTACGAATTATGGACATTTTTAGGAAAAATAGGATCAGGGTAGATCTTGTTTTTTTTTCTTTTTTTTTCCTTCCTTTAAAGCGGAGTTCCACCCTGGGAATACTTTTTTTTAATAAAAAAATACCCCCGGGACAGTCAAGGCTAGTGCATTCCACAATGGCTAGCCTCTGATCTGTCCCGGGTTGCACTTACCTTTTAGGAGAAATACTTACCTTGAAAAAGTATTGTCCAGCGCTGCCATCTCAGGTGTGGGCAGCTTGAAGCCAGCGCGATCCTCTTCTGCGTCCTCTTCCTTCTTCGGTCCCACGATGCACTGCACCGGGCCGCCGTCACTTCCGGTGCACGCGCGTCATCCCTCCACAGCTTCTGGGCATGACCAGAAGCTGTTTAGAAGGGAATGACGCGCGCGCACCGGAACTGGCGTCGGGGCCGGTGCAGGCGCATTGATTCCTGGGAGCGATGACGTTCAGCTCCCAGGAATCATTGCAAAAGCCAGGAAGTGATGAATCGCCGTGGCGGCCGAGGGGAGGAAGAAGGAAGTAAGGTAAGTATATTTTCTCTACAAGGTAAGTAAAAAAAATAAAAAATTGCGATTATCCATTTGTTTTTCAGGTGACCCGGAGCGAGAAGATGGAGGTAAGTATACATTTAGGGTGGAACTCCACTTTAATTTTGTTTATGGTAATATTTAGTTGTGTGTGGTTTTTTTTTTTTTTTTTTTTTACTTTTGCTTTTCTTAAAGCATTTGCATACTAAGGGCTCGTGTGTGTGTGTGTGTGTGTGTGTGTGGCTTTTTTTTTTTTTTTTGTACAAAGCTCTACTAGAAGGCAGATGCAGCTGAGCTAAGCAGAAAGAATGGTTAGTTCTCATTGATATGTTGGAAGTATTAAACCCAAACATACACATTTTATTATATTGCAGCTTACCAATTCTTAGATGTGATGGCTGCATTCATTTTCTTTTTAGGCTTGCTTACTTCTATTTGTATCTGGCCAGTAAGTCTTGTTTTTCAAAAGAACAGCTCTCCAGCAGAAAGTATCAGTTACAAGGATGAGACAACCCATTTACCACTGGCAGGGGTGTTTACAATGATCAGTTTTTATTTATCCCAAAAGGAAAAACTGTTGCGGTACCTGCTTATAAAGTATTAGCTGGAGTTTGGCTTCAATTTGATAGTGTATTTAAATCTGCTAGTACATCTAACACCCCCCCCCCCCCTCAGATTGATGCTGCTGTCCAAAGTTGCTCCCAGTGCCCCTTCATCCATAGTGGGGGACGCTCTGATACAGGTGTGTTACTGGCCAGATCACCAGGGAAAAATTGGGGGGGCGGAACTGATGCTGCCACCACATCTAATGATTATTAAGCTGTGACACATTATGTTTTGGGTTTAACACTGGTTTAAGTCAGTACTACTTTCTGATTTTCATCTGCAGCCAACTCCAAACTTCTGTTATACTATTTTATACACGCTACATGCTCTAGCATTTTCCTGCTGTAGACAGAACAGATGAGAGACAAGCATGCATGCAAATCCTGTATACAAATGTCTTAAAAGAAGGAAGTGGGATGTTCTTCAATATAACTTGTGGAGGCCACACTGCTCTGAAGAAGGTAGCATGTCTGTTTATCACTGTAATTGTAAGATATAATTACAATATTTAAAAAAAAAAAAAAACACTATTGGTGTGCTGTCTCTTTAAATAAAACAAATGACGGTATGCTATACAAAGGTGCTCATACTAAAGAATAAATATAAAAATGTTATTCTTAGTTAATTCAATGAAATCCAGAATGTGATATTAGAATGAATAAATTAATTCATAGATATCAAATAATAAATCCATACATTATATTCACCCCAAAACTGCCAAAAAGTGCTGCGGTGTATAAATAATCAAAAGTTCATAAATTCATTAAGGCCATATAACATCTCACACTGCTGCTTGTGAAATATAATCCAACTGCAACTTGTGCTTTCCAAAGTGCTCCACCACCTTCCAAAACACAACGACTTACCAAACAAGAGGGCCTCTAAGTTCTAGAAGGAGGTTCTAGCATGGATGGATAAAACACACGAGCACAGCAGCTTCTGCCTGAATTACACCTCTGGTTTAATTCCAACAACTCCAGTATTTCATCCATGCCATCAAAACATATGCCACTCAGGGAAAGAAATCCCATGGCCCAGTATCTATTAAACCAGCCATTTTATTATACAGATCTACTCACACTCAGTGTTATGTATCCAACAAAACTAAAGCACTGCTTCCCGGCGATTTTCTCAATCCACGGCGTGCATGATGATACGAGTTAGCGTATTTCGTGTTAGAACGTATATTCAGGGGACCAGGTCTGACGTCATCTGACACGAAACGTGTAGTAGATCTCTATAATTATGAATGCACTTTTAGGGTGTATGTAATGTATTGATTTATTATTTGATATCTATGAATTTATCAATTCATTGATTCTTATATAACCTACCCAAATTCATTGAATTAACTAGGAAAGACATTTCATATGCATTTTCACAAGCACTTTTTTTTTTTTTTTTTATAATTTTGTGTAGCATATTGTCATTTGTTTTATTTAAAGAGACCATGCCCCTTTTCTGGGGTAAACTTACCATGTCATTTAAAAATGTAAAATATAAGGTGCAAACTAGTTATAGTTATTGCCAGGTGAACCACTGAGACTGCGAATCTGGACAAACAGTCTTTTATTTTTATATTCTTATTTCTGATTAATGTGATCATGCTGCATGCTCCTCGTATGATAACCACATGCATGCACATGTCATTTTATACAGAACTCTTTGTGGGAGAATTATATATGGGGTTTTGGATTATATTATTCTTAGCAATGGTAAGAGTGATACTTTCACAGCTAGAAAACTTTAGTCAGGGGAAATGATCAAAAATCCATTGCAGGTGAAGCCTGATGTGATTTTTTTTTTTATTATTCCTAGTTTGCTACAATCAAATCTGATTCAGTTATGGATTGCTTTGATAGTGCCGTGCAATCCAGATTGACTGCTTAGAAAATCACAGTTGGTATTGCTATTCTCTCCTGATAAGGTTTTGATAGATTAATACAGCATGTCTGACATATGCCAAGTGGTAGCTGTGGATGTCATAATTTCCTCCTGGATTTTGTTCTATTCTTCTGTCCTTTTTTTTTTTTTTTTTTGTGGTTTGTTTCCTCCTGTTAGGAAGGGTTCCATTTCCTTTTGTTATACTGATCACCAGGGAATTGATGTGAGCTGGACTTCTGTAGAAGGATGTTATTCCTATAGATCAGTGGTCCTCAACCCTGGCCTACAGGGCCAACTAACAGACCAGATTTGCAAGATAACTGAAATACATCCCAGGTGATATCATTTGCTGCTCAGTGATTGCAGTACTCTAGTCTGCATCTCCCCAAGGTAATACTTAAAATCTGGCCTGTTAGTGGGCCCTGAGGACCGGAGTTGAGGACCACTGCTATAGATAATCCATTGAGATTTAGGCCTCATTTATGCATGGGGTTGGTAAAAATGTGCTTTTGCCACCCCTCCTTCAGGCACAATAGGCAGCAGACAGGAGTGGTTGCCATGCTTTGTGTAGCAATTAGCAGGAGGCAAGGCTGGCAAACGGGAAATGCTGCAAATGCTCCCACACAAGCACATGCAATGCAATGCTTGTCGTGTGTTGACAAAAATGGGGTTTAAGTGTTACTAAACCCAGGAGCCTGCATTCACTATATCTGGTCTCCCACAGTACACAGAACATAGAAATGCAAAATTTTAGTAAAAATAAACTGCTAAATACCTTTCTCATCAGCAGTATAAAGCAGTCTTATGACTTCTATCAGTGTCTGGTTAAAGCTTGTAGGAGGAGTTTTCATTCTCCTCAAACTGTCCTATGAGGCTGCATGACCCCTGACCCTCTGTCAGGACAGTTCTGATTGGCCTTGTGCTGATGACATACAAAAAAAACTAGCAATGCACACCAAACTAAGCATGTGCAGAGTGCCTTCAAGGCTCTATATGATCAGCAGATGGATTGGGGACAGTAAAAGTAGATGGGAACAGCCTTTTTACACAGTGCAGTGGATTAAGCCCTTAGGTTCCACAGTGAGTAGAACAAGTATGCTTTCACTGCATATACACTCATTTTACTGGGTGATTTTTTGTTTGTTTTTTGATTTTTTTTTTTTTCTGTTTTTTGGAAATTCAAAATCCAAAAACATTGTTACATGAGCATACAGAATAATCACAATTAAAATTAAGGGAGTGTTTAAATCTGCTAATTTAAAGGTGCGGCTCACAATAACAAAATAAATAACCCCTAGGACACATGACATAATTTTAAGCGGGTGTATACTTATGAAAAAGATTCACTCACACAGCTACACAATAGAACAAGAAAAACGGGCAGACATCACCCAGTGGGCATATCAAAAGCTGTAGAGGGTTCAGCTAGCCATTTATTCCATACCTTGTCATGCTTTCTGGGGTAACCTCTAATTCATATATGTGTCTTTATACAGAGGTATACTGTTGTGGGTTTAGTAACACTTTAAAACTGGCGGTAAGGAGGTATCACATCGCCGCCTCCGAAATGCAATCCAAATGCGGATTTTACTACAGAGGAAAGATAGATTTAGATGTCTAAATCTAACTTTATGGCAATGCCACCAGATCTAGAACATACTGTACATCAGATGGGGACAAGGACGGCAATGAAAAAAAACCTGGCCGAAAGCCTAACCCTTTCCATACTATAGAAAAATCCTGAAACGGCTACAGTTTCACTTAACCTGTTATTTTATGGCACGTTTCACTAATGCGGGTTTATTTTTATGATATAAAAAAAATGGAGAAGGTATGCTCTATTTGGTAAGAGTGCCACTTCAAAAGAATGAAAATGCAGCCTTACATCAAACCAGCTTCATTTGAACACAATCCCGATTTTTAGCCAAACTGACCTATTTGTATTTTTGTGGGTTCATTCATGTGGGATGTTAGTGGCTAATTTTGTGTAATGTCAGGTCTTGTCTGAACAGGGGTTTAATATTTATTTAAGTATATATTTGTGGAGCTGCCAATATCGTGAGTGTTATCGGTAATGTTTACACAGAGTAGCCTTTCCTAGAGAAAGGACTTAAACTGTTGAAGCATTCAGTCTTATGCTGAATTTAGGAAGTTTTTCATGTATGTACAGTTACATTTTAACATGTACATTTTACTTGTAACCACTTCTTGTATATTTCAATGCTGTGAAAAGTCCCCCCCCCCCCCCCCTCATTTATGTGGATTATGCAGAAGGAAAAAACTGTTTTCCTTATTCTCTATGCTAATATAGTGTATTTAGAGGGAATTTTTTTTTTTTTTGTCTTTTTCCTGCAAGGGTAGGAACTTTAAAGTAAATGCAAGTTAAAGAGGACGATCAGTCCAGAGTTCTGCATACCAGCAATTATTCTCAAAGTTAGTGTATTGTGCAGCACCCCAAAATTACACTTATTTTAAAATGATAGATCCACACACCACTTTCCTGAGAGAGTCCAGATCTTACACGGCAGAGTGATTCTACAATGAATGCCTATCTATAGCATCTATTGCATTGGCATTGTGGATGTTTGTCAGTCTCCATGACTGAAAACTGCCATGTGAAAACCTATTTTAACCTTGGAAACCAGTAGAGGAAATTGAAATATTTTGGTACTGTAATCTGTAAATATATATATATATATATATATATATATATATATATATATATATATATATATATATATATATATATATATATATATATATAAAATTTAAGTACATCGATTTATAGCTTTAAACATATATTTTGAATAGGACTGAAATAATTTTACTGAGGTGCAAAAGAACATTTCTCTAACTGCCACTGCCAGCTTTTTTACAAATGTGTAGCTTGATCACCAATGATTATGGCCATAAAATAAAAACACTTATCCAGTAACACTTAGGCTGGCCATACACTATACAATTTTCTTATTCAATTTCCTTTAGATTTAACTTAAACTATGTAGTGCAAGGGCCTGCCTGATTGCATACAAATTGAAAGTGTTTAGGTTTGACCCTACATTACATGGTTTTGGTAAATCTAAAGGAAAGTTGAACAAGAAAATTGTGTATGGCCAGCCTTAGAGGAAGTAAACACTCCCCAAAAAAATTAAAAAAAGAAAAAAAAACCCTCTAAGACAAAGGCACAATGAGCTAGAATGCATCGCATACTAGCTCATTATGAAATACCTTAGAACTAAGCCCCCGCAGTGCTGCCCGCTCAGCGACAGGATGGCCGATGGTTTGTGGAAAAAAAAAAATGCTCATGCTCAGAAAAGCTCAATGAGAACGTGCAAAAGAGACCAAAAAAGTACAAACTTCTTAAAGCTGGAATAAAAGCCGCTTTTTTTTTTGAGCTGCAGTGTGCATGAGCCCTTAAGGCCCGTACACACGAGTTGAAATTCGGCCGGGAATTTTCGTCCGACGACCGATCTGCCGATTTTCGGCATTGTTAGTATGGTGCTCTCGACAACCGACTCCGACTTTTCGGCCGAAAAAATTCTATTGTGCAGGCTATAAAATTTTTGTCCACCGTCAAAACACGTACGATTTTCGTCTCATTAGTACAGATTTCGACAGGGAAAAATCTTATGAGCAAGACTGTGCATGCTAAGAGATGAAAGAACACAAAGAAAGCAATCCAACACATGACATCACTTCTGAAGTAGAATTCTGTCGTGCGGGAAAATTCGTGTGCAGTCTAGAGCACATTCCAACCAACAAACACCACTCTGGACAAAAGACAGACGACCGGTCGGCGGAAATTTGTTGCGTGTGTACGAGGCTTTAGGCTGGCTTCACATGTATGCGTTAAGGGAACACCCATTTCTGCAAAGAACAGCGCTCTGTGTGGAGCGCTGCATATTAGCAGACATCCCAGCTTTAGATACTGAGGGAAATAGGCTATATTTATAGAACTAAAAATTAGAAAACTTTATTTATACCACATATATTCTTAAGGTGAACCTGTAAAGACAAAAATGGGAGCTGTCTTGATTTTAAAGGTGCAGGCTCCAGGACATCTTGACTTCATCTTCATTGGCTATTGAGTCATTAACCTGAAACCTATACACAGTGAAGTCTTAACTGGAGTTGTAGCGTGAAAAAAAAAAAGTCAACCATGACAGGATCTATTTAAGATAAACATTCCACATTCACCGAAAACTGCTTGTTCTTGCTAAACTTGGTTGTTATGGTGGACGTACGCACTTCAATAAATGGTCAATTTATTTTCTGATCCCACTCTTCTGATGGATCTAATCACTCTATCCGAAAACCCATTTGATCAAAATGCCAAACACAGGCAAGTGAATGTCAAATAATAGATCAGATATGATCATAGGTTATCAATTGCATTGAAGTTTGCACCATGTAATCTCATAATCTGATTGGTTGAAATAGTCGTCTTAGTGGCTCCAATCAAGGCAAAACTGATAATTTTCCATCGTCACCAATCGACTTAGTTTGACCAGATCTGCCCCTAATTAAATTTAAATTGATCGAAAGACTATTTGCCTAAGGATTTAATTATTCAAATTTTTTATCATATCAGTTCAGTATTACGATTGGATAGATATATATATATATATATATATATATATATATATATATATATATATATATATATATATATATATATATATATATATATTGAAGCGTGTGTCCACCATTATATAAATGTAAGGAGACCTCCAAGGTTTAATATGCTTGTGTAGAAACCGATTGAAAATTTTTTTACATTATAGAACTGCCCATTATTAATGGCAGAATATTTTAGTAATAAGTAGATATATATCCACTTGATATGTTGATGCCATATTGATAAAACTGCTCCTCTGTTCTAAGTAGGGGTAGTCCTGGTATTGGTAACATTCTATGTTTACATTTTACAGACCACAAATACGATCAGCCCAAGGGATCAGTTAGACAAAATATCACTAATGTTGCCTATATTTGTTCTGTGTTTTTCCTTTTATTGTACGGACTGCATGTTTTTAGGTTTCAAGATTTAAAAAAAAAAAAAAAAGATATGAAGAGCTTATGTACTGTCCAGTCCAGAAATGATTGGCTCGTCATATGGAACGAAAATGACTGACAACTGTGATTGTTTATAGGAAAGTGTAAATATGTTTAATGAAAATGGTGAAGCTTTCAGAATCTATTGCAAGAGATGAATTATGTTAAATCCTCATGTAGATTATGTACGTTTTTGTATTTACAAATTTCTATGAACAAAAAAATAAATTCTAACAATAAATCAAACTACTGTACATTTAACATTGGTGTTTTCTATTATTTTATAAATCTTGTCTTGCTGCCCATGGCAAACAATTGTCAAAAAAAAAATATATATCTTAATGCCTATTTGCACTTTTGCAGCCAAATCAGGAAAACGCCTACTTTATACTTATAAATACTTTATGTAGCACTGCCCCTAGAGGACTGCTGAGAATTACACTTTCTGGATTCCCCTGGGTTACCCCTAGCAACTAATAGCAGATAATTGGCATTGAAAGTCCTTGGCTCAGTCAATAATCAATCCAGGGGATGTTGTTTTTTTGTGTTTTTATTTGGAAATGGGATAGGAGAAGGGATGAGTGGGATACTCCAACTATGAACTATGCACAATTTAGCTGTAGTGTGTGGCAAGGCACTGCTTCACCTTGCCACTGAAGTGAAGATAATGTGTTTCTGCTTAAATTACTCTTCAGGGTTCTAACTTGGCATCCCCTTTCTCACTTGCTGTGTGTGCTGAAGCCTGCCCACTGACTCTCCACTGGAGTGGTCCCCCGGCAAGCTTCCCGGTACTCAGTTTTTCCCAAGGTTGCTCTGCCTCCAACCCCACCAGTCAGCTTTCCTGGACCTCCTGGCTCAGCCCGACACTCCTGGCTCACAAGGCCGACCGCCATCCACAGCAGCAGAAGGAAAGACAAATGTCACCCTCCTTCTGGGACCTGGCTTCCTGCCCAAAGACACCTTGTCACGTGTGCCCTTGGCTTTTATAACATATCCCAGGATGCACCACTGTTTGTGCCAACCCACTGGGACAGTTACAAAGGCCTAAGCCTGTGTGTCACTGGCTGTGTTTCCTCCACTATCAAACAGGCTCCCCTATTGGATACGGTGGGGACACTCAGCCCAGATGAATCACACCCTGGACACATGCAACAGGCATAACTAATAATCAGGCTCTCCTAAAAGCAGATGGGAACACTAGGCTTTACCTACCTAGCACCTACCTAGGAGGGTGCTACATCTATAAAACAACCCACTGGGACAGTTACAAAGGCCTAAGCCTGTGTGTCACTGGCTGTGTTTCCTCCACTATCAAACAGGCTCCCCTATTGGATACGGTGGGGACACTCAGCCCAGATGAAGCACACCCTGGACACATGCAACAGGCATAACTAATAATCAGGCTCTCCTAAAAGCAAATGGGAACACTAGGCTTTACCTACCTAGCACCTACCTAGGAGGGTGCTACATCTATAAAACAAATATTTGAAAATTGCTGCTTGCAATTTCCCTGCTCTTTTCTGAAAACTCCAAAACTTAAGTTTTCCTCTGCTATGCAATAAGGAGGGGGCTGGGAAGTTACCTCTATAAATGTATCAAACAAGCAAAATTGTGTATGAAGGGACTTTAGGTGCATTGGTAAACTATTATCCATCCAATGAAAATATATAAAATTCAATTTTTTCTACATCTTATAAAACATTTGAAGACTGACGGAGTGCTCAATCCTCATAAGATATAGATGTATATCTATATCTCAACACTTTTTTTAAATTATGGTCAAAATGTCCTTTTGAGTGTGTTAAAAATTGCAGGCAAAAGCACAAAAAAATCTAGAATTTTAAATGATTTGCAGAGTTTCTTGGCTGAGACATACAGCGGGTGCCATTGGCTGCTGCCAATCAAAGTTAGTGAGCCAAAGAGAGGGGGGGGCAGGGCCGAGCCATGGCTCTGTGTATGAATGAACACACAAAGCAGCGTCTCTGCTCTGGTGCCCCCATAGCAAGCTGCTTGCTGTGGGGGCAGGGGGGAGGGGCCAGAATTGCAGACGAGACCCGAGAAGAGGAGGATCAGGCTTCTCTGCAAAACCACTGCACAGAGCAGGTAAGTATGACATGTTTGTTACTTTTAAACCAAAAAAACACCCAAGACTTTAGTATCACTTAAAAGCGGTTGTATCCCGCTTTTTGACACTTTTACCTACAGGTAAGCCTATAATAAGGCTTACCTGTAGGTACAAATAATATCTCCTAAACCGGCACGGTTTAGGAGATATTTACAGTGCATGCAGCCGCTCGCGCTCTGAAGGTCCGGGGGACCTTCAATTAACTTGCCGGGAGCTTGCCGGAAAAATCACTCCCGCGCGTCATCGCGGCTCCGGCCAATCAGCACGCTGGAGCCGTCTCTTCCGGCCAATCAGCGCGCCGGAGCCGCCGAACCCGGAAGAGACGACGAGGGATCATGGCAGCGCCCGCATCGATGTCCGGGGTCCGTGTCGGGGCTTCGTTTTAAGGTAAGTTAAACATAATGGGCTAGTATGCGATGCATACTAGCTCATTATGCCTTTGTCTTGCAGGTTTTTTTTTTTTATTTTTTTTTTTTATAGGGTTTACAACCGCTTTAATAGAAAATGTGACCACCGCAGAAAGAGTCTATTCCCCAGCAAATCAGTTTCCCCTTCTCATGCCATAGCCCTCTCCTCGTCTGCAAGTGTTTGGTTACTCTTTTGTGCTGGCCCAGCATCTCCACCCCTCTCCTCAAATCTCTACATAACCTTCTATGACAGCTCTGAGTTGGCTGGGGTGACTAGATCACATCCAGGCACCCAACAGCAGTATTAGAGCCTTTGGATGTCTACACAAGGAAGGCTTTTACAGTTAAATCTTCTTGTGTCTTTATATTTGCCTGCACAACCCTGTTGTTGCTATCTGAGACCACATTTAGACTCTGCTAGTTGTCTCCCACTCCCTACACTGACAGATCTTGGTGGAAATAGGGACACTCACTTTTCTGTCTGAGCAACAGAAAATCAGAGTAAAGCCCCGTACACACGCACCGATTGTCGGCCGAACGATCGGCCGTCTTTTGTCCGGTGCTGTCCTGTAGGTTAAAAAGTGCTAAAGACTGCACACGAATTTTGTCGGCCAACAACAACCGACTGCAGAAGTGATGTCATGTGATGGTTAACTTTCCGTGTGTTTTTTCTTCTCTAAGCATGCCCAGTCTTGCTCATCTGCTTTTCTCTATCGCTCATTGACAGACGTAGTCTTCTTGATTCTCAAGAGCTGGGTTATGTTGTCTCCGCAGGAGTAGGACTAGGCAGAAAGACAAAACGTTCCGGCTCCACCCCAGGGGCAGTCCCTGAGGGCATATCCTCCCTCTCTCTGCTACAGGGAATCAGTTTTTTTCTGTCTAGTCAGGAGTAAGGACCTAAGTTCCTTGCTGGGATCTTTTGGTCCTGGCAAGACTTTTTTTCTTTAAGAAAAAGACATTTTTTAGGTAGTTTTCTCCAGTGTTTTTTCCTGTGAGATCTTCAAGCAAAAAATGCCGGACTGGGCGACACTTGTGGTCACCCCAGCCGGCCTACGAGCGCGCGCAGACCATGGCATTGCGCTTGGTCGGCCGCGACACATTCAAGTAAGTATGCGGGGCCGGGCGACGGGCTGGATGTTGAGATCCAGTGGTCACCCCGGTTTCTGCCTACGAGCGCGTGCAGACCAGAGCTCCGCGCTGGGTCGGCCGCGACGGAGTCCCAGTGAAGGGACTGACCTTGCGAGTTAAAAGTCTCGCTTGGACGCCAGGTACCAGAGAGTCGAGGCGTCCGGAGTGGTCCACAAACCCCCACCCCGGTGGAGAGGGTATTGTGAAGAGAGGGTGCCTGTCGGTTCGGTATGGTGAGTAAACGTTCCCTTTTTTCCTCGTTATGAGGCAGTATGTATTATGGGCCCCTCCATATATGGTCAGTATATATCTGATACTTACAAGTCCCCCTTGTAATACAGCATGTGTTTGTGGGAAGTGGACTTGGTTTAAGAGCTAACACTCTACCCAGCAGACTGTAACATTACAGCAGACATAGGAGGTATAATCCTACCTTATGTGTAGTGTATCTTCTGTAGATCCATATATCGCCTCTTAGCAGAGATGCAGGTGGATGTGCTGGGAAAACTATTTCGGCGGTCCGCCGCCATTTTGCCGTAGACCGAATGCATGTATGTCCTCAGGTCACGCCGGCCGCCATGTTTTTGGAGTCTTATGTCTCTTCTATGGGGGCGGCCATGTTTTGTGAGCCCAGCTACCTCGTGGAGAGCTGGGAACGCCGGAAGGCGTACACAGGGGGCGGAGCCACGCCTTCTACCCGGGAAAAAGCAAACAGCTCCTTCCAGTCTGTGTAAGACAGACGCTGACTGCAGTTGGTTGGAAACTGCACTGCATCGGTTGGTGAGCCTTGGGGGTCCCTCTCTCTGTGGGATCGAGAAGCAGGTACTCTGAGGGGCGCTATTGCGCTAGGGGGAGACACACAAAAAAAAAAAAAAAAGTTTTTTTGTTTTGCTGGCAAAGGTGTCCTGTATTAACATGGACCCTGCCACTCATGTATCTCCTCCGGATCCCCTCGAGGGGTCTGCGGGATCCTCCAGCACCCCATTGACAATTGAATCTTTGTCAGCTATTATGGAAACTTTTGTGTCCCGGGTGGAAGTGGCTTGTCAGGGACAGGGCGCAAGAAAGCGACCCCCGCCTAACCCCTTATTATCTGAAACCTCGGATTCAGACTCTGAGCCTATTTCTGCAGTTGCAGGTACTTCATCTGGGATTGGTGTCTCGGGTCCTGTCTCTTCAGACAGTGAGGAGGATGTTTCGGCATCCGCCATAGCCCGAGAGGAAGCGTTGGTAAACGCACTCATTGTATCTGTTCAAGAGACCTTAAGGTTACAGGGTATTCCATCGGAAATAGCTGAAACTGAAATCCCTTTTGGGGCTAAAAAACGCATCAAAGTGGCGAAGGTTTTTCCATTGCCCAAATGTTTTGGCAATCCAATCGAAGAAGAATGGCGTCTGCCAAAACGCACTTTTACTATTTCTAAACGCATTGACAGGCGTTATCCATTTGAGGAAACCCTTATTAAGAAATGGACAGAACCACCTGTGGTGGATTCACCAATTGCTAGATTGAATAAAGCCACGGTTATTCCTCTAGAAGACGCTCCGTCTTTTAAAGATCCAGTGGATCGCAAGATAGAAGCTATGTCTCGCACCATGTTTTCCTTGATTGGATCAGCTTTCAGACCTATAATAGCTATTGGTCTGGTTTCGCAGGCTGTAACTGAATGGACCAAGTGGTTACGCCGGGACTTAGAAGAGGTCCCTCAGGCGGGATCAGATTTATTGGAACAAATGATACAGGGGTTACAGTTTGTGTGTGATGCGGCGTTAGACGCCACTCCATTATTGGCGCGAGCATCAGTCTCAGCAGTGGTTCTCAGGCGTACACTGTGGCTAAAAGGTTGGTTAGCCGACCAAGGTTCCAAAAAAGCATTGGCTAATATCCCCTTTTCAGGAGAGCGTCTATTTGGAGCCAACTTAGATGAGATCATTAAAGATCTCACGGGTGGAAAGAGCACCTTTTTACTGCAAAATTTTAAAGGTAGAGGAACTCGTCAAAGACGAGGGCCTTCTTTTTCTGCTCACAAGAGGTTTTTTCGTCCCGCGGGTGAAAAAACTAAGTCCTCCAAAGCTCCTGCAGGAGGCGCCAGGGGTCGTTGGTCGGGCAAGCAAAAGCCCGCCCCCTCCAGACCTGAAGATAAACCATCCAAAGCCTGAAGGTGCGCCCCCACCCATAACTGGGGTGGGGGGACGTCTTCGCCGGTTCCCGGATCCATGGCTTTCCAGAATCCCGGACAAATGGGTTTGCGAAGTCATAAGGTCAGGGTACAAGATCGAGTTTCGATCTCTCCCACCGGCGCGATTCTTCCCTTCCAATATCTGACTATCCTCAGATCGTTTAGAAGATCTGCGGAGAGCAGTCACAGATTTACTACAACAAGGAGTGGTAGTCCACGTTCCTTGGACAGAACGGTTTCAAGGGTTTTATTCAAACCTGTTTACAATACCCAGGAAAGAGGGCAAAGTGCGTCCAATTCTGGACTTAAGAGCACTCAATTCTTTCGTCAACATAAGAAGATTCAGAATGGAGTCCTTTCGCACGGTAGCAGCCTTCCTGCATCCAGGGGATGTCCTAGCGTCCATAGACATCAAGGACGCCTATCTTCACATTCCCATTTTCGCAGGACATCAGCGGTTTCTACGCTTTTCCGTAGAGGAGAACCACTATCAGTTTGTGGCGTTACCTTTCGGTCTCGCCACGGCTCCGCGGGTCTTCACAAAGGTGTTGGCCCCAATGTTGGCACTTCTGCGCCAAAGAGGTATATCGATCCTTGGTTACCTAGACGATCTTCTGCTTCATGCAGAGTCTCCTCAGACCTTGCTACAAAACATAGAAATTACTATGATTTCTTTACAGGAATTCGGGTGGCTGGTGAACCAGCAAAAGTCATTTCTGGTTCCCACCCAGAGGCTCGAATATCTGGGTCTAATTCTAGACACAGTCAGGACAAGAGTTTTTCTTCTGGTAGGGAAACTCCGAAAGATTCAATCAGCAGTCCAGTTGTTACTGTCCAACAGCTGGTCTTCCCTTCGGACTTGCATGAGGGTTCTGGGGTTGATGGTGGCTTCGTTCGAAGCAGTCCCATTTGCCCAGTCCCATACCCGAATTCTTCAGCAAGAGATTCTTCTCAGATGGAATCGGAATCCGGAATCCCTGGACAATCAGATCCGATTGAGCAAACAGACCAGAGAGTCTCTGGTCTGGTGGCTTCGGTCTCCGATGCTCAGCCAGGGAAAGTCATTTCTGCCAATATATTGGACGATAGTGACCACGGATGCCAGTCTATCCGGATGGGGAGGAATTCTCGGTCAGTTATCTGTCCAGGGACTTTGGTCCCCGGAAGAATCCAGGTTACCGATAAATGTATTGGAACTGAGAGCGATCAGACTTTGTCTGATTCACTGGACCGAGCAGCTCCAGGGCAGCCCGGTTCGGATCCAGTCGGACAATGCCACGGCCGTGGCTTATGTCAATCACCAGGGGGGCACCAAGAGTGTCCGAGCGGCCAAAGAAGTGGCTTGCATTCTTCGCTGGGCGGAACGATTTGTTCCAGCAATCTCTGCGGTGTTCATTCCGGGGGTGGAAAATTGGCAGGCAGATTATCTCAGCCGTCAGACCCTGGATCAGGGGGAATGGTCCCTCCATCCAGATGTTTTCCACCAGTTGTGCCTACGGTGGGGCACCCCGGATGTGGATCTGTTGGCATCACGATTCAACAGGAAAGTTCAGAGATTCGTGGCTCGCTCCCGCGATCCTCTAGCAGAAACCGCAGACGCACTGATCGCCCCGTGGGGGCAATACCAGCTAATATATGCCTTCCCTCCTCTCGCGTTACTGCCAAGACTTCTTCGCAGGATAGAGGAGGAAGGAATCCCAGTAATCCTGGTAGCGCCGGACTGGCCTCGTCGAGCTTGGTACGCCGACATGGTCAGACTGGTGGCGGACGTCCCGTGGAGACTTCCTCTCAGGGAGGATCTACTGTCTCAGGGACCGATCTTCCATCCTGCTTTACGATCGCTGGCTTTAACGGCCTGGCTATTGAGACCCAGGTGCTGAAGGACAAAGGTTTGTCAGCTTCAGTTATTCCTACTCTAGTTGAAGCAAGGAAAGCGACTTCCAGAAAGATTTATCATCGCACATGGAAGTCCTACATTGCATGGTGTGAACCTTTGGGGTTCCGTCCTCGGTCTTATTCGATTAGTCGAATATTGGCTTTTCTGCAACAAGGGGTTGAGCAGAAACTAGCCTTGAGTACTATCAAGGGTCAGGTCTCAGCATTAGCCATCTTCTTTCAGAAGCCTTTGGCTACTCATTCCTTGGTGCGGAACTTCATCCAGGGGGTGCGACATCTGGCTCCGCCAGTGCACGCGCCGTTACCCCCCTGGGATCTTAATTTAGTGTTGTCGGTTCTTCAGAAACCTCCCTTTGAAGATATTAGGGAGATTCCTCTACCCACGTTGTCCCAGAAGGTGGCCTTCTTGGTGGCTATTACTTCTGCACGCAGGGTGTCAGAACTGGCCGCATTATCTTGTCGTTCACCATATCTGGTGGTTCATAGAGATAAGGTGGTTCTTCGTCCGAATCCATCCTTCCTACCAAAAGTGGTTTCAGTATTTCATCTGAATGAAGAAATTGTATTACCTTCCCTGTGTCCTAAGCCCAGTCATCCTCGGGAGTTTGCTTTACACTCCTTGGATGTGGTCCGGGCGATCAGGGTATACTTGAAAACGACAGACTCGTTTCGCAAGACGGATTCACTTTTTGTGATCCCAGATGGACCCAAAAAGGGGTTGCCTGCATCTGCCGCGACCATTTCCAGATGGATCAGACAGACGGTAGTACAGGCTTATTCTATTAAGGGTCGGGAGCCCCCGTTCCCTATTAAGGCGCACTCCACTCGGGCACTTAGTGCGTCATGGGCCTTTCGCCATCAGGCGTCAGTGGTCCAGGTGTGCAAGGCGGCTACCTGGTCGTCGGTGCATACCTTTACTAAACATTATAAAGTTGATGTAATGGCATCGTCTGATGCCTCGTTTGGCCGCAAGGTTTTGCAGGCCGCAATTTGAGGAGACCAGTGGTCTACCTCGAGGGTTTTTTCCGTTTGAAAATTTTTCTTTAGTCTCATTCTTTGTTTATAATGAGCCTTTAAAACTTCTAGTTTGGCACCGGTTGGGCCTTCTAGATTGGATTTGATTTTGTCAATCCCACCCCTCATTTGTGGCACTGCTTCTGGATGTCCCAGCTCTTGAGAATCAAGAAGACTACGTCTGTCAATGAGCGATAGAGAAAAATGGATTTTTGTAAGATCTTACCGTAAAATCCTTTTCTCTTAAGCTCATTGACAGACGTAGTACCCGCCCCTCTATCATTGAGTTGGGTTGGGTTAAATTCTCTGTACTGCTTTAAAACAGAACTGATTCCCTGTAGCAGAGAGAGGGAGGATATGCCCTCAGGGACTGCCCCTGGGGTGGAGCCGGAACGTTTTGTCTTTCTGCCTAGTCCTACTCCTGCGGAGACAACATAACCCAGCTCTTGAGAATCAAGAAGACTACGTCTGTCAATGAGCTTAAGAGAAAAGGATTTTACGGTAAGATCTTACAAAAATCCATTTTTTGTCGGCCGAAATCTGTACTGACTGACGAACAATCGGCCGTTCTTTGTTGCCCTACAAAAATTTTATAGCTTGCACACCAGATTTTGTTTGGCTGAAAAGTCGCAGTCGGTTGTCGGAAGCATCATACTAACAAGCCGAAAATCGGCCGATCGGACGTTGGCCGAATATTTACGGCAGACAATCGGTACGTGTGTACGGGCCTTTTAGTGATGGGAAATCTGTCCAAAAGACACAGAAGCAAAAATAAAAAACTGAGCTTTAGATAAACCAAGATAAACAACACATAAACAACAGGCAGCAATAAAACCCCCTCTGTCCAAAAAATGTTTTAGCTTCACAAAACCTTGAAACAATACATCTAGGTCACTTCTTTGCCACAGCCTGCAACTGAACAGAAGGAGCAGCAAGCATTCTGTTGAGCGTATCTCTTTACTCTCACCACCTGCCAGTATGTCCCTCCTCAGTCCATGTGCCTAAAGTAGAGACTAATTGCCTCCTAATGCATCTATTCTACAAGGGAGCTTACAATAGGCTGATGTCAAAGTTGGTGACCTAAACCATTGCATTTAAAATACATGTAATGATTTTAATAAATACATGACTGCCGTAAATGATGTGCTTTATATCTACTTTTAAAACCATACTTCAGGAATTATCATTATTGCCAATTTACATTGGTCCAAAGTAATTATCCATATTTTAAATCTAGTTGCTATGGATGCGGAACACCACTATAGTAGCTTGTACTACATACAGTGATAACCCCATTTTTTTCTGGTCCTGCTTAAGCAGCTTTCCCCTGAACACAGGGGGCCTCTTGCTTGCAATGCTGACATTCAGAAAATGTCTTGTATTTTTTTTACAAGGTATTCTCCGGTTAGATAAGGAAGAGTGTATGACGACATGATCTCCACCTTGTCCAATCAGAGGACACAAAAGACTCTGGCTGTTGCTGTATGTAGTTGTTGTTGGAATCCCCAGTGGCCCCCTAGATATGCAATATGCCAAGCTGGACCAGAGTAGGTTGGCCTAAAGAGAATTCCTGAAGTTTTGCTTTAAAGATGTGTCAATAGAATCTGTTCTTCCAAAATTCAGAACAGAAGGCACAGAGGTAATACTGTTCCAACAGATTCTGGACAGAACACCGGCAAAGGGGGAGAGATACAGTAAATGGCATGTGCTGTATTTTTCTCTTTTCTGATATTAATTCTTACCCCATGTGTACAAAGCGGTTTGGAAATATTTTTTTATTACTAACCCTCAAGAAGGTGGTTTCTGCCAACAGTCACACCCTGTGCAAAGTATCACCCCCACTCAAACGTTTTCTTCAGAGTTTTTTTATTTTTTTTCAATCCTCTTCTGGATTCTGAGGGAACCCTGCCACTGGACAACCAATAGGAAGTGTCCACATCATGCAGAAAGTAATCTGGAACCCAAAGAAGTCCCCTGCCTGTATAAACAAAGATAGACAAAACTTGTGACTGTATATCTCACCATTGCTGCACAGTACAAACAAAGGCAACTTGCCTTAACAGCAAGGAGAACATGGAAGGGCGACACATGTCAAACAACAACAACGAAAAATTCTCAGCTCAATTTACCAACCAACCTGCAATAAACCGAATTGTCCTGTCTAACAGTTCACGTTAAAAATGGGTTTAGTTTGAACACATATTCAAATACATGCGTAAGCTGCAGAGGCAGCAACAAGGCACCCTGGTATTATCTGCAGTTCTAACTCTATAAATTAAAAATTTATAAGAGTTAGGACTGCAGATAATTCTGGGTGCTTTTCTCGGCCTCTGCAGCTTACGCTTCCCATGAGGGCACTGGACAGAGAGGAGGAGGTTCGGGCCGCTCTGCCATTAATTTGCACAGAACAGGTAAGATGTTTGTTTTTTTCCTTTTACGATTGCTTTAATACTTCTCATCCACACCCCCCCAATGCCTTTTCAGTTACTATTCTCACCTTTTCATCTTTCTCTTCACCCAGACACACCAGCAAGCCCAGGTTCCAGCGAGTGCGCCACAATCGCATACAGTACATGCAGGGGTGCCCCCCCACTGATGCACACCTAGAATCACTATTATTTATACACAATGAGGGTGCGTGACCCACCGCAACATGGCCAGTTGGTCTTAAATACAACCTTTATTAAATAACACATAGAAAAAAAATCTGTGTAAAAAGATGTTTTTTTTTTTTTTTTTTTTCACTTAAAGGGGAGCGCCTCATAAAAAGGAAAAATGAGAGAACATCACAGTGATAATTTTTTTAAATCAAAATAAGTTTTATTGAAACATTTAACAAAGAGACAGCAAAGATAAGAAAATGTCAAGACATTTCTACAGGAATGTTACATAGGCATATAGAAAGTGTAAAAGCACATCACATAGGATTGAATAAATGTCAAGTCTGGCATATCGATCTAAGTATCTAGCCTCGTTGCCACCTCAATCCAACTATGCTTGAATATATGCATCTCCAGCCATTGCCCTTTAGGAAATTAAAGCCCGCGTACCCGGGTCACAAAAGATAGGCTCATCCTGTTAGTAGTTGTTCCATTACCAGTTCGAGAGGGCTTAAGCCAGGTGTATCCAGCCAGGGACCCCATAATACCTAAAATTTACGAGGACGCCCCCTATGTTGATACATTTCTCTAGTCTAAGTGCCGGTTCACACTAGGGCGACCTGTGAGGCGACCTGGTCGCCTCACAGGTCGCCGCAGGTCGCCTCCCATAGGGAAGCTGCGGACCCGTTCTAATAGGAGCGACACAAGTCGCTCCGACCTAGAAAAAGGGTCCTGAGCTTCTTTGGGGCGACCAGGAGGCGACCGCCATAGACTTCAATGTTATGAAGTCCGTGGCGGCCGCTCCGAGGTCGCGGCGCGCTGCTCGCACCGCGATCTCGGAGGTCGCCCCTGCAAGTAGCGTTGCGGTAATGTGAACCGGCGCTAAGGGTTTAACCCATACATTGTAACCATTCCTTATATGAAGGAGGCTCGGCGGGATTTCAGTACTGAAGCAGCACCCTACGAGTCTGGAAAAGGGCCCTAGCGACTGCCTCATGAATAGGAGCCAGCATTTGTAGGTCGCTAGTATACCCAAGAGACATGGTTTTGGCTCCAACAGTATAGAAGTCATAAACACCTTGTTAATCTTGTACAGCACTCCAACCCAGTAGATATGCAGTTTGGGGCATCTCCAGGTTAGATGGATTAGATCCCCATGGTCCCTCAAACATTTGCTACAGGTGGGAGAGTCTAGGATGCAATGGCATGACTTCTGGAGGGAGTGGAATGCACCCTTAGGAGTAAGTACAACTGCATTCGCCTCTGTTTCACATTCAATGAACCTTGGGACATCGCCTGTAGGGCCTCTTCCCATCGGTCATCAACAAAGTGGCCTACATCTCTCTCCCACTTCTCACCTGCTTCTAGGGGTAATGCAGTCAAAACATCTTTAAGTAACATGGCAGAGCATCTAGATATAAATCTCTTTGTGGAAGCCGTCTGCAACATCATGTTAAACACCGGGGAGGGAGACTGCTGCCAGTTCATCACTGACTGGACCCTGCACTTTTACCACATGCCGGAGCTAGACATAGTAATAAAGCATGGAACTAGGTAAGTGGAATGTCATACTCAATTTCTCAAATGAGCATAGGGCTCCATTCCTAAAAATGTGATGATGAGTTATGCCCCATCTACGCCAGCGAGGGGCCTGTTGTGACTTTACCAGTTCTGGCAATTGATGGGTATGCCAAATTGGGCTGTAGCGGGTGAAACCAGTAACCTGCTGGAGATGCTTAACCTTGTTCCATACCTTTTGTAAGAGAGTGTAAGTGGGCATAAGGTGGTTATATATAGGAAATGCCTCAGCCTCGAGTCTAGTAGGTATCTCATCTGCTTTAGTCGTGTGCATCAAAAGAAGTGTGGAAGAGTCAGTATCTGGGGAGTGCTCTCTGGAGGTTGTCTGGCCCTAGATCTGTACACCGATGTAGTTGGGCAGCCAAGTAGTATAGTCATGGATTGGGCATAGCTAAACCCCCTGCCTCCTTGGGCCTTTGCAAGTGCTCTAGTCTCACTCTAGGGGTCCTTTTGTGCCATAGTAATTGTCTAAAGATAGAGTTCACCTAATGAAAAATACTGAGTGGGTTTACCACAGGTGTGTTGTGTAAAAGGTATAGTAGCTGAAGCATAAGGATCATTTTCACTAGATTGACCTTGCCTGCTAGTGACAGCCAAAGTCTGTTCCAGACCTTGACTTTGTCCCTGAAGTGGCCAAGTAGGTTTGTTACATTAAGGCGTCAGAAGTCAGCTAGTTGTGGGGTAATCTGTATGCCCCTGTATTTAAAAGAGGAGGCTACCAGGACCCTACTGGCAGGGATGACAGCCCATGAGGGATTGTCATCTATAAGCATTAGAGCAGATAAAATCCAGTTAATAAGTAGACCTGAATATTTGCCAATCTGAGAAATTGTACCCATTGGCGCCTCCAGAGAAAGGAGGGTATCCCCCAGTAATAACATGGTTACGTCAGCATAGAGCATGACTTTTTCTTGTATCTCACCAAATTGGAAGCCCACTATGTCCTGGTTTTGGCGAATGGCTGCAACTAGTGGTTCAATCCCCACCGCAAAAAGCAGCATTGACAGTGGGCATCCCTAGCGGGTGCCCCTGCCTAGTGGAACTTCATGTAAAATCCTAACTGCCTCTCGGATGACCGCCCCTGGGTGGCGGTATAGCTGTTGAACCCAGGAAAATAAATATGGGACCAAAGGCAAATCTAGCCAGAACAGCCCACAAATAGGGCCATTCTACGCTGTCAAAGGCCTTGGCCACACCCAGAGACAGCAGTGCTCCTTTATCCATGTTGTCCACTCTGGTTTGCATGTTAAGGAATAGTCTATGGAGATTGACTGATGTGGACTTCTGGGGCATAAAACTGGAATGATCCGGGTGACTAATAGTGGAGATGGCTTTATTAAGGCACATTGCCAGTAGTTTAATGTCACTTTGTAAAAGAGATATTGGTCTATATGAGCCAGGGTCTGTGGAATCTTTACCGTTTCAACAACAGTATTATTTTGGCTTTAGTAATGGAGTATGGCAACTCTCCCTCCCTCTGAGCAGCACCCTCAGCAAGTAGGGCAATATACTTTCCCCATATAGTTTATAAACCTTGTTCGGCAAGCCGTCATTCCCTGGGGCCTTACAGTTAGTGAACGCAGCTAGCACCTGCTGCTTTTCCTCTAAGGTAATGGGGGAATCTAGCATTCTTCTATGTTCAGTTGATAGTTCTGGAAGGCGGATACTATCAAGGTAGACCTGGATTTCATCCATTGTGCACGTCTGCTTCGATTGATATAGTGTTAAATAAAACAAAGCCAGTTCAGTCAATATCGAGTCTGGGGTAGACAGCAATCTACCATCCCTGCCCTCAAGGCACCAATAGAATTGTTTTGAAACTGGGCCCAAGCAATTCTGGCTAACAGTCTCCCTTTCTGCTCACCCTCCTCGTAAAAGACCTGTTTAGAAAAAAATGATTTTTTAATCTGCCGAGGATGTCGCCACCCGGTTCAGTGCATCCTGTTAAAGATTCTATCTCTGAATTAAGCTACTACTTAGGTACTGATTCTGAAATAATTCTGCCTATGTTGGTAGCTAAAATTTATTTCTCAAAAAAAAAAAGCTACTGCCTTGGCTCAATGAAGTCTCTAGCTCAGGGATACTGCTGTCAAACTGACTAGCCACCGTTAGTCTGCCATTATTCCAGGTGCAAACCCCCCACAAAAGCCATGTAAAGCACTGGCAACCAAAGTGCTCCCCCAAAAAACAGAAATAAATCTACATGTTTTGCCTAAACAAAGGTTTTGTCAGGGTTATAGTGCATTTTGAGATTTGACACCTGGGGATAGCTTTACCCCCCCCCCCGCATTGTTTTCAGTCCCCTTTGCATCCATCCCCCCCCCCCCCCCCCCCATTTTTTTGCACTATAACCCTGACAAATTCTTTGTTTAGGCAAAACGTAGGTTTATTTTTGTTTTTTTTGCGGGTCTATTTCTCCTTTATTGGGGGGAGTACTTTGGTTGCGGGTTTACATGGCTTTTGTGGGGGTTTTGCACCTGGAATAATGGCAGACTAATGGTCTGTCAGTTTGACAGTAGTATCCCTGAGCTAGAGACTACATTGAGCCTAAGCAGTAGCTTTATTTAGAGACAGAAATTTTAGCTACCAACATAGGCAGAATTGTTTCAGAATCAGTACCTAAGTAGTAGCTTTAGGTCCATTTCCCACTTGTGTGACCTAAAGGTCACGCGACTTTGACTGGACATGAAGCAATGCCTATGGACCTCAAAACACATCAAAGTCAGACCAAAGTAGTGCAGAGACTACTTTGAAGTCATTGCGACTTAAAGTTCCCCAGATATGAACGGTACTCATTGGAAATCATGGTGTACGACTTGTCATGCGACTTTGCAGTCCCAAGTCACAAAAGTGTGAAAGGGGCCTTATTCAGAGATAGAACCTATAGCTACTAATACAGGCGGAATTGTGAGGTTAGACTATAGAGTCAATACTAAGGCAATATTTTGAGAAGAGTTGTCATGTAATTCATTAGTATTGATAGTCCACACAGATTACTTTTAAATAGGCAGTACTATAGCAAAAGGCAAGCTGCAGGATAGGCAGTACAATTTATCAGCAAGAATCCAGAGAGATGATATCTGGTAGGGATTAGACCTGATACGTAAGCTCAGACTATTTAGAGCAGAGAGTGCGTTTACAGGCACTGTATGCAAGAGACTAATGATTATCACGTTCTCCCATTTTTCCTTTTTATGAGGTGTTCCCTTTAAGTGAAAAAACACATCTTTTTACACACTTTTTTTATACGCATTATTTGATAAAGGTTATGGTTTAGACTGCCTGGCCATGGTGCAGTGGGTCACGCACCCTCGTTGTGTATAAATAATTTTTGCTAGATTGAGGTTCTAGAAATAAGGCTTTGTTATTAAACACCTAGAATTACTGTTATACACGACAGGGCTTCTACCTTTTTTAACCATGTGCCGACCAGCTGCCATACTTTTACTGTGGCAGATCAGCTCTGTATGTCGCTTCGTGAGACAGCTAGTGGGGGTGCGCGCACGCGTCGATTGGCCACAGGGGGAGCCAGTCAGTGGGTCTGGTGGATGCGATGTCCTCCGGGGCACCCACGACCGCTCCCCATGGAGAAAGAACGGCTGTTCTGTCAGTGATGAACACAGGGATGAAACCTCTTGATTGGAATCTTATCTTGTAAATGATTAATCACTTAGCTTCTTTTTAATATATTGTTTTACTGTAGTTGAAAATCTTTAATATTTAAACAAACATAAAATTGTATCAGATGCCTGGGATTTTCTCCAATCTGATCATAATTGGTTTCTGTTTAAGAATAAAATGTACTACTGTGCCATATGCCTGTCAGTGTCAGCAAGGACTGGATTATTCTGGGACTGTTCAACCAATCATGCCTCTAAAATACAGTGTACAAAACTGCTAAATCAGAAGAAAAAATTGAAGACTTCAAGGATTTTTCCTGCAGACTTCAGCAAGTTATACAAAACACTTTACTCCTTTGAAGATTTGCAGAATTTTGTGAAAGTGCATTACTACATTTACAAAGACTTCCTGAGGAGCAATGGATAACACACAGGCATGGGAGAAGAGTGATGTGCAGGAATGTGATACATGCTTCTGCGTTTCTAAATGACAAGAGAAAGAAAATGCCAATATAAATGATGCTATTGAATATCAGATGACAAGCTTGCATGCTAAACCAATCAATGCAAATGCAATATCTAGCTGACACAAATAGAAATATTATTATTGAGATAGAACCATAGTTTCTGTTGTTAGTTTTGGGCAGTGCAGGGGAAGGATAGATCCTCTGGTAGATTTTTACTGTTGTGTTCCCATTTAGGAGATTTACCATCACAGCTAAGGCACATATCTAACAGCCCAAGATAAATATACCTCACAACAGTCATCCACATGCAGAGCATAGTAAAAGCTGCAAATTAACCCCTCAGAGCCTAAGCCTTTTTATGCATTTGTTGCTTACAAGCTAAAATCAGTATGTTTTGCTAGTAAATTACTTAGAACCCCCAAACATATATATATATATATATATATATATATATATATATATATATATATATAAATACACACACACACACAAGTATCTCACAAAAGTGAGTACACCCCTCACATTTTTGTAAATATTTTATTATATCTTTTTATGTGACAACTTGTGCGGCATGCGGGCTGCGGGTTGGACATGCCTGCTCTACATAAAGAAGGCATAGGCTATAAGAAGATTGCCAAGACCCTGAAACTGAGCTGCAGCACGGTGGCCATGACCATACAGCGGTTAAACAGGACAGGTTCCACTCAGAACAGGCTTCACCATGGTCGACCAAAGAAGTTTAGTGCATGTGCTCAGCATCATATCTAGAGGTTGTCTTTGGGGTCAGCCTGTCAGTACTCAGACTATACGCCGTACACTGCATCAAATGGTTCTGCATTGCTTTCGTCTCAGAAGGAAGCCTCTTCTAAAACTGATGCACAAGGAAGCCTGCAAACAGTTTGCTGAAGACAAGCAGACCAAGGACATGGATTACTGGAACTATGTGCTGTGGTCTGATGAGACCAGGATAAACTTATTTGGTTCAGATGGTGTCAAGCATGTGTGACGGCAGCCAGGTGAGGAGTACAAAGATAAGTGTGTCTTGCCTACAGTCAAGCATGGTGGTGGGAGTGTCTTGGTCCGGCACTGGGGAGCTACAGTTTATTGAGGGAACCATGAATGCCAACATGTACTGTGACATACTGAAGCAGAGTATGATCGCCTCCCTTCGGAGACTGGGCCGCAGGGCAGTATTCCAACATAATAACGACCCCAAACACACCTCCAAGACGACCACTGCCTTGCTAAAAAAGCTGAAGGTAAAGGTGATAGACTTGCCAATTATGTCTCCACACCTAAACCCTATTAAGCATCTGTGGGGCACCCTCAAAACGGAAGGTGGAGGAGCGCAAGGTCTCTAACATTCAAAAGCACCATGAATTTCATCATGGAGGAGTGGAAGAGGACTCTAATGGCAACCTGTGAAGCTCTGGTGAACTCCATACCCAAGAGGGTTAAGGCAGTGCTGGAAAATAATGGTGGCCACACAAAATATTGACACTTTGAGCCCAATTTGGACATTTCCACTTAGGGGTGTACTCACTTTTGTTGCCAGCGGTTTAGATATTAATGGTTGTGTGTTGAGTTACTTTTAGGGGACAGCAAATTTACACTGTTATACAAGCTGTACACTCACTACTTCACATTGTAGCAAAATGTAATTTCTTCAGTGTTGTCACATGAAAAAGGTATAATAAAATATTTACAAAAATGTGAGGGGTGTACTCACTTTTGTGAGATACTGTGTATATATATATATATATATATATATATATATATATATATATATATATATAATTTTTAGCAGAGACCCTAGAGAATAAAATGGCGATCAATGCAATATTTTATGTCACACGCTATTTGCGCAGCAGTCTTTCAATTGCAATATTTGGGGAAGAAATACACTTTCATGAATTAAAAAACAAAACAGTAAACCTAGCCCAATTCTTTTTGTATAATGTGAAAGATGATGTTATGCCGAGTAAATAGATACCTAACATGTAATGCTTTAAAACTGCGCACATGGAATGGCGACAAACGAATCTCCATGGGCGACGCTTTAAAAATTTTTTTTTTTTTTAACAGTCACCTGTTTAGAGTTACAGAGAATATCTTGTGCTAGAATTATTGCTCTCGCTCTAACGAGGCGATACCTCGCATGTGAGGTTTAAATACCGTTTACATATGCGTTAGGCTCTGCATGCTTAGCGCATCGGTTGTCATTACAAGAAAGCTGACCATCAGCTCTAAACAACGGTACCGGGGTGATACCTCTAGCTGCAGGAATCACCTTGGTACAACCCCCTGAAACCGAGGCCGCATATTTGCATTCCATCGGCGTGAGGGGGTTAAAACATGATTTGAACAAAATATCGGCAAATCTACATGAGCCCTTGAACAATTTAGCCTTCTATGCTGCTTTATATAGGCACTGAAGTAGTAACTAGTACTAGGCACTGTAAAGTATAAACATAGATAATTAAGGCAGTAGCATACCTGACCAGCTGGACAGTACAGAACAATAATCTAGATCAGTGGTTCTTAACCTTGTTGGAGGTACTGAACCCCACCAGCTTCATATGCGCATTCACCGAACCCTTCTTAATTGGAAAAATAAAATATGATTTTATGAGTCTAGTCTCGGGAGGGGCACTGCCAGAAAATAAGGTGTTGTTTACAGAACTGAATTAAACGTATCACACAAAGTAAAATGTACAGAGGTCAGTAGGCTGTAGGGCAGTGTGCAGTAGTGAGTAGTTTGTAAGGCAGTGTGCAGTAGTGAGTAGTTTGTAGGGCAGTGTGCAGTGGTTTGTAGGGTAGTGTACAGTGCTCAGTAGTTTGTAGGGCAGTGTAGCGAGGTCAGTAGCATGTAGGGCAGTGTATAGTGGTCAGTAGTTTTTAGGGCGGTGTAGAAAGGTCAGTAGGATGTAGGGCAGTGTACAGAGGCCAGTAGCATGTAGGGCAGTGTATACGGGTCAGTTGATTGTAGGGAAGGATAGAGTGGTCAGTAGGCTGTAGGACGGTGTACAGAGAATAGGGCAGAGGAGAGGAGTTGACAGGACAGAGGATAGGACAGTGTACAGGGATCAGTAAAGCCACACATCAGGGGGCTGGAAGGGCACACACCAGGGGAGGGTCAGGAGGGCACACACCAGGGGAGGGTCAGGAGGGCACACACCGGGGGGTTATGAGGGCACACACCGGGGGGTTGGAAGGGCATACACTGGGGGGAGGGTCAGGAGGACACACACTGTGGGGGAGGGTAGTGAGGGCACACACTAGTGGAGAGTCAGGAGGGCACACACTGGGGGAGCCAGGAGGGCACACACTGGGGGGGGGGGTTGGGAAGGCATACCATGGGATATCAGGAGGGCACACACTGGGGGGGGGGGTGGGAGGGCATACCATGGGGTGTCAGGAGGGCACACTGGGGTGGGGGGGTTGGGAGGGCATACCATGGGGTGTCAGGTGGGAACACACTAAGGTGGGGGTTTGGGAGGGCATACCATGGGGTGTCAGGAGGGAACACACTGGGGTGGGGGTTGGGAGGGCATACCATGGGGTGTCAGGAGGGCACACACTGGGGGGAGGTGTTGGGAGGGCATACCATGGGGTATTAGGAGGGCACACACTGGGGGGGTTGGGAGGACATACCATGGGGTGTCAAGAGGGAACACACTGGGGGGAGGTGTTGGGAGGGCATACCATGGGGTCTCAGGGGGGCACACACTGGGGGGAGGTGTTGGGAGGGCATACCATGGGGTATCAGGAGGGCACACACCAGGGGGCATTCACAATGCTTATTGAGCTAAATGAAAAGGACATGCATTATTTCCATTTGTCAGCTAACAGCACCTCTATGCTAAGCTGCAGTAACTCAGCAGACTTAGCATAGAGGTGCTTGCAAACTAATCCACCATGTACAGCTAGCTGAGCCTACCTCCAGAAACATTCACTCGGCTCCCTCTGCTCAGCTGCTCACACTTCCCTCTTCCAGGTGGGCACGATCTGCGTGGTCAGGTACATCCCCATCCCGCCCACTCAAGCAGCCTGCAGGAGATAGGCTGGAAACCTGCTGGGGGAGGTACAGGGGGCAGAGCGTCAAGTGTCTATGTGTAATGGCTGTGAGTCGTTCCCGACCGCAGCTCTGATTTCCCGGGGAGGGGGGGGGGTTGGCCTCACAATCAGTAATATTTTCTCGGGGGGAGCAATTGCCCTGTTGCCCCCCGCCGAACCCCTGAGACTGACTCACCGAACCCCTGGGGTTCGATCGAACCCAGGTTAAGAACCACTGATCTAGATCAATGAATCAGGGGTGTATCATGAAATAAGTGAGTCTGTGTGCGGGATAAAAAGTAGGCCCTAGGCATTGCTAAAAAAAAAAAATGTGGCGCGCTTAGCATGCCATGGCTAAACGTGGGCGTGAAAAATATTGGATCACTTGCTACATCACCTGCCACCAGATGCAGCTTGTCACGTCATCTGCCACCAGATGCAGCTTGTCATTTGCCACCAGTTGCGGATTATCACTTGCCACGTCACCTGCCACTAGATGCAGCTTGTCACATTTCTTGCTACCAGATGCAGATTGTCACTTGCCACGTCACCTGCCACCAGATGCAGCTTTTCATTTGCCATGTCACCTGCCACCAGATGAAGCTTGTCACTTGCCACGCTACTTGCCACCAGATGCAGATTGTCACTTGCCACGTCACCTGCCTTCAGATGCAGCTTGTCACTTGCCACCAGATGCGGATTGTCACTTGCCACGTCACCTGCTTTCAAATGCAGCTTGTCACTTACCACATCACCTGCTTTCAGATGCAGCTTGTCACTTGCCACGTAACTTGCCACCAGATGCGGATTGTCACTTGCCACGTTGCCTGCCTTCAGATGCAGCTTGTCACTTGCCACTTAACTTGCCACCAGATGCAGCTTGTCACTTGCCACATTACCTGCCTTCAGATGCAGCTTGTCACTTGCCACTAGATGTGGAATTTCACTTGCCACATCACCTGCCTTCAGATGCAGCTTGTCACTTGCCATGTCGCCTGCCACAAGATGTAGATTGTTACTTGCCAGTGGCTATATCCCAGGGTGAGGGCGGGCAGTGAGTCATAATGTAATCTGCTGCCCACGACTGCACAGTGAGGACGGTGTTTGGTCAGAAGCTGAACTGCGGTGATGCAGGGCGGGCAGCGAGAGATGATATTGTCTCTCTGCTCGCCTGCCTATGCTCACTGGCCTACCCGCCCACTCACCGGCTTGCCCGCTTACTATTTTCTCGGGGGGGGGGGGGTTGGGCAATTGCCCCATTACCACCCCTCCCTGATCTGCCGCTGCTTCCAAGTAGCTTTTATGTAACTCAAGTTCCAAGAGGGCAGGAGAAGGCACTAGCAACAATGTCTCTCCTGCAGGAATTTTTACAGCAGGGAGTGATCGTCCCAGTTCCCTGGGAAGAGGAAGGACTAGGGTTTTATTCCCATGATTCCTAGGTCAAGGTTTTTGTTAATCCTAAATCTAAAAATATTGAACAGATCCATAGGATATGACTTTTTCAGGAAGAAAGCTTGTGACCACTTTCTAGCATCCTTAGACCTCAGAGATGCTTACCTGCACGTCCCCATATCTTTAGCATCCCAAAAGTATTTATGGTTTGCAGTCAGGACCAGGGACGCAATTTTGCATCTTCAGTTCAAAGTCCTCCTCTCTGAGGATCTTTTTTTTTTATCAAAATTTACATTTTATTAAGTTCAGGTTAATACAAGCATACAAATACATTTATCTCCTTATTGAAACAATTACCCTAACCACCCCCCTCCCAAGTCCCCTCAATCTTTCCCTTCCACTCGGTATTACTCGTCTATTTATCTATTGTCCCTCCTCCCTTCTTTCTTCATCTGCCCTTATTTCTTCTCATACCCTAATCTGTCCAAATATCTACATATCTACTCGTCTTCTTAAAATCTACCCATTTTACCCATTTATTTGTAAAACGTCTGATCTTTCTCTCTGCTTCCCAGGCACTCCATAATATGTATATTATCTACTCTTTTACACTATTCTCTAATTGTAGGGCTTTTTGATTCTAAACATTTTTTTGGGATTGCCCCCTTTGTTGCGTTTATTAGGTTTGAGACTATCGTACTTTTGTAATGTTTTACCTGTTTTATGGAATAGATAAATCCAAGGATCATCAACAATATCTACTCCTGTGATTTCCCCAATGCACTGTTGCACCTTCTGCCAATATTCATGGATCTTAGGGCAGTCCCACCAGATGTGGGCCATTGTGCCCAACATACCACAGTCCCTCCAACATAGAGGGGACGTCTCTGGTTGACATTTTTGTACTTTTACCGGTGTCATATACCATCTCGATAAACATTTGTAATTAATTTCAATAGTGTTTAAATTAACCACATAATCATGGGCAGCTTTCAACAATACATTTACTTCTTGATGTTTTAATCGTGATCCTAACTCCTTTTCCCATGTCTCTATGAATGGAGGTCCCCCCAGGCCCACCATTTCCGTAAGCACTTTGTATAATTGAGATCTGCTTCGTTTTACTTTTGTTTGTGGATTACTTAGTGTTTCTACTAGGTTCAGATCTTTCTCAGATCTGATCGGTCGTGGTAGGGATCTCACAAAGTGCTTCAACTGAGAATACCTCCATTCCTTCAGAATCATGTTTTCCCTTTTAATTTTAAGCCTATTATATGTTCCTATCTTCCCTCCATGTCTTATATCTTTTAGCTGTGTATTTTTGATCCAGTTACCAAATTGTGTTTCATTCCCAGGTGCAAAGTATCTTGCACTATCCAGTGATAACAATGGTGAATTGTAATTCCATTTAGCCTGCCTGTGTCCCATATTTTGTACACTTGTCTAGGCATTTCGTGTGTGCATTATTCATGTTTTGGAGGAATCCAAATACTTTTATTTATCTGTGTGCCACTTAAGGTGATTTCTTTCTTGACCCATCTTTTATCTGAGTTTATTTTTGTCCATTCTATCATTCGTGATATTATAACTGCATTGTAGTATCTTTTAAAGTCTGGTGCTGCTAAACCCCCCTGTGTTTTCCCTTTACTAAATGTCATGAATTGTATTCTTGGCTTCTTTCCCTGTCAAATAAACTTTGATAATATTGTTTTCACTGTTTTGAAGTATGTCTGAGGGATGTCTATTGGTAACATTTGAAATTTATATAACATTTTAGGAAGTATTACCATCTTAACAATGTTTTTTCGTCCCAACCATGAAAGGGGCCGCATTGATAGTTTTTTAATTTCTGCTTTTATCTCATTTAACATAGGGATGTAGTTGGCATGATATAAGCTTTTTAACAATGGAGTTAGTTTTATCCCTAAGTATTTTAATTCAGAATTTTTCCCATGTAAATGGAAATTCCTTCTGCAAGGCTATTTCTTCTCTCTTATTTAACCCTATATTCAAAATTTCTGATTTTATTGGATTCATTTTAAAGTTTGATAGCTCCCTGTGTTTTTTTTTAGTTCTTTTATTTCATTTGGGAGTTATTCTAGGGTTAGTGATATAAAACAGGACATCTTCAGTATATGCTGCTACTTTATGTTCTTCGGGTACCACCTTTACTCCCCCTATATCTACATCATTACAAATGGTGGCTAATAATGGTTCCAACGACAGGGCAAACAACAGGAGTGAAAGTGGACACCCCTGTATTGTCCCGTTAAGCATTCAAAAATGGAGAGAGAGGTTTCCGTTTACTTTTACTGAAGTATGGCTTCTTATACAGGGAGTGCAGAATTATTAGGCAAATGAGTATTTTTGAGGATTAATTTTATTATTGAACAACAACCATGTTCTCAATAAACCCAAAAAACTCATTAATATCAAAGCTGACTATTTTTGGAAGTAGTTTTTAGTTTGTTTTTAGTTTTAGCTATTTTAGGGGGATATCTGTGTGTGCAGGTGACTATTACTGTGCATAATTATTAGGCAACTTAACAAAAATCAAATATACAGTATACCCATTTCAATTATTTATTTTTACCAGTGAAACCAATATAACATCTCAACATTCACAAATATACATTTCTGACATTCAAAAACAAAAACAAATCAGTGACCAATATAGCCACCTTTCTTTGCAAGGACACTCAAAAGCCTGCCATCCATGGATTCTGTCAGTGTTTTGATCTGTTCACCATCAACATTGCGTGCAGCAGCAACCACAGCCTCCCAGACACTGTTCAGAGAGGTGTACTGTTTTCCCTCCTTGTAAATCTCACATTTGATGATGGACCACAGGTTCTCAATGGGGTTCAGATCAGGTGAACAAGGAGGCCATGTCATTAGCTTTTCTTCTTTTATACCCTTTCTTGCCAGCCACGCTGTGGAGTACTTGGACGCGTGTGATGGAGCATTGTCCTGCATGAAAATCATGTTTTTCTTGAAGGATGCAGACTTCTTCCTGTACCACTGCTTGAAGAAGGTGTCTTCCAGAAACTGGCAGTAGGACTGGGAGTTGAGCTTGACTCCATCCTCAACCCGAAAAGGCCCCACAAGCTCATCTTTGATGATACCAGCCCAAACCAGTACTCCAACTCCACCTTGCTGGCGTCTGAGTCGGACTGGAGCTCTCTGCCCTTTACCAATCCAGCCAGGGGCCCATCCATCTGGCCCATCAAGACTCACTCTCATTTCATCAGTCCATAAAACCTTTGAAAAATCAGTCTTGAGATATTTCTTGGCCCAGTCTTGACGTTTCAGCTTGTGTGTCTTGTTCAGTGGTGGTCGTCTTTCAGCCTTTCTTACCTTGGCCATGTCTCTGATTATTGCACACCTTGTGCTTTTGGGCACTCCAGTGATGTTGCAGCTCTGAAATATGGCCAAACTGGTGGCAAGTGGCATCTTGGCAGCTGCACGCTTGACTTTTCTCAGTTCATGGGCTGTTATTTTGCGCCTTGGTTTTTCCACACGCTTCTTGCGACCCTGTTGACTATTTTGAATGAAATGCTTGATTGTTCGATGATCACGCTTCAGAAGCTTTGCAATTTTAAGAGTGCTGAATCCCTCTGCAAGATATCTCACTATTTTTGACTTTTCTGAGCCTGTCAAGTCCTTCTTTTGACCCATTTTGCCCAAGGAAAGGAAGTTGCCTAATAATTATGCACACCTGATATAGGGTGTTGATGTCATTAGACCACACCCCTTCTCATTACAGAGATGCACATCACCTAATATGCTTAATTGGTAGTAGGCTTTCGAGCCTATACAGCTTGGAGTAAGACAACATGCATAAAGAGGATGATGTGGTCAAAATACTAATTTGCCTAATAATTCTGCACTCCCTGTATAGTGCTCTAATCCATTGGTTCATCCCAGGGCCAATACCTAGTTCTTCCAATGTTTCCAATATAAACCCCCAGTCCACCCTGTCAAATGCTTTCTCTGCATCTATTGACAGTAGCAGATCAGGGGCCTTAAAACCTCTAGATTTTTGTAATAAGAGTAAAGTTCTTATCCCGTTATCTATCCCCTCCCTACCCGGGATGAATCCTGTCTGGTCTGCATGAATGCATTTAGGCATTAGTTTTTTTAATCTGGTTGCTAGAACTTTTGCATATAGTTTTCTGTCAGAGTTTAATAACGCTATTGGCTTATAGATAGAGCATAAGGTTGCATCTTTACCCTCTTTTGGAATGACCGTTGGAACGGCCGCTCGGGCAGCCATGTCAACGCTGGGCCTCCTTACAGCCTCGATCCCAGCTGTTCAGTGAGCCCACCTCCATTTGAGGGATCTTCAGTGGACACTTCTGCAGAATTTGATTCACAGGGAATCATTAGAAAAGCAAATCACAATCCCATCTTAAGTCAGGAGGAAATTGTGGTGGTGGAGGAATCAAACAAATATAAATGACGATGGACGCAAGCTCCTGGAGGTGGAGGCGCACATCATGAGGGTCAGATTGCCCAAGGATCTTGGACGAACATGGAAGCCAAAAAGTCATCCAATTGGAGAGAGTTGAGGGCCATTCTCCTAGGGCTTTGGTCACTCAAAGAGATGATCAAGGGCACTTTAGGTGCTATCTGACAATGCTATGGCAGCAGCCTACGTTTCGAAGCAGGGAGGCACAATAGGCAAGGTGTCCCGCCTTGGCTGGGAATTGATCTTGTGGTCTGGTGTGTTCTGGATCGTTTCCCTGCTGGCTGAGCCACTGGGTGATTCCTATTCTGGGCTTGATTCTCACTATCTCCTACCTTTTGGTATGAGACTCTTGCTCCACCCAGTGGCCAGCTGTAGTCAGTTACCTCGTCCCCTGACCTATATATACCCTCTTCTACTTCCTGCTAGTGCCTGAGTATAGGTTTTGCTTCCTGTTTGTCTTCTGTGTATGTGTTGCACTCATTGCTGACCTTGGGTTACCTTGACCTCTCTTTGGATTACACCTTTTGGACTGTGCCGGCTCTGGCTATTGATCTTTGCTCGCTCTTGACCTCTCTTCGGATTACCCCTTTTGGACTGTACTGGCTCTGGCTAACGAACTTGCCTTGCTCCTGACTACTCTTCTGGACTTTGCTCCCTTGGGGTCTGGCTCCTGGCCTACTCCAAACCGTGAGTCTTTTCTTACTAGTTGTTCCCTAAGTTTGCTGGTTGCACTTTCATTTGTGGTCCCGATATTTCAGCTGCAGGACCCCTATCCGCTCCTCCACCTAATAACCGGGATAACAAGACTACTGGTCAGGAAACCGGAGGAGCGGTTGGGGTCTCTGGCAGGCCTAACACAAGGTTTTCCTGGCCTCAGCTCTCCAGATCTGGTCTTGGGCAGAAGCCAATCTGGCTTCTTTGACAGTGGTGCATCTAAAAGGCAGCCTGAATCATGTAGCAGACTTAAGCAGGAAGCGAGTTTTAGAATCAGAGTGGAGTCTGAATTCAGGAGTCTTTCAGATAATTGTAAACAGATAAGGAGTTCCGCAAATGGACCTGTTTGCATCTCAGGAAAATGCAAAAGTACCGGTTTATTTTTCTCTAAACAGGCAGGATCAAACATTGGGTCTGGACGCACTAGCCCAGCCTTTTGTTTTACGCTTTTCCCCTTTTTTAAATGATTCCATTGGTGCTCAAAACTTTTCAGGAAGAAACCACAAGCCTAATTCTATTGGTTCCCTACTGGCCCAAAAAGGCTCAGTTCTTAACGCTACTAAACTTAGCAGCAGAGCCGCATTGGATGTGGCCTCTGTGGAAGGATCTACTGGGTTACATGCAGCTGCAAGAAAAAGTATGTGAACCCTTTGGAATTCTATGGATTTCTGCATAAATTGGTCATAAAATGTGATCTGATCATCATCTAAGTCAGTGTTTCTTAACTCCGGTCCTCAGGGCACACTAACAGGCCAGATTTTAAGTATTACCTTGGGGAGATGCAGACTAGAATACTGCAATCACTGAGCAGCAAATGATATCACCTGCGATGTATTTCAGCTTTCCTGCAAACCTGGCCTGTTAGTGTGCCCTGAGGACCGGAGTTGAGAAACACTGATCTAAGTCACAACAATAGACAATCACAGTCCGCTTAAACTAATAACACACAAAGAATGAAACGTTGCCATGTTTTTATTGAACACACCATGTAAACATTCACAGTGCAGGTGGAAAAAGTATGTGAACCCTTGGATTTAATAACTGGTTGAACCTTCTTTGGCAGCAATAACTTCAACCAAACGTTTCCTGTATTTGCAGATCAGACGTGCACAACGATCAGGAGTAATTCTTGACCATTCGTTACATAGTTACATAGACAGATGGCTTTAATTTCTCCTGCAAAATGTCTTGATAAACTTTGGAATTAATTTTTCCTTCGATGATAGCAATCCGTCCAGGCCCTGACGCAGCAAAGCAGCCCCAAACCATTATGCCCCCACCACCATACTTCACAGTTGGAATGAGGTTTTGATGTTGGTGTGCTGTGCCTCTTTTTCGCCACACATAGTGTTGTGTGTTTCTTCCAAACAACTCAACTTTGGTTTCATCTGTCCAAAGAATATTTTGCCAGTACTGCTGTGGAACATCCAGGTGCTCTTGTGCAAACTGTAAACGTGCAGCAATGTTTTGTTTGAGCAGCAGTGGCTTCCTCTGTGGTATCCTCCCATGAAATCCATTCTTGTTTAGGGCTTTACATATTGTAGATTCGCTAACAGGGATGTTAGCATTTGCCAGTGACTTTTGTAAGGCCCCTTTCACACAGGCGGACCGTTCAGATCCGCCTGTCCATTTTTTTGGCGGATCTGAACGGTCCCCCCATGCATTCCTATTAGGCATCGGATGTCAGCGGAGACATGTCCGCTGACATCCGACCCGATCCGTCAAATCTGGACGGATGGAAACCCTATTTTCCATCCGTCCAGCGGATCGGATCGGATGGGATTGGGTGAGAACGGACTGACGGTCCGTTGACATCCGATTTCCCCCATAGAGATGCATGGGGAACTGTCAGCTGTGTCTCCGCACACAGCGCGGAGACACAGCTGTCCTCCTGCTGCTCAGCGGGGGATCGGCGGCTCGATCTACCGCTGAGAAAAACGGACTCCGTCCAACGGACGGAGTGTGTGAAAGGAGCCTAAGTCTTTAGCTTACACTCTAGGATTCTTCTTCACCTCATTGAGCAGTCTGTGCTGTGCTCTTGCGGTCATCTTTACAGGATGGCCACTCCTAGGGAGAGTAGCAGCAGTGCTGAACTTTCTACATTTATAGACAATTTGTCTTACCGTGAACTGATAAACAGTAAGGCTTTTGGAGATACTTTTATAACCCTTTCCAGCTTTATGCAAGTCAACAATTCTTAATCATAGGTCTTCTGAGAGCTCTTTTGTGAGAGGCATCGTTCACATCAGGCAATGCTTCTTGTGAAAAGCAAACCCAGAACTGATGTGTGTTTTTTATAGGGCAGGGCAGCTGTAACCAACACCTCCAATCTCATCTCATTGATTGGACTCCAGTTGGCTGACATCTCTTTCCAATTAGCTCTTGGAGATGTCATTAGTCTAGGGGTTCACATACTTTTTCCACCTGCACTGTGAATGTTTACATGGTGTGCAATAAAAACATGGCAACATTTCATTCTTTGTGTGTTATTAGTTTAAGCAGACTGTGATTGTCTATTGTTGTGACTTAGAAGATGATCAGATCACATTTTATGACCAATTTGTGCAGAAATCCATATCATTCCAAAGGGTTCACATACTTTTTCTTGCAGCTGTAGTTAGTCAGATTGAAAAAAGACACAAGTCCATCTGGCTCAACCAATAAAAAACAAAAAACAGTAAAGAAAACCCAACCATACAATCCCATATACACAATCCTATACCCGCAGTTGATCCAGAGGAAGGCGAAAAAACCCCAGCAAAGCATTATCCAATTTGCTACAGCAGGGGAAAAAAAATTCCTTCCTGAACCCCCGAGAGGCAATTGGATATTCCCTGGATCAAATTTATTTACTTATAAATATTAGTACCCATGTATATTATGTACACCCAAGAAAAAATCTAGGCCTTTTTTAAAGCAATCTAGTGAGCTAGCCAGAACCACCTCTGAAGGGAGTCTATTCCACATTTTCACGGTGAAGAAACCTTTCCGACGAAATTGGTTTTCCTCTAGATGTAAAGAGTGCCCCCTCTGTGTTGACCTTAAAGTGAATAACTTAACACCAAGTTCACTATATGGACCACTTATGTATTTATACATGTTGATCATATCCCTCCTTAATCTCCTCTTCTCAAGAGACAATAAATTCAGTTCCTCTAATCTTTTCTCATAGCTGAGCTCCTCCATGCCTCTTATCAGTTTGGTTGCCCTTCTCTGCACTTTCTCCATTTCCCCAAAATCCTTTTTAAGAACTGGTGCCCAAAACGGAACTACATATTCCAGGTGAGGTCTTAATTATGATTTGTACAGGGGCAAAATTATATCTCTCTCTCTGGAGTCCATGCCTCTGTTAATACAAGAAAGGACTTTGCTTGCTTTGGAAACCACAGCTTGGTATTGCATGCTATTATTAAGCTTAGGATCTACCAGAACACCCTGATTCTTCTCTGTTATGGATTCCTCCAGTTCTACTCCACCTAGTATGTATGATGCATGCATATCCTTAGCCCCCAAGTGCATAACTTTACATTTATCAACATTAAACCTCATTTACCACATAATTGCCCAATGAAACAGTGCATTAAGGTCAGCTTGTAAGTTGGACACATCCTGTAAAGAAGTTATTCCACTGCAAAGCGTGGTGTCAGCTGCAAGACTGAAATAGTACTTTTAATCCCAGACCCTATATAATTTATAAAGATATTAAAAAGTAAGGGTCCCAACCAGTGGCGGCTGGTGAAGTTTTAAGATGGGGGGGCGCAAAACCCCGCCCTTCCATTTTGACCCCTCCCATTTCTCAGAAGCCCCACCCCTTATAGACTCCACCCATTTTGTCCCCTGTATTTTGCTTGCGTGAACCAATTCTCCCAATATATCACATATTAAGGGGTCCATCAGTACTAGTATATCCCATAATAGGGAACAGAGGCCCTATTATGGGATATACTGTGAGAGACATCCTATTATGGGATACATGGACTGAGAGTGGCACAAACCCTACAGTACAGACCCCCCCCAGCACAAACCTCACAGTACAGACCCCCCCAGCACAAACCTCACAGTACAGACCCCCCCAGCACAAACCCCTCAGGCAAAAACCCTGCACAAACAACTCAAGCACAAACCCCACAGTACAGGCCCCTAGCACAAACCCCACAGTACATGCCCCCTTCAATATAGTGACAAGTATAAATGCCCCCTTTCAATGTAGTGACCAGCATACATGTCCCCAATGCAGTGACCAGTATACATGTCCCCAATGCAGAGCTATGCGTGCATGGCTCCAGTGCAGCCAGTGACCACCAGTATACGTCCCCCAATGCAGAGCTATGCGTGCGTGCCTCCAGTGCAGCCGGTGACCACCAGTATACGTCCCCCAATGCAGAGCTATGCGTGCGTGCCTCCAGTGCAGCCAGTGACCACCAGTATACATCCCCCAATGCAGAGCTATGCGTGCGTGCCTCCAATGCAGCCAGTGACCACCAGTATACATGTCCCCCAATGCAGAGCTATGCGTGCGTGCCTCCAGTGCAGCCAGTGACCACCAGTATACATCCCCCAATGCAGAGCAATGCGTGCGTGCCTCCAGTGACCACCAGTATACGTCCCCCAATGCAGAGCTATGCGTGCGTGCCTCCAGTGACCACCAGTATACGTCCCCCAATGCAGAGCTATGCGTGCATGCCTCCAGTGCAGCCAGTGACCACCAGTATACGTCCCCCAATGCAGAGCTATGCGTGCGTGCCTCCAGTGCAGCCAGTGACCACCAGTATACGTCCCCCAATGCAGAGCTATGCGTGCGTGCCTCCAGTGACCACCAGTATACGTCCCCCAATGCAGAGCTATGCGTGCGTGCATCCAGTGCAGCCAGTGACCACCAGTATATGTCCCCCAATGCAGAGCTATGCGTGCGTGCATCCAGTGACCACCAGTATACATGTCCCCCAATGCAGAGCTATGCGTGCATGCCTCCAGTGCAGTGACCACAAGTATACATCCCCCAATGCAGAGCGATGCGTGCGTGCCTCCAATGCAGTGACCACAAGTATACATCCCCCAATGCAGAGCTATGCGTGCGTGCCTCCAGTGTAGTGACCACCAGTATATGTCCCCTAATGCAGAGCTATGCGTGCGTGCCTCCAGTGCAGTGACCACCAGTATATGTCCCCCAATGCAGAGCTATGCGTGCGTGCCTCCAGTGCAGTGACCACCAGTATATGTCCCCCAATGCAGAGCTATGCGTGCGTGCCTCCAGGGCAGTGACCACCAGTATATGTCCCCTAATGCAGAGCTATGCGTGCGTGCCTCCAGTGACCACCAGTATACGTCCCCCAATGCAGAGCTATGCGTGCGTGCATCCAGTGCAGCCAGTGACCACCAGTATATGTCCCCCAATGCAGAGCTATGCGTGCGTGCATCCAGTGCAGCCAATGTCCACCAGTATACATGTCCCCCAATGCAGAGCTATGCGTGCATGCCTCCAGTGCAGTGACCACAAGTATACATCCCCCAATGCAGAGCGATGCGTGCGTGCCTCCAATGCAGTGACCACAAGTATATGTCCCCCAATGCAGAGCTGTGCGTGCGTGCCTCCAATGCAGTGACCACAAGTATATGTCCCCCAATGCAGAGCTATGCGTGCGTGCCTCCAATGCAGTGACCACAAGTATATGTCCCCCAATGCAGAGCTATGCGTGCGTGCCTCCAATGCAGTGACCACAAGTATACATCCCCCAATGCAGAGCTATGCGTGCGTGCCTCCAATGCAGTGACCACAAGTATACATCCCCCAATGCAGAGCTATGCGTGCGTGCCTCCAATGCAGTGACCACAAGTATACATCCCCCAATGCAGAGCTATGCGTGCGTGCCTCCAATGCAGTGACCACAAGTATACGTCCCCCAATGCAGAGCTATGCGTGCGTGCCTCCAATGCAGTGACCACAAGTATACGTCCCCCAATGCAGAGCTATGCGTGCGTGCCTCCAGTGTAGTGACCACCAGTATATGTCCCCTAATGCAGAGCTATGCGTGCGTGCCTCCAGTGCAGTGACCACCAGTATATGTCCCCCAATGCAGAGCTATGCGTGCGTGCCTCCAGTGCAGTGACCACCAGTATATGTCCCCCAATGCAGAGCTATGCGTGCGTGCCTCCAGGGCAGTGACCACCAGTATATGTCCCCTAATGCAGAGCTATGCGTGCGTGCCTCCAGTGCAGTGACCACCAGTATACGTCCCCTAATGCAGAGCTATGCGTGCATGCCTCCAGTGCAGTGACCACCAGTATATGTCCCCCAATGCAGAGCTATGCGTGCATGCCCGACAGAGCAGTGACCACCAGTATATGTCCCCTAATGCAGAGCTATGCGTGCGTGCCCGACAGAGCAGTGCACTTACCTGGAGGCTCGGCTTCTCCCTCTCCTCTTCTCCGGTCTCCTCTCCACTCCACTCTCTGCAATGCCGGTCCACGCGACGTCAGCGGGGTCAGCATGGGGCCATGGGATGTCCTGGATGATGATTGGTCCAATCATCAGGCTGTAGCTTGGACCAATCATAGCCAGGATATCAGGAAAGTGGGGGTGCCCAAGCGCAATGACTTGCGCTCAGGTTACGCCCCCAGAAGGCAGCCAATCGGCGCCCTTCTGGGTCGTAAACCCCACCCCCCCATAGCCACCACATAGGCCGGGGTAGCGGCGAACGCAATTTTTTTTTTTTTCAAAACTTTATTTGTTCGTTTTGTAATTTTTTTTTTTCAAAACTTTATTTGTTCGTTTTGTAATTTTTTTTTCAAAACTTTATTTGTTCGTTTTTTTTTTTTCTTTTCTTTAGGGGTAGGGGGGGCGGCGCCCTGGCGCCCCCTATGCACGGGCCGCCACTGGTCCCAACACTGAACCTTGGGGTACACCACTGATAACCTTAGACCATTCAGAGTAGGAATCATTAACCAATACTCTCTGAATTCTATCTTTTAGCCAATTTTCTATCCATTTACAAACTGATCTTTCCAAGCCTGTAGACTTTACCTTACACAGCCGTGTGTGGGGAACTGTGTCAAATACTTTTGCAAAATCCAAGTATACTACGTCCACAGCCACCCCTCTGTCCAAGGTTTTACTTACCTCCTCATAAAAAGAAATCAGGTTTGTTTGACAACTTCTGTCTTTCATGAATCCATGCTGTCTGTTGCTTAAAATATTTTTTTTCCAGCAAGAACTCATCTATGTGGTTTTTTATTAAACTCTCCAGTATCTTCCCGACTATAGAAGTTAAACTAACAGGTCTATAGTTACCGTATTTAAAAAACCCAAACATACAATCTCATATACGCAATCCTATACCTGCAGTTGATCAGGAGGAAGGCGAAAAAACCCCAACAAAGCTTGAGATTGCATGCTATTACTCAATCTGTCTTCTACTAGGTCCCCCATATCTTTCTCCATCCTTAATTCTCCTTAGAGGTCACCCCCTAGTGAGTAGTTTGCTTTTATGTTTTTAGGCCCCAAGTGCATTACTTTACATTTTTCCGCATTAAACCTTATTTGCCATGTAGTTGCCCACCCCATTATTTTATGCAGGTCTTTCTGTAAAATTTCTATATCTTGATGTGAAGTTATTGCCCAGCCTATTTATTTCATCCTCTATATCATTTATGAATAAATTAAACAGTATTGGTCCCAAGACAGTGCCTTAGGGTACCCCACTTACCACTCCAGACCAGTCTGAATACACGTTTTTTGATCACCTTTTGGAAACGTCCCTGTAACCAGTTTTCTGTCCAAGAACAAACCCTATGGTCCATGCCTACAGACTTCAGTTTGTAGATTAAGAATTTATGGGGAACTGTATCGAATGCTTTTGCAAAATCCAGATGCACCACATCCAGATGCAAAGTTTTTTTTTAATAAAAATACCCCCGGGACAGTAGGGCTAGTGCATTCCACAATGGATAGCCTCTGATCTGTTCCGGGTTGCACTTACCTTTTAGAAGAAATACTTACCTTGAAAATGTATTTTCCAGCGCTGCCATCTCAGATGTGGGCAGCTTGAAGCCAGCGCGATCCTCTTCTGCGTCCTCTTCCGTCTTCTTCAGTCCCACGATGCACTGCACCGCCCCCGCCGTCACTTCCGGTGCCGCAGCGTCATCCCTGCACAGCTTCTGGGCATACAAGCCAGGAAGTGACGAATCGCCGTGGCCGCTGAGTGGAGGAAGAGGAAGTAAGGTGAGTATATTTTCTTCTAAACAAGGTAAGTAAAAAAAAAAAAAAATTGCGATTATCCATTTCTTTTTCAGGTGACCCGGAGCAAGAAGATGGAGGTAAGTATAATTTTAGGGTGGAACTCCGCTTTAAACACTAAAATGAGAAGTGTGCACAATGTGAAAACATCATTAAACCACATAAATAATTAAAAAAATATTATGTGATAAAAGTCCAATATATGAAATTGATCAATAAAGTGCAAGGTGCTCCCGTGCAGAGAAAATATTAAAGGTGCTCCAGGTGACTGTGACCCCTCCAGGTACCCCACTCACCAGACCAAAGGGTCAAAAGAGCCTGTAGCCACTGCGATAGGACAATGCACCAGGACATCTCCCTTATAATGCCAAGTTGTTCAGGATGATTCTTTGTCAGAGATGGTCCAAGATTCCTTAATGTATGGAAGAAGTTTTTTGCGTTTGCAATTATTTAGTTTTATCCTCTGAATTAATTGCCAACATCTTAGATCTTCTGCAGTCAGTCCAGTACAATTGCAGAGTATTTCATTTAGTAACGTTTCGGACTCTAAGGTTAACGTCCTTCCTCATACAGAAATACATCTCATAATGAAATGTAGACAATTACCTATCCCCTTTATATTTTTTAAAGGCCATTTTGTTCTCCTTAAGTGCCGGTTCACACTTCTGCGATGCGGGAACGATGCAAATATGCAGCGTGTTCCCGCATCGCATCCGCACATCTGGCAGTTCACACTGCCATATGCGATATGCAGGGGGTGTCAATTAAAAGTTAACGACACCCCCAGTTGCGATCGCATATCTCAGTGCGATCTGCAAGTACGTACAGAATCCGATCACACAAGTGTGAACCACTGTGTTATCCGATTCTACTGCGGCTCAAAAAAAGCCTCATATGCGTGTTTGGTGCGGATACAGTGCGAATTCAGCCATACAAAGTGTATGGCTGAACTCGCATCCACACATCAGATCGCATGTAATTAGGAGCAGTGCGCTCCGAATTACATGCGATCTCCACAAACGCGGTAGTGTGAAGACTTTTTACGTTACGGTTTAACCACCCATGGTTAACCTTCACTCTTCTATATTTATTGCCCATTGCAATGTATGGTGTGATACCTCTGTTTAATGCATCCCTGTCCTTCCGATACAAGGAATACCCCTGGATATTTGCCAGCCAGTCGTGAGAGCTGTCAAACAAAATTTCTGTTATTTGTACGAAGGCCAAGTCCTCCTTGTGTAATAGCAGCTCTAGTTTCTACATTTTGTTAGCTAAGCTCCTGGCGTTTGTGTATACACCTCACAATATTGTACGGGTGGATGCTATTTTCTCTGGCTTTATTTCTGATTTATCAACTCATTCACCCCAGGATTAGATGGTATGGATAGATTATCACTACTGACTCCACTATTACCCTCTGTCCTTTGCTCACTGCCAGGTATCGCTTCCTCTAAACCCTCCTCCCACCCAACACCTAATTTAAAAGCCCCTCCAACTTCGTGGCCATCGTTCTTCCCAACAGAGCTACACTCTTCCCATTGAGATGCAGCCCTTTCCTACTAAAGAGCCGGTAACCAACTGCAAAGTCAGACCAGTTCTCCAGGAACCCAAACCCCTCCTTCCTACACCAGTTCATCAGCCACTTATTAGGATCCCTAAGCTTCTGTTGGCTCTCTGGTGGGGCTCGAGGCACAGGTAGTATTTCTGAGAATACCACCTTGGAGGCCCTTCTCTTCAATGAATTCCCTAAAATAATAATTTTTTAGGACTCTCCAACTTCTTGTCACTTTGTCATTGGTGCCAACATGTACCATCACAGCTGGGTACTCCCCAGCCCCACCCAATAATCTGTCCATTGGATCCACAAAATGCCGAACCCGAGCGCCCAGTAAACAACATACTGTTCGGCGTCTACGTCTTTGTGACAGATTGCCCTCTCTTTCCTTCTAATAACGGAGTTCCCTACTACCAGTACCTGTCTAACCTTGCCTGTATCCCTGCCCCCCTCTTTACTGGAGCAGTCATCCCCCTGGCAGATAGGGGAGGGCGTCTGCTCCAGCACTGCCACACCTGAGCTGATATCCCCAACATCATGCAACTTTGCATATTTGTTTGGGTGTACCAAGTCAGGACTGGCCTTCCTAGCGCTCTTCCCTCTACCCCTCCTTCTGTCACCCAGCTACCTATCTCTGGCTCCTGTGCCTCCATATCTCCACCCTCCTCTAGTAATTTCCAAGCTCCTTTTCTGGTTTCCGATGCTTCTCAGTGTTGCCACCTGTTTCTCCAGATCCAGGATCTGGGCTTCCAGAGAAACAACTCGCTCACATCTCGCACAACAGTATTCACCCTCGAATGGCTCTTCAAGGAATGCATACATGGAGCAGGATGTGTACTGGGTGGCATCACCAAACCTGTTGGACATTTTGCCCGCAACTCTAGTGGTGATAATAAGGAAAGACTTGCTGTTTGTACTCTACACTACTCCAAGTCCCTCACAGTCACTCTCAGCACCGTGCGTCACTCCCAGCGCTCCAAATTACTACAAATAATTTTCCCGGTACTCCAAGTTTCTATATTATGCAAATAATTCTCCTAGTACCCAGTTACTATATTATGCAATTACTCCAGTACACAAGTTACTATATTATTAGGCAAGTAATACAAGTTACTATATTATGCAATTAATACTCCGAGTGCTCCCAGTTACTCCAGGTACTAAAAGGTACTCTCAGTACTCCCAGTCACTCCAGCAGTGTATGATGTCAGTTTTTATTTTATTTTTATCAGCCCTGTTGGTGGCCTTTGGTGAGATTTCAGGGGTCCAAACAGACCCCTGACGTCTCCCCTTTGAGACATAGAAAGGGACTGAGGACAGATTCTCCAGTCCCTTTCACTGTAGCCTCAGCTGTACTGAAGATGAATGAACAGAAGATAGAGGCTCCTGTTCATTCATAAACTGAGGCATAGTAAACAGTTCACTATGCTCAGTTATCAAAGGACATAGGAGGGATCGCTCACTGTGTCCAATTCAGAAAAGGAAGGGGCCGGTAAAGGACATGTTTTTTCCTGGCCACCTCCTCCGCTCTCCATCCTGACAAATCCCCCCCCCCCCAGCAGCTGGCGGGAGGGGAGGGAAGCCGGCTGCAGGGGGGGGGGGGGAGCAGCACATAGGGGGGAGGGGAGGGGAAGAGGAGGCGCACACAAGGGACCAGAGGACATAGGGGACAGTCAGGGGGGATCGATGCGGCAGGGAGGACAGTTGCATGCACCAATCTCCCTGTCTAGCTTTTCAGCTGACAGCCGTGGGAGGGAGAGGAGGAGAAGCGGCTGTCAGCTGAAATGCTATACAGGAAGCTAGTGGCCTGCAACTGTCCCCCCGCCACACCGATCATCCCCACTGTCAACCAGGGATGATCATCCATAGGTGCAGTGTGGGTCACAGTGGGCAATCCCCCCCACCTAGGGGCCCGTGTTCAGTGAACACCCTGCACCCATGGAAGATACGCCACTGTCCATAATCCTCAATGTCAAATCAGTTCAGCAGCAAATTTTTTTTTTTTTTTAGGGGGGGGGGTTGCAAAAATGTACTCCTCTTTAGTACCACCATACTGCTCTTCCCACCAATCTCTTGTGCCCCCATTATCCCCTGCCGGGGCCCCTCTTCTCCAGATATTGCTTGTCTCATCAACCTCTGACATCCCCCTTGTACTGCCCTCTTTTTTTTGCCTCCAATACACCTTCATAACGTGCCTTTACTCCATCACAGCCCCACTGTGCAGCTCTTCTTATCAACCACCAGTTCTGCTTCTCTTTTTGTCCACTAACCCCCAGTGGTGCTCATCTCCATTACCATCACCTTTCTTGGGCCATGACTCTCCTTAGCTTTCAATGTACCCTTCCCCACCAACATCATCACTCTGTATTGTTCCACTCCACCTGCAACAGGCATGTCAAACTCAATTCCATTGCGGGCCACATCAGCATTAGGTTTGCCCTCAAAGGGCCGGTTGTACCTATAAGACAATATAAATGTATCCAGGGCTTTATCTTAAAGGGGCAATAAATGCCAGGAGTGCATTATGTGTGAAGTTCAGGGATGTGCTATGTAGAGTGCAGAGTTCAGGGGTACCCTGTGCACAGAGTGCAGGGATGTGCACGTACATAATTCAGGGGTGCGCTAAGTACAGAGTTCAGGGTTTAGGGGAGTGCCATGCACAGTGTGCAGTGTTTAGCTCTCCTTCATATGCTGTCTACATTTCAATTCCATTCCTCTTCACCACTTCTCCCCCATCCTCCACAGCCCTCATTCTCTCCCCCTTCCCCCATAGCTCACTTACCCTGCCCAGCTCTAGTATCTCCAAGCAGTATATGTGGCTCCGCCTCTCTCCCTCACTTGCACGGAGAACTTCACCTGGGCACAGATTTGGATCACAGTGCAGCTTACCACGTGATGCCCCATCCCACACTGAACTTGCATCTGCATCCCTCTTGCCCCCACGAGTGCAGAGCAGGCAGGCAGGGATCTGTGAGAGCCGCCAAGAAGGAAGATATCCTTGTAAACACAGAAGGCTTCTGTGTTTTTATAAGTGACAGGAGGGAGCAGAGTGCGAGAGGAGGTGGTAGAACAGAGTTCCGCCACGTTCTGGCTGAAAAACAGCCCTGGGTGCAAGGGCCACATGAAATGGCCCACGGCCTGGTGTATGAAATGTGACATACAACTCTCCATTACTTTCATCAAAACAAAAAATGTACTATACCAATTCTCAAACTTTCAAATTTTAAGTGAATTCATTCATATAGATTAAAATGAATGAATTCAGCATATCCCAAAATGATCCTTTTATGATGACATCACGTGCCATGGCTCCAGCTTACACGTTTCATCATCAAAAGAAGAAAGTTCATTTTTACACTGAGGCAGCTTTTTTTCCTCCTTTTTTTGACTTGTATGTCCTGAAGACTCTTTTTTTCTGGCGGAGTGATCCATCATCCTGGGAGTTTGCCTGCCTCCCACAAGTGTCAGAGGACTGGGTTCCTGGAACTCCAGTTATGCCAATATATGAGCGCTTTTTGACCGCTTAACTTTGTTGGTCAACATCATGTGGTAAAAGGTGGTTATAACTGACTATTCACAGGATATTTTCCAAGGCCTGCTTTGGAGGACTTTCTAGTTATTTTTCGATACGTTTATTTATTTTGATATATAAAGTAGCAATACAGAAGGTGGAGGAAACATGGCGAACCCAATCTATTTGGTCACACAGGAGTAATACAGAAGGTGGAGAAAACATAATGAGTCCAATGTATAAGGCTCCATTCACACCTGGGCGTTCCGTTATTACGGCAAAATGCGGGACACATTTGTGATGCCATTACTTCTAAATGGCACCCTATTCTGCCGTGATAAATCGCGCTGCAACTGCGGCAAAATCGCAACGCGCGAAGCTTGTCGCTTTAAAAAGGAGCAGGAGCTTCTTTTGGGTGACAGTGTTGCAATTTATCGTGCAACAAAATCGCATAGTCATTGGGGTGCCATTAAGTAGTAATGAAAACGCGTCCCGTGTTTTGCCACGAATCTGGAATCGCGGGCAAAATTGCCCGATTCTTCCTAAGATTCTCGAATGCCCAGGTGTGAATGGAGGAGAAACACAGAAGGTAAAGAAAAAACACTGTGCTCCATTCACACCTGGGCTTTCTGAAATTGGGGGCAGGCAATTCCAGAATTGCAGCAAAACGCGGGAAACGTTTGTGATGCCATTACTTAACAACACCCCAACCGCAGTGTGATTCTGCCATGATAAATTGAGCTGCAATTGTGGCACAATCGCAAGGCATAAAGCGTTTTCACTCAAAAAGGAGCAGGGGCTTCTTTTGGGCGACAGTGTTGAAATTTATCGCGCAGCAAAATCGCATCATTAATTGTGGTGCCATTAAGAAGTAATGCCATCACAAATGCGTCCCATCTTTTGCTGCGAATCCAGAAAGCCCAGGTGTGAATGGAGCCTTAGGTGATAAAGGAGCAGTACAGAAGTTGAAGGAATACCAGTGAGCCCAATCCATTCGGTTACACAGGAGCAATACAGAAGGTGGAGGAAACATAGTGAGCCCAATCTATTCGGTCATACAGGAGTAGTACAGAGGGTGGAAGACACGCAGTGAGCCCGATCTATTCAGTCATACAGGTGGAGGAAACACAGTGAGCCCAATCTGTTAGGTCAAACAGGAGCAGTACAGAAGGTGGAGGAAACACGGTGAGCCCAATCTATTCGGTCATACAGGAGTAGTACAGAGGGTGGAAGACACGCAGTGAGCCCGATCTATTCAGTCATACAGGTGGAGGAAACCCAGTGAGCCCAATCTGTTAGGTCAAACTGGAGCAGTACAGCAGGTGGAGGAATCACAGTGAGCCCAATCTATTCGGTCATACAGGAGCAATACAGAAGGTGGAAGAAACACACTGAGCGCCATCTATTCGGTCATACAGGAGCAGTACAGAAGGTGGAGGAATCACAGTGAGCACAATCTATTCGGTCATACAGGAGCAGTACAGAAGGTGGAGGAAACACAGTGAGCCCAATCTATTTGGTCACACAGGAGTAATACAGAAGGTAAAGGAATCACAGTGAGCCTGATCTATTCGTTCATACAGGAGCAGTACAGAAGGTGGAGGAATCACAGTGAGGCCAATCTATTTGGTCATACAGGAGCAGTACAGAGGGTGGAGGACATGCAGTGAGCCCTATCTATTCGGTCATACAGGTGGAGGAAATGCAGCGAGCCCAATCTATACGGTAATACAGGAGCAGTACAGAAGGTGGAGGAATCACAGCGAGCCCAATCTATTCGGCCATACAGGAGCAGTACAGAAAGTGGAGGAAATACAGCAAGCCCAATCCTATTCGGTTTACAGAAGGTGAAGGAATAACAGCGAGCCCAATCTAGTCAGTCATACAGGAGCAGTACAGCAGGTGGAGGAATCACAGTGAGCCCAATCTATTCAGTCATACAGGAGCAGTACAGCAGGTGGAGGAATCACAGTGAGCACAATCTATTCGGTCATACAGGAGTATTACAGAAAGTGGAGGAAATACAGCAAGCCCAATCCTATTCGGTTTACACAAGGTGAAGGAATAACAGCGAGCCCAATCTATTCAGTCATACAGGAGCAGTACAGAAGGTGGAGGAAACACAGCGAGCCCGATCTATTCGGTCATACAGCAGTACAGAAAGTGGAGGAAACACAGCAAGCCCAATCCTATTCGGTTTACAGAAGGTGAAGGAAACACAGCGAGCCCAATCTAGTCAGTCATACAGGAGCAGTACAGAAGGTGGAGGAATCACAGTGACTCCAATCTAGTCAGTCATACAGGAGCAGTACAGAAGGTGGAGGAATCAGTGAGCCCAATTTATTCAGTCATACAGGAGCAGTACAGAAGGTGGAGGAATCAGTGAGCCCAATTTATTCAGTCATACAGGAGCAGTACAGAAGGTGGAAGAGCTTAGTCTGGTATAAGTGAAAACACAGAATATGGGCAGTTTACAGACTATTGGGGTCTCTAGAAATGACTTTCTTTGTACATATAAAATGAATGAATGCTTTACTCCCACCATTGTCCTGAGCAGGGAAGCACCACTTCAGTCATAATATATCACACACCATGCCCCTACACCTAACCACTCTAGCTCAGTCACTGATCACATGACCCTCTCTCCTCATCCCGCCACAATTCCCGCTGACCAAGCGGCGCGCGCCCTCCCGCGGTTCTATCTCTCTTGCCTGGTTCCTTCCCTGAGCCCGGCGGAGACACTGCGCATGTGCCAGGCCTGGGAGGAGGCACGCTCGTCCGTTGCCATTGACGTCATGTAAACTTGGCCTTTCAGAAATGGTGTCGCGGTGCTTTCGAATTCTGTAGTCACGGACTTGTTTAATCCGTGTTCTATCTGGGAAGGGCAGCCAGGTTCGGGTTTAGAAGGAGCGCGTGCGCCATTAAAAAAAAAAAAAAAAAAAGCACTGCATGAAACAAGGAGGGCAGTACGGCAATGATTCGTTTGTAGTAGTTCATGCGAGATCTGGACTGATGTGAGGTGTACTGGTCGCCTGGCATGATGGCACCAGTTCTGTAAATCGTTGTTGGTTTTGCCTCCAGCCTGGACTGATCATGTGACTCTGGTGGTTGCTATGGAAACTGGACGCCGTAATCACTACTTGTGTGAGTGGTCCATACTCCAGGTGTGTGAGGAGGACATATGGCAATCGGAAAAAGGTATGATTCTCTATGTACAATCTGATTTCTGACAGGACTGGGAGAATGACACAGGGGGTTTACTAAAACTGGAGTGTGCAAAATCCGCTGCAGCTGCATGGTAGCCAATCACTTTCCAGGTTTTATTGTCAAAGCTTTTTTGACTAAACTGAAGTTAGAAGCTGATTGGCTACCATGCACATCTGCACCAGATTTTGCACTCCAGTTTCAGTAAATCTACTCCACTGTGCATACATTGTTATTGGTGTTAATGTGTGACCATGAGAAGACTGGAAACATAGTGAGCCCATACATGAAACAGATCTGACCATATCCTGGCTTATCGGATGATGGAGGGGGTTACATCCTCTGTCAGTGTGTTATTACTCTGCAGGCGCAAAGCAAGGTTTTGGGATCCCCAGTGGTCCCTCACAAGAACGCATTGCATGAGCATTTCTTGCACCATGTTCAAAACGCACTACAAGGAAAAGAGGAAAGATCCCTGGTGCCGCACATCCATAGAGTCCTATGGTGGTAATCAGGGATGATCTCGGGCGTGTTCGAGTTGCTATGTGCCCGATCCCGCCAGGAAGCCGACACTGCAGTCCGCTAATCACAGGCAGATTCGGAAATGTCTCGCTGCCTGTGATTAGTGGAGTGCAGTGTTGGCTTCCTGGCGGGATCGGGCACATAGCAACTCGAACACGCCCGAGATCATCTCTAGTGTTAAGGCCCGTACACACGATCAGATTATCGAACGATCTGTCGTCCGTTTTTTGTGGCATGCTAGTCTGATATGGAAAGTGAAGAGCTTATTTTCATACGAATTTTCCCGTACGACAGAATTCTACTTCAGAAGTGATGTCATGTGTTGGATTGCATTGTATGTGTTCTTTCGTCTAGTCTTGCTCTTAAGATTATTTTCAGATGAAAACTGTACTAATGAGACAAAAACTGTACTAATGAGATGAAAATCGGACGTTTTATTACGGATGACAAAAATTTTATAGCCTGCACATCAGGATTTTGTCATCCGAAAAGTCGGAGTCGGCTGTCGAAAGCACCATACTAACAATCTGAAAATCGGCAGATCGGTCGTCGGACGTATTTTCCCTTCAGATTTTCTTATCGTGTGTATGGGCCTTTAATGAGAGACAACCTCAGCCTGGTATCGTTTCGCTTTGCCCCCCCCCCCCCCCCCCGGAGCTTCATCATGGGAAAACACACAATTACACTGCCTTTGCGTTGCTTTCATCGCAAAGGCAGTGTGTTTGTGAGCACCTGATCAGGAGGTACCCTGAGATTTGTTGTGACGCGCCTTTTAAAACTAGTGCATGCACTGCCTTTTGTGTGCTCCTCTGCGATTTGAATATATTCATTTCATTTGAATGAGCTGCCAGATCACACAGCGGGGGAACACACAGGAATGCAGTTCACGATTCTGGGGTGAACCAGCCCTTAGGGGAAGTGGTCACAACTGGTGATCTAAGGTATTTTTACTTTTTACTAATGTTTTTTTGGTATGTTTTTAAAGCTGAACCTGGCAAACAACTAATTACACAGATAAAGTACTTATAGGGGAGCGACTTTACCTGCTAAAAGTTTTGTATTTCTGTCCATCCAGTCCTGAGATTTACATAGCTGTGCCTGACAGGGCAGTAGATGTGAATATTTAACACTTGCAAGTCTTGTTCCTCCCCCAGCATTTAAATACATAATGAAAGGAAAAGCGGCAGACAAGTCAAATTCTCTGTCGCTCTGCTCTCTCTGCTCTCTCCTTCTATCAACATGCATGCACAATGCAGTACAACTGAATGTGGGCAGCCCAGATACCATGTGAATGCTGTGCAGTCGCCTTGTAAACAGTAGATGTGCGCATCTTCACTGGTCCCATGATTTGATTTAATTATTCTGTCAAGGATTGGATTTTATTCTGCGATGCATCATGATTACTGCCCATGGATTTCATCAAAAAAATTCAAGCAGTCAGAATAACTTTTTAAATGTTATCTGCTCTTAAAAAAAAAAAAAAAAAAAAAGACGACACTCCCTGCATCTAGCAAAGTGGGGTACATGCAGAAGAGGAGGAGTGGCCCGCGCTGGGGTGTGGGCCCCAGAAGAGGAGGTAAGGGGCCACTCTGTATAAAACCATTTTACAGAGCAGGTAAGTATATCCTGTTTTTCTTTTGGAAAAAAAAAAACGAAGTTTACAACCACTTGAACTCAAAGCAAACACATGGGCCAAACACAATTGACCTATATTCTCACATCCGAGAAGTTAAAGTAATGGAATAAACAACACTCTAGCTAAGTAGTAAGGAGTGTGGACTCTCTTGATCTGCTTTAATATTCATGTTTAAGACTTTCTCATAGGATACTGCAAACTGACAATGGGGAACCTGGCTTGTCGCTCCGCCCTTTCCCTTCTGTCCATCTTTTCCTCCTTCCCTTCCCCCACATCTCTCCTATACTTAAGGCCCGTACACACGTACCGATTGTCGGCCGTAAAGATTCGGCCGATTGTAGACTTGTTAGTATGATGCTTCCGACAGCCGACAGCGCACTTTCGGCCGAACAGAATCTGTCGTGCAAGCATTAAAATTTTTGTATGCCGACACCAGAACGGCCGATTGTTCGCCAGTCAGTACAGAATTTGGCCGACAATCAGCAGATTTGCAAGACTGGGCATGCTCAGAAAAGAAAAAACACAGGGAAAGTTAACCATCACATGACATCACTTCTGCAGTCGGCTGTTGTTGGCCGACAAAATTTGTGTGCAGTCTTTTGGCACTTTTCAGCGGACAGGACATCCCTGGACAAAAGACGGCCGATCGGTCGGCCGACGATCGGTACGTGTGTACGGGGCTTTACTTGGGCAAGATCATCCTTTCCATTGACCCATTAATTTCCTCTCTTCATTTCATCTTTTATACTTTCAGATATTTCCTAGATTTAAGACTCCTAGCTAACAGTTGAATAAACGCTATATACTGTAACCTGCATTTCACTGAAGTGCTGGAACAGACTTGCTGGTGGGACCGCATAATGCTAGATTGACACATCCACCTACTATGTTACCAACTATACTCAATGTGTGTTGTACAGCTTTCATATTTTGTAACCACTATGATTGACTCTTAAAGCAGTCACATGACCGGGAGCCCATCCTGTTGGCTGTTGATCAGAAACCATAACTGAGCGTTATCAGAGACAGCTTATTCAGTGTGCTGAGAATGTGCAGTGAGTGTGATCTCGCCACACAACTTCAGACTGCCTTGGATGCCTAGGGTGTGGCTTCTGGGCATTAAAACCTACCTTTCTTGCTGCCACATATCTGCGCTTCATAGATGGCAAGAGGTAAAACTTTTGCTTGGTGTAGATGGCTCTTTACCAGTGGATCCTGCATCAGACCAGTTTATGTTGTAAATGCTAAATTTTTTTGCTTCACTGCATTGTAACCCTGGAAAACTTCCCAATAAAAATAAATCTGAAAAAAGCAAACAGCTTTATACATCTTTGACGTACATACACTCATCAGCCACTTGATTAGGTACACCTTGCTAGTATCGGGTTGGACCTCTTTTTGCCTTCGGAACTGCCTTAATTCTTGGTGGTATAGATTCAACAAGGTGTTGGAAACATTCCTCAGATTTTGGTCCATATTGACATGATAGCATCCCGCAGTTGGTGCAGATGCACGTCCATGATGCAAATCTCTTGTTCCACCACAACCCAAAGGTGCTCTATTGGATTGAGATCTGGTGACCGTTGAAGCCATTGAGATCTGGTGACTGTGGAGGCCATTGGAGTACAGTGAACTCATTATTATGTCCAAGAAACCAGTGGGTAGATGATTTGAGCTTTGTGACATGGTGCATTATCCTGCTGGAAGGAACCATCAGAAGATGGGTGCACTGTAGTCATAATGGATAGACATGGTCAGCAACAATTCTCAGGTAGGCCGTGGAATTTAAACAATGCTCAATTGATACTAAGGAGCCCCAAGTGTGCAAGGACAGGTGTCTTCAAACTATGGCCCTCCAGGTGTTCAGGAACTACAATTCCCATCATGCCTAGTCATGTCTGTGACTGTCAGAGCTTTCCAATGCCTCATGGGGTGTGTAGTTCCGCAACAGCTGGAGGGCCATAGTTTGAGGATCCCTACCCTACACCATTGAACCATCACCATCAGCCTGAACTGTTGATACAAATCAGGATGGATCCATGCTTTCCTTTTGTTTATGCCAAATTCTGACCCTTTTTATAATTTGGGAATCACTCCTATTTTATCACTTTATATACGCCTGGTAGCACTGTTTTTAGTACATCTTACAATTTTCTTGGTTTTTACCTTGTGAGCAGCAGCTGCAGGTGGCATCATTTTATATTTATTTAGCGTGGGTTTTAATATACATTTTTTACACTCAAATTCTGACCCTACCATCTGAATGTTGCAGCTAAAACACATCAGACCAGGCAACCTTTTTCCAATCTTCCATTGTCCAATTTTGATGAGGCTGTGCAAATTGTAGCCTCAGTTTCCTGTTCTTAGCTGACAGGAGTGGCACCTGGTGTGGTCTTCTGCTGCTGTATTCAATCTGCCTCAAGGTTCGATGTGTTGTTCGTTCAGAGATGGTATTCTGCATACCTTGGTTGTAACAAGTGGGTATTTGAGTTCCTGTTGCCTTTCTATCATCTCAAACTAGTCTGCCCATTCTCCTCTGACATCGGTCCACATAATTACCGCTCACTGGATATTTTCTCTTTTTCAGACAATTCTCTGTAAACCCTAGAGATGGCTGTGCGTGATAAATCCTAATAGATCAGCAGTTTTTGAAATATTCAGACCAGCCCATCTGGCACCAACAACCATGGCACATTCAAAGTCTCTTAAATCTTTCTTCCCCATTTTGATGCTCAGTTTGAACTTCAGCAAGTTGTCCTCACCAAGTCTAGATGGCTAAATGCATTGAGTTGCTGCCATGTGATTGGCTGATTAGCAATTAGTGTTACCAAGCAATTGAACGGGTGTACCTAATAATGTGGCCGATGAGTGTATATGGTAACTACTTTGCCAAAGAAAATCTGTTAAAGGGCTCTTTCACACGGGCGGTCCGTATGTCCGTTTTTCATCCCATCCGTTTGCGGATGAAAAACGGACATAATGTATCTCTATGTAAATACGGATGTCATCGGATGATCATCCTCTGACATCCGTTTTTTGTCAGTTCAGTTCAGTTCAGTTTTTTTGAACGGAGGAGAACCCTATTTTTTCTTCCTTTCAAAAAACGGAACTGAAGCAAAAACGGATGTCAGTGGTGTCATCCGCAGACATCCGTATTTACATAGACATGCATTATGTCAGTTTTTCATCCGCAAACGGATGGGATGAAAAACGGACATACGGACTGGATGACACAAGTGTCATCCGTGTCTGTTACAAAAAAAAAAAAAAAAGGACCTGATCGGGCAAAAAAAAAGGAACGCCCGTGTGAAAGAGCCCAAACTATTCTTGTGAATAGACCACCAGGTCCTGCACTCCTTGGGACATCTGCGGACCACACTGCAAATAAACAATACAGCTTGATTCAGTACACCTCCAGTCTGACTGAACAATGCAGGAGCAGCAAAACAATCTTCCATATCCTTTCAGGAAACAACATAATTATGCTGTCTGTTCACGTATTCAGGGGTGATGGATCGTGTATTGGGTTTTACATTGTAAACAGTTGTTCCTGCAAAACAAAGACAAATATAGTTTGGTCAAACTCAATAATTTTTCTGACAAGACTAATTCCCTTTTTTTTTGGTTATTTTTAAACATATAGCCTATTTAATAGAACCATCTTCAAAAAAAATAAAATGCACATTAATTTAATATGAACATTGATAAATCCAAATCTGAATAATAATGAAATGTTTTAAATCAGGGATCGGCGGATTATCGGCACCACTGATATATATTGGGGGCCGATCTGCACTTTCCCCGATATATCAGAATCGGTCCTTGAGGTTACCGATATTGCCGATATTTCGTGAAAGTGCTTGTACCGGAGTGATGCCTGCAGCTAGAGGCATCACCTGGTACCAGTGTCCATAGCCGACGGTCGGCTGTCTTGTAATGACAACCGATGCGGCTGAGAAGTCGCTCGGCTGTCATTACAAGGAGCAGGATGGGACGTCCCCCCCCCCCCTTCCGCGGAGACCCGGGCATCCTACCTGCACGGCCACCGAATACCCGATCAAAGCCGGTATTCGGCTCTGATCGGGTCTCCATGTAAAAAACCCAGAAGTGATGTCATAACATCACTTCCGGGTACTCTGCGTCACATTAAAAAAAACTGACAGCATTTAAAACAGCGTTTTGAATGCTTTTCAGTGCCGATGAGGGGTTTGGGGTCTTTTAGACCCCCCCCCCCCCCAGATCCCTCCACAAGGAGTACCTGGAAAAAATAAATAAATACATTTTTTTGCATGTCCGAAAATATCGGCCGATACCGATGATAATATCGTTATCAGCATTATAAAAACGATATCGGTCGATCACTATTTTAAATATCCTGGTGCGTGTGTATATACATTATCTGTATATACACACGCTGTCTTAAATCTGCTTTTTTTTTTTTTATCATTAGCACTCTCTCATAAATCATCTTCTCATTACCTGTGTAATTTATTCCTCAGGGAGGTGATGCAAAGGAGCAAAAAAAGAGGAAATCAACCAATGTCACTTTTGTGATCTGTGGATTTCTACATGGTTAGCAGCACCATTACTGACAAGATGGAGTCTTCTTTTCCAACTGTGTTCCCCCAAACAAGTGGAACGTTTACTGTCCCTCTTACAGAGACAGAGCTTCATAAACTTTTGATTGATGAAAAAATACGATGTGAAGACCACAAGACCAACTATCAGACTTTAAAGGCTGAGCACACCAGGTACTGTATTATAATCCTTCAGTCCCAGCGTCTAGGGTTCACTGTGCTCTATGTGTAAATAATAGCTCTCTTCTTGTTGTTGTCTTTCTATATTTATAGCTGCTTTTGGTAATTGTAATATTTGTTTTCTTCTTTGAAGAGGGTAGACAATATACTGCAATTTCAACAATCAAAGCAGCTGTGTGACTCACTTATGTTTTGTGTGTATTTATTTATTTTTTTTTTTCAGGAAGGCTATACATGGTCACATTGCAGCAAGATTTTTTGATAACTGCTGTTTTTTGTTCTGATTACTAGGGCTAAACCTTCACCAAAGCAATTCTCCTGATTGCTTCTTTGCTAAACAGATCACAAATTGCTACTAGACATGTGCGATTTAGTTTTAATTAAGAATCCAAATTGTTACTAAATTTTAGTTATTCAGAGATTCAGATGTACCTGAATCTACAAATCATAATGGTAATGAATTTTCAAAATAAATGATAAATTCATTCATTCATTTGTGTTCATTTCTTTAATTCGGATGACATGATACGATATTTTGGGCCTTTTGTTAAAGTGGAGTTCCACCCATTTTCGTAACTTTAGATCTATGTAATCCCCTTTAAAACGACTTTTACCAATGGAAACTTTTTTTTTTTTTTGCTAGTAAATACCTTAATTTCTGCTTTATTCCTCCTCTCCTCACTTCCGGGTCCGATCGGCGATGACGTCATTCGGCGATTCGCAGTGTGTGCTGGGATGTATTCCATTCCAGAAATGTCACAGGAGCTGAGCTGTAATGTGTGTATTCAGGCCGTGACCTGCCCCGCCTCCGCCACGCCTCCGCCCCGCCTCCTCTCAGTGAGTTGTACTGTATGCATTGTATTCAGGACGTGCTCTGCCCCGCCTCCGCCCCGCCTCCTCTCAGTGAGCTCAGTGAGGATATAATGCTTTCAGTCCTCGCTCACTGAGAGGAGGCGGGGCGGAGGCGGGGCAGAGAACGGCCTGAATACAATGCATACAGTACAACTCACTGAGAGGAGGCGGGGCAGGTCACGGCCTGAATACACACAGTACAGCTCAGCTCCTGCGACATTTCTGGAATGGAATACATCCCAGCACACACTGCGAATGACGTCATCGCCGATCGGATCCGGAAGTGAGGAGAGGAGGAATAAAGCAGAAATTAAGGTATTTACTAGCAAAAAAAAAAAAGTTTCCATTGGTAAAGGTCGTTTTAAAGGGGATTACATACATCTATGTAATCCAACCTATTAAAAATGGGTGGGACTCCGCTTTAATGGGTAAGCATCCGAAATCGAGTAACAACATCATAAATGATTCAAATTTATTCAAATCCATTTGTTTTCATTCTAGTGAGTGTAGCATGAATATTCTAAATTTTATAAAAAAATGCACTACATATGAAATGGAAACATATTGCAATAAATACAGTAAGGTAAAAAAATGTGAAATATTAAGATGATGATTCCTGCTTATTATGTTTGGGTTGAAGGGACCTGTCAGAATCTCCATAGCCTAACCTAACGAATGAAATAATTTTGTTCCATTCCTCACATTTGGATGCATGTGACTCCAGTAGATATTGTCCAATAGGCTCATTTTACCACTTCAGCTCTATGTATCTGCTTCATGACCAGGCAATTTTTTGCAATTTGGCACTGCGCTACTTTAACTGGCGTTTGCGCTGTCATGCAACACCATACTCAAATGAAATTTATAAAAACAAAATTCACACAAATAGAGCTTTCTTTTGGTGGTATTTAATCACCACTAGGTTTTGTTGCGATATAAATTAAAAAAAAAACCTGAAAATTAAAAAAAATTGTTTTTGGAAATTCTACTTTGCTACAATGTAAAGTAATGATACTTTGCTACAATGTAAAGTAGTGTGTGTACAGCTTGTATAACAGTGTAAATTTGCTGTCCCCTCAAAATAACTCAACACAGCCATTAATGTCTAAACCGCTGGCAACAAAAGTGAGTACACCCCTAAGTCAAAATGTCCAGTGTCAATATTTTGTGTAGCCGCCATTATTTTCCAGCACTGCCTTAACCCTCTTGGGCATGGACTTCACCAGAGCTTCACAGGTTGCCACTGGAGTCCTCTTCCACTCCTCCATCACCACATCACGGAATTTGAGGATGTTCGAGACCTTGCGCTCCTCCACCTTCCGTTTGAGGATGCCCCACAGATGCTCAATAGGGTTTAGGTCTAGAGACATGCTTGGCCAGTCTATCACCTTTACCCTCTGTGGTCGCCTTGGAGGTGTGTTTGGGGTCGTTATCATGTTGGAATACTGCCCTGCGGCCCAGTCTCCAAAGGAAGGGGATCATGCTCTGCTTCAGTATGTCACAGTATATGTTGGCATTCATGGTTCCCTCAATGAACTGTAGCTCCACAGTGACGGCAGCACTCCTGCAGCCCCAGACCATGACACTTCCACCACCATGCTTGACTGTAGGCAAGACACACTTGTCTTTGTACTCCTCATCTGGATGCCGCCACACACGCTTGACACCATCTGAACCAAATAGGTTTATCTTGGTGTCATCAGACCACAGGACATGGTTCCAGTAATCCATGTCCTTGGTCTGCTTGTCTTCAGCAAACTGTTTGTGGGCTTTCTTGTGCATCATCTTTAGAAAAGGCTTCTTTCTGGGACGACAACCATGCAGACCAATTTAATGCAGTGTGCAATGTATGGTCTGAGCACTGACAGGCTGACCCCCCCACCCCTTCAACCTCTGCAGCAATACCGGCAGCACTCATACGTCTATTTCCCAAAGACAACCTCTGGATATGACGCTGAGCATGTGCACTCAACTTCTTTGGTCAACCATGGCAAGGCCTGTTCTGAGTGGAACCTGTCCTGTTTACCCCTGTATGGTCTTGGCCAACATGCTGCAGCTCAGTTTTAGGGTCTTGGCAATCCTCTTATACCCTAGTCCATCTTTATGTAGTGCAACAATTCTTTTATTCTGATCCTCAGAGAGTTATTTGCATTGAGGTGCCATGTTGAACTTCCAGTGACCAGTTTGAGAGAGTGAGAGCGATGACACCAAATTTAACACACCTGCTCCCCATTCACACCTGAGACCTTGTAACACTAACAAGTCACGTGACACGGGGGGGGGGGGGGGGTGGCTAATTGGGCCCAATTTGGACATTTTTACTTAGGGGTGTACTCACTTTTGTTGCCTGAGGTTTAGACATTAATGGCTGTGTTGAGTTATGTTGAGGGGACAGCAAATTTATACTGTTATACAAGCTGTACACTCACTACTTTACATTGTAGCAAAGTGTAATTTCTTCAGTGTTGTCACGTGAAAAGATATAATAAAATATTTACAAAAATGTGAGGGGTGTACTCACTTTTGTGAGATACTGTGTGTGTGATTTTTTTATATATATATATATATATATATATATATATATATATATATATATATAATATAATATAATGTGTGTGTGTATATAATTATACATTTTTGTTCTTTCTGCTATAAAACATATCCTATTATTATTATTATTATTTTTTTTTTTCTTTTTAAGCCAATTTTTTTCATAAACTTTGGCCAAAATGTATTCTGCTACATGTTTCTGATAAAAGAAAAAATCCCAATAAGTGTTTATTGATTGGTTTGCATGAAAGTTTTATAGCGCCTACAAACTATAGTGTATACACTGCATCTGGAAAGTATTCACAGCGCTTCACTTTTTCCACATTTTATGTTACAGCCTTATTCCAAAATGGAATACATTTATTAATTTCTTTAAAATTCTACAAACAATACCCCATTATGACAACGTGAAAGACGTTTTGAAATCTTTGCAAATTCATAAAAATAAAAAAACGAAAAAAATTCCACGCACATAAGTATTTGCAGTCTTTGCTCAATACTTTGTTGAAGCACCTTTGACACCAATTACAGCCTCAAGTCTTTTTGAGTGGGATGCTACAAGCTATTTTTGGGCAGTTTCTCCCATTCTTCTTTGCAGGAATGCTCAAGCTTCATCAAGTTGGATGGCGAGCATTGGTTCTCAGCCATTTTCAGATCTCCCCAGAGATGTTCAATCGGGTTCAAGTCTGGGCTCTCTTTCTGGGCCACTCAAGGACATTTACAGAGTTTCCCATAACCACTCCTTTATCTGGCTGTGTGCTTAGTGTCGTTGTCCTGTTGGACGATGAACCTTCGCCCCAGTTTGAGGTCCAGAGTGCTCTTTGAGTAGGTTTTCATCAAGGATGTCCCTGTACATTGCTGCAATCCACTTTCCCTCAATCCCCACTAGTCTCCCAGTTCCTGCCAATGAAAAACACCCCCACAGCATGATGCTGCCACCACCATGCTTCACTTTAGGGATGGTATTGGCCAGGTTATAAGTAGTGCCTGGTTTCCTCCAGACGTGATGCTTGCCATTCAGGTCAAAGAGTGTGCAATTCCTGTTTCATCAGATCAGAGAATTTTGTTTCTCATGGTCTGAGAGTCTTTCAGGTGCCTTTTGCGAACTCCAGGCGGGCTGTCATGTGCTTTTTACCAAGGAGTGGCTTCAATCTGGCCACTCTACCATACAGCCCTGATTGGTGGACTGCTGCAGAGATGGTGGTTTTTCTGGAATGCTCTCCTCCCTCTACAGAGAAACCCTGGAGCTCTGTCAGAGTGATTATCAGGTTCTTGGTCACCTCCCTGACTAAGGCCCTTCTCCCTCGATCGCTCAGTTTGGCTTTGTGGCCTGCTTAAGGAAGAGTCCCGGTGGTTCCAAACTTCTTCTTTTTTTAGATGATGAAGGCCACTGTGCTCATTGGGACCATCAATGCTGCAGAAATGTTTCTGTACCCTTCCCTAGACCTGTGCCTCGATACAATACTGTCTCAGAGGTCTGCAGACAATTCCTTGGACTTCATGGCTTGGTTTGAGCTCTGACATGCACTGTTAACTGTGGGATCTTATATAGACAGGTGTGTGCCTTTACAAATAATGTCCAATCAACTGAATTTACCACAGGTGGACTCCAAGTAAGTTGTAGAAACATTTCAAGGATGATCAGTGGAAACAGGATGCACCTTGGCTCAATTTTGAGTATCATGGCATATTTTTTATTTTTATACTACTAATGGCAGCTATCAATGACCTATACTGGGACAGCGATATTGCAGCAGTCAATCTGAAGCTAACCCACGCTGGGGGGAACTAACTAACTTCCACTGACATCACCAGGGACACTAATACAGTGATCAGTGCTAATAATATACATTGTATATACTGAATCAATTGGGAAAAAAATATATTAAATGGATCAGAATATACCAAACCCATTCTGAAAAAGAATCATTCTAACAAAACAAAAAAATGATTTACTAAATGAATAAATCCGAAATGAAACACATTTTTCCGTTGTGTGCATCTCTAATTTCCAATATTTTGCTGGGAAATTACTGTAGCTACATTCTTTTCTTTGGAGCTTCGAGCTACAAAACACTCGGGTGTAAATGGGTCTCTACTGCTCATGCAGTAATTGAATTTTGAGTAAATATTGTGTAGTTTGTAACTTTTTTTTTTTCAAGGCATATTCCCATATTAAATATCATATATCTTGTTTATGTCTTTTGTTCATGCTGCCTTATTAGGCTCTCTGTCAAGACTGCCAATATATATGTGTTTTTGCTTACTGCAAAACTATCCAATTATCACATGTAACTGTCAAATCTGTTGCATCAGCTGTAAAAATTGCATAGTGCATAATTGTACTTCATTTTGATGTAGAATAACATTACATCATCTCCCTCTTAAATAGAGTTTAAGATGGTGACATAACACTGCCAATTTTGATTGCAGGTTGCAAGCCGATTATATAAAGTCGCAAAATGAATGTAAGCAGTTTGCTGCTGAAGTTCGAAACACACACGAAAAATATAAACTTCTACTGGAGGAACTGCGTGGAGAGCTTTTAGAAAAAACCCGAGAAACGGAGGAGCTAAAGCTACAAGTAAGATCCGTGTGCCAAATAAAAGGGCTGATTTGTGTGCCTTCCATGCATTTTCTTGTGCTTTCTCATTCTGTTGTGTGTGTTTTTTCCCACTTGTTTCTGTAGCTAAAGCCCACATGAATTGAACAAGCACACCTGCAAGATTGCTGGTCTTCTGAGACTCCTTAAATCTTGGAGAGCTTGCTCTTGCTGTCATAGCAACACATGTGTCTTAGTCTGTGAAATATTTGTTTAGCCACACCCTTGCCTTAAACACATTGTTATTTTTATAGTGTAAAAAAATCTTGCATATTCTAATTCAATTGGAAATGTCAGTGCAAGCTAATTTAACCACTTGAGGACCGCCCCACGCAGATATACTGCAGCAGGGCAGCCCTCTAGCACTGATCACTGTATAGTGTCACTGGTCCCCAAAAAGTGTCACTTAAGCCCCGTACACACGTACGGGGCTTTAAAATATTTGTTGGCCAACACCAGAACGGCCTATTGTTCGCCAGTCAGTACAGAATTCGGCCGACAAACAGCCGATTAGCAAGACTGGGCATGCTCAGAAAAGAAAGTTAACCATCACATGACATCACTTCTGCAGTCGGCTGTTGTTGGCCGCCAAAATTCGGTACGTGTGTACGGGGCTTAAGTGTCAGATTTGTCTGCCGTAATGTCGCAGTCCCATTAAAAATCACTGATTGCCAACATTACCAGTAAAAAAAATGGATTTTTGTCTTTCCGTCAAATGTTTGAGGTTCACTGACAGACATAGCTTCAATTCTTCAGACCATTGGGTATTATACTGTTACTCTTCAGAAGTAGGACTAGGTGGACATCTTTTTGGTTACGCCCCTGGTGCAGTCCCAGAGGGTATACCATACCATCACTTCCTGCTGTAGGACTTCCAGTTTGTCACAAGCAGTGTCAGAAGAACAAATAACTCAACCCCAAAAGAGGGGCGGGTGCTGTGTCTGTCAGTGAACCTCAGAGAAAAGAATTTTACGGTAAGACAAAAATTCAGTTTTCTCTTTTGTTCACTGACAGACACAGCTTCAATTCTTTAGACCATTGGGATGTCCCAAAGCAGTGTCAACATGAGGGGTGGGAAAAAGCACAGCAAGCACATAATGCCCAACAAGGATAAACATAGCCAACCAGGTAACAACAGGAGCTCAGCTGGGAACAACTGGAGCTCACTAAATTTTCAGAAGCCTCCGCAACCACAGCCTGCAAAACTTTGCAGCCAAACTTCGCATCTGAAGGTGCAAGTATATCCACCTTATAAAACTTTATGAATATGTGTACAAACGACCAAGTAGCTGCCTTGCACACCTGAACCACTGATGCCTGATGACGGAAGGCCCAGGAGGCACTAAGCGCCCTCGTAGAATGCGCTTTAACAGGGAAAGGAGGAACCTGACCCTTAACGGAGTAGGCCTGCGCCACCGTCTGCCTGATCCACTTAGAAATGGTCACAGCAGATGCGGCCAGCCCCTACGAGGTCAATCCATAAGAACAAACAAAGAATCAGATTTCCTAATTGGTTCAGTCACCGCCAGGTAAACTCTTATCGCCCGAACTACATCTAAGGAATTTAGGGCAATTTCCTTAGGATGTTTAGGCTTGGGATATAGGGATGGTAGCACAATGTCTTGATTCAAATGAAACCCCGAGACAATCTTAGGAAGGAACGCCTGACAGGGTCGTAACACCATTTTGTCCCTATGAATCACTAAGTAAGGTGACCGACAGGAGAACGCAGCCAACTCCGACACGTGCGGAAGTAATAGCCACTAAAAAAGCCAGAGGAATTTCCCGAATGTTTTCAAAGGGAGGCTTTTGAAGCATCAACAGAACATAATTGAGATCCCACGGAGGTACCAGGAATCGCACCGGAGGAGCCAGATGGCGAACTCCCTGCACAAAAGTGTGAACCAAAGTCTTCGCCGCCAACGGCCTTTGGAAAAAAATAGTCAAGGCAGAAATCTGGACCTTGATGGTGCCCAGAGCTAAACGTTGATCTACACCCAATTGTAGAAACTCCCAACTGGCGAGACACAGAAAAGGAGCGAGGAGAAACACCCCCCCCCCCCCCCCGCGACTCACACCCAACTAATATACGCCTTCCAAACTCTATGATAAACCTTCCTGGAAGTAGATTTCCTAGCCTTCAACAGCGTAGGAATCACCGACTCCGACAGCCCTCTGTCTTTCAGCTCCTGGCTTTCAATAGTCACACCATTAAAGTCAGCGGCCGTAAAGCAGGATGGAAGATTGGTCACTCAGACAGAAGATCTTCCCTGAGAAGAAGTTTCCAAGGGACATCTGCTACCAGCCTCACCAGGCCTGCGTACCAAGACTGGCGAGACCAGTCTGGTGCCACCAGAATGACTGGAATCCCTTCTACCTCGATTCTGCATAGCAGTCTCGTCAGAAGTTTAAATCAGACGATACTGACTCCAAGGGGCCACCAGAGTGTCTGCGGTGTCGGCCAGAGGATCCAGAGACCTTGACATGAACCTCTGCACCTTCCTGTTGAGATGGGAAGCCAGCAGGACACATTTGATGGAAAACCTGCGTGTGAAGAGACCATTCTTCAACGTCTGCTGACTGAGATAGTCTGCTCCAATTCTCCACCGCCGGAATGTGCACAGCAGAGAGGGCTGGAACATATCGTTCTGCCCACCTCAAGATGCCGGCCACTTCCCATGCCACCAGGGCACTCTTTGTGTCCCTTGATGATTGACATATGCCACAGCCGTAGCATTGTCCAATTGTATCTGCACAGGGCACCCCTGCATACAATCAGTCCACTGAGACAGACAAAGTCTGATCACCCGAATTTCCAGGATGTTGATCGGCAGCCTGGACTCCTCCTGAGTCCAGACACCTTGGGATGAACACACTCCCAAGACACCTCCTCATCTGGACAGACTGGCATCCGTGGTGATTACAGTCCAATATAGGGGAAGAAAAGATTTTCCCAGACGAAGGGCCGGGGAGCGAAGCCACCAATGGAGAGACTCCCTCGAACCCCGACTCAACTGAATCAGACTGCCCAATGACAGCGGATCCTTGTTCCATTTGATCAGAATCTCCCTTTGCAAAGGTCTGGTGTGGAACTGCGCAAACGGAATCGCCTCGAATGTGGAGACCATGAGACCCAGCACTAGCATGCAAGTCCTGAGTGATGATCGATTTGTTGGACAACAGGAGCCAAACAGCCTGTCTGTAGCTTCAGCAGTTTTGTTTGAGGAAGAAACACCTGGGCTGATGCTGAATCCAGCGTCAGACCCAAGTAGTCCAGCTTTGTGGATGGAGACAGGGCTGATTTCTGAAAATTCAGTATCCACCCAAACTCTTGCAGAGTTCGCACTGTAACCTCCAAGTCGGCTTCTAGAGCAGAAGCAGATCGTCCAGGTAACCTAGTACCGCAATCCCCTTCTGCCGTAACAAGGCCAACACCGGGGCCAAAATCTTTGTAAACACTCGAGGAGTTGAGGCGCGACCAAAGAAGAAGAAAACGCTGATGCCCGACATATATCCGAATATGAAGGTAAGCGTCCTTGAGATCGATAGAAGCCATCAGATCTCTTTGATGAAGGAAAGCTAATACTGTGCGGATGGATTCCATCCGAAATTTCTGAACCCGCACATAAGGTTTCAGAGCACTTAAGGTTTCAGTCCTGCACTGCTCCGTAGAGGCCCTGTACCAGCTCTGGAGACAAGCGTAAGATGGAAGGAAAGAACCTTGCCGGATGCAAGGACCGAGACCCCGATCTTGTAACCAAACCGAATCAGTTCGTGAACCCATTTGTCCTGAATGAGCAAGGTCCACAGATCTGGAAAGAAGCGAAGCGTCCCCCTACCCCAGGCCATGGCTTTGCAACCTCACGAGGTGTTTCACTCGCTGGTCAGCCTCCGTCCAGTGGGGCTATGTCGTGGCCAACCTAGCGCGGAGCTAGTAGTTGGGTCGCGCTCGTAGGCCAGACTGGGAAGACCGTAAGGATCCTGAATATCCAGTGCGTCACCCAGTCCGGCTCTGATTGTAGTTCTCACAGGAACAGTTGATTTTACTTCACAAAGGAACAAAAATAATAAAGAAAAGGCAAAAAATTCAATTTAAAAAGAAAAAAATGCCAGGACTGCAGATCCCAGCAAAGAGCCAGGTCCTTACTCCTGACTAGGCAGAAAAAACTGGAAGTGCTACAGCAGGAAGTGATGGTATACCCTCTGGGACTGCCCCAGGGGCATATCCAAAAAGTTTTGCGCCTAGTCCTACTCTTGAAGAGTGACAGTATAATACCCAATGGTCTGAAGAATTGAAGCTGTGTCTGTCAATGAATGAAAGCGAAAATAAAAATTCCATAAATCTATCCCATAGTGAATAGGCGCTGATACATTTTTGGCACAAACCAATCAATATACACTTATTGGGATTTTTTTTTTTTTTTACCAAAAATATGTAGCGGAATATATACTGGCCTAAATTAATGAAGAAATTTTAGATTTTAAATTTTTTTTATTGGGTATGTTTTATAGCATAAAGTAAAAAATGTTGTTGTGTTTTTTTTTTTTTTTCAAAACTGTCGGTTTTTTTTTCTTGTTTGTTTTTATAGTGTAAAAAATAACAGCCACAAACGTAATCAAATACCACCAAAAGAAAGCTCTATTTGTGGGAAAAAAGGACATACATTTTATTTGGGTACAGCGTCGCATGTCTGCGCAATTGTCAGTTGAAAAAACGTAGTGCCGTATCACAAAAAAAAGGCCTGGTGGTATAACCTTCCGTCGCGGAAGTGGTTAATTTTTCAAAAAATTTATAATGAAAATAGTCTTGATGCTCTCTTAGTTACAGTACCTAAATAAATCATGTATTTTTCCTGGCACCCCCTGACCAACCTTAAATATAAATACTGACTTTTTAGTCCTTTCAGTCCAGTGCTGTCTTCCTCGCAGCTGATTCTTCCAACTGCTGCAGATTCCTGCCACCACCATCTTGGATTTAGGAGTCGGCTACGACTTCCTGTTGTTCTCCATTGCACATGTTCTAGATTGCGAGACTGGTCCTGCAGTCTTCTGGGACATGTTATGTTATCCCAGGAGGCTTCAGGTGGGGGTCAGATAAGATGGCTTTACAGACTTCTCTCTCAGTATGTCTCTATACTTCTTTATTTGTATAAGGGAGCAGAGACCATCCCTGCACAGAACAAAGTGGCTCCTCTTGAGTCCTGCCCTGTGTTCTCCCTTTTCATTTGTTGAAAACTATTTTCTCGAGTCGTCTTCCAGGACAGCCCATGAGACCTAGGGCTCCTCCTACCAGGACAGGAAACCCATTCAAATCAAATAAAAGGTGGTCCCCTGGTCCTCACCTTCAGTATTAATTTTTCCTCCGGACAGGGGGTAACATGTTCCTGGAACTGAAGCTCCTGGTCTCCTGGACTGTCCTTGAAGACTTGGATTAAGATGCATCTTCCTCTGCCCAAGTGCGGTACCCCTTAAGTGTGGCAATAGGGGCTGACCGCTGTCTCCTGTTCTCGTGGTCCACACGGGCAGGACCGTTGATGGGGTCAGTGGATCGCAGGGGGAGTCCTCTTCTGTTCCTGGCGGCGTCCTTGGAGCAGCACACGCTGTGTACCCGTGACACTGCCAAATTCATGCAGGGAGACGGCCTGCAAGTTTGAATTTGGTGCCACGAACATAGGGGGCGGAACTCCTGCGTCTTCTACCCTGACCTCGGGAGGTGGTACACGTGATTTCCGGCCAGTTGACGCACATCCGCGGGCGCCGTAAACAGTTCCAGTTTCCAAGGCACGAACAGGAGACGTCTGGGCGACCGGTGTGAGGTGAACCCAGCACACGCTGTGGACCACCAAACACAGCATGATGGATTCCACGGCAGCATCCGCTCAGTCGGTAGAAGCAGGCTCTGGCACCGGTACCTCCCAGGTAAGCGATAGGGGGTTTCCCTTTCTGCATATACCTGTTGGTGGTCTTTCTCCTTTTCCTTCAACTTCTAGATAATAGGGTCGGTAAAAGGGGGCACAATTTCTTTACCCTGTACACAAATGTGTGGGAGGGATTGTTTTGGGAGTCATAACTAATATGTATTTTTCTTGTTATAGACCAAGGCTCAGGACAAGGTCAAGGCGCAGCCCTCCAAAAAGAAATGTGCAGTTTGTGGAACCAAGCTAAGTTCCACTTGGAGCAAAACAGTGTGCCGCATATGTATAGAGCCTCAGTCATGAGTCTGAAACCAGCCTTAGCATCCACTTGTATAGCAAGTCATTTGGAGTTATGGCTTTCACAGATTCTAGCCCACCTATCAGCTGGAACGCCTAGGGATCAGATTGTTAAATCCTTTCCCCTTCTATTTCAGGCTATAGGGTTCTTGGCCGAAGCATCCGCTGAGTCGGTTAGAATGACAGCCAAGACCTCAGTTTTGGCAGATTCAGCCAGAAGAAGTCCTTGGCTTAAATCATGGTCAGGTGACTGTGCTTCTAAACTGCGCCTCTGTAGTCTCCCCTTTACAGGTGACCATCTCTTCGTCCCTGGACTGACAGAGGCTCTGGAACGTACTGCTGACAAAAATAAGTAATTTCCAGAAAAGAAAAAATACCCATATACCCGAAAAGTTTTTCGGGGTAGGGCAAACAGCAGGGGACACGTGAGGCTCAGTCCACATTCAAGAAACACTGGACTGGCCAAAAAGGTAGAGGTAGGGGGAGCATCTTGTTTAACCCTCCTCAGCACCCCACCAAACCACAATGACTTATTTCACAAAGTAGGGGGAAGATTGAGGGCCTTCCTCCCTCAGTGGAAGAAAATAACTTCAAGCCCTTTTATTCTGGACTTAATATCCACAGGGCACAGGTTGGAATTCAATTCCCAACCTTCAGAAAGGATATTGATTACCAAACTGCTCAGGGATCCAGCCAAAGCAGCTGCCCTAAGTCTCCAGATTGGAGACTTGTTAGATCAAAGGGTATTGATACCTGTTCCAAAAGAGGAACAGGGCAGAGGGTTTTACTCCCACATTTTTGTGATAAGAAAACCCTCGGGGAGTTATCGATTGATTTTTAAAATCTACGCAAATTAAATCTTTCGATAAAATACAAACATTTTCATATGGAATCAATACACTCCATAGGAAACTTGTTGTATCCAGAATGTTTCATGGCAACTCTGGACTTAAAGGATGCTTAGTTTCACATCCTTATTCACATGGCCTACCAGAAGTTCCTAAGACTAACAGTGAAGCTAGGACCAGAGGTCAGACATTATCAATTCCGGACGCTGCCCTTCGGGTTATCCTCAGCCCCTCGTATCTTTACCAAGGTTCTGGGGGAAGCTCTAGCTCCATTGAGACTAAAGTCCATCATGATCATCCCCTACCTGGACGATCTCCTGGTAGTGGCGGATTCAGACCACAAACTGAAGACAGACCTCCAAATAGTTCAGGAGTTCCTGGGGTCATTAGGATGGATGATCAACAAACAGAAATTGTGCCTAACACCCTCCCAAAGAGTGACTTATCTCGGATACGAGATTTCCTCTCTAGATCAAAAGATTTTTCTCCCGCAACTCAAGGTTTTAAAGATGTGTCAGATGGTAGCTTCTTTACAAACCAACCAGTGGGTCTCTCTAAGGGATATAACAAGAGTCATAGGTCTCATGACCTCCTGTTTTCCAGCTGTCCCTTGGGCACGGTACCAACAGCGTCCCCTTCAAAGATTCCTGTTAAGGAACTGGGACGGATTCCCAGATACCTTGGACATAAAGGTGAAAATTCCCACCAGGGTAAAAAGAGCCCTATGGTGGTGGAGATCACCTCTTTACCTTACAAAAGGGTTGAATTGGGTCATTCAGGTATCACTAAGAATTACTACAGACGCAAGCTCTTCCGGATGGGGGGGCACATCTCCAGAGCCAACTAGCTCAGGGAGAATGGTCCCCTGGAAGCACAGATCTCGTCGAATCAGAAGGAACTCATGGCAGTACACAAAATCCTTAGAGGTCTTTCAGATGGACATAAAGGGAAGTCATCTGCAGATTCGATCTGACAACATAGCAACGGTGGCATACCTCAACAAACAGGGAGGTACGCGAAGTCGGAGGTTACAGGGTATAGCCCAGAAAATATTCTCTTGGGCCGAGCTCAATCTTGCCTCCATTTCAGCCATTCATCTAAATGTATTAGCAGACCACCTCAGCCGCCACCAGGGGTGTCAGGACAATTGGTCCCTCAACCCAAAAGAATTAGCAAACATTGCAGTCGAGTGGGGCCTTCCAGAAGTGGACCTTTTTGCATCTCAAATGAACAGCAAAACAAAACTGTATTTTTCCCTGAACCAATGGGATCAGTCCCTGGTGGTCAATGCCTTTTGCACACCCTTGGTCTTTCAATCTCTGCTATGCCTTCCCTCCAGTCAAGTTAATCTCGGAGGTCCTCCAGAAATTCCTCCAGGAGGACACAGATCTGATTCTAATGGCTCCTTTTTGCCCCAAAAAAACATGGTTTTCACATCTACAGGCCCTAAGCACTAAACCTCCAATAGTCCTGCCCTGGAGACAGGACCTGTTGACTCAGGGTCCAGTGACCCATCCATACATCAGATCCTTAAACCTAACAGCTTGGTATCTGAAGAACAGATACTAAGTTCCCAAGGATTCTCAGACAAGGTAATTGAGACCTTGATCAATTGTCGAAAACCTGTCACAAGAGCTATATATTCCATGGTATGGAAAAAGTTTCACTCTTGGATGACTGAAAATCACAGGCCTTCTCCAGATGTACCATCTATTTTGGAATTTTTACAAGAGGGCGTCGATAAGGGCCTCTCCCTTAGTACTTTGAAGGTGCAGGCTGCTGCCATTAGCATTTTTCTTCAGTATTCCCTTCGGGAAAATCCCATTTATAGCTAGGTTCTTCAAGGCAATTGCACAGGCTAAGCCTCCAATGATTAGAACATGTCCAACTTGGAACCTATCTCTGGTCCTTCAAGCTTTGGTAACAGTCCCTTTCGAACCCTTGAAGGACTTAACAGAAAGACTACTCACTCTAAAAACTTCATTTTTAGTTGCAGTGACGTCAGCTAGAAGAGTTAGTGAACTGCAGGCCCTCTCAATTAGGGAGCCCTTTCTTATGATTTTTGAAAACCGAATAGTGTTTAAAAGCAATCCAGGGTTTTTACCTAAGGTAGCTACTTCCTTCCATAGAGCACAGGATATTGTACTACCTACTTTTTGTAGTTCTCCAAATAATGAAAAAGAGAAGAATTTTAGTTTTTTGGATGTCAGAAGAGCTCTTCTGACCTACCTGGAGGTGACTAAAACCTTTAGGAAATGTGATACCCTATTTGTGCTTTTCTCTGGTACACATAGGGGTGAAAAAGCTTCAAAAGCTACCATAGCTAGGTGGATAAAACAGACTATTACAGAAGCCTATATAGCAAAGATAGTGGTTCCACCATGTATCAACGCACATTCAACAAGGGTCTTGGGCCGAAAGGGCCGGTGCCTCACCAGAGCAGATCTGTAAGGCAGCTACCTGGTCTAACTTTTCGACCTTTGGTCGAAAGGTACTCCAGGCAGTAGTCCCTCCCTAGACTGGTAAGTTTCTTGCTCATCGTCTCATGGGCTGTCCTGGAAGACGACTCGAGAAAAGCAGAGTTAGACTTACCGGTAACTCCTTTTCTAATAGTCTTCCAGGACAGCCGGATTCCCACCCAGCGTTATCTTGTATTATGTATAATATATGTTTTACAGGATGTCCTACGGTTCTCGAGAATACTGAAGGTGAGGACCAGGGGACCGCCTTTTATTTGATTTGAATGGGTTTCCTGTCCTGGTAGGAGGAGCCCTAGGTCTCATGGGCTGTCCTAAAAGACTATTAGAAAAGGAGTTACTGGTAAGTCTAACTCTGCTTTTTTTTAAACGAGTAACAAATGGCTTTAATAAAAGCAAGAGAGGAGGAGGATTGGGTTGGAAATGAATCGCCCTATCATACACCCAATGCTTGGCAAATAATAATAATAATAAAAAAGTAAACATATACATTCTATGAAAATTATTAAAATGTATTAAAGTATAACTAAAGGCAAAAGGTTTTTGTTAGTTTTGGACAGAGTGGGGAGGAATTAGAATGCCAGTCAGGTTTTTAGTGCTGGCTGTGTCCCCTGTTAGGGATATTCACACTCTATATTTGTCATGTTTACCGTTATCATAGATATTGAAGTAAATCCGAAAATTTGGGTTGTCCTCAGAACAAGAATAGAGGAAAAACCACCCAATGGGGACACTAGTTTTAATGACAACCAGGGATTTCATCGCTTTGGGAGGATTTCTTCTCACTTCCTGTTTTGGCTATAGGACAGGAAATGAAGAGGACTCTCCCCAGTGGAAGACAGATGGCAAAATAAAAAATGACAAGGGTTATAACTTTCCCTTACTGTATCCAAAATGGGGGGAAAAAAATTTGACTTTAGTTCTACTTAAAGGACAATGCTATATTAAGATTTATTAAGCGAAAATACAATTGGCTAAATTGTTACAAGACCTATCGTTTTAAAGTGTGGGTGCATGCATAATTGTTATCTTGCATTTTGAGGGTGTTTACATAAAAAAAAAAAAATAAAAAAAAAAGGAAAAACATAAGATTGCTTTACAATTAAAAAGGTACAGTTTATTTACTAATAACTGTTCTTGTATCTTTGTGACATCTCAGGAATGTATTCATACTTAGCATGGATGCACTTACCATGAAAAAATATATCTGATGCTAGGTCCACTTTAGGGATTTCCTTCAGACTGGCCTAGATCTAGGCCTTTAATTCGGTTTGCTAAAGCTACACGTGACCACAATTCTTTTGATTACAAAATCTAGACGGGCTAAAGAGTCTTTGGTAATAGAATTCCTCAGAGTGGTGCTGATGATTCGCCCTCCCAGGAAAAAGTATTTCTTCAGTGGGACTTGTCCTGTTTTAACAACTTAGCCTCTTGTTTCAACGGAACAATGTTCCATAAAGGACCTAACTTATAAATATGTAAAGATGTTCCTCGTAGCTGTAAAAGGTGTTCCTTGTAGCTGTAGCCTCTGGTAGATGAGTTGCAGAACTACATGCCCAAGGAGCGTTGGAAAGATATACTTCATCTTTCTAGACTGAGTGAAACTTCAGCCATTGGACCATTTTGTTCCCAAGGTAGCAACATCTTTCTATATGTCAGAAAACTGGGCATGACCTAACCTATCCAGAAGTTCAAACTGGTACTTTGGGTACTTTGCATGAGCTTGATGTCTCCAGGACTCCAATAAAATATCTTTCTGCCACTGCTTCATTTAGAATGATCATTGGAGAGACTGTCATTTCAGCCGGGAGGAACAGAGGTAAAGAGGCCACTTCCAGAACGCTAGCCGTTGTATTGTTAAACTCATACAAAGTACTTATAGAGCAATGGGCCTGGATCTGCCTTCCATAGTCATTGTGCACTCTACAACAGCGATTGCAGCTTCCTGGGTGGCTCACTCCAGAGTTTCCATGTAATTAATTTGCACGACAGCCTTGTGGGCTTCATATCATACTTTCCTGAGGCGTTACCAGGTTGACCCAGGAGTCCTGTCCACTGTGGAATTTGGCAGACCAGCAATACAAGCTTCTGTCCTGCCCTTTTTAATAAAATAATTTTTTTGTGCATTAACGCACCCTGTCAGCTAGTAATCACTGATAATTTGCCTTCTAGGCACCAGGAAAGTGGAAAATTGTATCATACAGTATACTTACCGTAATCTTCCTTTCCTGGTGCCTGTTCATGTGGCTTGTTACCAAGAATACTGAGGTCCTTTTTAACCTTTTATTTTATTTTCTGCTATTCTCTGGTCCTGAGAAAGTGCTTTAGAGGCAGAGTTTTTTTAGAGCTAGGCAGCAGGAAAGCAAAATTATCTTAAGTATATGATACAATTTTCCCTGAATACACTCAGAAAAAATATAGTTGTTGCTTTTATTTTTTTGTAATAACTGCAGTCATATTAACCCCTTGGCGCTAGGTCCCGCTGGTTACATAATTGACAAACTCCTGATTGCAAGAAGCAATCAGGAGCTTTTCGTGAGCTTCTGGTCACTGTGCCGGGAGCACACAGGACGCACACTCTCAGCACCGCTCTATCGGCACTAATGCACATGAATATGCAGCCCCCTCTGTGCCAAGGCCCAGTCGCTGAGAGGCCTCGTATTTGTGTGCGGTTGGCACCTAGGGGTTAACAGACCAAAATGAATGCATTTCATATTTCCTTAAAGCAGAACTGAAGACAACATTTGTTTTGTCATCACTATTAAGTTTGCATGTGATTTTTCTCTTGCAGAGTACATAGAAAAAGCTAAAACCTGATTGGTTGCTGCCAATAAAAGCCATGCTTTTAATTTTTTTCTCAAGTGCATTCTTGGTTGCTGAGATCATACTTTTATAAAAAACAAATTGCACATCCTTGTTTACCGGTTAAATAACTTTTTTTTTTTATTTTAGGTGCTGTCGCCTCAGAAACTAGACCTATTAAAAATTCAAATTCAGCAAGACATAGAAGCTCCTATGCGACAACATTGTCAAAAATTGGCTGAAGTAAGTTATACCTTTTTAATTTTTGTTCTCCATTGAAAGAACTGGTTCAGCCTCCAGTGGAGCACCAGTTTTAAATAAGCAAAAGCAATAGAATAGGCATGGTTGGTATAAAGATAGAAACCTATTTTTTTATTTATTTAATGTTAAAGCAGAATTCTAGGAATTCAGTCACTGTCTAAAATCTGGCTCACTATAGTCCAACTAGGTACATGACACCTTGTGGGATTATCTATTATTTACACCTCACTGTTTTACTGAGCACCAGGAGTACAGCAATCACTTTACTCCTGGCATTTTGACAGGAGAGACACTGCTCTCTTATACAGCAGCACCTCTTCTCGCCCCTCCCCTCTACTGCCCATTCACAGGAGGCTTTGTGTTTTTTTAAATGGGTTCACATAATACAAAGCCCTCTTTAAATAGGCCAGAGGAGGGGAGGGACAGAGAGAAAAGCTGCATATGACTCTGCAGATTCAGGAGCTGAGACCCAAGGGTCTAGCGCCAGAGCACCGGAAGTATAGTGATAGCTGTACTCCAGGCGCTTAGTAAAAACAAAAATGTAATTAAAAAGATGAGCTCACAAGGTAACTGACATTTAGGAGGCTGCAGTTGGGCTTTAACCACTTGCCGACCGCCGCACGACTATCTACGGCGGCGGTCAGCCCCTCACAGGCAAAGTGACGTAGGTCTACGTCGCTCGCCTGTGAGGGTTTAGGGAGCGAGCGCCGCCGGAGGCGCGCTCCCGCTCCCGCGTGGTCACGGACCCCCCCGCGCGTGTGACCGGCGGACCCGATCGCCGCCGGCCACTCTGCGATCGGCGGGGGAGAGGGAGAAAGTCAGGCAGCTTGTGTAAACAAGCTGCCTGTCATTCTCCTCTCTGTATGAGAGCTGATCACATGGATCTACTATGTAGATCCATTGATCACTCTGCATACAGTTGAAGCCACAGCCAATCACAGTTAGAATCACGCCCCTAGGGACACACACAGCCCCTCCCTCTCAAATAAAGTTAACCCCTTCACTACCAGTGTATTTTTACAGTAACAGTGCATATATATAGCACTGATTACTGTAGAAATGTCACTGGTAACCCCAAAAGTGTCAAAAATGTCAGTCAAGGGTCCGATCTTTCCGCCGCAATGTCGCAGTACCGCAAAAAAAATCGCAGATCGCCGCCATTACGCGTTAAAAAAAAAAACAACAAAAATGACAAAAATCTTTCCCTTTGTTAGTAAACGCAATAACTTTTGCGCAAACCAATCAAAATACGCTTTTTGCGATTTTTTTTTACCAAACATAGGTAGCATAAAACAAATTGGCTGAAAATATTAAAAAATTTTGATTTTTACATTTTTTTTGGGGGAATTTCATATAAAAAAAAGGGAAAAATATTGCTATTTTTGCAAAATTTACGCTCTTTTTTTGTTTATAGCGCGTGATCAAAAAATCGCACAAGTGATCAAATACCGCCAAAAGAAAGCTCTGTTTGTGGGAAAAAAAGGACGCCAAATTCGTTTAGGTACAGCGTCGCACGACCGCGCAATTGTCCGTTAAAGTCACGCAGTGCCGAATCGCAAAATACCCTCTGGTCGTTTAGCAGCCAAATCCTCCGGGGCTTAAGTGGTTAAAGCGGAGTTCCACCCTGGATTTTTTTTTTTTTTTTTTAATACCCCCGGGACAGTCAGGGCTAGTGCATTCCACAATGGCTAGCCTCTGATCTGTCCCGGGTTGCACTTACCTGTTAGGACAAATACTTACCTTGCAAACATCTTGTCCAGCGCTGCCATCTCAGATGTGGGCAGCTTGAAGCCAGCGCGTCCTCTTCGGCGTCTTCTTCCGCCTTCTTTGGTCCCACGATGCCCTGCGCCGGCCCCGACGTCACTTCCGGGTCGCGCGCATCATCCCTCCACAGCTTCTGGGCATGCCCAGAAGCTGTTTAGAAGGGGATGACGCCCGCGACCCGGAACTGACGTCGGGGCCGGTGCAGGCGCAATGATTCCTGGGAGCTATGACGTCCAGCTCCCAGGAATCATTGCAGAGCCAGGAAGTGACGACGGGCCGCGGCCGAGGAAGGAGGAAGAAGGAAGTAAGGTAAGTATATTTTCTTCGCTACGAGGTAAGTAAAAAAAAAAATAAATATGCGATTATCCATTTCTTTTTCAGGTGACCCGGAGCGAGAAGATGGAGGTAAGTATAAAAATAGGGTGGAACTCCACTTTAAGCATTTATATCTTGAAATGGTTGTCACCTTTCCTTCTTATATGTCATGTTTTTTAATATAAATTGAGTGCCTTTTAACAGATTGGCCCACGGGATCTCTTAAACCTAGTACACATGGGCCAAATGTCCAGTGGCATTAGCTGGTTCAATAGAAACCGGCCGACATTCGGCCCATGTGTACTGCGTTCGGCCGGCTTCTGTTGAGGGGCATATCTGGAAAAGGTCTGCTGTTTGGCTCCCAATCAGTGCTCTCAGCCACTGTCAGAACACAATAGAACAGCAGGGGAGATCGCTGTACTAATGTTGGACAGTTAGTACAGCAGTTCCTCCGGTACTGTCAGTTTTTCTTCATTCAGCCCTGCTGGGTTAAATTAAAAAAACAAAAAACAAAAAAAAAACTACTAGTGTGTACTAGGTTCTAAGCCTGGTACACACAAATCTTTTTTTTCTGGTTGAATGAAAAAAAAAATGAACAGCTCCGGCCGGAGCCGCTGTTCTAACGATCCGACATTAGTACATCGATCTCCCCTGCTGAGCTGTTGTGTTCTGACAGGGAGACGGCTAGCCATTGGCTGAGAGTGCTGATCGGGAGTCGGTCGGCTGCTGGTTTTCCAGCATGCTCATTCTACCAACATCTGGCCGGTGTGTACTAGCCATTTCTCTCAGATTTCGCGGCAGCTCAACCTACATGGCAATGATGTTATGAGAGAATTTTAGTTCTTGCCTTTTTTAAAGTAAATTTATAGATCCTAATTTATTTTTCTTTAGTTTTGTATAAAAAGTAAGTGGGTTAGAACCCCTGTCAGCTTTTTTTTTTTTTTTTTTAAACTTAGGAATGTACTTAATTTTGTTGCCAGCAGTTTAGACATTAATGGCTGTGCGTTTGTTATTTTGAGAGTACAGCAAATTTACACTGTTATACAAGCTGTACACCCACTACTTTGTGGCAAAGTTGTCACATGAAAAGATATAATAAAATATTTACAAAAATGTACTCCCTTTTGTGAGATACTGTAAGTATTCACAGCCTTTGCCATGACACTCAAAACTTAGCTCAGGTGCATCCTATTTCCACTGGTCATCCTTGAGATGTTTCTACAACTTGATTGGAATCCACCTATGGTAAATTTAGTTGATTGGATATGATTTGGAAAGGCACACACCTATCTATATAAGGTCCTACAGTTAACTGTGCATGTAAGAGCAGAAACCAAGCTGAGACAGGATTGTATCGAGGTACAGATCTGGGGAAGGGTACAGAAAAATTACTGTAGCATTGAAAGTTCCAATGAGCACAGTGGCCTTCATCTTCCTGGAACCACCAGGACTCTTCCTAGAGTGGGTCGCCTGGCCAAACTGAGCGATAGGGGGAGAAGGGCCTTAGTCAGGGAGGTGACCAAGAACCCGATGGTTACTCTGACAGAGCTCCAGCATTTCTCTGTGGAGAGAGGAGAATCTTCCAGAAAAACAACAATCTCTGCAGCACTTCACTACTCAGGCCTGTAAGGTGGCCAGACGGAAACCAATGCTCAGTAAAAGGCGCATGACCGCCCATATTGAGTTTGCCAAAAGGCACCTGAAGGACTCAGACCATGAGAAACAAAATTCTCTGGTCTGATGAAACAAAGATTGAACTATTTGGCCTGAATGGCAAGTGTCATTACCTGGCCAATACCATCCCTACAGTGAAGCCTGGTGGTGGCAGCATCCGTAACTGGGCTGACTAATCAGGATTGAGGGAAAGATGAATGCAGAAATGTTCAGAGACATCCTTAATGAAAACCTGCTCCAGAGTGCTCTGAACGTTAGTCTGGGGTGAAGGTTTATCTTTTAACAGGACAACACCCCTAAGCACACAGCCAAGATAACAAAGGAATGGCTACGGGACACCTCTGTGAATGTCCTTGAGTGGCCCAGACTTGAACCCGGTTGAGCATCTCTGGAGAGATCTGAAAATGGCTGTGCACCGATGCTCCTCATCCAACCTGATGTAGCTTGAAAGGCCCTGCAAAGAAGAATGGGAGAAACTTCCCAAAAATAGGTTTGCCAAGCTTGTAGCATCATAAATAAAAAGATTTGAGGCAGTAATTGATGCCAAAGGCGCTTCAACAAAGTATTGAGCAAAGGCTGTGAATACTTATGTACATGTGATTTTTTTTTTTTTTTCTCTTTCGTTCCTTGACGGACACAGCTCCTTATTCTTCTTAACCATTGGGTTATACTGCCCCTTACAAGAATAAAACACTAGGAAGGAAAAAGCTTCAATACGCATATGGGCAGTCCCAGGGGGTATACTCCCACTCTCAGCTATAGGCACTAGTCTGGAGTAAGCACCTAGTTCCTTACTGGGATCTCTGGTCCTGGCGATTTTTTTTTTTTTTTTCTTTTTCTTTTTAAATGGAATTTTTTCCTATCTTTGTTATTTTTTTGTTCCTGTGAGAATCTACATTCAATTGTTAAACTGAAACTGAGCGACGGACTGGATAATCTAGATCCAGAGGATCCCCCCCAGTCTTGCCAGCAAGCAAGGGCAGGCCTCAGCTCTGCAATAGATTGGCCTGCGACAAAGCCCCATTGGACAGGGGCTGGCCTGCGAGTTAAACGTCTCGCGAGGGCGCATACGACCTGGCCTCAGGTCTGAGTCGCAGTGTTCCTCCTGGCCGACAGCCACCCACATTCTAATGGTGCGGTGGTCTGTCCGGAGCAGTGCCCACTCTGTTCCTGGTATGGTAAGTAGCTGTCCCCCCCCTCTACTCCTGGAGGGTTTTGGGGTGGAGGTGGTCCCATCCCTGGGACAGTGGGACCCCCAAGTTCCCCTCCTTCCCTCCCAGCCCCTCTAAACATTCTGTGGTCACTGTGGGGCTTAAGGCCCCCCCTCCCTGGGTGAGTTTATGAGCTGGCTTTTGCCACATGCTCTAAAGGGGAGCTTGTTGGAGTTGCTGTTGACCGTATTTTTCCTGGTGCGCATTGGAGGGTTGAGCAGGGTTCCCTGCCACCCTAGGGGGTTGAGCAGGGTTCCCTGCCACCCCGGGGGTTGGTGACTAGGGCAGGGATGTCCTCTGGGCTCCCTGCTGTGGCTGTTGGGCTGGGGGAGCGGATGGTTTAGCATCCACGGGTCTGCACCTCACGCGGCTGGATCCAGGCCACAAATTGCGGCCGGATCCGGCCAAAAATTTAAGCTGGGGCTTTGCGGCCTAGTGGTTGGAAACTATGTGGGGCGGCCACTGTGAGGGTGACTTAAGCCACTGCCTCCCTTTTGGGCATCCGCCTTTCCCTCTGCTGCCCCTGGGTGGTCGGCTTCGCTGGAGCTCGCGTCCAGGCGGCTGGGCGCCCACAAAAGTTCAGGCTGCGGCCTAATAGGCCATGCGGCTGAGTCTGGCGCCTCCGTTGGGGGGCGCCCCCAGTGAGTTTGGTTGAAGCCCCCACTCTTCCTTTGGGCATCTGCTGGACTGGGATCGATGCATTTGCGGCTAGGCCATGCGATCAGCTTGGTGTGTCCCTTGGAAGGGGTGGCGCTGTGGGGGCAGTTCATTTTTGATGACAGCCTTGCTGCCATTATTATGTGGGGCACCTGCCCCTTTTTAGCACTGCGGGACCATCAGGGTACCCTGTCTGCGCGTCCCCGTCACGGCAGGCAACACCCCTTTCAAGGGGGCTATTTCCTATTATACGGGCCTCTCTGGAGGGACACGGAGGGCAACCCATAGTCCCCTTTTTTGCTGGGTCCAGTAGGTGGTCCATTGGTGGGCCCTCGGTCGGCTTTCCCTTTGCGGGATCGCAGTCGGTGGCCCTCCCCTGATTGTTACATCAGATCCTGAAATTGTTTTGGCCGCCACAGATGTAAGTCACCCTGCTGGGTACTCAGATAGCGAGGATGATTCCTCCTGCTCCTTTAGCTGCGCATGAAAATGCGCTGGTGGATGCACTGTTTGTGTCAATGTGTGAAATTTTAAAAATGGAGGTTGTGGCTGATGCCGCGTTGGAGGTGCCGGTCCCTTTCGGCACCCACAGGCTCTCCAAAGCGACAAGGGTTTTCTCCTTTCCACTTACTTTGACAACATTGTCACAAAACAGTGGGGTTGTCCAAAACGCAGTGGTTCCTAAGCATTTTTGCCTGGCGGTATCTTTTGAGGATTAACTGCTTTATGCTGCTGACTCGTCGGTTTCTATTTTGAATAAAGCTACCTTCATTCCAGTTGAGGAGTCCCCGGCCTTTACAGTTCCAGCTGATAGGAGGGTGGAGGCTCTGGCCTGCCATATATTCACTGTGGTTGGTTCGGCACTTAGGCCGGTATTTAATATTGCCCTGGTGTCGCAAACTGACCGAGTGGGCTAAACTTTTACGCCGGGACCTGGAGAGGAAACAGCTTCCCCCCTATCTTGCGGAGCTGGTGGATCAGTTGATCCAGGGGCTACAGTTTATCTGTAATGCTTCTTTGGATTTCTAGGCTGTCTTTATCAGCAGTGGTCCTTCGGTATATTTTCAGGCTGAAATGCTGGTCTGCAAATCGGACTATTAAAAAGGCCTTATCTGATCTTCCCCTTTTAGGGGTTCGACTGTATGGGGCTTCCTTGGATGACACTGTTAAGGGTCTCACAGGGGGGGAAGAGTACTCCTTCTTCCGCCAGCTACCAAAGGAAAAGAGCCACATCGTAGATGTGGGCCATTCTCCTCGGCTCATGAGAGTTTTTTCGTCCCAGCGGAGGTTCCAAGAGGACCTGGTCTGGCAAGCCACGAGCAGGCTCCTCCAGACCTGCGGACAAGGCTGCCTCTGCATGAAGGGGCCCCTGACCCGTATCTGGAGTGGGGGGGCGTCTTCGCTGGTTTCTGGATCCATGGACCTCCCTGGTACAGGACGAGTGGGTCCATGAAGTTATTCGGTCAGGCTACAAGATCGAGTTAGGTCTTATCCTCCAAAAAGTTTCTCCCTTTCCACCCTGCCCTTGTCCCCAGATTGCTTACAGGGTCTCTTTGGGGCAGTGCAAGACTTGTTACTTTAAGGGGTGATTGTTCCGTCTTGACTTCAGAATTTTTTCAGGGGTTTTTACTCAAACCTCTTTACGGTTCCCAGAAATGAAGGCAAGGTGCGTCTGGAGGGACACACTCCCTCCTTGTCCTCGTTGGGGAATATTTATAAAGCAGTGAATCTAATATTTACAAACCTTCACTACAGTTGAATCTTCCAGGTGCATGTGTTTTGAATGACAGTGATTTTATTTACCACCATGGATTGTTTGGTAAGGCCTTGTTCACATGGGGCGTACTACAGCGTGCGCTCATGCGAGAGCCAATCTTTACCCACACAGGTATTCCATGCATCCCTGTGAAAGTAGTCGCACTAATGTTGGGACGCAGCTGCTGCCTCCAATTTGAGGGTACACAGCCACGAACGCAGCCAGTGTGGGTTCAGGGACATGCACCCGCCCAGAGAGGTCAGACTAGGAGCAGCGGCTATGTTCTTGCAGCTGCTGTGTCCCAATTAACATCAATGGGACTGCTGGCAAAACATCTGTGCATCCCCTTGCTGGTAAACGCAGCCTTGCACGGGTGTATTCTCTAGTACGCCCCATGTGAATGAGGCCTAAAAGTCACCTTCGCTGCTTTATAAATAAGACCATATGGGTTTCGTTTAGCCATGCAGTGCTCTGCTTTCTTATTGGAGATGCTTTATAAACTGAGTGTAATGGATGCTCTAAATGTTACATATCTATTTGTAACATAACTGAGATATATAAAGTCTTAATGTACATAAAAGTAGAAAACATCTAAACTGTATATTGCAGTTGAAGATAATAGAACTTCTTGTCTTCAATATTTATAAATATTTTGATTAAAACTAGATTTCTGAGACTGATCGTGAATTCATTTTCTAGGATGCTGAAAAATATCGCGGAGACTTCAACAGACTGCGTTATGAAACAAGTATTCTAGCAGCTCAGATTGAGCAACAAAAAGAAGAGCAGGCACGTGTCTTAGCAGAGCAGAAGATCAAGTATGAAGCTGAGGTATGATAATATGTTAATAAAAACAGATGGTTCTGCTCAATAACCTGTAGAGAGAAAGAATATTAATGAATTATTAAAAGCCTTTTCATTTATTTATAATTAGTTAATGCTGATGAACTTGCATAGATATTTGAAAATTCTATTACATGTAAGATGGATATATGAACCTATTTTTATTTGAAATAAGAAACCAAAAACATACAATAGGAGACCTTGTAGAGTGAAAAGATTGATTGGTTGGCATGACAAATGCCTCCTGAGCCAGTGGTACAACTGCATTTATGACAAAACAAAGGATTCCCTTATCCACACAGTAAGAGATCATCAGTTCTTGGTCATAGAGAGCTGTTATCACAAGGACATGACAGCTAAAAGGAACTTCATGACATGAAATAAATACAAAACAGGATTCAAAAAGATTACTGGATATGCCCACTTTAGGCTACAGTTTGCTTACTGTTTCTCCTGTCTATGAAATATGAACTTATTTTTGTGAGACTGTTTTGAGCTCCATTTTTCTGTGGCCTCCAACTGGCCATGCTTCCCAGACTTTTAGTGTAGTGGATTGAATCTTAATTTTAACCTTAAAATAGGAACTGAACTCTGGAACCTATGCCCAAAAAAACTCTGGCAGAGGGCAAAAGACTAGTCACCTGTATTACCTGTGATTTTGTCTCACTTTGACTTTTTCCTCTGTGTAGAGGTGGCCAGTCATCTGGTAGAGGCAGGGCTCTTTCTTTTAGGAGTGACATCACCAAATCTCATCCCAATTCTCCTGAGGTTAGCAGCCAGATCTCACACTGCAGATGTACAGCTATGAGGCTTTGTTTTCACAGGGGTGTCTGTCTAGGCACCCTTCCATGCAAGGAATTGCACTGCAGGTTTTATTTTTTTAGGAGGAATTCCATACAAAATTATTATCAGGGTACTGCTTAGAGACATGTACCATATCTAAATTTTCCCTTTAATATAGCAAATATTTACTTTTTACATTCAGTTCAATTTTAGGATAGCACACATTTTAACAATTGCCTTTAGATTTGGCAGAAACTGTGTAATGCAAGGACCTACCTTTTTTTTTAATAATCAATTCAATTTATTTAGTCAGGTAATGCTTGTAATTGGTAAATTGAAAGGAGATTGTACAGTATTTTCTTTGTTCAGTAATTGCTTAAAGTGGTTGTAAAAGTTCACACAAGTTACTAGCCTGAGGTAATCCAGAGATTAAACAAATCCTCCCACATAAACTGTACCAGTTTATCTTCAGCCCTCTCTTCTCTACAGCCATTTAGAATAAATAATTTATACAGTATTTCTCAGCTCCAGAAAGCAGGGAGCAAGAATCTGAGGTCTCACACCCTACACCGCATAGAGCAGGGAGCTGAGGGTAATCTGAGATCTGAGTGAAGGGGAAGAACACACCTCCCTCTAAACAATCTCCTAGGGAAATATGCAGTGCTGAGGCTGTCAATCACCTGCTGTGTGCTTGAGGGGGAAGGGGCAGTCTTCTAGGATTGTGGTGTCCACATAGACTGTCAGAAGTGACTCATGCAGATAGTAGAGGAATGAGAGAGGAGACCGAAATCACGTATGTATTTTCTGCATTTAATTGTTGGCACATTAAAGTAGAACTTAAGGCATTTTTTTTCCATTTTGGATAGACTAAGGGAGGGTTAAAACCCATGTCAGGTTTTTGACATCTGTGTCCTATTGGGGAGATTTTATTTTCCCTTTCTACCTCATTGCCACAACAGGATGTAAGAGAAAAGCTCTCCTAAGTGAGGGAATCCCTGGTTGTCCCCAGGACTCTTGTCCCTATTGGTATATTTTCCTTTTATTACTGTTTTGGGGACAACCCGCAATTTGTGATTTTCTTTCAGTGATAATGGTAAATTGGACAAATAGAGAGGGTGAATCTTCCTAAAGGGAACACACATAACAATAAAAATTTGACAGGTGTTCTAATCCCTCTCCACTCTATACAAAGCTAAAAAAAAATGCCTTTAATTATAAGCACACATTTACAGACTACATAGAACCAGTGACTCCAGTCTGTCTTCGAAGAGGTTTTACAGCCTTTACCCCTACTAGGGGTCACAGAGTGTTTTATAATTTAAAGCATGTAATGTAGTAAGGCGCAGCACTGTTTAATTTCTATTCTGCTAGTAAAAAAAAGTTGTTAAAAATGCTCTAAAATGTGTCCAATTCATGTTTTGATGCTTCAGTTCTATGTCCATTGGATACTATTTCAGATTGTTATATTGTAATTTGTTTATATTGCTTTAAAATTGAGCTCTATCTATGAGTAGTTTGTGTGAGTTTCTGTGTATTTTTTTTTTTTTTTTTAAACCCTAGCTATACATAGTGGAATTAAAGCACATTAGAATGCTAAGTAAGCCTGGGTGTTTGGGTATGATAGAACTTATATTGTATGTTTAATGATTCTTGTAGGTCTCACAGCTGGAAAAAGATAAAGAGGAGCTTCATAATCAGATAATCAGCATTGATCCCACAAGAGATAGCAAACGCGTGGAGGCTCTCTTAGCAGAAAAAGTCCAATTATGCCAAACTATAAAAGATTTAAGAGCTGAGGTGACAGAACTTCGAGCATCAAGAGACCATTATGGATCACAAGCTGAAAATGTACAGAGATCGCAAAAGCAGCTGTTTAGTGAGACCCAGGCAACTATCCGATCCCTTGAGGTAAATTTCATTGGACTATTAAGTTGATTTTGTTAACATTGTATGATGATACACTAATATTTATTCAGTGTTTATTCATTTTTGTCAAAGTGTCAGATACTTGTGATACACATAGGGATATGCACAGGAAAGGATTTAGTGCCAGGTATATTTATTGAAAAATTAAAATAATATCCACCCACATGATAAATATCCAGAGGCATACACAGGATCCACACTGCAGCACAACCAGAGAACTAGATGCAGAAAAACAGAAAGCCGAGAAGCTGGCACTGGTGTGCTATACCCGCTCAACTGTCAAGGAAGCAGCGATTGCAGAGTCTACTTACACATGTGGATAAGGAAAGTTAGTGGAGCTGACGGGTAACACTTTTCAGGGACCTTTCTCAAGTGTAACTCCTGCAAATTACACAGCAGTTTTATTCGGAGACCCTGATGAAATACAATGCTCAGAGAAACATCATAATTCTACAGGCTAAATTAAAACCAATGTAACTGGACAGCACATACTCCAACAATGTCAGGTATGGTAATTTCACTGTATTTTTTCAAAACAATTGTATATTAAAACCAGTGGTAATGCTGTAATACCGGATTATACCAGCAGAGGGAGTATCATGTGTCTAATGTTGGACAATACACTGTATCAATTGAAATATAAACAAACTAAATTGCGCCAATTAGGTAAAACTAACTGATATGCTTATTTTAGTCCCGGTTCACACTTCTGTGATGCGGGAACACTGCGAATATGCAGCGTGTTCCCGCATCGCATCCGCACCCCTGGCAGTTCACACTGCTATATGCGATACGCAGGGGGTATCAATTAAAAGTTAACGACACCCCCAGTTGAGATCGCATATCGCAGTGCGATCTGCAAGTTCGCACAGAATCGGATCGCACTAGTGTGAACCACCATGCGATCCGATTCTGCTGCGGATACAAAAAAGGGTCAGGTGCGTGTTTAGTGCGATTGCGGTGCGAATTCAGCCATACAAACTGTATGGCTGAAATTTGCACCGCAGAAAGACCGGTCTGCATGTAATTTAGGAGCAGTGCGCTCTGAATTACATGCGATCTCTGTGATCGCACTAATGTGAACCGGCACTTATACACTGTACAGTACAAGCAAATCAGTTTGTTTCATGCATCATATTGCATAGTGTGTTATTTTGCATTGTATTGCACTGTAATGCATGCAAGTCAGGGTGTTTAAAACTTTTAATAAATTAAAAATGTCTATAGGACTGAAGATTTCCTTATGTTTCTCCAAGGCCTGCAAGTTTAAAATGCAAATGCCGGATCCTGGATCTGCCTACACTTCCAAGTCCTTCAGTTCCACAAGCAAGCCTTCCTCTCAGTAAGGGGATGCCCCCACTTTTAGAAGTGCCATGTCGTCAAGCTTGTCACTGTTAACACAGAAATTGGCAGACCTCAACACTGCTCTGGAGCAACCATTTCTTACAGGGGGTCACTGTCGCTGTCCAAGAGAAAGAATGATACCACAATTTCTGTTCAAACCTGTTCACTGTTTCCAAGGCAGGAGAAGGCATCCTCCCTATGCCATATTACATGTGGTTTCTGGGTTTATTGTTGGCTTCCTGGAAGGCAGTTCTCTATGCCTAATTCCACTAGAGACTGTTAGAACTCCACATTCTGGCTGTGTGGGACAAGAGACCTCATCCTTTTGGACTTTTATGGTGGGTCACAAATTCAGCACTGAAGTTCAGAAAGTTTTATCTCTTATTGGTTTGGAAGGTTCCCATGATGGAGAGTCAGTTGACTCTGCAACACTGCATCTCTCGACTGGAAGCTTATACAACCCAGATTCAGTTAGGCAAGGCCACATCAGTAGCACACAGCATCCATCAAAGAGGAACCAAAATTCTTAAAGCTCAAAGCGAAGCTGACCAAATTCTGGCTTGGGAAAAACCTCACAATTTTGGCTTAGTCCATCGTGCACTTTTGGAGCCTCGACAATTGGCAGGCAGATTTTCTCAGTCGTTAACGTCTGGACTCCGGTTTTTTTTTCACCCCAAGGTGTTTCAGGACCCCTTTTGCAGGTGGTAGATGTTAGACATGGACTCCTGGGATTCCAATTTCAACAACAAACTGACCAGATATTTCTCCTAGTGACTGGTGACACCCTGGAATCAGTTCAACCTGAAGTTCCTTCCTCGTCTGCTCTGCAGAATTAAGATTGAGGGTGTTCCAGTGATTCTCTATGCAGCAAACAGGCACAAAAGGATGTGGTACTCAAACCATATTGTACTCAAACCACATTGTAATGCTGGCAGTCTTTTTGTGGTCACTGCTTCTTTAGTTGTTGTAGCCCAGGTTCAAAAAAGACTGTTAGATTCAGTTATCTTTACACTCTTGAAGCCTGGAAAATGAACTTCTTCATGGGTACGAGTCCTGTTTTTTTCCTCAGACTGGTCTGGATGAGTGTTTGGCTTTAAATACAATCAAGGGATCAAATCTTGGCCTTAGTGGTTCTTTTTCAGAGACCACTTGCCCTCTCACTTCTTAAGAAGGCCTTTGTGCAGGTTATTGCCCATTTGTTCCTCCTGTGCATTCCACTGTTATTCCATGTAATTTCAACTTAGTTCTGTCAGTTTTTCTAATGCCCCCCCCCTTTGAACTTAATGGATATTTAGTTCGCTATCCATTTTGAAAATTTTCCTTTCTCTTTGCCGCCACTTTGTGAGGAGAGTTTCTGAATTGGCAGCCTTATCCTGCTTTGAACCCTATCTTTTGTTACAAAAAGACAATGTGATTCTGAGGCTCAAAGCCACTTTTCTCCGCAAGGTTGATTTTTCCTTCAACTCTAATCAGGAAGTTACTCTACCATTTCTTTTTCGTGCTCAGAAACATCCTTAAGAGATTTTCCTCTATCATCTCAATGTGGTATTTGCTGTTCAAGTTTATCTCTCAGCTTCCTTACAACAGTCACTCTCAGTTTTTCATTCCAAAAGGTTTTACCATTGCTAGGTGGGCTCGACAACGTATCATTCAAATCTGTTCTCTAAGACAGGGTTTGTCCCTTTCCCATTATGGCACACTTCATTACGTCAGTTTGTGCCTCTTCAGGGTTAGTATAAGGTGTCTGTTCCTTGCAAAATTAAGGCTGCCATCTGGTTTTCTTTTTTTACACGCTTTTAAAAAGTGTTTCTTTAAAAAATAATAAACACATCATACTTAATGTTTTTGCACAGAGCAGCCCTGATCCTCCTCTTGTCGGGGGGGGGGGTCCCCCGCTGGCATTTCTTGCCCCTCCTTCTTGCTGATTGCCCCCTGAGGGCACTCGTTCGTGCTCCCTTCTGAGTGCACACAGCGTGGTTCAGTCCTGCCCCCTGCTTCCCCCCTTACTGGCTGCGATTGACAGCACATACCTGGTTGGTGAGCCTGACATGCAGAGGAAGGCCTCTCGTACATCTTCGGCTCGAGGGCGACTGATGGTGAGACTGTAACCACTAAAGCACGGCGAGGGAAGAACGCCTGTTATCAGTCCAGCAGTCTGCACTGGTAGTAGCCGATGAGTCACAGAAGGCAAGCCAGAAGCAGCTGACAACAGGCAGAAGGCAGCAGGAAGATGTAGCAGCAAGACGGCAGAATGCAGGCAGACTGGCTCGGATCTTGGCTGGTGACAGACTGTGGATGCCCAGCAGGAGCCCAAAGATGAGAAGGTCGGTAACGGGCGGGCAGATCAGGCATAGACGGCAGACCGCAGAATAATCAGGTCACAAGTATTTTGGCAACGGGTGAAGGATCAAACAGGAGCAGCAAGCAGAAGCAGAATCCGGGGTCAAGCCAGGGATCAAGGCAGGTAGCAGACAGGAGTAGTTGGGAGCAAGCCGGGTCAAGATCAGGGGTCAAACACAGGATCTAGGAACACACTCACAGAACGCTGTAGACCAAACCACAATTAGCCAATGCAGAAGCACTGTTTAAATAGGCAGTTTGGCGCCAGTATTGGTGACAGGTGCATGCTCGCGAATGCGCATTGTAAACCTCTTTTTGGCCAGTTCTCGACTGGCGCATGCGCTTATCTGTGCACCTAGAAACTGCACCTGCGCTATGGCGGAGCCTTTTCTGACACAATGGCTCCTGCCAATCAGGATAGAGAGCCCCCACCCAGTTGAGCTTTCTTTTTTTATTAAATCACAGTTCGCAACGGATTCTTATTTTCTAGACTTCTGTTCTGGCACTGACAGCTTGGTCTCCAGATGTCACCCATTGCAAGGAAAAGGACCCGAGCTTGCCCACCCAGTTGGTGGCTGCATACAAGATCCAAAACCTCCCACTGTAAAGGTGTTAAAGGTATTGCATTTCTCTGGAGCCCTCCTCTGTCTGTAAGCCTATAGCAAGATCAACAGCAAATATTTTAGTATAGTCTGTAATGAAATTCAGTAAACATTACTGCTACAGATTAGAATGTTTTCTCGTAATTGGTCCTCTGCATTTTGCAGGTGAATCACCTGAGTAAAGGTGAACAGTTTGATGTATTTGTCCCACAGTATTTGAATGCTGTTGTTGTGTGAGTTTACACTTTTATGCCTATTTATCCTTTCTAGGCAGAGAAGCAGTCTTTGAAGCTGAGCCTTGAACGGCTGGAAAATGAGCTTCAATCGACTATAGAACAAAATGACATTTTAAATAAGAAACTGCTGGAAGCTGAGAGAAAGGCTTATACACTCAATAGCAAAGTAAGTAATGAATTATTTCCAATAAAAATTTGGATGTTTAAAGTTTGTGTTTAGATAACAGCCTAAACACATTCACAGTTTTTTGGACAAAAAGATCCATCTTTGTTACATTTCAATAGCAAATAACCTGACTTTTTGCCAGGAACACGGCCTGTTGTTATTAGAGGCCTTCAGTGTATGGCTGAGAAGTAAGTAACATACCTGGGAACTATTGAATGCCTGTGAATAGGAACAGATTAGGGGGTAGAGCAGTGCAGGGGTCAGGTGTGTCATGTATAGAGTGCAGGAGTCTGGTATATGTAACATATACAGTTTAGAAGTCAGAAGTACTGTAGATACAGCCCAGCTTACAGCATTACCTTTGATTATCGCATATTGATACACTGCAGATACAATGCAGATACACATCTGCATACTTTTACCTGGTAACTGATACAATTCCCCCAGCCTGGGAGTGTGGGACTGGGGGGGGGGGGGGGTGCTGAATGGGGCTAGTGCAAAGATTGAGTGTGAGGAGATTCAAAATGGGGTGTGCAACGCAAGTTGTGGATGTGACCAAAAGTTCTAAAAGGCTGTTACCTATAGAGCCAATTATAACGCTGATGCTTGAAATAATGGAAAACTGATGAAAAAAATGCTTTCCTTTTATAAACCAACTATAAAACTGTTGTTACCCATAGCAACCAATAAAAAAAACTAGTAAAAAGCTATTTAAAAAAATGAACATCAAGTTCTTTCTTTCAACACAGCAGGCAACCACATTCCCAAAACTGTCCCTGCCCATCCCTCAGACTCACACAGCTTAGAGTATAAATCCCTGCTTGTTCTCCCAGCCCCTACCTCTATCCATAGATATTCATATCCTTTGTCAACAACCTTGATTGTGCACTCATAGAACTGTAGCTTGGATGCGCTTTCCACATCTGCAGAGTGCACAGTCAAAGTTTTTCAGTCCAAATGGTACAAGGAGTTCTTTGTAATTCTTACCTTGTATATTCCTTTACTTCTGGTTTTTGGCTCCTCATACCTCAGCTCTCAACAAAGACTTCTCTCCCACCCTAGGCATTGCACTGCACCTTCACATTCACAGGACTGCTGGGTGCCAAGAACTGCTGTCTCCATAGCTGCGGTGACAGCGGCTCTCCTCTTTGCCCCACTTCTCTTCTTCCTGCTTCTCAGCTGGCCTGCAAAGTGCATCAGCCCCTCCTCTGAATTGGGTATCAGCAAAGCCGATATATCGAGGGCCAATATGCACTTTCCCTGATATATCGGAATCGGCCACCAAGTTGACCCGATATTGCCAATATTTCGGGAAAGTGCTTGTACCAGAGTGATGCCTGCAGCTAGAGGCATCACCCCGGTACCGGCGTCCATAGCGGACGGTCGGCTGTCTTGTAACGACAACCGATGCCTTCCGCGGCTCGCCTGGGTCTCCCGTCCCACCGCCTGCACGGCTGCCGAAGACCCAATCAAAGCCGCATTCGGCTCTGATTGGGTCTCCATATAAAAACCTGGAAGTGATGTCATGACATCACTTCCGGGTACTGGCGCCAGATTCATAAAATGACAGCATTCAAAACAGTCAAACTTGGAGTTTTGAATGCTTTTAAGTGCAGAGGAGGGGTTTGGGGTCTTTTAGACCCCCAGATCCCTCCACAAGAATACCTGTCAAAAAAATTTTTTTCAAATGTACGAAAATATCGGCCCGTATCGGCAGATACCGATATGCATTGACCAAAATATCGGTATCTGCAATGAAAAACCGATATTGGTTGATCACTACTCTAAATCCTGTTCCTCCTCTCCGCAGTGGTGTATCACCAGAACAGGCAGTGCAGAGTGCATGACTTGCGTGAATGACGTCACGCACGCAACTTTAAGCGGGCCCTCCTGGAGATTAGTGATTCCGGAAATGACCTGGCAAACATCTAAATTTCGGCATTGCCAGAGGTATTCTGGCAAGTTTTCCCCTTTTGTGTTTGAGGGTGATAGACCGTTTCTGCTTATAGTTTTTCTATGCTGCTGTGTTTTGAAACTGCAACTGCTGGCCTAGGAATTTCTTCTTTATCTAGTTGCATTAACACCCCTGGTTGTATAACCATGAATTTATTTGATGACCATAAATCTAGAAAATCATTTCCCAGCTTGTTCCAAGAGAGCTGAAAAGTCAGTCCCAATAAGCAAATGCTGTGGGTTAGCAAACTCAGTTGGGTTGTGATGTCTACCATGAGTGGAAAATTAGGAAACCAAAAGGATAGCATTTGTGCAACATGGTTGTACAACATATTTAAATATGGTGCTGGATTTGAATATAGTATTGGGCTAAAAGGGAAGTTATATTTTGCATATACCCAAACAGAAATGGTTTTCTGACATTGGATTTTAAGCATTAACACATACTCAATTTCTATTCTACAGATTGATAAACTAAAGCATTCCCACAACATTGAAATTACCAACATAAAATTAGAAGCTGCCAGAGCTAAGAATGAAACTGAGAAAGATAAAGACAGGATTCAAAGTCAGCTCGAAGGTAGTGTATCCTAACAAAATAGATAAATATTTAAAACATGACATGACTTGAAACATGTATATTGTGTTTTTTTTTTTTTTTTGTTTTTAAATGTGTTCATACCTACATACTTGGTGGCATTGTTTGTCACCTCATTTTGGGGTAAGATCTTAGATCTTGCATCCACAATGTTTGACACCCAAATTCTACCTGACCCAGTAACGGCTCTTCTGAATGCTAAACCGGATTGTCTTTTGCGCAAACAATTTAAACTTTTTATCCAACTCCTCACAGCTGAAAAGCAGATGATAGCCAAAGCATGGGAATCCCCTTCTTTAAATTTCCTTGAAACCAAGCACCGTATGAATTGTGCCATGCTATATGCTAAAATAACAGCTTTTGATAACGCAACCTTGAGCAAATTTGACTCCACCTGGAGACCATGGATTTCTAAAATTCTTCCTCCAGATTTTAATGAATCTGTGCTACTTTTTTGGTAATGCCCTTATCCACACCGGCTCATGTGTCATGTGGATTCCTGCCCTATTATCAAGATCTACTTTCTACCTTTCTTTCCTTGCTTTTCTTGACACTGCAGCCTCTTTTCTCTATTCTTATTCGGCTCTCCCCTCCTCCTTTCTACTTCTCTTTTCTCTTTCCTACACCCTTATTTATTATATGGTTTTCCTTAAATAGAATTATTTTTAGCTACAGTCATCTATTTTCCAAATACTCGGGTCCTATCTCATGGTGTCTTTAGAGGACACCCCATGTCTACATTTTTCTTATTATCTTATTGTTCCAAAAGGAACATAATTCTTCTTAATGCCCTATAATTCTCACGTTCTATTAGTTCATCTGTTGATGTTCTCCCTCCGGGCCACAGTTTGATCCCTTTTGGGGTGTCCTGTAGGAGATCATGACCTTGCTCCCTCTTTCCTTTTCCCGATTGAACTCCGCCTTTGCAATATACTTCTATACTTAAAACTTGGTAGATATGCTTTGTTCCTGTTTGGACCCTGTGCTATGCAATTTTTGCGTATTTGGGAAAGAACTTCCATATCCTTATCTATTTGTTATATGCTCTTAAACTAATAAAATATTTTGAACAAGAAGTTATTACTGTGTAACAAAATAAACTAACTTTGAGAATGGAAAATTCTATTCGGCAGAATTAGAAACAGAAAATGGGATTCTGAAAGCAACCCTAGAACGCCAAAAGGAACTCCTGTCTGAGAAAGAGCGTGAACTAATACGTAAAGTGCAAGCTGCCAAAGAAGCAGGCCTACAGGAAACTGCTACAATCCTGTCTGAAAGGTCAGCAATGGCATAACCGTTCTGTATTTACTGTACACGTACCTGATTGTTTATTCCATTTCGTGTGCGTGTCCTCTGCCTTTTAAATTTAGATATTGGCTGCTATATTTTCCCCTAGGCTGGAACTAGAAAACAGAGTAGCTGAACTGGAAAAGTATAAAGAGGATCAGGACCAACATAACCACACGGAAATAAGTCAACTCAAAGAAAAGGTTCATATTGCTCAGTTAGCAGAGGAATCTGCCAGAAAAGAACTTCAGAATTTAAGGTTCGATTTCATTTGTATTAATGCTTGAGTGTCTATTTGGTTTTTAAAGCAGGCTATATTTTAGAAATGTTGCTTAAAGTGGAGCTAAACTCAGTGGAGTCAATGGAGAGACCAATGGCTAAAAAAAAAGCCTTTTTTTTTGATATTCTGATGGTCAGGAAGATCACTCCTCTTCTCTCTGGATTACCATTACTGCTTGCTAGATAAGCCCCTTGCTAATTGTACACAGTTGATACAGATAAGCCATTGTCCAATAAATAGACTGGAGGTGTTCTAATACGCTGCATTTCTGAACCAGAAAATATGAATGTGCAGTAAAGCAAGAGTTGTAAAAAATCAAAATCACAAGCGGATTATAAGAAGTATAACTTTTTCATATTCCCTCCTTGCCCTATCTTCCTAGGCGTTCTAACTGCGATGTCGCACCTCCTCACCAAATGGAGGCCAAACACTGCAGCTAGCAGGGGGGGGGACTGCTTTGCTAGGGAGCGCCTGTCTCATAGCACTTGCTTGAGGCAAGTGCTGGCACAAGAAATGCAGAGGGAGATGAGGCTGACATGGACACCTGAGGACCAAGGGGGGTGGCCCTGTCTGACATTGCACTTAGCAAGTTTGGAGAAAGTACTACATTGCCCCATTAAGAATTGATTGGCCTGTGATAAAGTTATGCAAAGTGAAGCTGTAGTACTATAGCAGCCACCGTATAGTGTCACATCTTACTATTAAAATATCAAACTGCCTTACCTGTTCAGCTGGAGCCTCCCTTTCAAAAATAATAAAACCTCTAATTCCAGCAACTTTTTCAGGTCACTCAAGTATTTAGGTCAGAGACTGGCAGTTTCCGAAGGAGCTAAGCATTTGCAGTTTTGTTTTTCTCAGTGTAGAAAGAATTTCAGTAATCACATGGGATCTTTGGGAGGCTGTAGCTTTATATTGGAGAGGTGGCCATGCATTGTAACAATGTGATGTGGACCCAGACTGTGCCCACTACCAATATGCAAGTTTACTACTTATGGTATGCAATGCCATTTTGGATTACTGCAACTGTCTAGGTTTTATAGAAATAAATAATTTGTCTGGTAAATATTATAAAAATACATATAGAAGAAAGGTTGCCCAGACACTTCCCTAAACCAGCAAGTGATGCTTATTTTCGTAACGTTTGTTACAGTATATGGACAGTGCAAGGAGATACCAGGTGATCATTGGAATGTTCATTATCACACAGACTTTCTATGTGACTAATTCAGGACCTTTCCTGTTTACAACCTGACCTGGGAGCAGTCCCTCTACTGCAGGGGTCTTCAAACTATGGCCCTCCAGTTGTTCAGGAACTACAATTCCCATCATGCCTAGTCATGTTTGTGAATGTCAAGAGTTTTACAAAGTCTCATGGGACGTGTAGTTCCGCAACAGCTGGAGGGCCGTAGTTTGAAGATCCCTGCTCTACTGCATGGGCTTCAGTGGATAACATTGCCTGAGTGGGGAAAAAAGTAATTGTAGGTGCAGCACCAGCATTTGAGATTAAGGCGTAAGGAGGGCAAATCCCTTGTCTCCCTTCTCTTTATTTTTTTTTGCTATTTTGAGAAATTTGCAGACTCTTCAATATTTACATATCTATTTGATTGCCCAATAAATATTTGGTGGTATTCAAGTATGTTATTGTTAAATTATTTTGTTTGTTCCTTTTTAGATCTAAACTCCAGCAACAGATGTCCTATGCAGAACAGATAAAGAAAGAAGTCCATGATGCAGCAGAGCTCAAACGAGTAAGGATGCTGATGCATGTACAATAATAATGTTTTGCATGCAGATTACAGGAAGCTGTATTTGTTTAGGTGTTTTTTTGTTTTCATTAGGTAAATATTATAATTATAGTGTATTAAGAAGCAGAAGTTATTGTACAATATGTTTTTTATCCTGACTATACCTGATGTGTAGTGTCTGCTCAGTCCTAGTGTAGCAGCTGAAAGCCAGTGGATTTTCCAGCTAGTACTTTTTTCCCTTTAAAGCCACAAAACCAATATCGCTCCTGCTGAGTTCTTCTTGTGTAAGCCCGTTCACTGTACAATCAGGTGCTGGTCTGATCCATGATCTTTGCACTCCACATATGTAGAAAGTATATTTTATGACTAAGCGCTTCCTGCTTGAAAATGTGTTAACATCTACTGCTGTCATCCTACACTTGGGAATCTGTGCTTGTATAGTGTAAGGATTTTATCAAATAAAGTTTACGTTTTCCGTTCTATTGGAGAGCGGTCAACCTATACTTTCTACATTTGTCTCCCTTTATCCTCTGTGGTTGTTTATGCCATTCATTTGGGCTCCAATTTTTGGATTTCCAGCTAGTCTGGCCACTTTTAAATTGGCACTGTGGATAAATCAAAAATTACATCTATGTTGTCACTAGCATTTACACAGCAGTTTGTGTTTTTCTAAGACCCTCCTGTTATGCCAATGTATTACCTGTTAAGCCATTCATTTTATTATTTCATTAATTATTTATATAATTTATTCATTTCATTCATTATTTCCCTACTTCCTGTAACAATGCTGTTTGTTGTGCAGTGAAATTTCCCTACTTCCTGTAACAATGCTGTTTGTTGTGCAGTGAAATTTCCCTACTTCCTGTAACAATGCTGTTTGTTGTGCAGTGAAATTTCCCTACTTCCTGTAACAATGCTGTTTGTTGTGCAGTGAAATTTCCCTACTTCCTGTAACAATGCTGTTTGTTGTGCAGTGAAATTACTTAGCAACATTGTTACCGTGTGGACAGGGTGTTCTCAGATGGACAAACAAATGGAAACCACCACAACCTATACCTAGCCTTTGCAGCAAGGAGCACATGTAAGGGCGACGCATGTCAAAAAACAAACAAAAATTCCCAGTTCACTTAATAGCCAGCCTACAACAAACGAAATTGATCCTGTCTAACAGTTCACGTTAAAAATAGGGTTTTAGTTTGGACACCTTTGCATATATGCATAAGCTGCTTCGGCCACATCATGGCATCCCAGTGTACTGCAGTTGTAACTCTCTAATTTTGAGAATCTCCCGAGTTTGAGCACAAATATAATAATGGATAGATTAAGGGCAGGTATGCCTGGAGGAAGCCCACCCCTCCTTAAAGGTAAAGGAATGCACTGGACACCCAGCAAAAGATCAATGGCAGCTGAAGGTATCCAGGTGTTCCCACACCAATTTCAGACGGACGTGCAGTTTTTAAAAGGACTTTATTTAAATGACATCCAAATTCTAATTTAGTCTAAGACTATGTTTACTTCGCAAACTTGTGTTCTTTCCTGACACGCAGAGAAATGCACTTTAGCAGATAGGCAGGGAAGCCATTAATTCTTAACAGCATTTCCATGCATCAGCACCTCTGATGTGCATATTTAACCAGTGTAGTGCAATTTCACATAAGGGTCAGGGACTTCTTTCTGCCCACATAATGGGCTGCCCTACACACAGCGCACACCCCGCACACATGTGAACCGAAGCTAACACTTTTTAAGCAGTTACTGCAACATTTTTCTATTGGATACAAGGTTTAAATCTTATGAATAAAAACGAGTGCAAGTAAGCACCATTGTCTGTTAAATGGTTTGTCCTGAACCTTCAAACTGAAACTTTTTTGACAGCTTGGCCTTTTAGGACTGGTAGGACCAACCGGAAATAAAACACACTGCCCACAGGCTACAGGTTGGACTTCAGGGCCTTAGCAGACCGGTCACCTATTTGAATTATTGAATGATTATTTCAAATTTTACCCCAGCAGTAATTTATAATCACGCTATTTATGCATATTGGGGTATCCTACAGTAGTCTTCATTTATAGCTCAGAAGCATTATGACTGCTGTATCTGATCATTTTCTGTTTTTTTTTTTTTCTTTTTCTTTTTTTTTTAACAGGAAATGAAGGACTTACAAATTCAGATAGCATCTTTATCAGAGTCTGAAAATAATTTGCTGCGTGCTAATGAGAAACTGAGGGAAAAGGTAGAACATCTCCAACAGGAAAATCGCAGTGCTAGAAGCCAAGCAGAAAAGGCCCAGCATGATGCAGAAAAGTGAGACTAACTTTTGTTATGGTTGATTTTATTATTTATATTTGAATAAAAAAAAGTCTGTCTATAGTTCTAAGTGATAACAGTAAGTCTTTATGCTATAATTTAAGTCCAAACTTTGAACTACATTTTCTTAGAAAACAAGCGAAAAACACAGCAAAATGCACAGTAAAATGTGCAACCCGCAATATGCAAAAATGTCCCACAAGCTATTTTGCCACCTTTAGGACAGCCCACTGAAATCAACTGACTGCCCTATGCATGTCATGGGAAAAGCACGCCAAAAGACGTGCGCTCCCACTATGCTAAGTGTGAATGGGGCCTGAAAGTGAAATTGGTGTGTTGGAGTAATGGCTGAGTGAGGACGCTCTGCAGGTGAGCAGGTGAGCTCCGATCCGTCTCCTCTCCAGCAGCTGAGTAGCCCAGCGCAGCCCAGCCCAGCGATACAACGCTACAACATTACGGAGTGATCAAGTGGGGATACAAGGCACTACAATACTGCGGTACCAAGATACAAACCCCCGGGGTTTAGTGTGCTTTAGTGTGCCCCAGTTCTGGACTATAACAGAGTGGACTATGAGAACGAGCAAACCAAAAAAGAGGAAGAGGTACCGCAAGGATTACACGTTCAGTGGCAGCAGTAGCAGCGGCAAAGGAAATCAGTCGGTTTTTCCAGCAAGCTAATTCACTGCCTTTGAAGTCTATAACCCCATCTGCGGAGCCGGTGGAGATACACTCCGCTATGGATGCATCATTGACAACCACTACGGATGCATCATTGACAACCACTACGGATGCATCATTGACAACCACCCCTGATCTTTCCTCGGGGGGTATGCTAGCGATGACCGGAACTGAAGTGCTTGAGGGTGCTCAGGAGGGATTCAGCACGAGTTCTAAATCCCCTTCCCAGAGACGAACTCTCTTATCAGCAGACCCTGAGATTCGTGCACTGCTGCTGGCACTCCCGACAAGGGCGGATATAGAGTCAATGATGGGGCGGATGGAAGAGAACCATCGGAGAGAACTTCAGGAGATTACCAAAGAAGTTCGCTCAATTTCAAGTAGAGTGTCCGCAGGGGAGACTGCTACTGCAGTTCTGGAGGAGCGAGTGAAGGCATTGGAGTCAGCCCAGAAAGCAAATGCAAATACATCTATAGATTTACAATTGCATCTAGAGAGTGTGGAGGATCGTAGTAGGCGCAATAATTTGCGGATACGCGGACTGCCAGAAGCTACTGAGGCGGAGGATTTAATAGGAACCGCGACCGCTATCTTTAACCAAATCGCAGGCGCTGATATCCCTGAACTAGTGCGGATTGACCGAATTCACAGAGCGTTAGGTCCACGATCATCTGACCCTAATAGACCACGAGATGTAATATGTAGGATCCATCATTACCCGCATAGAGAAAGTATAGCCCGGAAAGCATGGGAATTAGGTGATATCAGCTTTAATGGAGCTACTGTGAAGATACTCCCTGATTTATCGTGGGCTACATTGCAGAGGAGAGGAATGCTCAAACCACTACTGGAAAGGGCCCGAGCACAGGACGCCTCATATCGCTGGGGATATCCGTTTTCTGTAACTTTTCAGAGAGGACGCCGATCATGTACTGTGAGAACTCGAGAGGACCTACCGGCGGTTTTTTCCTTACTAGAAGTTTCCGCATTTGAGGTGTCCGATTGGTTAATTTTCCTCCCTCGCTTTTCAGGAGGAAATGCCATCACAAAGAAAAGTAGAGCCCGGAGGGACCCCAAAGAGGATGGCAATGAAACAGGGTGATGAATATGTACGGTATCGCTGGTGTGGGTTTTTTCTTTTTTTAACCCTTTGGGGTTAATTTGTCTTTTTTTTTTTTTTTTTCTTTCCCCTTGGTGGTTCTTCCTTGCCCTGGGACGTTTCTTTTCTTTTTTTTTTTTTTTGGGCTGTTTCCGATCCCCTTCATGAGGTGGTCAACTGATTTTTTTTGAAAAGAAGAGGAGGAGAAGAGAAAAGGGAGGGGGAAAAGGAAGAGGAAGGAGATGATATAAGAAAGGGGACCCCTTTTGTTCCTTCTTTTTTTTTTTTTTCTCCCAGTCCCCAAATGTACCCCACCACCCCTTTTTTTTTTTTTTCTCCCCTCCCCTCTCTCTCCCTCTCGCTGTGCTTTCCCCATAGAAACTCTGTATGGACTTTGAGTGGACTCTATGGTGGTTATGTATGGTATTTAGGGTGGTAGGAATATAGAATGAAGAAGTATAGCAGGCACAAATGATAAAAGAAATATAGGACTAACAGGTACTAATAGGCACTAATGGGGTTGAAAGAAATAAAATGAAGAGCCTGTAAGAAGAATGTATGTGTATGTATATGTATATGTGTGCATGTGTGTATATATATATATGTATATATATATATATATATATATGTATATATATATATATATATATATATATATGTATATATATAGTTATTTATTTAATTTTTTTTGGATCTGTATTTTTGTATTTTGGGGGGGGGGGGGGGAGGAAAAGAGGATAAGAAATTTTTTTTTTTTTTCTCTCCCCCGTGATATATATATGGACCGGGACTGTTTATAATGCTTGCCTAGTTCCTGGCTAACTCAAGTTGGGAAAGACTTAGAGGACCTAGTGGGGAAGTAAGGGGTTATTGAACTCCATAATCTCCCGGTGTTGTGTGTTTTTTTTTTTTTTCTCTCTCTTATCTATACTGGGCTATGAGGGAATAGACTAGCGTTTAAATAGCAACAATTAAGTAATGGTTACGCTTCTATATAAGTAAATATTACTGGGGGAATGAATAGAGACACATAGGAGCAGCGGGGGGGGATATGGCCTAACTTTAGGAATCTTTGCGTGTTATTGGTTCAGGAGACACTATATTACAGGTGTCAAAGAAGCCTATGTTAGTGTGGATAGGGGGAGTTGGAGATTTTGCCTCCCTAACTTCACTTAACATATAGAGAATATACAGGGTGTAATGATGTACAAGGGTAATGAAACACAGCACGGTTAATTATAGGATAAAGTAGGTCTTTGTTAACGGGGGAGAGGAGGAAAAAAAAAAAGAAAAGAAAAGGGGAAAAAGGGGAGAAAGGGGTAAAAAGGGAAGGGAGGGAAGATGAGAAAAAAGAGAAAAAAATGTATTATTTTTTTATTTTAGTACCCAGTATTAGGGGGTGATTACTTGATGGGCCAAGGGGGGCAAAGGGGGAATGACTGTTTGAACAGCCTTTTGACCATCAGGAAGGAGGGGGAATATTTGGGAGTTCACCCCCTATCCTTGTTGTACTATCCTAATATGCTTGATATTGGAAATGGGAAGGGGGAGAATGGATAGGGGAAGGAAGACTGCGCATAGGGGATTATATATTATAGCTGGGGAGGGATGGGGGGGAGTCACCTCTGACGGCCATTTTTTTTTTTTTCTCCATACCCCCACATAGGACAGTGCGCATAGGGGTTGGGGACGTTTGGTCGCAGCGCACAGTGCACGTTAGTGCTTTCACTGTAGGGGGGGGGATTGGTGTTTTTTTTTTTTTTTTTGAGGGAAGGGATAGAAATTTTTTTTTTTTTTTTTTGTTGTTCTCTCTCCCTCTTTCTCACTTTGAGGGACCACCATGGAGGAGATCAGGTTGCTATCATTGAACACTAAGGGACTTAATCAACCAGAGAAAAGACGCATGTTATGGGATGACTTGAGACGTATGAAAGTGCATATAGCCCTGATCCAAGAGACTCACTTCAGAACTAATAAATTTCCAATGTTACAGTCCAGATACTTTCCCTATGTGTACCATTCTACTAATGAGGACTCTAAGTCTAGAGGAGCGTCAATTCTTATTTCGGACAGGTTACCATGGAAGTACCGAGACTCTATGTTAGACCCCAGAAGCCGTTTTGCTTTTGTAAAAGGTCTGATAGGGGAAGTTCTGATTACAGTGGCGTCCCTTTATGCACCAAACTATCAGCAAGAAATGTATCTATCCCAAACATTGGATAAATTGGCAGATTTTGCTGAGGGACAATTGATAGTGGGAGGAGACTTAAATATCTCATTGGTCCCCTCGATGGATGTCTCCTCTGGGTCATCCACGACTGCTTCTAGGGTGCATAAGGAAGTATCACGCGCTATTAATCGAGTACAACTAATAGATGTGTGGCGGCTTTTTCACCCTTCGGAACGGGACTTTACTTTTTTCTCACTGCCACACCAGGTTTATTCTAGACTGGATTATTTCCTGATTCCACATGCACAACTTCATTCAGTGATTGACTCGTCAATAGGCAATATTATGTGGTCAGATCACGCTCCAGTGATTCTTATTTACTCCCTGGGGAGGATGTCATCAAACTCCTCAAAGGTGTGGAAACTAAACGAAAATATATTACAGAGTCCAGAGGCGTTAGCAGAAGTAACAGAGGCACTTAGGGAGTACTTCAGATTTAATGATACGGAGGATTGTAATGTTGGTCTACTATGGGAAGCACACAAACCCGTCATACGTGGCATATTGATCAAACATGGGGCTCGCATTAAACGAGAGAGAGAGTCTACTCTCCAGTCGCTGTTAACACGGCTACAAAAGGTGGAAGCGTGTCATAAACACGCTCAAACACCTACCAATACACAGGAGTTGGTTATTATCCGTCGACAGATTACGGACATACTCCATGATAGAGCAAAAAAAATGATCCAAAGAGGAAGGAAAATAGGATATGAGCTGGGAGATAAATGTGGGAAGACACTAGCAAATGCAGTACGTGACCTCAGGGCTTCATCATATATCACTCAGGTTAAGAATAAGCAGGGTAAGAAATTGATGATGCCAACTCAGATGACGGAGGTCTTTCGAGAGTTCTTTAACGATTTATACAATCTATCAGCTTCTTCTCCTGATCTGGTCCAGATGAGGGAATATATTTTGTCCTCAGGGTTGCCACAGCTGCCCTTAGAGGCGGTGAAAAAACTTGAGGCACCCATAACACAATCTGAAATTTTCCAGACCATTAAATTAATGAAACCAGGCAAAGCGCCTGGACCGGATGGTCTTACTCAGTTTTATTATACTTCTTTTTTTCCAGAATTAGGCACATATTTAGAAAAGCTTTTTAATACCGCTAGAGAAGGACCGGCCTTTTTTAGGGAGACTTTGAAAGCACATATTACCTTGATCCATAAGGAGGATAAGGATCCAGCAGATTGTAGTAGTTATAGACCGATTTCCCTCTTAAATTTTGATTTAAAAATATTTACAAAGCTATTGGCAGTACGACTGTCCCAATACATACAGCCACTGATACATCTAGATCAAGTCGGCTTCATACCTAATAGAGAGGCAAGGGACAATACAATCAAGGTGCTCAATCTAATCCATGTTGTATCTAAGGCCGGCAAGCCGGGAATTTTTTTAAGTACGGATGCCGAGAAGGCGTTTGATCGCGTTAACTGGAACTTCATGGCGGCAGTACTAAAGCATGTGGGCCTGGGTGACAACATGTGTAATTGGATCTTGGCAACCTACTCTAAGCCATCTGCACAGGTCAAGGTGAATGGCTTCCTTTCAGATCCTTTCCCTATTAGTAATGGGACACGCCAGGGTTGCCCTTTGTCCCCCCTTTTATTTGCGTTGTCCTTAGAACCTTTTTTGTGTACTATACGTAGACATTCGGATATTTGGGGTACTCCGGTTAGCGGGGTGCAACACAAAATTTCGGCGTACGCAGACGATCTGCTGTTTTCGTTAACCAATCCGATGGTATCACTACCAAACTTACTTCAAGAATTTGACACATATGGGAAATTCTCTAACTTTAAAATTAATCTTTCCAAGTCGGCGGTAATGGGAATACACTTGACTTTACCTATGAGACAGTCACTTCAAAAGAATTTTAAATTTAAATGGCCGGAGCATGCAATACGGTACCTAGGAACTAGTATACCACCTAAGTTGAGTCAATTGATTATTTTAAACGGTTCCTCCTCCTTTTTCCTTATTGCCTTGACACGGATATTGTTAGAGAAATGGCAGAGGGGACTACATTCGTGGTTCGGGAGGTGTAATTTGATTAAAATGTGCATTCTTCCAAAGTTCTTGTATTTATTCCAAACTCTACCGTGCCAGATTCCATTGAAGCTTTTTAAACAGATAAATACTTTATTCTTAAAGTTTATCTGGCCTCATGGGAAACCACGGATAGCAAAACAGTGGTTTAGTCTGCCGAAGAAAATGGGAGGGATCGCTCTACCAGATATTAGGAAGTACTATCAAGCCGTTCATCTAGGTAGAGTGGTAGACTGGGGCTGCCATTTCAACACTAAATTATCAGTTCAGATAGAACAAGCACAGACTGCCGTGGTTTTGAGTGGGTCCCCTTGGATGTTTGGGGAATGCCCATTGGCATTAAAGGCACATCCTCTGATAGGTGTAACATTGAGAGTGTGTGAGGCAACTCGATTAAAACAGAGGTTATTTTCAAAAGATTCTCCACTCTACCCAATTTTAGGTAACCCTAAATTTGCGCCAGGATTAACATCTAACTACTTTCTGAATTTGCGTAGAACTGGTATTTTCCAGGCAACGCATTTTCTGATAGAGGATCGATGGCCTGCATTATCAGAGCTTATGGAGGCACAGGGTCCCTATGCTCTTGTATTATGGCAGGCTTTACAATTACGCCATTTTTTAGGGTCACTTTTGCCACCAAGTTCTTATATCCGACCACTGACGGACTTTGAGGACTACTGTACTAGACAGGGCCCGAAGAAGGGCACTCTGTCTTTTATGTATGGTTTACTTATTACTCCTCAGATTCAACCGGTTCTACCTTGGGTCCGTAAGTGGGAGATTGAGATGGGTAGAACATTCTCAGCAGCCCAAATCAAAAAGTTGCTTGCACTAACATTAAAGTCTTCAAGGTGTACTAAATTGCAGGAAACAAGTTTTAAGATTCTGTCAAGATGGTACTATACGCCGGCTAAACTGCACAAATGTTACCCAGAAGTTTCAGAGTGTTGTTGGCGTTGCAACGGTGCAGAGGGAACTATGCTCCATATTTTTTGGGCTTGTTCCCGATTAACATACTACTGGTCGGAAGTCCGTAGGATTATTCAGAAATTCACAGAACATAAGATCCCAAATGACTCAGCTTTCTTTTTATTAAATATGACGGACTTGCCAGCATCAGTGTTTCAAAAAGGTATTATTGGCCACCTTCTCAGTGCAGCTAGAGCTTGCATACCTTTAAAATGGAAGCAGAAGTCCCCCCCAACGGTTTCGAGTTGGGTGAGTAAAGTAGAAGCAATTAGGAAGATGGAGGAGTTAGTATGGGTATCTAAACATCAGCATGAGAAAGTTACGTTACTATGGGGAGGTTGGGATGGGTTTATGACATCTGTGGAAGGAGCCTCATTACTTAACGGTTAGCTGAATGTGTGGTCTGAAGATTGGTCTTCTCCATGGTGGTCTTGAAGTGGGAATTGTGGGGCTTGGGGGGGGGGGGGGTTGTCCACCCTCTTTTTTTTTTTTTTTTTTTTTTCTGGTCTTTCGTTTCCTTTTTTCTCACAGGTTGGGGGGGGGGGGGGAGTAGGTTAATTGCAGATATGGCTCATCTTGTTTTGATTTATCATTGAGGATAAATAGGAAGGTTTTGGTGACTGTTTCTGTGCTGCTGGAGTGTATATTTTGTTTTTTAGTTGTTGTTTATTTTTTATTCATTTATTTATTTTTTTTTTCCTTTCTTTATGTAATACAGTGATTGTAACTTCCAGCAATAATAAAAATAAAAAAAAGTTAAATTCAAAAGAAATTGGTGTGTTTACACAAGAACAATGAAGCTCTATTTACATCCGTCCATTTCTGAACTAAAAATAAAAACAAATTACACTGCGCTTGATAGATAAGGTTACAAAGATAAAGTATCAGCTGCTAGTATAAAACAGTTATAAAACCTCAGCTATAAGAAAATAAAAACGGGGTATACAGCGCTTGACACAGTGATCTCAATCTCAGCAAAAGCTTAAGATAAAGGTGAGTCCATACAAACTATATGTAATTCACAGGTCGCCCCGCAAAATCCTGTCGCGCCAGTCTGAATGGGCTGTTAAATGGAGCCTCATTGTTGTTTTGTAAACAAAGCAACTTCACCTTCAGGCCCCATTCATGCTTAGCGTAGTGGGAGTGCAGGTTTTTTGCACACATAGGGCAGCCAGTTGATTTCAGTGCGCTGCACTACACATGGCAAAATAGTTAATGGGACATTTTGGCGGGTTGCACTTTTTTACTGTGCCTGTTGCTTCCTTTTTTATTTGTTTTTTTTAGGTGGCAAAATGTGTGTTTGCTTCCGCGTTTGGGGTGTCATTAACAATTAATGGCACTGAAAGCGCGCTTAGCTCATTTTAGGTGTATAAATGTGGCTATACGCTATACAATCTGATTGTACAATTTCTGTTACAATTTCCTTTCGTTTTCCAAAAACTGTGGAATAGGAGGACCCACCACCTATTCACTCTGTATCCAATCAAGCAGCCCCTTGCACTACATCAGGGCTGTCCAACCCGTGGGCCAATGTAGCCCCAGAAAGTTTAGCATGCGGCCCAGGCCCATCTGGAGGGACACTGGAGATGTTGTGCAAACAGCTGTGGTAGCTTACATTGACAAGCCAGAAAAAAATGCATCAGAAAAAATGGAGAGATGCCAGGCAAATCTTGTGTGCTAATGAGGTCAGCTGGTAAATTGCGTTCTGTGTCTTACTGGCTCTCATGTCCCAAATCTACATACCAGGAAGTCTCTGAAGCTTTCTGTGGAACACAGCAAGGGCTAAGGTAAGACCTCATTCTGAAAGTCACCAAATTGCTACATAGGGGAGCCGGATTTTAGAGGAAAAAAAAAAAAGGTAAACATAGACTTTAACTGTTGTATACTCTTATGTAACTAAATATTAAAATGTAGTCAATGTGACTCTTGTCTACCTCTCACCCATACCCCTGCACATCAGATTGTCCACTCACCATAGCACACACCATTTTAATGTAAATAGTTAGGATAGTCCATAGATGGTGGTGTTCACACAAAAGCCAAAACCCAAAGTGTAGTTGGTGAAAGCTCTTTTGTTTATAACATTACCTGTCTCGTACACATTAAGTTCTTTTTTTCTCTTTTTTTTTTTGTTTCGATTGGTCTGGGATAGTATGTATGATTCATTAGGCATCCACAAAATGGTCTCTATGATTAGGCCTAGAAAAGGGTGAAACATGTCTGAGGAGTTCTCTACCATTGGCGAACAGGAGGTGAAGCCATCTTTTACCCATCTCATTCACATTTATTCAACAGGGAGTCTGTGTGTGTGCAGACGGCCACCATTTTGTTGAAGTCTACTGGAGCCTGACAGGCTGATTCTGTCTTCCACCAGTCTATTCACATGCTGATCCGACTGACAGGTTTTGGGGGGTGGAGTGCTTTAGAGCGATACTATTTTCATTGTTTTGAGATTATTTAGGCATGTTAAATTGGACTTCAGTGAGGCGCACTTTATTTGTAACACTTATAGTTTTTTTTATATTTTCAAATCTTGTGTGATCTCTGTTTAGTTGTAAATATACATTTTATGTGTACTGTTAGACCTCATCCAGCTTTTAAATTTAAAGTGATACAAAATACTTTTTTTTTGTTAAAGATAACAAACATGTTATACTTATCTGTTCTGTGCAGTGGTTTTGCACAGAGCAGCTTAGATCCTCCTCTTCTCGGGTCCCTCTTCAGTGCTCCTTGCCCCTCAATCTTGTTGAGTGCCCCCACAGCAAGCAGCTTGCTATGGGGGCACCTGGGCCGAGCCACAGCTCTGTGTGTCCATTCAGACACGGAGCTGCGGCCCACCCCCTTTCTCTCATTGACTAAGGCCCCATGTACACGGGACGTTTTAAACAGTCCCTGGAATGCTGGAATTTAAAGGACGTTTAAAACGTCCGTTGTGTCGCGTTTGCACCCGTGTTTAGCGGGCGTTTGCGTTTAGAACCGTTTCTAGAGGTCAAAAAATCATTCCCCTTTAAAATGGAAAAACTCGAGCGCTAAACGCGGGTCGTCGCGTTTTGCGTTTGAAACGTCGAGAAACACACGTTCGAACGCAAATAAGTGCTTTCCAAAAAACGTCACTGAACTCAACTGCCTGCAAATGACTGTAAACGACCATGTGTACATGGACAGATAAGATAACTTGGAGGTGGGTTCAGGGGCTTCTGAAAAAAACGCCCAACTGCTCCTAAACGGCCGTTTACAAGTTGCAGTGTACATGGAGCCTTACTGAATTTGATTGACTGACAGTAGCCAGAGCCAATGACACCACGCTGTTGTCTCAGCCAATCGGGAAGGGAGTTCCGGACAGCCAAGTCTTTTATGTAACATTGCTAGATCTAGATAGACCTCAGGTAAGTATGAAGGGGGCTGCTGCACACCGTAGGTTTTTTATCTTAATGCATAGAATGCGTTAAGATAAAAACCTTCTGCCTTTACAACCACTTAAATTGTCTCACTGTTACCATTTTCATAAAAGTAAAGATGCTGTGATAAGCCTGTTCATCTTACTATGACTTAATGTCTTTTTGTATTATTTTCTACAGAGAACTTGAGGGGAATAGAATTGACTGGCTACAGGACAAACATAAACTACAGGAGAACCTGTCTCATCTAGAAGAAAAATACAAGGAATTAAAAGACAAATTGCAAAGAGCAGCTGTAGCTCAGAAAAAGGTAGTTTTATTTAAAGCTTATGTTTACTCTTCCTTTATTTCATCTTCTCTGATTCCTCCCCACCCCCTCATTTACATGCTAGTGACATTTTTTTAAATGGAACCTTTCTATTTTCATTATATATTATACACTATATTGTCAAAAGTACTGGGACACCTGCCTTTACATGCATATTAAATTTATTGGCATCCCAGTCTTGGTCCGTAGGGTTCAATATTGAGTTGGCCCAACTTTTGCAGCTATAACAGCTTCAACTCTTCTGGGAAGGCTGTCCACAAGGTTTAGGAGAGTGTCTATGGGAATGTTTAACCATTCTTCCAGAAGTGCATTTGTGAGGTCAGGCACTGATGTGGACGAGAAGGCCTGGCTCGCAGTCTCCGCTCTAATTCATGCAAAGGTGTTCTATCGGGTTGAGGTCAGGACTCTGTGCAGGCCAATCAAGTTCCTCCACCCCAAACTATCTCACCCATATCTTTAGGGACCTTGCTTTGTGCGCTGGTTGTTTTTCAGGGTCGGGCTTGACCCCTTCGTTTCCAGTGAAAGGGAACTCCTAAGGTGTCAGCATACCAAGACATTTTGGACAATAAGCTCCCAAATTTGTGGGAACAGTTTGGTGTTGGCCCCTTCCTGTTCCAAAATCACTGCACACCAGTGCACAAAGCAAGGTCCATAAAGACATGGATGAGCGAGTTTGGGGTGGAGAAACTTGACTGGCATGCACAGAGTCCGGACCTCAACAATAGAACATCTTTAAATGAATTAGTGCACAGAGTGCGAGCCAGGCCTTCTCATCCAACATCAGTGCCTGACTTCACAAATACGCTTCTGGAAGAATGGTCAAACATTCCCATAGACCCACTCGCGGATAGCCTTCCCAGAAGAGTTGAAGCTGTTATAGCTGCAAAGGGTGGGCAAACTCAATATTGAACCCTATGGACTAAGACTGGGATGTTAAAGTTCATGTGTGTGTAAAGGCAGGCGTCCCAATACTTTTGACAATATAGTGTATTTTAGACGTATTGACATTGTTGCTGGGTCTTTGTGCTTTCATATGCAGTGCAGGCAGATCATGGCTAGTAGAAGGGATAGACCAGGTGCTCTTATGTTTTCAGGAAGCTATGTACAGCATCCGGCCTTCACAGGTATAGATGAACAGGAATTGAGCTTGGACCCAGGTGAGAAATTGCATACTGATCCTGCAGAGACCCAGCTGCAACAAGCAGGGCCGCTGATAGGGGGGGACCACCAGCCCTCTTGTAGGGGGCCCTAGCACACAGGGGGGCCCACACAGAGAGGGGGATTAGTGATGGAGAACAAATACAGAAATCTTCCTCCAGCACCTGAATCTGATCTGTCCCTCTCCCTGCTATCAGCTTTTATCTGTTGAGAAAGAGACAGTTGTCCCTCACTAATCCCCCTCCCTTGTGTGGGCCCCCCTACCAGCACTTATCTCTGCTCAGGAGTTTATTTGTAAATCGTAACTTTGTTTCTCACTCTCTGTCTCTCTGATCACTGAGCTCCAACTGCCCAGCCTGTATATTTTTCTCATCTCATCTTCTTTTTTATTTAACATAGTTTTTTTTTTAGATTCAGCAGGAATTATGCGAGTTATGTTATATTTGTTATTAGAACAATGAAAATGGGCGCTGGTAATGATGTGGGCATGTGGAATTGTTTGTGTGGCCGTTGTAATTGTGAATGATATATGGGTATGGCTATCTTCTATGTGTATATAAACCTGATATATATTATATCACTATCCAGTGAAGTATGACCAGTGAGTGCAAAAACTCAAATATTATATATTACCTTATTTCGTGTAAAATGTTATGAATAAGAAGTCAAAAATAATATACAAATAATGTCACAAGCTATTTGCGAATATGGTGACTTTTTGTGATAGCTTAATAATACATTTGTGTCTGCTAATAGTGATTTTGTTGTAATTTTAGCTAAATATATCTTTTATATTTTCTTGGGGGGGGGGGCCCTGCCAGGTAGTCTGTATGGGGCCCCGCGATTTCTAACAGCAGCCCTGGCAACAAGTACAGCTGCAGACTGCATCACAGGTCAGTTCTGATGACCGCAAACTGTGACAGTCTAAGAACCCTTGCTTGTGATACAGGAGAGAAATTCCCAAATACACCCACCGTAGGCTCCTTAATGCTTCTCCCTACTAAGAAACTTCTCATAGTTGCATGCTTCTTGGGTAGTGTTAGTAGTCCACTGATTGGTTTAACTTGTTGTTCATACTTCTTTATCAACACTTTAGAAACCTGCTTTCAATATTTTTAGGTGACTGTACTGGGGGGGTTGAGGAGTTTAACCAATATCTTGCCCATGGTTGTGACTATCCAGAGTGGGGCTGCTCTGAGAATAGCATAGTTACATTTTTACAAAGCTTAGAATCTCTTAACTGCACTGTCATAAGTTTAACATGAGGTGATCCCCCAGGCTCATACTTGCAATCTGACTTTTATATCCATGTTCTCAAACCCTAATTTAAGTTTTAACAAACTGAGATTTTATTTTGTTTTCTTCACTAATTTATATGGGTTTTGATGTGAAATTCTTGACATGGGGATGTATTTGAAAAGTACTTTCTCTTTTGTTTATTCATGGTTTTTTGGTTATTTGTTGTATCTTCTTTTAACAGAGAAAAAACATAAATGACAACAAGTGTAAAAGATTACAAGAAAGGATAGAAATTTTGGAAGCAAAAAAAGAAGAATTGGAGACGGAAAAATCAGTATTAAATAGGTGAGTGTCCGGTCTGGCTAGTGTGTAATGATTAGTGTGATGATAATGAGGACTGGGCACCCATAAACTGTGTGAAAAGGCAAGGGCAGCCTTGTTTAAGCAAGCCCCTCTAGGAACATGGTTATAACCCCAGGATTGCATCTCAACTGCCATTTTTGAGCACATCTGATGAGGTTAATAAACCACTTGCTGACTACAGGCCATCATATGACGTCTTCGGCTTGCAGTGATTTTACCAAGACGATGCTTGCAGTTACAGGCATTATCCCGGTATTAGAATGTTTAGCCGGCGTTTCCCAGTAAGGCAGAAGTGATTCAAATGGCTGAACAGCCACACAAACACTTCTGGGGGCAGTGGAAGGGGTTCCCCCACAGCCGCCTTTCCCAAGCTCTGCCTTCTGTTCGCAAATCCAGGAGCATCGGCACAGAGAGAGAGGAACTCTCTCTCCCTCTCTGTGGCCCTGGAAACTGGAAGTGATGAGTATTTTATCACTTCTTGTTCCGCCTCTCTGTTTACCTGGCTATTAGCGGCCAGGAAAGCAGCTGATCATGCTGATCTGTGTCTGATCGGCTGCATTTGAAGGCCAGAGGAGAGATCTGGGTTCTAAAAGACCCCAGATCTCTCCATAAGGAGGACCTGTCATGGCCCATGCTGTCAAAAGGTATGTTGTTGGGGGGCGTGGCTAGCATGTGAAACGATGCGGACGCACATCGCTGGAGTTCCATTCCTGCACCCAGCTTTCAGCTTCTTTCCAGCCCTCATCCCGCTCTCTAGTGACTACCACCCGCTCCCTTGGCAGCCTAAGCCTCTAATCCACCACTCGGCAAGGATTAGATGGGTCCTCCCAAGACCCAATCCGCACAGCCAGGCCCCAGTGCTCTCCGCACTTCTCCCTCAGTGGCCATCTTGTCCACGAGGCCCCCCTGCCAGCACCCAGACCGCTGTGGATTCTGCTTCAGCTGACTCCCCCTCCAGTGCGGAGACCTGGCTGCAATCACACCCTGTAAAAAGACATTGACAGCCAAGATAGACTTTTTGGCAATAGACATTGGCTTTATTCGTCAGGACCTGGACAAGTTTAGGTCCTGGGTCTAAGAAGTGAGGACAGGAGGACAGGGTATCAATGGCGGAGGACACAGTCCGGTCGGACTCCAGAGATTTAAAGACCCTACAACTACAAGTAAAGGCACTCCGGGAGTGAGCAATTGACACCAAGGATCACCTACATAGGAACAACATCCAAATACTCGGTCTGCCCAAAAGGGTCGAGGGCCCTAGACCCACGGAGTTTACGGAACAGCTCCTTATAACTCTCTTTGGCCTAGATAACATGCTGCTCACCTTTTGTGGTGAAGAGGGCCCACAGGGTCCCACCAAATCCTCCCAAACTCGGGGCCCCGGCTCGCCCTTTCTGCTGCGCCTACTTAATTATAGAGACCGCGATCGTATCCTGGCGGCTGCCCTGTGTGTCTTACCTGAGATAAAATATGAAAATGCCAAGCTATTCTTTTTTTCCTGATTGTTCCAAAGAGGTACAACAAAGTCGCAAGTCCTTTACAGGGGTGCAGTGGAGGCTCCGGGAGAAAGGGTTCAGTTTTGGCCTCCTATATCCCAGCAGATTGAGCGTCATCAATGGCGTCCAAACCCGATTCTTCGACACTCCTGATGCTGCTTCTGCATGGTTAGACACTCGCTGAGGCCTCTTTTCCCTCCATGATGCTGTGGTACTTTTGCCCCACTTCAGCTGTCAGCTAAGTATTACATGCCACTATGCCAAGTTGATTCATTGTGCTGGAGAATCCTGCATTCCACCATATTCTATTCCCTATCTTCCCTGGTGGTCCCCAATGCTCCTTTTTTTTTTTTTTTCTGATTGAACGTTCTTCGTTTGTGATTTGACTTCCCAGTTTTATTTCTCATGACTACGGAGCTCCAGTATTACCCCAGAGAGCATCTACGTCATTCTGGTTGAATTGTTGGTTTACTTTTTCCCAGTTTCCCCCCACCCCAAGCATTGAAGAGACGTTGCTGCTCTACCTAGCAGCCCCCTCCTCATTGCAGGTCAGATCCTCAGTCCATACTATGCTTTGACTGAACAGAGGATCACTGCAGGTTATTGGACATAGTATTGAACTATTCCCTACTACGGTTATTGTTTTTTGGGCACAGGCCCTCTCTGAGCCTTCCTAATTTCCCGTGGTCTGTTTCAGACAGGGGCAAGGTAGGCACTTTGGTGCCCTTTGGGATAATGTTTCCAGTTTATTTAGTTACTTTATTTTTTGTTTGTGTTCGGAATTTTTTTTTTTTTTTATGTTCACTTATGATCTCCTTTGGTGTTGGCTCCCTTGGCATTTGTTGCTTCTGAGATGCCCTACTGGGTCTTTACAGTTGTGCTCATAAGTTTACATACCCTGGCAGAATTTATGATTTCTTGCCCATTTTTCAGAGAATATGAATAACACAAAAACTTTTCTTTCACTCACGGTTAGTGTTTGGCTGAAGCCATTTATTATCAATCAACTGTGTTTACTCTTTTTAAATCATAATGACAACAGAAACTACCCATTGACCCTGATCAAAAGTTTACATACCCCAGTTCTTAATACCCTGTATTGCCCCCTTTAACATCAATGACAGCTTGAAGCCTTTTGTGGATGAGGCTCTTTATCTTAGATGGTAAAGCTGCCCATTCTTCCTGGCAAAAAGCCTCCAGTTCCTGTAAATTCTTGGGCTGTCTTGCATGAACCACACGTTTGAGATCTCCCCAGAGTGGCTCAATGATATTGAGGTCAGGAGACTGAAATGGCCACTCCAGAACCTTCACTTTATATTGCTGTAGCCATCGACAGGTCGACTTAGCCTTGTGTTTAGGATCATTGTCATGTTGGAATGTTTCAAGTACGCCCCATGCGCAGCTTCCGTGCTGATGAATGCAAATTTTCCTCCAGTATTTTGATCAAATTTCCTGTGCCTTTGTAGCTCACACATCCCTAAAACATCAACGATCCACCTCTGTGTTTCACAGTAGCAATGGTGTACCTTTCAACATAGGCCTTGTTGACTCCTCTCCAAATGTAGAGTTTATGGTTGTGTCCAAAAAGCTCAATTTTGGTCTCATCACTTCAAATAACTTTGTGCCAGAAGGTTTGAGGCTTATCTCTGTGCTGTTTGGCATATTTTAAGTGGGGTACTTTGTGGCATTTGCGTAGTAATTGCTTTCTTCTGTTGACTCGACCATGCAGCCCATCTTTCTTCAAGTGTCTCCTTATTGTGCATCTTGAAACAGCCACACCACATGTTTTCAGAGAGTCCTGTATTTCACTTGAAGTTATTTGTTGGTTTTTCTTTGCATCCCGAACAATTTTCCTGGCAGTTGTAGCTGAAATTTTAGTTGGTCTACCTGACTGTGGTTTGGTTTCAACAGAACCCCTAATTTTCCACTTCTTTAATTGGCGTTTGAACACTGCTGATTGGCATTTTCAGTTCCTTGGATATCTTTTTATATCCCTTTCCTGTTTTATACAGTTCAACTACCTTTTCTCACAGATCCTTTGACAATTCTTTCCCCATGACTCAGAATCCAGAAACGTCAGTGCAGCACTGGATGAAAGATGCAAGGGTCTGTCAGGAGTCCAGAAACTCATTGACCTTTTTATACACACACACTAATTGCAAGCAAACCGATCACAGGTGAGGATGGTTACCTTTAATAAGGGATAGACCGATTATCGGCAAGGCCAATATATTGGTGGCCAATATGCACTTTCCCCGATATATCGATATCGGCCCCGGAACTGGCCGATATTGCCGATATTTTTGTGACGTCATTCTGCCTTCTTAGGCCGCCTCCCTCGCCTTGGACAGCCTCGTCTGGAGTTGGGTCTAGTCTCGCGGGAGTGTATCACAGCCATACACCCACCCACATCAGCCCAGTGCCATCCAGCCAGCCACCCACATCCACAGGCCCTGTACCAGCCAGCCAGCCAGCCACAGGCACTGTACCAGCGAGCCAGCCAGCCACCCACAGGCCCTGTACCCATCTTTAGAGGGGGCCATCCAGGTCCTAAATTCATTCTCCTTGGTCACAGGTCTTCGGGTAAATTTGACCAAATCATTATTATTTCCCATAGACCCCGCAGCTCACACCTCAGCACTTCCAGACCTCCCATTACAGTGGGTTGAAAGTTTTAGATACCTAGGGGCTGAAATATCTAGGCAAGCCTCAGATTTTTTGGCCCTGTACTTCAGGAGGCCTGGGAGTCCCTACCCCTATCCCTCCTAAGACGCATTAACCTAATTAAAATGAAATGTACTTATCTTTTTTCGACACTCCCCACAATGGATCCCCAAATCCTTCTTTGTCCTTAATCAATTGTTCTCTTCTTTTGTTTGGGGCCCCCAGACCTCCAGATACAGGTGGTCCACACTAATGCGTCCTACCTCCGCAGGGTGGCCTGGCATTTTCAGATTTCTATAAATATTTTCTAGCCACCCAACTTGTTATAGCTGTCTGGTGGTTGAGCCCAGATGTCAGCAACTCCTCTGCACTTCTTGAGACAACTGTGCTGATCTCCCTGAAAGCAACTCCCTTGTGATAGCAATAAAGTTAATACAATTTTTTAAGAAACAGTGTAAAAAAATGTTTTGGATAAATAATGAGAAATGTAAAGCCCCCCCCCCATATGCTTCTGGGCAAATGCATACGCAAGTCCTGTACGCATATGTAAATGGTGATCGCACAACACGTGGGGTATCATCGCGATCGTCGGAGCAAGAGCAACAATTCTAGTGCCAGACCACCTCTAACTCTAAGCTGATAATCTTATTTTTAACTAGAAGAATGGTCAAACATTCCCATAGATACACTCCTAAACCTTGTGGACAGCCTTCCCAGAAGAGTTAAAGCTGTTATAGCTGCAAAATTCATGTGCAGGCAGCTGTCCCAATACTTTTGACAATATAGTGTATCTTTTGCCTATTGACTGAGCTTTGCCGGAGTTCACAGAACCCAGGACTTTGTTAAGTAATTTTATTCTTGATCCATTTTTTCCATCCAAATTTTCTATTTGTAATACCTTTTTTTTCCTGTAAATATTTTGTTTGCCCATGTTCCTTTTCTCTTATTATATTTTAAAATTGTAAAAATTATCTCTAATGCACTATGACTGGACTGAAAAAAATACCTGTCTGTTTGAGTGTCTGTTTATTTACTATATCTTAAAGCGGAGTTCCACCCTAAAATTAAACTTACCTGAAAAACAAATGGATAATCGCAATTTTTTTTTTTTTTTTACTTACCTGGTTTAGAAGAAAATATACTTACCTTACTTCCTCTTCCTCCCCTCGGCGGCCACGGCGATTCGTCACTTCCTGGCTTGCAATGATTCCTGGGAGCTGAACGTCATCGCTCCCAGGAATCAATGCGCCTGCACGGGCCCCGACGTCAGTTCCGGTTCAGGTGCCGTCATACCTTGCTAAACAGCTTCTGGGCATGCCCAGAAGCTGTGCAGGGATGACGCTGCGGCACCGGAAATGACGGTGGGGCCGGCGCAGTGCATCGTGGGACCGAAGAAGACGGAAGAGGACACAGAAGAGGATCGCGCTGGCTTCAAGCTGCCCACACCTGAGATGGCAGCGCTGGACAATACTTTTTCAAGGTAAGTATTTCTTCTAAAAGGTAAGTGCAACCCGGGGCAGATCAGAGGCTAGCCATTGTGGAATATACTAGCCCTGAACTGTCCCGGGGGTATTTTTATTAAAAAAAGCTTTCCCAGGGTGGAACTCCGCTTTAAATCTCTGGAATTCACCTGTCTGCTGTGACATTGTGTATTACAGATGTGTATTTCAGATATCGTGCACGGTTGGTATTTCTGATAAAACTCCTGGTGGTAGTTCATAGCAGGTGTATAGAGTATAACACGTTAAACTGCATAGTTGACTAATCCCAATCATTCACTGTCAGTCTACTGGCATTTAGATTGTGGCCCTGCAAACTGGAAATTCTCTATACAGGGCACGGCTGAGAACGTCATCATTGCAACTTATTCGTTATAGTCTAATGTGAGTTGACACAACCTTTGTCACACTTAGTATTGTTGCTTTTGTGTTTGAAGTCAGGGCTCATTAACACTGTTGTGTTGTGGTAACACATGTTAACACAAAGTAGATTAATGATTTATCTGAATGAGTTTCCCTGACAAAACACATATTAATGTGTGCTAAAACGTGTGTTAATGCAATGCACAAGGTGTAAATGGGCCCTCCGTGTTTATGCAAATAAAGCAAGGTCCGCCTATTCAGAATCTAAATTTGCTGCAATGAACTGTCACTTTTCATACTGTGTGGCAGAAAATGTTAAATAATATATTTGCCTTACCCGCCCCTTCAGCTTGCCGTGCCTGGATCTGAGTAGCCCAAGTCTCATAAGAAGATGCTACTGCACTGTGCTTTCAGGTACTCCATTTTCCTTGGGCTCTGTTTGAAAGAATGGTGATATCACCCCCTGCAGTATGGAGGTCTGCTTTATCACTGTTTTTTTTCGCTCAAACGGTCAATGCCTAATACCCTCACAGTCTATGAAGTACCCCATGATGCTAAAAGGCTAGCAGTGGTCCAGTTACAGTTATGTAAGGCTTAAAGTCACCTTGTCTAGCAACCAAAATCTGAAGTGGAGACTGAAAATGTTTGCATGTTTTTTTTTTTTGCCAAATGTAAACAGATTGGTCTATAACTGCATTTTTTACTCATGCTTTAGACAAAACATTCCCCAAGAAGAGTATGTACGTCTTCAGAAAAGGTTAAAGGACATCCAGCGGAGACACAATGAATTTCGCACTGTAATACTTGGACCAAACATTGGCACATCAGGCTTTCTGAATCCAGCTAGTTACCTGTCTTCCACATTAGTTCCAGGTGCTGAGTTTTCTGTGCATAGTGTTCAGGTAAACAATGTTCTCACCATCATGGACTTCACAATAGGAAACCTTTTTAATGGAATTATTTCAGCAGTATCTTAATGCACATTCAAACATGTGAAGGATGTATAATCAAATATGTACACAGCATGCAGATACCACCGCACACTGTATTCAACTCCGATGTAAGGTGAATGAAAAACTCTTTAGCGCAGATGCCAGCCCATCGGTCACACCCCTTTGACATGTTTTACCAATATTGGGCTTAATCGTCGATTAAGCCCAATATTGGTGAAACATGTCTGAGGGGGCGTGACCAATGGGCTGGGGTCTGAGCTGAAGGCAGTTTTGCTTTTACCTTACATTGGAGTTAAATACAGTGCGCGGCGGTATCTGCATGCTTTATTACATTTTGGAGTAAGATGTACTCTATTTCTGCAAGGACATGAATACAGAGTATAAACATGGGAGACTGACACTGCAGGCTTGGAGCGGCGCAAATCTGTTAGGGTTTTGGTAAATATATACACAGCTTAGCTAAAAATGGATGCCTTTATGCTCAAACAATGATTGCAAAACTGGAAAATATGTTAAAAATATACTCTATAGTAAGTGTTTGTCAGGATTCAGACTAACCACCGAACAGGAAGGCAGGTACCCTGGGGTAATTGTAAGTATGTCGTTTAATCTTCATCTAGTTTTCTGTTGGCCTAGGGAGCCCTTGAATATAGAATATACACACTATATGCCACCCCAATCCTGCAACTGGACAGTGAAAGGAGAAGCAACACACTGATGAGCTCATCTCTCTATTACTTCATTTACCACTGTGTATGCACCCACATGTCTTACTCTATAGTCACGTGGGCTGTTCCGATGAATTAGGGAGGAAATACTCAGCATAGAAACTCACTGAAAACTGAGTATATGTAGAGCGCACCTGCAAAATCCCTAGCTGAATTAGGGACATGAACAGAAGGGGGACATAGAAAGCAGCAGGATCAACCAGGTTTTTTTGCAGATTACAGAAAACTAATCTCATAGTGACTGAGTGAGTATGAACAGCATGTAATAGACCATTTATTGATCATTTTTTTATGTGATGTGGGTTTAGTGACACTTTAAAGCTTAAGTTATTTTATTCTATGAATGACAAATCATTTTTTGTTTAATTATGGTTCGAACTGTGAGTTTAATTCTGTGGGAATAATGGTGACTACAGGGAAGTATGGGGCGCTCAGAGACCTAATCTGTGTTATGTTTATATTTATGCCCAAATCTCTTACAAGTACCGTATATCCGCAACAGTTAATGCTTAGAGCCGGTTCACACTTCTGCGTGTGCCGGGTTCGCATGTCATGTCGGAGCGCACTGCTCCGACATGACATGCGATCAGCTGTGCGGTGCGAGTTTAGCCATACAGTTTGTATGGCTAAATTCGCACCGCACCCGCAGCAAAGACGCACAGGAGGCATTTTTGCTGCCGCATCAGGATCGGATCGCACAGCGGTTCACACTTGTGCGATCCGATCCTGTGCGAACTGCACGATCGCACTGCGATATGCGATCAAACTGGGGGTGTCGTTAAGATTACATTGACACCCCCAGCGGATCGCATATGGCAGTGTGAACTGCCGGGGGTGCGTGTGCGATGCGGGAACAGGCTGCGAATTCGCAGCCTTCCCGCATCGCAATAGTGTGAACCGAGCCTTAATGTTAATAGGTAACTTAAGTTATTACTGTAACATAGTATTGTTTTCCTTTCAGGAGGAGCAGCATCAAAAAGAGCTTTCTATGCTTCGAAATAGACTTGAGGATTTGGAAATTGCACAGATGAGGCAATTAGAAGAACTTGCACCACCTGCGGAGCGCAGTAAGATAGAGACTAGAGAGTCAGGACTTCAGCACGGGAGAACAGAAGAGGAAGAAAATAATAGCTCGGGTTAGCGTTTGGACAGCTCCACCCTAAATGTGTTTTTTGTTTTAATTGCCAATAGGACTGCTTTTGTAAAGTTTATTGAAATGTTGTAAAATGTTTTTTAATTTTTTTATATCATGTGAAATTTCTGTTAACGTTGACACAGTAAAAGGATTACTGTTTACATGGTTATAATGTGGCAAACATGGAATACACACACTGTGATCACAGTAATCAAATGGCTTTTTAGAATTGAAGGAAATTTATATTAAAGGATAAATATCTATTCTGCTGTCTCCCTAAAATGTGATCCTTTTTTGATTGCTTTTTACCCTTTGTCTGCTCTGTAGCTTAACATTCTGTGATCAAAACCTGCCATCACCAGGACAGCAGTGGGTTAACAGAGAAAACGTCTTATCAATGGTTGCAGATTGGATTCTGGGGTGCATCCTGCATTTGGGGAAGAATAGTGATCTTTGTGCTGCCCAGGCTCAAATCAGAATTATCTTCGATATGTTAAGCTCCAATAAGCTGCTGTAGACATTCATCTGTCATGTTCTTTGAAAATTAAATATACTTTATTATAACAATTTAAATTGTAATGATGTCAGTTATACAGTATGACATTGTTTTTAATATGATTTCCATTATTTTTTTTTTTTTACTGTGACAAGTCTAGCCTATAAAATATTTGCACTGGATGAAATATTAGGTTGTGTTTTTTTCTGATATCCTTAGTTTGAATTTTAAATGTAATATTATAGCTCTGTATTGTGCCATGAATTCTTTCATATTTATTTTTGTACTAAGGATAATATCTGGATAATTTTAAGACTATGGACTACCAAAACAGTTAATATTATAGCCTCACTCTGGGATAAATAACATTTTGGTGATCTCTACCTCCCACCCCCTCTCTTACCTAGGCTGGTATGCAATATTTCTTTTTACCTTGAGAAGCCAGGTATGCTCACTTACGTTCCCCCTCCAGGTCCCTTACTGCCACTGGATCTGGGTGGGTGGATCGCTGATCCAGTGCTGCGAGGCCCTCCAAAAATCGCCTGTTCCCTGCCATCCCCTCTAATGACTTTGTCCACTTCTGGATCCTGAGAGAACCCCGCCACTGGGCAACCAATAGGTAGTAACCATGCCATGCAGGCACTGACGTGGACACCTGAAGAAGGACCCCAAGCATGAAGTAAACAGAAAAGACTCGGGACTGCAGTGACGCGTGATTGTGGCTTAAGGCAAGTGAAAAAAGAATTTAGGCATTTTTTTTTTTTTTTTTTTAATCCAGCAGTCTGATAGTTTATCCCAGAGTGAGGCTTAATAGTTTTTAGTAGATCCCTTCTAGAGTCTCAGAGCAGTATTTCTGAAGGTATGTTATGTACCATTTTTATGACAAAATATATTCTAGACTAGATAAAAAAGTAGGTCTGGTGAATGTACTTTTACGGCTTATCCACTTCCCGCCCGCCCTATAACAGAATGACGGCGGGAATGTGGTTGTGTTATCCTGACCGGACGTCATATGACGGCGGCAGGATAACACAGCTCTGGGCGCCCCCCGGGGGCGTGCAGAGCGGCGATCGGTGATGCGAGGTGTCAGTCTGACACCCTGCATCTCCGATCTCGGTAAAGAGACTACTGACGTAGCTCTTTACCATGTGATCAGCCGTGTCCAATCACGGCTGGTCACATCGTAAACAGGAACAGCCGTTGATCGGCTTTCCTTAGTTCGTGCCTGACAGGCACTAGTAAAGGAGCGCCGATCGGCGGCTCCCCTGACGGGGGGGGGGGGGGTCGGCACTGGTAATCAGATCATTGATTACCAGTGCAGACCCTCAGGGGGGGGGGGGATGCCACTAGATCCACCAGGGATGCCCACCATGACCCCAGGGATGCCCACCATGACCCCAGGGATGCCCACTATGGCCACCAGGGATGGCAATCAGGGCTCAGGGAGCCCACCATTGCCCTCCCCATCAGTGCTGCCCGCCAGTGTCCTCCCTATCAGTGCTGCCCACAAGTGCCCATCATTGCCATCCTTTAGTGTCACCCACCAGTGCCCATTATTGCCCACCAGTGCCGCCTATTAGTGCCCATCAGTGCCCACCAGTGCCGCCTATTAGTGCCCGTCAGTGCCACCTATCCGTACCCATCAGTGGCACCTATCAGTGTCCATCAATGCCGCCTATCAGTGCCCAGCAGTGCCGCCTATCAGTGCCCACCAATGCTGCATATCTGTGCTACCTATCAGTGCCACATATCAGTGCCGCCTATCAGTGCCACCCCATCAGTGCCTCCTCATCAGTGCCTGCCAGTGCAGTCTCATCAGTGCAGGAAAAAACGTATTTATTTACAAAATTGTATAACATGAACAAAAAAGCTTTTTTTTTTTTTTTTTTCAAACTTTTCGGTCTTTTTTTATTTGTTTAGCAAAAAGGAAAAAACCCACAGGTGATCAAATACCACCAAAAGAAAGCTCTATTTGTGGGGGGAAAATTACATAAATTTGGTGTAGGTACAGTGTTGCATGACCGCGCAATTGTCATTCAAAATGCAACAGCGCTAAAAGGGGAAAATTGGCCTGGGCAGGAAGGGAGGGAAGTGCCCTGTATTAAAGTGGTTATACCCTCCAAAAGTTTATCCTTTCCAAACAATTCTTTAGGCTACATTTACACCGGTGTTTTTGCCCAACACCAATTTTATGCAAGAAAATCAGCGGTAGGTCCTTGCAATTAGCTATGGGGTGCAGCCCCATGAAAGCAATGAAAGGCTGCCTGCTTTTGCAGTTAATTGCAGTCACTAGCATGTAGGCGCCATGCAGTGATTATCTGCGAGTGATCGTCCCTGGACACAGAAATCTACCGATCGGCTTTTGTTCAAACACTGTGTCGGATAAAAGCTGCTCGAACAGCGGCTGTAGCACTGATCTATGTATTGTGACAATGGAAGATTCTCCTTGCTTTCAGAAGCAGGGAGGATTCACCCATCCATCTAGAACGTGTTGATGGGGAAATCGGTTCAGTTTTTTTTGTTCAGTCCACTCTGAAAATTGTAAAGTGCTGCCCAAACTGTTGTATATAAATTCTGTATAATAATAATAATAGAACACATCTCCAATATCCAGCTCCTCTCCCCTCACCATTATGACTGGCAATTGCCAACTATGAAAATGACAGATTTTACTGGAACAACTAATTTACATGTTTACACTCTTTTCAGCCATCCAAATGGTGACAGCTTATCCCTTGAAGTTGAACTTTAGTCAGAGAATTAAGTCCTGATAGATCACCTCAGGCCCCTTTTGCAGGTATGGTTATGTAAAATATTAAAAATAAGTGCCTACTGTTTCACCCTGCTCTGCACATGCTCAGTTCTCTATTCTTGGCAGTGTGCCTAACATCAGAGCCACTAGAGGCCAATCACCTGAAAGCTTTGGAATTTACTGTTGCTGAAGGGGAAGAAAGCAAAAGGAATGACACAGACTTTGTAGAGGGAACACAGAATAGGGAGGGGAAAAGAAAAGCAGAAGAGGTGACAGGACAAAGGGGTGGCTGTCATGCTCCCTCTGCGTCTCTTCTGGGTTCGGCGGCTCCGGCGCTGTAAGTGGCCAGAGCCGCGAAAAGGTCACTCCCGCACGCTTGCCGCATGCAGGGCAAATATCTCCTAAACCGTGCAGGTTTAAGAGATATTAATTGTACCTACAGGTAAGCCTTATAGGCTTACCTGTAGGTAAAAGTAAAAACATTGAGTATATTACCGCTTTAATTGAAGTACGTGACATATAGTTTTAGAGGCAGAATTTCGAATAAGAGTGTGATGACTGTAGGCTTCAACAAAATGGTGGCCTCCAGCAAGCCGAAAACAGAAGCAATGCTGGAAGAAATTTACAGCACACTTTTTTTGGTAGCAAGATTATTAATGTGGAGTGTATGTTCTTTTGTTAACCACTTCTGGACTGGAAGGATTTGCCCCCTTGCGATTCGGCACTGCGTTACTTTAATGGACAATTGCGCAATTGTGCGACACTATACCTAAATAAAATGAATCTCCTTTTTTTTTCCACAAATAGAGCTTTCTTTTGGTGGTATTTGATCACCTGTGCAATTTTTTTATTTTTTTATTGCGCAATAAACAAAAAAGTGTGACAATTCTGAAAAAAAAAAAACAATATTTTTCTATTGTCCACCGACGGATGTAGCTGCTGCTTTAGTCATAGACGGTTGGGTAATAAGCCCCTTCCACTAGGAGTGACCAGGCAGAGCCAAAGGTTTTGACACGCCCAGGAGGCGGTACCCCCAGGCTATTACCCTCGGCCTCACGGCGGCATTTCCAGTTTAAGCTGCCTGGTCTTAGGAGTGGCCAAACAGCTCCCTGCTGGGACGTTTGTCCTAGTTTCATTTTTAAACGTCCTAAAGGGAACCTTTTTTTTTCTCTTGGATTTTTTTATCTTATTTTTGATGCTGCTGACTCTGGTTCCTGATGGATATGCCGGCTGGGTTTTGGACTGGCTATATGAGAGCCTTAAGGTCTCCCAGTTTGTGCCAGCAAGCGCTTGCAGACTGTAGCTCCGCGCTGGGTCTCCATAGCGACTATAGTCCCATGGACGGGGACTGGCCTGCGGAAACATCCCGACGGGACGCACACACCTGGCATGCCAGCGTCGCAGCGTGCCCCTTGGCCGACAGCACCCTCACTACGGTGTAGAGGCACTCTGTCAGGATGCCCATCCTCAGCTGCGTGGTCCGGTAAGTACAGTCCCCCCGTCTGGGTAGCGGGCCTGGGGTGGACGTGGGCGCTTTCCAAGGGGAGTAGGTCTCTCAGGTACCCACTCTGCATATCACCTTCTTCACTATGAAGGGTCGCCTGGGACCTTCCCCTCCTACCATGACCTCCCCCTAGCCTGGATTTGGACCCCGGGACACTATCAGTGGGGGGTCCCCTATGTGAGGCACCTCAGCGTGCTAGGCAGGGTAGTGGACGGTGGGGGGGTGCTCTCGGTGGGGGGGTGTTGTGGTTGCACTTTACCACTATGGGGGGGGGGGTCTTCACCGTGGAAGACCTCTGCCAGGACCCCCGGCCTGTGACTAGGCGGGCCTTACTAGGCCCGACACCACATGTTTGGCGGTGTGCGCCGCCATTCTATTGTGGTCTGGCGCCCTTTTTACAGGCCCCAGCAACCTGTGGGTTGTCTATCTTCACTGGAGCCGGCGGCCATTTTGCCGGGGACCGGGGACGTGCAGAGAGCGGAAGCTACTGCCTCTAGTGAGCGAGGAAGCGATGGGCGTTTCTTTTTACACTGATCCACGCTGTGAAGACATGCTGCTTTCCTAGTGTGGTAACTAGCAGAGGCGTACCTAAGATCTCCAGCGCCCTTGGCGAAGAGCTGTATCGGCGCCCCCTCCCCCCCCCCGAGAGAGATTTGACATAGAGAGACAGGGGGGTTTGTCAGAGAGAGGGGGTGATAGAGAGAAGGGGGGTGACAGGGAGAGAGAGAGGGGACAGGGAGTGAGAGGGGGTGACAGGGAGAGAGAGGGGGGACAGAGAGTGAGAGGGGGGGTGACAGGGAGAGAGGGGGGGTGACATGGAGAGAGGGGGGTGACAGGGAGGGTAACAGGGAGAGAGGGGGTAACAGGGAGAGAGGGGGTGACAGGGAGGGTGACGAGGGGAGAGAGGGGGGGTGACGGGCAGAGGGGGGAGAGGGGGGTGACAGGGAGGGTGACGGAGTGAGGGGGGTGACGGGGAGAGAGGGGGGTGACAGGGAGGGTGACGGGGAGAGAGGCGGTGACAGGGAGAGAGGGGGGGTGACAGGGAGAGGGGGGTGACAGGGACGCTGACAGGAAGAGAGGGGGGTGACAGGGAGAGGGGGTGACAGGGAGGGTGACTAGGAGAGAGGGGGGGTGACAGGGAGAGAGGGGGATGACAGGGAGAGAATGCTTCTGGTACCTCAGAGGCCAGCCAGGCCTTCCATTGCTGCAGTACATTCATGCCTGGAGGAGTCGACTGATGATTATGTCATGTGGGTGGAGGCCTGTGACGAGGGGAGCTACCTATTGCATGGAGCTCCTACACTGACTGTCACCGCCGGTCTCAGTGCACAGAGAGCATTGGATTGAAGCGGGGGAGGGGCGCAGGCTGAGCGGAGGAGCGGTAATTCACTGCTACACTGCCAATGTTTTTGCGCCCCCCCTCGGCCAACCCCACGGTATGCCCCTGGTAACTAGCCTTAGGGAGTGCTAATACTTGGCCTTTACTGCTGCATTTTCAGGGGGGTTTTCAAGCCTCAGAGGGGCTTCGGGTATTCCCTGGTGTCTTTCTGTGTGCAGCGGTCGCCTTCTAAAGGCGCGGTACATGCGGAAGGAGCATGAGGAAGGAGCATGCATGCTCCGAATGCGAGCACCCCCCAGCCACTATTGGATGTAAGCCTGGATACTGAACACTGCCAGAAACACAGGAAGTGTCGGACTCCACCGGCACAGCCAGGACCACGGCCACCACAGTATACTTCCCTAACATCCCTGCAGTGTTGCAGATGAACCATCACCATTTGCTGATCAACTATTTCCTGTGTGAGTTACTATGTTGTTTTTATGTAATAAATAACCTTTTAATCTACACTGAGGTGGCGCTGCTTTTCTTCTCCTACCCCTTTTTGTCTGTTGCAGAGTCCCTCTAGCTCTGTATGAAGCCTGCAGCCACCTCCACCATCCATCTCCACTAACCCCAGGGATTGAACTATCCTGCATACCTCCTAAAAAGACTACCTACAGCCACAGTTGAAACTTTTTTCATAAGATTGAATGTATTTGACTCTTTTACTGGCGCAGGTCGAATGTTGTGTATATGTAACTGACGGTAACTTGGTTGCCGTCGGCTATGCTGGAACTCACTGACCAATTATCACAGACTCTGCAATTCGTATGTGCTAACCTGGATGTTCTTCCGCTTGCGGCCAGGGCATTGGTGGTTGGCGTGCTTATCAGACGTGTGATATGGTTGAAGTCTTAGTCGGCCAACAAGGCTTCTAAAAAGCTGTTGGCTGATCTCACATTTCAGGGTGATCGCCTTTTTGGTTGCTCTTTGGATGAATTGATCAAGACGGTTACCGGGGGTAAGAGCACGCCCCTTCCCCAATCAACTAAAAACAAGGCCCCTTCTCGCAAGCGAGGCCCTTCCTTTACTGCCCAGAAGCGTCTTCTTTTTTTTTCGTGCAACTGGGTCACAGCAAACCAAACAGGCTTCCGGTGGTAGAGGAACTGGGAAACGGTGGGCTGGAAAGCTGAAACCTTCAGGCCCCAGCGCCCCCAAGCAGACCCCTTCTTCCTGAAGGGGCGCCCCCACCCGTTTTAGGGGTGGGGGGACGTCTCCATTTCTTTCCGGATCCTTGGACCTCTCTGTTGCACGACAGGTGGGTTCACGAGGTGATTCAGTCCGGGTACAAGATAGAGTTTCGTTACCGTCCTTCGGACAGATTTTTTTCCTTCCAATCTTCAACTGTCCTCAGACCATCTTGCCGGGTTACAGGAAGCAATTCGGGACTTGCTGTCACAAGGTGTGATTGTCCCAGTTCCTCATCCGGAACACTTTTGAGGTTTTTATTCAAACCTGTTTACCATTCCCCGGAAGGAGGGCAAATTGCCTCCATTCCTGGACCTCAAACTGTTGAACCATTTTGTGTGCGTCCAGAAGTTTCGCATGGAGTCCCTGCAATCAGTGGTGGCGTTCCTGCATCCGGGGGGCCTCGATCGATATTAAGGATACCTATCTCCATGTCCCGCTTTGTCAGGCCCATCAACGGTTTCTTCGTTTCGCGGTGGGCCAGGACCATTTTCAATTTGTGGCATTGCCGTTTGGGCTTGCTTCTGCTCCCAGGGTCTTCACCACAGTGTTAGCCCCTATACTGGCTCTACTTTGGCAGAGAGGCATAGCCATTCTGGGTTATATGGATGATCTCCTGCTCATAGCAGACTCTTCTGTGCAACTGGAACGGGATCTGGAGGTGACCATTCACTCTCTACAGCAGTTCGGTTGGAATCTCAACCTTCAGAAATCTGCACTGGTTCCAACGACCAGACTGGAGTACCTAGGCATGATCCTGGACTCGGCTGCGGCAAAGGTGTTTCTCCCTTCTGCGAAGTTGCAGGAGTCGCTTCTGTTCCTGTTGGCTTGCGACCTGGTGTCTCTCTGGTCGTCTATGCAAGTGCTGGGCCTGAGTCCTCTTTCGCGGCCATGCCCTATGCTCAGGCCCACACAAGACTTCTCCAACAGGAGATCCTTGTCAAATGGGAAAAGGACCCTGCATCCCTGGACAGTATGATTTGCTTGAGTCAGAGCTCCAGGGACTCCCTGCATTGGTGGCTCAGCTTTCCGAACCTTCTCCACGGAAAATCCTTCCTTTCAGTGTTGTGGACGGTAGTGACAACAGACGCCTGTTTGACCGGTTGGGGGGGAGTGCTGGGCACTCTGACTGTTCAAGGTACCTGGACGATGGAGGAATCCAACCTTCCGATCAACGTTTTGGAGCTTAGAGCAAGTACTGTGAGTTTATGCTTTTTTACCCCACTACTTGAATGTACTACGCAATAGAGGCTTCTCTTTTTGTTTGTTAAAAGCAACAGTACCCACGAAGAGCTTAAGCAAGGGCCCCAGTGGGACAATATCTGCAGACATCCAGGGGGCGACCCCTTCGCTAGGCCAGCACCCACAAGCCCTGTGCCTTTCCAAGCAGGGGAGCCCGTGCGGTAAGTGCTTAACCTAGTGGGGGGGCACGGGTATTAGCACTTGCACAAACCAGCACGGACATCGGCTTGTGAAACTATGTGGGACTATTGTTTTAATTTCGTCTCCCTTCCCTCACTTACTGGTATTTAGCACTGGGCAAATTTACACACCTATCCCCTGGGATCAGGGAATATAATAAAAGCAATTACCAGCACCTTTATTTGCACTTCTCACTAAGCACTCAGCACCTTATGAGTTTACAGCACACCAGACTGTGGTTTTTCTGTTATCTGCCCAAAAAGGTTATCAGATAGTATCTGGAAACACATCCAGCACGCTGGCACTTTAATACAAAAGCACAGTATTTAATTTATCTAATGTCACTTATTCCATTATCTGCTCAAAACAGATTCTAAGGTAGTATCTGGATATATCATCCAGCACGCTGGCACGGCACTTTATTACTATAGCACATGGCACTTTTATGTTAATATCACTAATTTTCACCATCTTTGAAATACCTCAGCACAGTGCACTTTGCATAATATATAAGTGGTCTTTAGGCTAATGCCATTGGGGTATGACCCAACACTTCAGCACAGTGCACTTTCTTGAATTTTTTTTTTTTTTTTTTTTTAACAATGGTTTTTATTGAGTTTTCAAATTACAAGAAAACATATACACATACAACAAGGAACAAAAAAAAAAAAAAAACAAGCAAACTCTCGCTCAAGACGAGGTGTAGCTAATAGCATTGATCAGTGACATTGTTCAATTTCAGACCAAATACAGTTACACAATATGACCAGAAAATACAGTCACCCGTGTGGGAACAAATCCTGTGGGTAGGAGTAAACAATGCGAATAGATAAAACAGAGCACAACGCAGAACATGAAACTTCCGTATCGTTGCAGGTACATTACTGAGAGGGATACCAATGAACCCAGGCTGCCCATTGCTTGTCAAAGGGCGTGACAGTGTCCCTAGTCCTAGCTGCAAGCAGACGCTCATATTGGTAGGTCAGGTTAACTTGCGCTAATACTTCACTGTGGCTAGGGGCTAAGCTGTCCTTCCAGTGCCTAGCTATGCATAACTTAGCCGCTAGAAGTAGGTGGACCATAATGGTTCGGAATTCCCACGGATAGTCCTGCACCCCTAGATGGAGGACCGCTAAAGCCGGGTCGGGTTTTTTCAGTATCCCAGACACCTCAGCCATTATTTGAAATATTTTTTTCCAAAAGCTGGAAATGCCTACACACGACCAAAATATGTGGAAAATATTAGCTGGGTGGCCACAACCTCTCCAACATAATGGCGAGTAGGACGGAATAAACTTTGCCAGGATGACTGGAGTCTTGTACCAACGCGCCACTTTCTTTTGGGAGAGATCCCAGTGATTAGTGCAATGAGTTGCCGCTGCTACTGCTTTAAACGATTTAACCCACGAGGCTTGCGGGTACGTGGTTCCTAAGTCCCTTTCCCAACGTGTCATGGGTGGGGTCTTAGAGAATTTAGATTTATCCCCTAGGAGGTCATAGAACAACGATATGCCCTTTGATTTCGTAGCCGGGGTTGTGAGGAAGTCCCAGGCGTTAATTGTTATCTGGACAGTCGGGGGGGGATGTTTGCGGAGGAAGTGACTAATCTGCATAAATGTATGGTGGACCGTAGTGGGTAATTTATATGTCTCGACCAGCTCTTGCCAGGTTTTGATAGTAGGGCCCGACACGAGTTCGTCAACCCAGAAAATACCATGATCTCGCCACTTGTCAGTTTTTAGATATGGTATTAAGAGTTCAAGGGTTTGAATCGGTATGCGGGGGTTGGCTGGACACGTGCTATGAGCTGAGGAGGCAACAAGCCTTCGCCATGATAGCAGCGTGGCCTGTGTGGTGGGAGGGAGTGGATGGAGGGGCAGTGGCCTCCATGAGTCCGCCAGAAGAAGCAGATGTAATGAAGGAGTGAGCGCTAAGGCTGCTTCAAGTCTGACCCAGAGAGCTTCCGTGGACCCATGAAACCACCGCTTGGCTTGCGTCAGTAGTGATGCCGTGTAGTAGTCCTCCAGTATTGGCCATCCCACCCCCCCCACCGATTTGTGTTTCACTAGGTGTGTCTGCGAGCATCTGGGTTTCTTCCTATCCATACATAATTGCGGAGAATACGCCTCAATTCCATGAAGTATTTGTGGTGTACAGTGACTGGGATCGTCCTAAAGAGGTATAGGATTTTGGGTAACTCCATCATTTTAAACGAGGCAATCCTGCCTATCCATGACATTTCCACTTTAGACATGCGTGTCAAGTTCTGACGAATCTGTTCAATAAGGGGTTTGAAATTTATATCAATGATTTTCGTAAGATCAGCCGAAAGGTGGATACCTAGATAGGGAATCGTATCCTTTGCCCAAGTGTAAGGGAACCGCTGCTGCAGGTGCCGTTTGGTGTGGGCATTGAGACCTAAATCCAGTATCAAGGACTTACTAAAATTCACTTTATAATATGATAGCCTGCTGAAATGCGTTAACAGTTCGTGAATAATTGGAAGGGAGATCAGGGGGTTATTGATAATCAAAACAATGTCGTCCGCGAATAAATTGATCACATGGGATACTCTATCCGCCACCATACCTTTGATAAGGGGATGTGATCTGATAGCCTCAGCAAGAGGTTCCATCATTAGGTTGAAGATGGCCGGGGACAGAGGGCACCCCTGTCTGGTTCCGTTGTGGATAGCAAACTCCTTTGACAGAAAACCAGATGTGAAAACTCTCGCCGAGGGTCTGGAATATAGAGCTGATATTGCAGAGGCTATAGGTCCTTGGAGACCAAATTTAGCTAGGGTGGCTTTCATATATCCCCAATGTATCCTATCGAACGCTTTTTCTGCGTCGATCGAAAGTAATATAGTTGGGGATTTGTTGCTACGTACCTGGTGGATAATATTAATAATACGCCTGGTGGCATCCGGTGCTTGCCTACCTTTAGTGAAGCCTGTTTGGTCAGGTCGAACTATAGATGGGAGGACCTCAAATAGTCGTTTGGCTAAGATTTTGGCATATATCTTTACGTCTGAGTTTAACAATGAGATAGGGCGGAAGTTGGGCGGTGAGTCTGGGGATTTACCTGGTTTGGGCAAAGTCACAATGTGAGCAGTAAGCATTTCCGAGGGAAATTCTCCAGTGGAGGCGGCCGTGGTGAATAGGGAATGTAGGTGGGGAAGGAGGATGGATTGAAATATTTTATAATATTCATTCGTGAGGCCATCAGGGCCCGGAGATTTGTCTGATGGGAGCGATCGTATCGTCTGGAGGATTTCGTCTGGCGTGAAGTCACCGTTGAGAAAGTCTAAGTCTTGTCGGGACAGTTGAGGAAGGTTGAGGGAGTCTCGGAATTCCCTAATGAGAGATTCAGTGGGCTGGGGGGTTTGGGGGTCATCTTGGAGGTTGTATAGCGACCGGTAGATTGGGGGTTTTCTACTTTTTGTTTTGTGGTGTGGTGGAATACATGGGGTATGGTAGCTTTGGTCCGCCGTGTTTTAAGTTTCTGTGCTAAGAATTTTCCCGCCCTGTTGTGGTTAGCGTAGTATCTCAGTTTAAGACGTCTCATGTAATGATCATGGTCTACACAAAACAATTCCCTGAGTCGGTGTCGTAGAAAGCTTGGAGGCAAGAGCTGAAGTGGGGCGGGATTGGTTTTCCTTGTCAGTGTTTCTGATTTCAGCAAGTAGAGTATCAAATTGAGCAGAGCGGGCTTTTTTCTTCCGGGCCGCAGCCTGCAGCAGCAGTCCCCTCACGAATGCCTTATGGGCATTCCAGTTGATAAACGGGTTTGTGTCGGAAGGCCTATTTAATTCAAAATAGTGCTCCAATTCTCGGGTCACTCTATTCTTACACTCCGCATCCTGGAGCACAGAGTTGTCGCACCTCCAAACACGGGAGGAGGCAACCCTGGGACTCCCGGAGAGGGACAGTGTAATTGCAGCGTGGTCTGACCACGAAATGTCATGGATATCTGAATTTGTCACCCTTTGTAGCGATAGTCTATCCACTAGTGCATAGTCAATCCTTGAGTATGAGTTGTGTCTTGGGGAGTAAAAGGTGTAAGAGCGTTCCTCCGCATGTTGGCATCGCCATGCATCGTATAGCCCCTCCGCAAGATGAAGTCCACGCAGGATCGTGGGCCCCCTCCTGCCAGAGCCAGTCGAATCCAGGGCGGGGTCAAGTACCATGTTCAAGTCACCACATAAAACTACATTACCTCGTCGCACCCTGGAGATCAAGCGAAAAAGACGCTTCAAGAATCTCGGTTGGTGCGAGTTAGGTGCGTAAACATTAATTACTGTATATAACACATTGTAGAGCTTACACACTAGGATGATGTACCGTCCGTTTGTGTCCAAATGTGATTCTTGCAGTTCAAAGGGAACATTGGCATTAATGGCCAGCAACACTCCCCCTTTTTTCTCAGATCTGGAGGCAAGAAAGAGGTGAGGGAAGTTCCTGTGGGAGCAGAAGGGGGTCTTGTCTTTGTGAAAGTGGGTTTCCTGCACTGCCACAATATCCGCATTATGTTTCTGGGCATCTGACCAAAGCGACCTCCTCTTTGCGGGGTGGTTCAGACCCCGCGCGTTGATGGACATAAATTTAATCGACATGGGTCATGAGATTCAGTGCGAGGGACGAAGTTAGGAGCCTCGGGGTGAGCGTAGCAGGCGTCCGGTGGAGTTGGCAATAGGTAGAGGCAGGACTTGAGACAATCCTAGTAGGGGGCATCCAGAGGGTGCAAGGAAGTGCGGCTGAAGCAAACAAAAGGCAGAAGCAGCAGGCAGTCAAAGTCAGTGGGGTATATGTCCACAAGGTTGTCCAGAGTACCATATTCCTTGAAGAGTAGTACCTGAGGGTTTGTAAATCCCTAAACGGTGGAGATCTTGACCACTGAGCGAGAGCAAAAAACATAGAACAAAACAAAAACAAAACTAGAAAGATAAAAAGTGTGGACCGTTTAAAGTCCGTGCAGCTCATGCTGCCTTTTCCAGCAGGGGCTGGTACGGTGGAGAGTACCAGAAAGGGTGCCCAGGGAGATGAATTGTTGATTGCAGCGTGTGACACTTACAGTCGTTATTTATGCTTGGTATTACGCCGAGGTAGAACTACTTGCCAGTCGGGGGTAACATGCTTGGGATCAGTAGGGGGGCGGTGATGGTCTTCCGGTGGAGGACGATGGCCGTCTTGGGGCACAATACCCCAATCCCTCAGAGCTCTGATGCCTTGGTCCAGAGATGTTATCAGGTGTGACGAGCCATTGTACGTCACTTGCAACTTAGCGGGGTACTTCCACTTATATGCCACATTATGGTTACGGAGAGCTTTAGTTACAGTGGATAGGTCCCTCCTTTGCTGCAGGGTATGCTTGGAGTAGTCAGGAAGTAGCTGTAGGGACTGTGCGTGAGGTGGAACAGAGTCCTTGTGTCTGAACGCTTCCAATATACGCTCCATGACCTGAAAAAAGTACACTCTGAGGATTACGTCCCTTGGAACCTCCTGTGGGAGGAAGGAGGGTTTCGGAACTCGATGGACCCTATCCACTGTCAGGTCAGCAGAGGTCAGGGATGGAACCAAATCTTTGAACAAGGAGTGCACATAATGGGGCAGTTGTTGTTGAGTGACCGATTCGGGGACCTGTCCTCCAAGTCTGCCAGCTTGTTTTTGATCATTAGCAGGTCGTCCGAATGGGAGTTGTGGGAGTCCACCAACACATTGTACGAGGTTGCAACTTCAGATAGCTTATTTTCATTAGCGTGCACCCTTTGGCCCAGGTCGTGCACCTCTGCTTGACATTGCCGAACCGCTGAGAACAAGTCCGCATGCAATGAAGATTTCAACAGCATCATCATCTCTTTTAGAGTTACATCAGAGATTAGTTGGCCTGTTGTGGGAAACTGTGCTATAGGGTCGTGTGGAGGGGAAGAAGTAGAAGGGTGTACCTGTGTAGGATCCAGGGGTCCTGGGTCCTCCATCCCTCTCCTGCCATCTGACTCCATGCGAGGCTTGGACTTTACAGGGCTCCTTAGTGAGGGTGTGCTGTCCCCCGAGTCCGTGCGGGGCGATCTGGAGCGGTGGGAGGCATTATCTGTGTCCTCCATCGGTGCTGAGTCAGTATGCGGCGTGTCCACCGCTAGAGAGCAGAGAGGCGGCGGTGAGGGCGGTCTCCCGCCGCCATCTTGCCGCAGTCCTGCCGGCCGCACAGGAGGAAAGTATGCCGGCAATTTCTTTATTTGTGCGGACCCGCGCCCGTTCCTCTGCATCTCCGGGCGTCGTGGAGGAGCTCCCGCACTAGGGGAAGGTACCTGGGCGTGTGAGGCTGCCGTTGGTGTCGGTCGATGGGCGATTCCCCCTGGGCTAGGAGCGGAGCTCACTCACAGTGCGGCCAGCTTGCTGCGCGGTCGCCACGCCCCCCCCCCACTTTCTTGAATTTTAAGTTTAAAGCTATTTGGTTTACAATTGCTGACTGAGGTTCCAACACACAGACAGATTTTATGCAGCCCTTTTTTCCCCACCCCTCAGTGGTTACTGCTTTTGGACGTCCCAACCGTCTATGATTAAAGTAGCAGCTACGTCCGTCGGTGGACGATAGAGAAAATGGGATTTTTGTACTCACCGTAAAATCCATTGGATGTAGCTCCCACCCCTCTGTTTTTCTGAGGGTTTTTGGTTATTCTCAACTGCTTGCAACTAAACTGGAAATGCAGCCGTGAGGCTGAGGATAATAGCCTGGGGGTACCGCCTCCTGGGCGTGTCAAAGCCTTTGGCTCTGCCTGGTAACTCCTAGTGGAAGGGGCTTATTACCCAACTGTCTATGATTAAAGCAGCAGTTACGTCTGTTGGTGGACTCAGAGAAATGGATTTTACGGTAAGTACAAAAATCAAATTTTTTCACTTTCTGCTATATAATATCCCCCCCCCCCCCAAAAAAAAAATGTAAAATAAAATTTTTCACCATTTTTGGCCAATTTGTATTTTGCTACATATTTTTGGTAAAAAAAAATCCAAGTAAGCGTATTTTGATTGGTTTGCGCAAAAGTTATCTCGTCTACAAACTAGGGGAAAGATTTATGTCTTTTCAGATTATTTTTTATTTATGTTTTTACTAGTAATGGCAGCGATCTGTGATTTTTAGCGGGACTGCGATATTGCGGCAGACAGATCGGACCCCTAACTGACATTTTTTACACTTTTGGGGGGACCAATGACATTACTACAGTAATCAGTGCTAAAATTTTGCACTGTTACTGTATTAATGACACTGTCAGGGAAGGGGTTAACCCAGGAGTGATCAAAGGGTTAAGTGTGAGCCTAGGGAAGTGTTTTCTAACTGTGTGGAGGAGGGACTTGTGAAATGAACACAGAGACCTGTGATCCTATATAGGAGGATCACAGGTGCTCTGTGATCATTTCAGAGAGAACAACGGTCTGCTGTGTTTACATCAGCAGACCGTCATTCTCTCTCAGCGGGGAGCGATTGCGGGTGCCAGACGGCAATCGCTGCCACCGCTCCCATGGATCAGCTTCCCCGCTGCCTAGTGGGGGCAAGCATGTGCTCACCTCCAGGAGCGCTCCCACGAACCGACGTACCCATAAGTCGGTTTGCGCAGCAGAGACACAGACACACTGATTTCACAGGCAGGGGGGGAGGGGGGAGCAGAGAGGAGAGCTGCAGATGACTGAGGCACGCAGGTAGACCACGGTAGTCACGGAGAGGGGGACACAGGAAGTGGCAGGATCAGCCAGGTTTTGTTTTTTTTTTTTACAGTTTCCAGGGGGGCAGGTTAGACAGCACAAGAACTGTGCTGTTTATCCTGCTATAAGAAAACAGGATCTCTATTTTTTTTTTTAGGGTGACAGACACTTTAAGTAATGATAAATATAGCCAAATAAACAGGTCTTATAGTGGCAATGTAAAGATGGCTCTGGTCCATAAGGGATATAAAGGGTTTGAGACCTTAAGGGGTATAGGCACAGCTGTGGTATTGGCTGTTGGATTGGAACTTTACTAGTACAGTTTTACTCCAGCCAGAATCTGAATCATAAGCAATCTATTTCAGTAGCATATAGGAGATGCTCAATGTGGAAACTGGAAGTTGTATGTATTTCTGCTTAAAACTTGAGTACTAATATGTAAAGGTTTTTTGTGTATCAACCGTGTTACTTTTAAAAGTATTCCACAAGGTGGCACTATTGACACTTCATTTAAAACTCAGTGTTGGATGTGCATCATTTTTGGTTATGTCCTAGACCTGGACAATGCTGTGTTTCTTTTCTGCTCTGTGTTTATTTGAGAAGACATTTGTATTATAATGGTTGTCCCCAAATTTTGAGTACTTACCTATATTGTATTAAGATTGAAAACCGAACAACACTCATAGATTGTCAACTGATGTTAGAAGCTAAATGTGATGCCCCTGATTTTATAGAAGGTGTATTGGAAATGTCTGGAAAGTGAAATTGTTCATTTTCAACCCTTTATATATATATATTGCAATGTTTAGGGAATCATCTGGATCGCAGGACACAGGCGTTGCAATCAAGGGAACGTTTATTAACTTAAACAGCTTCACAGCAGCAAAGAAAACACAACAAGGGATAACAGTCTTACCGACTTGAAGAGTTCAGAACTGTTGTTCAACAGTCCCCGACATTTGGAGAGGGTAACTTCCCCCGCCAACAGGTTTCCAGGCAGGACACTGACATGCACCCTCATGGCTGTTCTAATCCACCATCCAGTCTCCTCTATACTCCTCCACACCACACCTACAACTTCCGGTCTTCTTTTTTAAACCCTCTTCCTCTGACTAGTGAGTTAACCCTTTTGTTCCCTTAAAGGGACCACAGTCCTAACAGAGGGGAAATATAGCGACCTTCCAGGACCCAGCCTCATTGTTCTGTACATCTCCCCCCATCTGCCCCAACCCCAAGGAGATAGAGGCAACAGTGGAGCTAAGACAATGGACTCATGAGAGGGCATCTGCATTCTAATGTGGTCTCCCAGGCCTGTGCTCCACTACAAACCTAAATTCCTGGAGTGCCAGGAACCAATGGGTAATCCTGCCATTAGTCCCTTTACCTCATCTAGTCTACATTAAGGGAGCATAATCCGAAATCAGCCTAAATTTCCTCCCCAAGAGAAAATACCTGAGGGACTCTTAAGGCCTACTTAATGGCTAGACACTATAGCTCAACTATAGCATAGTTTTACTGGTGTCAACTTCCTACTAAAGAAGACTACAGGGTGCTCCTCACCATGAACAATCAGTGACAGGACTGCTCCTAACCCCACATCTGAAGCATCAGTCTGGACAATGAATTCCTTTGAAAAGTTTGGCGCAGGGTGTTGGCGCAGTGCTGACTTGAGCTCCAATAAAGCCTTTTCAGCGTCTGCATTCCACTCAACCATGACTGACTTCCAACCCTTAGTCAGATGGGTCAAGGGAGCCGCCAATGTGCAAAGTTGGGTACAAACCTTCTGTAGTATCCCACCATGCCCAGGAATGCATGTACCTGCTTCTTTGTGAGGGGGGCAGGGCCAGTATTATATTGCCTCTCCCTTGTTGACCTGAGGTTTTACCAGCCCTCTACCTACAATATACCCCAGGTATTTCATCCCCTCCATTCCCAATGCACATTTTTCAGGGTTCAGTGTGAACCCCTCCTTCCAAAGGGAGTCCAGCACTGCCTAAACTTTGAGCAAGTGTGATTCCCAGTCTCTGTCATCCAAATATACAGAGGCATACTCTCGGTGAGGTCGTAAAATCCTATCCATTGCTCGCTGGAATGTGGCTGGAGCAGTTTGTAGTCCAAGAGACATTCTTTTGTACTGAAAACTACTCGCTGGGGTGGAAAAAGCAGTTTCTCTTTCGTTCATTGACTTTCAAGATTTTGGGTGGCAAAGTCGAGGATCACCAGTATGTAGCAGTGACCTCACGCAGACTTTACCAAGGGACCCACTATATCCATTGCTATCCTTTAAAATGGGACCTCAATTATGGGCAGAGGGACCAAAGGGCTACAGAAGTGAGTCACCGGAGCGGTTAACTGACAGGTGGCACAAGAGACTCCGTTTTTCTTTACCTCTGCTTTCAGACCTGGCCAGTAAAACAGGTCAGGTATCCGTGCCTCCGTCTGTTCCATTCCCAGGTGTCCACCTAAAACATCATTATGGACCAGGTCAAAAACCTTTCATCTATACTGTTTGGGTACCAACAATTGTTCTACCACATTTTCCTTTACTTTGTTAATACGATAAAGCAGTTTATTATATACTGCAAAGTGTTGCCATCGCTCCTCGCACCTGACTCTTGGGGAACCCCATTTATTTACCCACTACAACCTGTTCCCGGACCTGTGCGAAATTGGGGTCCTGCATCTGGGCAGTACAAAATGCCCCCTGGGGAAAACCCAAATCTGGTAGGGCAGCGGTTGAGACCACTTCCTCATCCTCTTTATCCAGCATTTCCTGAAATGGAGAAGGTACCCCCACCACTCAGTGTTCAGGTCGGTCTGTGGACCACATATTTTGGCATCCTCAGCAGTATTAGTATTACTTTTATCATCATCAACCAGATCATTAGCATTTTCATCATTCATATCAACCTCAACAACATTTGGCAGTTCAGGGTTACTCCCTGCAACAGCAGGAACAGAGGAATTTGTTTCTCCCCAGTCTCTGGGCATTTCATGTAGTTGTCTTTGTTCCCACAGTTTTGCAAATAACGGACAGTCTTGTCCTATTATAACATCATGCACTAAGTTCTTCACCACCCACCTTGAGTACCAGTGCCACATGCCGTGGAGATGGACATGGAGATGAGAGGGTACTCTCTTGTGTCCCCGTGAATGTACACAACCTGTAAAGTTTTGCTTACAGAGCCGATCCTCCCAATTACTCTGGGATGAACCAGGTATTGAAGGTTGTCTGGCAGAGACCTCAGGTATCGGCCCAACACAACTCGTTCCACAATTTGGAGGCCAGACAACATATACAGTGCCTTGCGAAAGTATTCGGCCCCCTTGAACTTTGCGACCTTTTGCCACATTTCAGGCTTTAAACATAAAGATATAAAACTGTAATTTTTTGTGAAGAATCAACAAAAAGTAGGACACAATCATGAAGTGGAACGAAATTTATTGGATATTTCAAACTTTTTTAACAAATAAAAAACTGAAAAATTGGGCGTGCAAAATTATTCAGCCCCCTTAAGTTAATACTTTGTAGTGCCACCTTTTGCTGCGATTACAGCTGTAAGTCACTTGGGGTATGTCTCTATCAGTTTTGCACATCGAGAGACTGAAATTTTTGCCCATACCTCCTTACAAAACAGCTCAAGCTCAGTGAGGTTGGATGGAGAACGTTTGTGAACAGCAGTTTTCAGTTCTTTCCACAGATTGTCGATTGGATTCAGGTCTGGACTTTGACTTGCCCATTCTAACACCTGGATATGTTCATTTGTGAACCATTCCATTGTAGATTTTGCTTTATGTTTTGGATCATTGTCTTGTTGGAAGACAAATCTCCGTCCCAGTCTCAGGTCTTTTGCAGACTCCATCAGGTTTTCTTCCAGAATGGTCCTGTATTTGGCTCCATCCATCTTCCCATCAATTTTAACCATCTTCCCTGTCCCCGCTGAAGAAAAGCAGGCCCAAACCATGATGCTGCCACCACCATGTTTGACAGTGGGGATGGTGTGTTCAGGGAAATGAGCTGTGTTGCTTTTATGCCAAACATAACATTTTGCATTGTTGCCAAAAAGTTCGATTTTGGTTTCATCTGACCAGAGCACCTTCTTCCACACGTTTGGTGTGTCTCCCAGGTGGCTTGTGGCAAACTTTAAACAACACTTTTTATGGATATCTTTAAGAAATGTCTTTCTTCTTGCCACTCTTCCATAAAGGCCAGATTTGTGCAGTATACGACTGATTGTTGTCCTATGGACAGAGTCTCCCACCTCAGCTGTAGATCTCTGCAGTTCATCCACAGTGATCATGGGCCTCTTGGCTGCATCTCTGATCAGTCTTCTCCTTGTATGAGCTGAAAGTTTAGAGGGACGGCCAGGTCTTCGTAGATTTGCAGTGGTCTGATACTCCTTCCATTTCAATATTATCGCTTGCACAGTGCTCCTTGGGATGTTTAAAGCTTGGGAAATCTTTTTGTATTCAAATCTGGCTTTAAACTTCTCCACAACAGTATCCCGGACCTGCCTGGTGTGTTCCTTGTTCTTCATGATGCTCTCTGCGCTTTAAACGGACCTCTGAGACTATCACAGTGCAGGTGCATTTATACGGAGACTTGATTACACACAGGTGGATTCTATTTATCATCATTAGTCATTTAGGTCAACATTGGATCATTCAGCGATCCTGACTGAACTTCTGGAGAGAGTTTGCTGAACTGAAAGTAAAGGGGCTGAATAATTTTGCACGCCCAATTTTTCAGTTTTTTATTTGTTAACAAAGTTTGAAATATCCAATAAATTTCGTTCCACTTCATGATTGTGTCCCACTTGTTGTTGATTCTTCACAAAAAATTACAGTTTTATATCTTTATGTTTGAAGCCTGTAATGTGGCAAAAGGTCGCAAAGTTCAAGGGGGCCGAATACTTTCGCAAGGCACTGTACATATACATTTGGGACCTGGGTGACCGGTCTGGACGATACTCCCATTGGTGCACTCGTAGGGCCCGAAAGGCCATAGTCACCCCCCAAACGAGCCAGAAAATGTCTGCCTTTAACTGTTCATAGTCTTTATCTTCCTCAGGCAGCAGATCAAATTAGGCCTTTTGAGGATCTCCGGTGAGGAAAGAAGCAATGAGGCTGGCCCACTGGCCCTGGGACCACCCTTCTTTCTCTGCTATCCTCTCAAATGTACCAATAATGCCTCTACATCATCACTCAGGGACAACTTCTGCAGAAAATGGCTTGCCCTCATGGTCATCTGGATGCCAGGGGCAACAGCTGCTTGCTCATGACTCTGAGAAAGATGCTGTACTGCCTGATGCAAGGCAGTCACCTGAGTCTGTATAGCCCCTTTCTGGGCTGCCAGCTGGGTCACCAACAGGCGAGTGCTTTCTTGCTGCCATGCCAGAGCCTCTTTGTGGGGAGCTTGCGTACCTCCAGCTGGGTCGCTAAGCGCTGATTAGCTACCTCATGGCAAGTCTGCGCTCGCATATTAGTCAAGGATAACTGTTTAGCTCCTTCATAGTTTCAGCTTTTAGGGTTTGTGCAGCTTTAACCCAGGACATAAATCAAATGTACTGTCCCTTTAAATGTCAGTTTTAAGTTCAATGCAAAAAAAAAAAAAAACTTTTTTTTTTCTTGTGCCTGTTACTCTGTCCTGCCCCGCATTCTGCACCAGCTGCATAGTTTGGGGAATCAGTTGGATCGCAGGACACAGGCATTGCGATCAAAGGAACGTTTATTAACTTAAACAGCTTCACAGCAGAAAAAAAAAAAAACACAACAAAGGATAACAATCTCACTGACTTGAAGAGTTCAGCACTGATGTTGTAGTAAAACAGTCCCTGACTTTTGGAGAGGGTAACTTCCCCTGCCAACAGGTTTCTAGGCAGGACGCCGACAGGCACTCTTATGGCTGTACAAAAATCCACGATCCACAGTCTCTTCTATATTCCTCCACACCACACCTACAATTCCTTTCTGCTTTTTTTAAACCCCCTTCCTCTGACTAGTGAGTTAACCCTTTTGTTCCCTTAAAGGGACCACTTAGGGGATAGGACCCATCCTCGTCATACTGTACAATATATAAGCTAGGAAACTTGGTGAATATTAATGTGGGTTTGCATTCACCCTAGATGGGTCTCTCAGCATGACAATGACCCAAAACATACTGCCAAGGCAACAAAGGAGCAGCTCAAGAAGAAGCACAGTAAGGTCAAAGAGTGGCCTAGCCAGTCTCCAGACTTTAATCCTATAGATAATTTATGGAGGGAGCTGAAGCTTTGAGTTGCCAAGCGACAACTAAGAAACCTTAATGATTTAGAGAAGATCTGTAAAAAAGAGCAGACCAAAATCCCTCCTGAGATGTGTGCTAACCTGGTCACCAACTACAAAAAAATGTCTTACCTCTGTGCTTGCCAACAAGGGTTTCTCCACCAAGTACTAAGTCATGTTTTGCTTGGGGATCAAATACCTATTTTACTCCCTGAACTGCAACTCCATTTATAACATTTGTATCATGATTTTTTTTCTGGATTTTTGGTTAACATTCTGTCTCTACCATTTAAAATACATCTATGATGTGGGTAAACTTACAAAGTCTGCAGGGGATCAAATAATTATCTTCCCCACTGTAAATGCTGTGGAATGTGCAACTATCCTCTCTGTTAAAGCAAAAAAAAAAAAAAAAAAGCAGGCATGGCTTTATAACAGTTTAAGCACTGCCATTACATTAAAATGCATTCATTTCTTTCACATGATTTTATCATTTATTTTTATGTGCTTTCATAGACCAAAATACAATATTTTTTCCAATAGCTGTCTTTTATTGTGTAATCTCTGTGTTTACTGGCAGTACTAACACTTCCCCTTGTTAATGAATTGATGCCAACGTTCTTACTGGCACTGCTGCTAGCTAATAAGGTTTTTAAAAAGTCCTTTGTAGAGTTAAATAACAGCTTCTATGTTTAAAGGAAAATTGTACTAATAGGCTGCCATTGTCATCTCTTTTTTGAAAATGCTAGTTACCTAGCTGGTTTGGGCACCAATACTCTTTGAATCCCAGAAACTTTGATACTATGAACTGTAAATCAGCCTAATAAATGCAGATATTTTAAGTTTTTTCAGGTGGTGCTGTAGCATTATTCAGGAAAGAGGTGCGGAACAGCAGGAAGTGAGATGCTGAGACATCGTGGTGTGTGTGGAGTGAGGGAGCTGTGGACTGTGACCCCCCCCCCACTGAAAAAACAGAGAAAGGCGGCGGGTGTAGAACATTGGGACCATCAAAAAGGTGGAGCGGGAGTGACCGGGGACAGTGTCACCCAAATGAGTCTGACAGAGGAGGGGGGCGAGAGACCAGGAGGCCAGAAGTTAAGTGTAACTGCAGACGGAGGAGGGGGTGACAGGCAGATCAGGGACGCGGCAGGAGCAGAGAGAGACAGGCTGACCGGGGGAGACTGAAGGTACTGACAAGCCCTATAGGAGGCAGTTTACGGGGGGGGGGGCTGAGCAGGAGCAGAGCAGTACAACAAAAGAAAATACTGACTGACTGTGACAAGCTGACTGTGCATAGTGGGGACGCTGGCTGAGGTGGGTGTAGTGTGAGTACTGTTGAGTAACTGAGTACTGCTGAGTGACTGAGGGTAACTGGGTACTGCTGATTGACTGTGTAGTGCTGAATAACTGGAAGTGACTGAGTACTGCTGAGTATCTAAGTACTGCTGAGTGGCTGATAGGGACCGAGTACTGCTTTGTGACTGGGAGTACCTGAGTATTGCTAAGTGACTGGGAGTAACCGAGTACTGCTGAGTGACTGGGAGTGACTGAGTACTGCTAAGTAACCAAAAGAAACTGAGTACTGAAGTGACTGAGAATAACTGAGTGACTGGGACATGAGGAGCAACTATGTGCTGAGAAATTAGAGTCAGGAAGCTAGTTAACAGTTAATTGGTAAAGTTCCTAATCCCCTAGGAGTATCCCCATTAAATTAGTGGGTACGATGCCCAGCGGGAGTGGAGATGCGACTCTGTGCATATCTTGTGGCATGTATGTGTTTGTTGATCATCCGATCAAGGGCGAATACTGCTCCACAAAATGTAAGTTCGTTGTTTCTTTGGAAGCCCAGGTCCTGAATCAATGGAAGTAGCTGGCAACATTGAGGAGAAACTCCATACTAAAAGAGAGTTGGGAACATATCTGACAGGTGATGGCAGGGGCCAGCACAAAGGCGGGTGGGGATACAGGGGTGCAGGCACCAGAGCAGAGTAGTTGGGTGACAGTAAGGAAGGGTAGAGGGGAAAGTGTCAGGGAGGTCCTGGGCTGGAACATCCCAAAAAGTACACCCTGTTGCGAGATGGTAGAGAAACCAGTCAGGGACCAGCATTGGTGGAGCAGAGCGACGCCCCTAACTGCCAGGGGAAGAACTCTTCCAGTGTAAGTGGGAGCGAGGCTAAGAACAGAGTAAGACAGATTCTGGTGGTAGGGGACTCAATTATTACAAGGACAGAGAGGGAAATCTGTCACAAAGACCATAGGCGCCGAACTGTATTTTGGCACATCACAGATCTGGTGGACAGATTTTTGGGTGGGGCTGAAGAAGACCCAGCTGTCATGGTACACGTGGGTACCAATGACAAAGTTAGAGGAAGATGGAGAGTCCTAAAAAACAATTTCAGGGACTTAGAAGCTAAATCAAGAAGTAGGACCTCCAAGGTAGTATTCTCAGAAATACTACCGATACCTCGAGCCATGCCAGAGAGGCAGCGGGAGATTAGGGAAGTTAACAATGGGCTAAGGAGCTGGTGTAGAAAGAAGGGGTTCGGGTTCCTGGAGAACTGGGCCGACTTATCAGTCGGTTACCGGCTCTTTAGCAGGGAGGGACTGCACCTAAATGGGGAGGGTGCAGCTCGGCTTGGAGAGAAGATGGCTGAAAAGTTAGAGGGGCTTTTAAACTAGGTGTTGGGGGAGGGTACAGATGTAGAGCTAGCCAGCATGGAACAAGGTTCAGTGGGTAATATTGGAGGCATTAGCAGTAGGCTGACTAGATATCCAAAAGGTAAGTAAGTTGACAAATCCAAATTGCAGCCTCAAAGCAACTAGCAAGGATATAGTATGGGACCTTACAAAATTATGAGGTTTGTATACCAATGCTAGAAGTCTGGCTAACAAGATGGGAGAACTGGAGCTGTTAATGTACGAGTAGGATTTCGATTTTGTGGGAATTTCAGAGACTTGGGTTGACTGCTCTCATGATTGGCTGGCAACCATTCAGAGGTATTCCCTATATCGCAGAGATAGGGAGGGTAAAAAAGGGGAAGGGGTATGCCTGTATTTCAAGAATGACGTGCAAGTGAATATGAGGGATGATATCACTAAGAGAGCTAGGGAGAAGGTGGAATCCTTATGGGAAGAGTTTCAAAGGTAGGAAGGTAGGGGGAAAGTAATACTGGCCGTATGCTATAGGCTCCCTACCAAAGGGAGGAGGGAGAGGCAGACCTCCCATCACAGCTTGGAATGGCTGAAAGGATGGGATATGTCATTATAATGGGGGATTTTATTTATCTAGCTATAGACTGGGCAGAAGGAACCGCGCATACGTAATTTCCTAAATGTCTTGTAAGACAACTTCATGGGTCGGATGGTGAATGCACCAACAAGAAACAATGTGTTACCAGACCTACTGAATACTAACATTACAGACCTGACCGAGGATGTAGAAATACGGTACAACTTAGGAAACCACAGGTCAATTAGTTTCAGTATAAATCACAGAGATAGGAAACACAAGGGTAATACAAGGACACTGAATTTCAAAAGAGCCAACTTCCCTAAACTGCGCTGTTTGCTAGATGATATTAAATGGGATAGAGTCCTAGGAACAAAGAACAAGGAGGATAAATGGGAGTGCTTTAAGAGCATACTAAATAAAGGCATTGGCCAACGCAATTCAACATGGAATAATTTTAAAAGAGCTAAAACAAATCCTGGGTAGCTAAACTCCAACGTAAAAATGCATATAAAAACAAAAGAAAAGGCCTTAAAAAAATTCAAGGCTGAGGGGTCAAGGTCAGCATTCAAACATTAGAAAGAATGCAATAAGAAATGTAAAAGCGCAATCAAGATGGCTAAGATAGAACACGAAAGGCACTTAGCTAAAGAGATTAAAAAAAAACAAAAAATAAAACAAGAAATTCTTTAAGTACTGGTATATACAAAGTAAGAAAATCAGGCCAGAAAATATTGGCCTCTTAAAGGATGATGAGAGAAGGCAAAGGTGTTCAATACATTTTTCTCCTCAGTCTTCACAAAAGAAATAAGGGGATACAGTAACCAAGACTGTAATGTTAATATTAATAACACGTCACAGAAAGCACCCTCATGGTTAACAGAAGACAGAATCAGAGATAGACTTGAATAATTTAACATAAATAAGTCACCGGGACCAGATGGCTGAAACCCGAGGGTCCTTAAGGAACCCAGCCAGGTGGTAGTCAGACCATTTTCCCTATGGGCAGTTTACTGACTGGAATGGTACCAGCTGATTGGAGAAAAGCCATGATGGCACCAACAATTAAAAAAGGGCCGAGATATATCCCTGGGAACTACAGGCCAGTTAGCCTAACATCAATAGTCCGCAAGCTATTGGAGGGGAGGATAAGGGACTATATACAAGATTTTATTAATGAAAACAGTATCATTAGTAGTAATCAGCATGGATTCATGAAGAATTGTTCTTGCCAGACCAATCTATTAACCTTCTATGAAGAAGTGAGCTGCCATCTAGACAAAGGAAGGCCTGTAGATGCTCTGTATTTGGATTTGGAAGACATTTGATACAGTTCGCCACAAACATTTACTGTACAAACTAAGGTACATAGGTATGGGCCATAGGGTATGTACTTGGATTGAAAAATTGCTTTAGGGGCGAGTCCAAAGGGGGGTGATAAATGGCAAGTACTCAGAATGGTCTGGTGTGGAAAGTGGGGTCCCCCACGGATCTGTCCTGGGAACAATCCTGTTTAATTTATTCATAAACGATCTAGAGGATAGGATAAATAGCTCAATTTCAGTTTTTGCAGACGATACTAAGCTAAGCCGGGCAAACCCTTTTAAGTAGGATGTGGAAACCTTACAAGAAGACTTTAACAAAATAATGGGGTGGGCAAATACATGGCAAATGAGGTTTAATGTTGAAAAATGTAAGGTAATGCATTTTAGTGCCAAAAATATGAGGGTCCCTTGAAAAAGTCACGTTGTGATGTGACGCAACGCGTCTGGAGAAGCCGTTTGACGTCACTTCCGGTCCACGGCCGAGACCGGAAGTTGTCGGAGATTACCGCTGTGAGCGGCTGTTACCCTGCTATGCTGTTCATTCCTTATTGAAATGTTAGTTTTTACTATGTTTTATAATAAATATACCTGAATTTACTACACTATGAAGTCCCTTCCTCTGTCTATGGTTTGAGTTCAAACCTTACCAGGATCCCTTACTCATTGGATGATCGTCACTGGCTGTCTAACTAAAGGAATTGAGAAGAAAAGAAACAGTGACCCTTCCCCCTCTCCCCCCTCTTGGTTCCCGGAAAGTCGAGAAATTATCTGCAGCTGGGATTACACTGCTAACTATTACAAATGCTCTTTATGAGTGATTTGGCGGTGAGCAGCCATTTCACTTACTTATGGATAAATGCTCACAATCTGGTGATATAGTTTCCCACCTATATAGGCTCATCACCACAGACACGCAAGCCAATATAGTCTCTAATGACCTACACAGCAAACGTATTCATTCATGGCACAGGTGGCTGGGGCACAGAAGCCTAGATGCTGTATAGGACATTATAAAGAGCGTTTATAAGAAGATTTGACAATAGCGCCTTGTAAAGTGCTCATGAAATGCAAGTGCTGTATTGAAGCAAAAGTGACATGTTCTCCCCTTCCACAGGCTTCTTAAAGAAAAAATACCCACCCCCTGCAGCTCATACACAGTGACGTATGCAGCCCAATGAAAACGTCAGGAGGGAACAGATATCTACTGACTTTCATTGATGATTATTTCAGGTACACAACTGCTTATCTGATAATCTGTCTATATTCTATATAAGTGAGAAACAATCCAAGCTGGAGAACAGAGCCATGGAGGGCATTCTAGTAGGCTACAGTGAGCAAACTAAGAGTTACAGAAACCTACACCAAAAGACTGGCAAGGTGACAATAAGGCATAGTGTTTATTTTGATGAGAGACCAATACCAGAAACACCGATCCCTGGAAGCTGTGAAGTGAATATACCAAGCATACCAGATGAAAAGGTCAACCAAAGTGAACCTGTGCAGGGGTCAGAACAAGAGGTTTAACTCATAATGCCTAAACCAAGTTCCCCACCAGATCCTGCAGAACTGCCTGAAATCAGACCATCCACTCGGACTACAAAGGGATACCACCCCCAAGCTGTCATACACTGTCAAAACTCACAATGTACTTGAACCAACATCCTGGGAAGACATAAAAAGACTGCCAAAATGTGAAGTCAATAAATGGAGGATGGCAGTAGAAGAAGAATTAAAGTCACTTCAAGAAAATAAAACCTGCACACTCACAGAGCTCCCTCCTAACTGCAAAACTATAGGAAGTAAGTGGACTTTTAAAGTAAAGTCAGACGCAGAAGGGAATATGCACAAATACAAAGCCAGACTAGTTCCCAAGGGTTACTCCCAGAAATTCAGTGAAGATTATGATGAAACATGCACTCCCCTCAAAAAATACTCCACCATCAGAGAACTTCTTAGCCTTGCAGCTGGGAAGGGCATGCAAGTAAAACACCCAGATGTTAAAACATTAAGGAAGAACTCTACATAAGGCAACCACCAGGGTTTGAGCAAGAAGATAACCTTGTGTGTAAACTTCAGAAGAGCATCTACGGTCGTAATCTGCAAGAATTATGGAATGAGAAAGTGAATGAAGTGCTTACTAGAGAGGGATTCTGAAGAAGTAAAGCAGACCCCTGTCTCTACTCCAGAAATCTAGTCGACAGATGGGTATACATCCTTATCTATGTCGATGACATTATAACTTGTTTTGAACAAGAGGGGATTACAATCAAATAGTTCGCAAGCTGAAAGAAAATTTTGAAATCAAAGAGCTAGGGAACATTAGCTATTATCTGGGAACCCAAATAGAGAGAGAAGAAGATGGAAGTTATCTTTTCAACCAATCTCAGAAAATCTCTGAAACCTTAGAACAATTCCATCTGCAAGATGCAAAGGAAATGAAAACTCCTATGGAACCAGGCCATCTAAAGTGCAATGAAGCAGAAAACTTGCTACCCAACAATGACACATATCGCAGAGCAATCAGTAAGCTGCTATATGTTGCCACTGTGACAAGACCAGACATAGCAGCAGCAGGAAAGTCTCAGCTCCCTGTCAGTGTGACTGGAAGGCAGTAAAAAGAGTGATACAGTACCTCAAAGGAACAATTTGGATGAAGTTACGGTTACCAGCAACATCAAATCCAACACTGGTCGGATATGTTGATGTTAATTGGACCAAGGACTGCACATATCACAAATCCACTGGTGGAGTTGTTCTTCCATTATGGGGAAGGAACCATAAATTGGTCAAGTCAAAAGCAAGCAACTGTTGCTTTATCTTCAACTAAAGCAGAGTACATTTCAGCAGCACACACATGTCAAGAAGCGATATGGATTTGTCAACTTTTTGTGGACATTGGGGTAGACATGTCAAAACGAATTCCCATTTTTGAAGACAACCAGGGATGTATAAAGCTTAAGGCCCGCACACACGTGCAGATTGTCGGCCGAATCGACCGATCGGCCGATTTTCGGCTTGTTAGTATGATGCTTCCAACAGCCGACAGCGCACTTTCGGCCGAAAAGAATCTGTCGTGCAAGCATTAAAATTTTTGTATGCCGACACCAGAGCGGCCGATTGTTCGCCAGTCAATACAGAATTTGGCCGACAGACAGCAGATTTGCAAGACTGGGCATGCTCAGAAAAGAAAAAACACAGGGAAAGTTAACCATCACATGACATCACTTCTGCAGTCGGCTGTAGTCGGCGGACAAAATTCTTGTACAGTCTTTTGCACTTTTCAACAGACACGACAGCCCGGGGACAAAAGACGGCCGATCGTTTGGGCCGACGATCTGCACGTGTGTACGGGGATTACACAATCAGAAAGGGTCAATCCTAGGACCAAACACATCAACGTCAAGTATCACCTACTGAGAGATATTCAAGAACAAGGTGTTATTGACGCTCAATACTGCCCGTCAAAGGAGATGACTGTTGATGCACTCACCAAGCCTTTGTTGAAAGAACGTCAAAATTACTGTATATCCATAAGAAGCTGAATGTAATTTGACAAAGCACATGCTGTTGACAAGGAGTGTTGAAAGATATATTATTATATCTTTTCATGTGACAACACTGAAGAAATGACACTTTGCTACAATGTAAAGTAGTGAGTGTGCAGCTTGTATAACAGTGTACATTTTCTGTCCCCTCAAAATAACTCAACACACAGCCATTAATGTCTAAAACGCTGGCAACAAAAGTTAGTACACCCCTAAGTGACAATGTACAAATTGGGCTCAAAGTGTCAATTATTTGTGTGGCCACCATTAATTTCCAGCACTGCCTTAACCCTCTTGGGCATGGAGTTCACCAGAGCTTTACAGGTTGCCACTGGAGTCCCCTTCCACTCCTCCATGACGACATCACGGAGCTGGTGGATGTTAGAGACCTTGTGCTCCTCCACCTTCCTTTTGAGGATGCCCCACAGATGCTCAATAGGGTTTAGGTCTGGGGATATGCTTGGTCAGACCATCACCTTTACCCTTAGCTTCTATAGCAAGGCAGTGGTCTTCTTGGAGGTGTGTTTAGGGTCGTTATCATGTTGGAATGCTGCCCTGGGGCCCAGTCTCTGAAGGGAGGGGATTATGCTCTGCTTCAGTATGTCACAGTACATGTTGTATTCATGGTTCCCTCAACAAACTGTAGCTCCCCAGTGCCAGCAGCACTCATGCAGCCCCAGACCACGACACTCCCACCACCATGCTTGACTGTAGGTAAGACACACTTGTCTTTGTACTCCTCACCTTGTTGCCGCCACACACGTTTGACACCATCTGTACCAAATAAGTTTATCTTGGTCTCATCAGACCACAGGACATGGTTCCAGTAATCCATGTCCTTAGTCTGCTTCTCTTCAGCAAACATTTTGCAGACTTTCTTGTGCATCATCTTTAGAAGAGGCTTCCTTCTGGGACAACAGCCATGCAGACCAATTTGATGCAGTGTGCGGCGTATTGTCTGAGCACTAACAGGCTGACCCCCCCACCCCTTCAACCTGGCAGCACTCATATGTCTATTTCCCAAAGACAACCTCTGGATATGATGCTAAGCAGGTGCACTCAATTGTCAGGTTTCCTCTCACTGTCCAATACACCCCATCCTATTGGACCAGTGTGAAACTGACAGACAACATGGGAAGCATCTCATCACACTGAGCAGACCCTATTAATGGATCACTGCTCACTGTTGGGCAGAGAGTACCTACATTTACCTGACAGTTCCCCTGATAACCACAGAAATCCAAAAACTATGCACTCTCTAGCACCCAACTAGGAGGGAGCTACACATGGTTTTATCATTTATATTTACAGTATGTGCTTACATACCAAAATACAATATTTTTTGCAATAGCTGTCTTTTATTGTGTAATCTTTGTGTTTACTGGCAGCACTAACACTTCCTCTTGTTAATAAATTGATGCCAACATTGTTACTGGCACTTCTGTTAGCTAATAGGGTCTTTGAAAAGTCATTTGTACATTTAAATAACAGCTTTTATGTTTAAATGAAAAACTGTTCTGAAAGGCTGCCATTGTCATCTCTTTTTTGGAAATGCTAGTTACCTAGCTGGCTTGGGCACCAATACTCTGATTCTCTGAAACTTTGATACTATAAAGTGCTGTAAATCAGCCTAATAAATGCAGATATTTCAAGTTCATATATAAATATATGGCTATGGTCCTTATGAGTCTACCTTCCTTATCAAGCAATTTGCAAGTGCTTAAAATAAAACTACTAGGGGGTATTTGAATTGAAATTTATCAAATAAAAAAGGTCAATCCCTCAACAATGTTATACATGCACTCTGCACCAAATGTCCAGATCCAAACAACACCTTACAATAATACATATAAAGGACTTATCCTGTTGGGTGCTGCTATTTTATTGGGCCTTTTACAAGCTTCTCAGCCATCCTCTATGAATGCACAGCTTAATGCCCTTTTAACCGCTTAGTAACCACCCCACGTACGTTTACTACAGCAGGGTGGCTGGATCACGTATCTGGTACGGGATCAGCACTTCCAAGTAGGGCGCTATGCAAAAGTTTTAGATGGGCTGTGAAAAAAATGCTGTAAATTAAGAATTCTTTCAGAAACAGAAGTGTTAGGCTGGCCATGCATTATACAATTTCCTTGTACAATTTTCCTTTAAATTTACCAAAACCATACTGTATAATATAAGGTCAAACCTAAACACGTTCAATTTGTATTCAGTCTGGCAGGCCCGTGCACTACATAGTTTAAGGTAAATCTAAAGGAAATTGAGGAAGAAAAATGTATGATGTATGGCCAGCCTTAATACTTTATTTTTATCAGTTGAATGGGAATGGGGGACCTGAAGAAACAGCAGCTCCTTTGGGGGTAAGCCCTACATTACAATTCTAAGAGTCTCCACTGATGAGCTCTCTGCACTGGCTGCACTGGCGGCACTCTTAAGAAAGTGGAGGGTGGAGTGATATCAACTGCACTCCGCCTCTCCCTGTAGCAGAGTGATGTTCCTATAAGAAAGAGCTGCCATGTGGTGTCCTGAGATTCCTGACTTCTCACTGGCTAAGGTATATTACAAGCCTGCCTGCCTGAGATGGGTTTTACAATCTGGATGGAGAATAGTGATCTGTAGCAGCTCTTGAATGCAAAAAGCGATAATTACCAGACACGAGAGTGAATTGCAACAGCATCTAGTGAGCTTTATTCTTAAGGGAGTGGAACTGGCACAGATCAGTTTGTGGTGAATATATGGTGTACTGTTTGGATCTTTTGGATTCACCTGCCTTATCAAATATTGTTGGATTTGAGTTTGCACTTTTCTATATATTATTTTTTATATGAACACTTTTTATATCATTTTTGCTTTTCATTTATTTCACAATATTTTAATTTGATTTATTCACATTAGTGTGCTACTGTGAAGTGTGTGTGTTTTTTTTTTGAAGGCATTGTATTTCAGTTATTTTGTTTAATACTGAGTTTAATTTCCAAAGTATGATGCTTAGCTGAATTTTCAGCACATACATTTAGATCTGGTCTGAGAAGGTCATTTACCTTCCCTGTTCCACCACTGGTTCCTCCTCTATCTCCCTTGGCCACTAAACATTCTGTTTACACACAGGTGGGGGAAGCTATGAGCATTGATCATAGAGTCCATATTGCTCCCCGGAGCTACCAGAGTTTTTGTACCTCTGCATCACTGCCTGACAGTCACAAATGGAAATATTTTAGTGCGTGTCATCTATGTGCAGGTTCACTTTAAGTATTTAAATGTATTTATTTTAATTTCTCCTTAAAGCGGAGTTCCACCCTGGTTATACATTTTTTTACAAAAATACCCCCGGGACAGTCAGGGCTAGCACATTCCACAATGGCTAGCCTCTGATCTGTCCCGGGTTGCACTTACCTTTCAGGAGAAATACTTACCTTGAAATTGTCTTCTCCAGCGCTGCCATCTCAGGTGTGGGCAGCTTGAAGCCAGCACGATCCTCTTCCGCGTCCTCTTCGGTCCTCTTCCTCCTTCTTCGGTCCCACGATGCACTGCACCGGCCCCAACGTCACTTCCGGGTCGCGCGCGTCATCCCTCCACAGCTTCTGGGCATGCCCAGAAGCTGTTTAGAAAGGAATGACGTGCGCGCCCCGGAACTGACGTCGGGGCCGGTGCAGGCGCAATGATTCCTGGGAGCTCCCAGGAATCATTGCAAAAGCCAGGAAGTGACGAATCGCCGTGGCCGCCGAGGGGAGGAAGAAGGAAGTAAGGTGAGTATATTTTCTCTAAAAGGTAAGTGAAAAAAAAAAAAAAATTGCGATTATCCATTTGTTTTTCAGGTGACCGGGAGCGAGAAGATGGAGGTAAGTATAAATTTCGGGTGGAACTCCGCTTTAAGGACATAAGTAATCATATATAATATATATGATTTATATATTATATATTATATTTGACCACTAGATATATTATATTTTGACCACTAGATATATAATATAAATATAATATGGTATAAAGATACTCATTTGGAGTAACTTATATTTCAATGTCAACATGGGTAATTATTTTAAAACTATGTAGTGTAGTATTATTAGCCATGTAATTTGAGATTTAATGGGTTTTTTAAATATTACGTTTATATATATTTTTAAGAAAGTGTATTTCTGAGATTGTACCGCACCACATGACTCAGACGATGGGAAGCAGGATATGTTACTCCTACATATTGTTTGGAATATACCCAGTGGAGCTAATTGTTAAATACACATCCTCCGATCCAGTCATGTGATCAATTAAGGACTGCATAGTGATACACCAAGCAATGGGAAGCCAAAAGGGGATATAATAGACAACGAAAATATGGGCGCTATATGACTTCCTGATGATGCCTTCCGGTGAATCGCATTGACGTCCATTGTAGTGGTGATACTTCCAGTTTCGTCACGTCTGACTCAGGTGGAACGCAGGTTGAGCGCACGCCATCTCTGACCGTGAATGGCGAGGATTGTACTGTACCAGGTGATTCATAGTGGGTGCCATTTTTGGCATACCTAAATGTGAGTTTTATTGGCATATGACATTTATGTGACCACTTTTAAATAAACGTACTGCACCATCATTCAATTTGTTTTTTATTCTGGGATATTTCTGTTGATGATGCTGAGCCTATTCTGATGCTAAGGAGATCCATTTAAGCTGTGAGGGTCTGGATGGCCCAGAGGCATTTGGTGAGTGGCCCCCTTACTTAAGGTGGAGGAGCCCAAAAAGGAGGACTTTAGAAGAATATAGAGCACTAGTATGCAAGTGGTGATTTGAAGAAATTTTATTAAGGACTGTCATGACTGAATTTGAATAAAGAACATTCATATATTGTTAAAGCAACAGCACTGTTTTGTTTATTATATGTATTTGTTGTTTTTTTTATGTCGGTACAGATTGTCATTTAGGCTACATTCACACCTGAGCGTAGCGTTTTTCGCGCGTTTTTTTACCGCGATTTTACCGCGATTTTTGCGGCGATTTTTACCGCGATTTTACCGCGATTTTTACCGCGATTTTTGTGCAGGCGTTTTTAGATTCAATAGAGATCAATGGAAAACGCCTGTAATCTGCCCAAAAAGAAGCTCATGTACTTTTTTGAGCGTTGGGCGTTTTGTATACAGCTTCAAAACGCTCAGATGTGAACAGGGGACATTGAAATGAATAGGATTTGTCTTGTTGGGCGTTTTGAGAGCTGATCCTAGAGCAGAAAAACGCCCCAAAAACGCCCCAAAACGCCTACATGTGAACGGAGCCTTAGGCTCCGTTCACATGTAGGCGTTTTTGGGGAGTTTTTCTGCTCTAGGATCAGCTCTCAAAATGCCCAACAAGACAAATCCTATTCATTTCAATGGCCCCTGTTCACATCTGAGCGTTTTGACGCTGTAAGCAAAACGCCCAACGCTCAAAAAAGTACATGAGCTTCTTTTTGGGCAGATTACAGGCGTTTTCCATTGGTTTCTATTCAATCTAAAAACGCCTGCACAAAAAACGCCTGTAAAATCGTGGTAAAAATCGCTGTAAAATCGCGGGAAAAAAACGCGCGAAAACGCTACGCTCAGGTGTGAATGTAGCCTTAAGCTAGCGCCTCAAATACAATTAAATTACACTTTTTTTGGCACCAAAAATTGATGGCAGCTGCACACTGAGTTAATTAGCAAGTCTTATGGGAGGCAGCATTTTTCTTTTCTTTTCTTTTAATTTATGTAGTTTTAACCACTTAAGCCTCGGAGGATTTTCCTGCTCAAAGACCAGGGCCTATTTTGCGAATCAGCACTGCGTGACTTTAATGGACAATTGCTCAGTCGTGCGACGCTGTACCCAAATTAAATTGACGTCCTTTTTTTCCCCACAAACAGAGCTTTCTTTTGGTGGTATTTGATCACCTGTGCGATTTTTTATTTTTTGCGCTATAAACAAAAAAGTGCTTAAATTTTGAAAAAATAAGAATATTTTTCACATTTTTTTTATATGAAATCCCCCCCCCCCCAAAAAAAATGTAAAAATCAAAAATGTTTAACATTTTAGGCCAATTTGTTTTATGCTACATATTTTTGGTAAAAAACATTTGCAATAAGCATATTTTGATTGGTTTGTGCAAAAGTTATTGCATCTACTAACTATGGGAAAGGTTTATGTCATTTTTATTGTTTTTTCTTTTTTTTTACTAGTAATGGCGGCGATCTGCGATTTTTAGCGGGACTGCGACATTGCGGCGGACAAGACGGACCTCTAACTGAAATTTTTGACACTTTTTGGGGACCAGTGACACTAATACAGTAATCAGTACTAAATAATATGCACTGTTACTGTATAAATGACACTGGCAGGGAAGGGGTAATACTGGGGCTGATCAAAGGGGTTAATGTATGCCTAATATGCTTGCTCACTGTGTGTGTGTGGGGGGGGGGGGATTCCTGGGGGGGGGGTTCCTGTGACAGGCATAAACAGATCGCAGTTTCAGCTTAGCTGAAACTGCTGATCTGTCCCTGCCTGTCTGAGAGAAGATCCGCCTGCTTTGTTTACATAAGCAGGCGGTTCTTCTCTCCGTTTCTGGGGCAATCGCCGCCACTCCTCCCTCGGCCCGCCTCGGTTATGCGGTACGATTCCTGTGCAAATCACATGCAGTGTCCCGCACTGCACAACCCAGGTTTAAAGATGGATTCCAGATGTGGTATATTTTTAGACATGTATATTAGTTACACGTAACTTTGTATATACTATACCTTGCTGATGCCCCTGGAAGCTGGATATCACTGAAATAAACAGTGCTACTCCTGTGATCTCCACTAGCTATTGGGTCCCATGCTGAGCAGCCAGCCTTATTAATTCTGAATACAGGAGGTCAGCTGGTCCGCAGGGATGCCATTCATAGAATATTTAGCATTTTCTGAATGAATGCAAAGTGTTCTCTTATTGGATGAGGTGGAGAGCATGATGTCACCTCTCTCCAACTTATCCATTTTTTGTATTGCTGTCTGTGTTCCTCCTGGGGAAATCCACCCTCTCCATTTTTCCTGGTCGCCATTGACAACAAAATAGAATGTAATTGGAAATTCAAAATGTACTTCTTATAAAACAGCGCTTGGTCATACAACATAAAACCATAATGTGCTCAAAAAATAAATAAATGTGAAAAACATATGTAAAGTCTTTCAAAGTTCTCATATAAAGTGCTCAGGTGCTCCAAACTCAAGGGCCATAATGACGCCTTGGAGGAAGGGCAAAACACGTTGATGTATTTTCAGTTCTGTCAAAGCAATGAGGTCACTTACATCCTCCGTGGAAAGCACGCCATCAGCGGCGAACCCGGAACCAGCCTCATGATCTGCCTGTACCCGTTTTTATCTGTAAGTTACCCTTGCATTTTTGCGCAAAAAAAACTTTTTACAGTACTTCTCTATGAGCATTATTCTGTCTTATTGAGCCTGAAGGATAATATAGCTGCCCCAAGAGTAATATTGGTGGGAGCCTTGGGTAAAGGCCCAAAAGTCGTTATCCACAACACCAGACACAAGCTTGACTGACCCACCGACTGAAAAGCTGTGGGTCCATTTTTTTCGGGTGAGTGGGGAATACGAGAGGGGAGTGTACCACAGTTCACAGCATGTTTTACATGAAGCACTTCAGCACCATATGAATGGAGTTTGGAGCATCTGAGCACTTTATATGAGAACTTTGAAAGACTTTACATATGTTTTTCACATTTATTTGAGCACATTATGGTTTCATGATGTATGGGCAAGCGCTGTTTTATAGGAAGTACATTTTTGAGGTGTAAAAGCACTGGATGGACATCAGCTGCAAACATATTTTTTGAATTACATTAACATAGCGCAAGTAATTATATGTTTTTTATGTAGGAAATTCAAAATGTTACTGTTGCCACAAGAAAAGGAAGATAAATCTTCCAATGGGAAGGTAAATCTTCCACCTATCCTGGTAATAAATATCTAAGACAGGATTTCATCTAGCTTTGAAGAGATTTCCACTAAAGTCCTGTTGTATCTCTGGGTGGCAATGATAAGGCTTTATATTATTATTATTATTTCAGGTACTTATAGCTTCTCCTCTGCTGTTTACTTTCAATTTCTAAGGACAACATATCCCATGGTACCTTGCTGCCTTCAAGCAGTAATTCCTGTACTGACTCCGCCTCCTGAAATGCCTCCTCTCAGCACCTCTTTAGTTTAGAAGGCAGGCTCTGTGAAATGTGTAACACAGTAGTGCCTTCCTACAGGGCATAGAGAATACATGTCACAGAATTCAAGGAAGTAAATATGTGAGGATCATCACAAAGTAAGATAATTAACTTCAAGATCATCCAGAATAAAAGAAGTAGGCTAGAAATAATTGAAGTACAATCTGAAAATGAATGAGCTGCAAGTTAAAGGGATCCCCACCTCTGCACAGCCAGGCACACTGAATCTTTACCAGCACTCCAGAGACAGAGAAAAGTCCATAGCTTTGTTGTTTTTAGTGTTTTATTAGAGATTTAAACTTGAATAGGGATTGGGAATTATGGGATGCCCACTTCAAACTTTAGGGACAATTTCCTCAAAACAGTCTTTTTACACAGTCTATATACAGCCCCAACTCTTCCTCTAGCACATATTTGCTTGGTTCCCAGCTATGTCACTCTATTGTAATTGTAGCAAAGGCCCTTATACAGGCAAAGACTCGCAACCTCTATACGTGTAAAATAGAAGAGTGACACAGCTTACACTTTTCCAGCACTTCATCTCTGTGGTCACTGATTCCAGCACCACCTCTTCAGGCTCTGCCAGCCCTCCTGGCTGCAGCAGCCCATTTCTCTAGCCCTCCAGGCTAACTTCTCCACCACAGTCCTCCAGACTGACACTCACCAGCCCACCTGTCTGACTCTCAGGTGATCTCCCCAGGAAAAGGCAAAAGACTTGACCCCACCACTGTCTGCAAGGGAGACCAGCTGCACCAGCTCTCCTTCCTTTGTTAGTCCCCACCAGTGCTGACCTGTTCCCACTGTCCTCTGTTCACTTCCTCCCAGCACCTGTGCCCTGGCCCGAGGTCACTGCCCCCAGACTAGGGGGAATTCTACTAGGGCCACCGACAGCCTCGTCCTCAATCCATCTCTATCTTCCACCCAACTGCCCTTGCTGGCATGGCTCATGCCTATTTATGAGGTAAGCCTGCCCCCTGCCAGCTCATTTGCTGGGGATTGGCTGAGGCCCTCATAAATATTCCAAACAGCCCCTCCTCACCTCTACCCACCAGCTATAGAAGTTTCTACAATCTTTCGGATCAGGGGGAGGCACCAAGAGAGCTGTCAGGAGGAGTTATCCAGCCCTGAGTCACTGAACCCTGACCCAGATTCACAACTCAGGCTTGGCCCTGAGCCAAACTGAATGTTCCTACACCAACAAACCTAACCTACATCTAGCACACACTAGATGGTGCTACACTTGTAAAGGGTTTTATGCTAATATTGATTGAGAATCTGATCACTCATTGTACAAAGGTAAGCAGGGGTTGCAAAATCCGGTGAGGAAGGACAGAAGAGTGGGAGCCGATACTTACTTCAAAGCAATGCATATCCAATCAGCCCCAAAAATCTGTGGGAGTGGACAGAATGCTGTGGAAGGGATTGGGGGGGGGGGGGTTGGGTCTTGGGCATGTATTCTAGGAAAGGAGGAAAGGAGGAGAGAGCACCGCCCATACCTCCCTGCTCTCTCCTCTTCCTCAGATATGGCCCTCCACTTCAGTGACACTACTGGCAGCATGCCTTACATAAGTAGATTACATCACTGTTCATCTATAATTTTTTATTTTTTTTTCTCCTTGACAGTCTGGTAGGTAACCCACCCAGTTTGGGAGCCATTGATGCATGCAAACAATGACAACATTTTGTAATCACTCAGTCGTCATTTATATTATGCTGTGTTTTTGAGAGATATGGCAGATATGTTAGTGAGATTTCTAGTTGATAATTATAGAATAATGTCTAAACTTAAACTGGGATGGGCATAGAAACAGAAGTTTGTTTCCTAGTATAGATTAAAAAAAAAATCTGAGCTGAGGATAAACAAGCAGAAATTAAAATAAAACCACAATGTTTAGCTTGATCATTTTTATCTGAGATACACAACATTTGGATCATTCACAGAACATGTGGTTCATAAAAGATGCTTACGTTATAGTATTAGGAGTAGAGTGTTAGACTCGGTGAGGAGGTTTTCTCTCCTCACCTTTCCAGGACGGCCCAACAATGAGAGACGAGAGGCTCCTCCCTACCGGAAACACAATCAATTAAGATTAGTTAAAAGGCCCCACCTTTCCCTCTAGCCCTCAGTTTAGATTTCCTCTTCCTACAAGAAACGTTAGTTCGTGTTACTCACCTGCAGACTCCTAGAGTCGAAAGGTACCCTGTGAGCCAGGTTCAGCAGAAGGCCACAGGTTCCCCTTGGGGGACCCTACGAGCGGAGCAGTCCCTGCCCTCCCCGCTGGGGAACTCACAGGTCGCCCACACAACAAGCCCTCGGTCACCTGTGTTGGTGTTTCCAGGTCTTGTCTCCGGCACCAGCAGCTCTCCTCCACAGAAATTTGAATTTCCCGCAAGACGGGCGTCCCAAGCCTCATCTTCAAAACCGGAACTTCGGGCGCAACGTCAGATGCGCGCGACATGAAGGGGAAGAAGAACATGGAGGAGACGCCGGAACCGCTGCATAGCGGTAAAGCAGGATCCAAGGCTATCGGAGCTCGGATGCCTGCTGGGGGAAATGAAGTCCTCCACGACTCATCCTCCGGGGAAGGAGGAGGAGAGACAAGGCCAGGTGTCGGTACCTAAACCCAGGTCGGAGCAGGGTAAGCGCTGAACAAAGTATCCTTTATGGGGACTGTGCATCCTTAAAAGTCTGCTGGTTACCGACTTTAAATATACCTGGTAGTTGTATCATTTACCAGACCTTAGTCTAAATTGTTATGTTCTTTCTATGGTCTCCATGCTAATGTTATTTAAGGAAGAGTGATACTTATACTGTCCTGTATCCTGTCTTCCAGAGTCCCTGAGCGGTTTACAAGAAGCTACATCTATCCCGGCATTACAAGGGCCAGTTGTCCATAAGAAGTGTGGCAATTGCTCAGATAAGTTGTCCAGTTCCCGCACCAAGCCCTTTTGTTATAAGTGCATTTATATGTTATCAGGAAAAGAAACTTCGGATAGGATGAAAGACTTTTTTAAGAACATGCAAGAGGAAATGCTTTCTACTATGATGTCAGTTCGGTCTACCCTAGGAATATCTGGTAGTAGGGAACCTATAGGTCTTTCTTCAATGGAGGGGACCTCGTCCCAAGAAAGCGCTCTATCTAGAACAGAACCTGCAGCAACAGCTACACAAAGTCTTCCGCCAAGCCAAGTCTTAGAAGAAAATAGAATAGCAGATAGCCGCTCAGATTCCCCATCTGGTTCAGAAGCTGAGGGGGATAGGGACTCAGATTCCTCAGGGGAGGAAGAGTCAGGCAAAAACCTTTTTAGATTGGAAAATTTGCAGGCTCTTCTTCAGGCCATCTATACCTCAGAAGAGATACCTGATTTGCCTAAGGAAACCACGGCACAAGATAAACTTTATAAAGGGATAGGAAAAAACCCTTCTAGAGTTTTTCATATTCACCATTCACTGAAGACCTTGATTCTTCAACAATGGCAATTACCTGAAAACAGGTTAAGTAAAGGAAATTCTTGGAAAAGGAAATTCCCCTTTAAGGAAGAGGATTCAGAGAAATTCCTGAAAAGGCCAAAACTAGATGCCCCCATCGCACAGGTCTCTAAAAAGTCAGATCTTTCCTTTTTGGATGCAGGTAGCATCAAGGATGCTATGAACAAGAAAAGCTGAGACATTATTGGGAAAAGCTTGGGATGCCAATGCAGTGACTATGGCTGCAGGCCTAACTGCCTCTAGTGTGGCAAGAAATGCTTTTTCCTGGATAGATAAACTAAGTAAAAACCTTTTGCAGACAAAAACCCAGGATATCCATTGGTGATATCCAAGGCAGTGGCATATCTAGCGGATGCTGCACTAGAGTCAGTGGAAGCCTCTGCTAAAACAGGGGCTCTCCTGAACACAGCCAGAAGAGCCATTTGGCTTAAGGAGTGGGAAGGAGACCTCAATTCCAAAACCAAACTTTGTGATCTTCCATTTGAGGGGACCCTCTTGTTTGGGTTAGACGAAGTCCTTTCCAGATCTTCAGAAAAAGGAATTCAATTTCCCACTAAGCCTAAGGAGACTAGTAGGAAATTTATTCGTGGCCCCCGGGATAACAAGCAGCAAAGAAGAAAAAGGGAACCCACAAAAAACTGGAACTTTAGGAAGGAAAGATCAAGGAACAATTCCTCCTTCCCTTCCACCTCAATCCCAAGGAATAAGAAATGACTCAAAGATCAAAGTGGGGGGCAGACTAAGTCAATTTTTTCCCAGTTGGGAAGAAATGACAGTCTCCCCATACATCCTCAGTACCTTGAAGGAGGGCTACCCCCTCCAACAATGATCCTTACATACGTCCCCAAAAAAACTGCAAAAGGGCAAGCCTTATTATTAGGGATTCAGGAGCTGGCAGAACAGCAAGTAATCATCCCAGTGCCAAAGGGTCAGGTTTTCCAGGGGTTTTATTCTCACATCTTCGTGGTACCAAAACCCTCAGGAAAACATTGCCTGATAATCAACCTGAGAAATCTCAACAAGTTCCTTCTCTACAAAAAAATCACTATGGAAACCATCTACTCAGTAACAAAGAACCTACTGAAAGATGTGTTCATGACCACTTTGGACCTAAAGGATGCATACCTGCATGTTCCTATTCACCAGGACCATCAGCCATTTCTGAGGTTTGCAATAGTGACAAAGGCAAAGACCGTTTGGCCTATCATCCAGTCCAAGAATCTTTACCAAGATCCTAGTGGAGCCAGTGGCTCACTTGCACAACCAGGGGATAGCCCTGATCCCTTACCTGGACGACTTGCTGATCTTTGCAAGATCAGAGGCGCAAATAAAGATAGACATCCAGCAAGTAGTAACCTACCTACAGAAGCTAGGTTGACTTATAAATTGGGAAAAATCCTCCCTGGTGCCGACTCAAGTACAAACCTTCCTAGGATTTCAAGTGGACTCTGTGTCACAGAAACTTTTTCTTCCCAAAGACAAGAGGGAACAAATAGTTTCAACAGTCTTAGACCTAAAGAAGGCCTGTACCAGGAGGAGAATTCTAAAGGTCTTAGGCCTCATGTCAGCCAGCATCCCAGCCATTGTGTGGGCTCAACTCCATGCAAAAGAACTTTTGTTCTTCCATCTGTCCTCCTGGGACAAAAGAATAGAATCCCTAGATGAAATTGTCACCCTCTCTGCACAGGTCCAGAACTCTCTAGAGTGGGGGACCTATCAGGACAACCTAGCAGAGGGCAGACCTTGGGGTAAATGGGACCCAGTATGGGTTACCATGGACGCTAGTACCAGAGGCTGGGGAGGACACCTAGAAGGGGCACAGGCCCAGGGGATTTGGAGCAAGAAAACAGCTCAGGCCTCATCCAACTTCAGAGAACTGAAGGCGGTCGGGAAAGCTTTGAAAGCATTCAGGAAATTCATATCGAACAGAGAAGTTTTGGTATTATCAGACAACACCACGACTGTAGCCTACTTGAATCGACAAGGAGGAACCAGATCAAGGTCACTTCTTACCCTGACCCAAGACATCTTGGGGTGGACCGAAGGGAGGGTAATTTCCCTAGTAGCGGTCCACATCAAGGAGAAGGACAATCCGCAGGCAGATTTCCTCAGCCGCCACTGCATAAAAGAGGGGGAGTGGGAACTGAATCCCAGAATCTTTCAGTTAGTAGTAGAGAGGTTTGGACAACCAGAGATAGATCTATTTGCCTCAGCCCAGAACAAAAAGGTGAAGAACTTCTTCTCCATAACCAGGGAAAAAGAGATGGCTGGACTGGATGCTCTAGCCCAGCAATGGCAGTTCAATCTGGCCTATGCCTTTCCCCCTCTGATGCTAATTCCCAGAGTCCTCTAGAAGTTGAGCAGGTCTCAGGGTCTAAAACTAATCCTGATTGCTCCACGGTGGCCCAAAAGACCAGGGTTCCCATTCCTAAAAGCCATGTCTGTGGCTTGTCCTTGGCATCTCCCAGTTTCCCCAGACCTTCTGTCTCAGGGACCTGTTCAGTGTCAGGATCCAGGCTTCTTCCAATTGACAGCCTGGTTACTGAACGCCAATTGCTTAAAGAAAAGGGATGCTCAGATAGAGTGGTAGATACCCTCCTACTGAGCAGGAAACCAGTCACTAGAAAAATGTATTTAAAAATATGGAAAAAATTCTGTGCCTGGCAGAGGCAAAAGGGTTTTGCTTCTACCTCTACTCCCATTATTCTGGAATTTTTACAAGATGGAGTAGATAAGGGTGTGGCGGTTAACATCCTTAGGGCCCTTTCACACGGGCGTTAAATCCTATTTTTTTGCGGATGATATACGGACATAATGTATGTCAATGGCAGATTGATCAGATGACCATCTGCTGACATCCGATTTTCGTCCTTTCAGTTCTGTTCAGTTTTTTGGAACGGAACAGAACCCTATTTTTGTTCCGTTTAAAAAACGGAACAGATGCAAAATCGGATGTCAGCGCTGTCATCCGCTGACATCCGCAATGCCCATAGACATACATTATGTCCGTATATCATCCGCAAACGGATGGGATGATATGCGGACATACAGAGCGGATGACACTAGTGTCATCCGCTCCGTGAAAAAAAAAAAAAAAGTGCCAGAACGGATCGCAATGCGGTCCGCTCTGTGTGAAAGAGCCATTAGGATACAGATAGTGGCTCTTTCGGTATTTTTGGACACCAGTCTGGCAAAAGAGCCGTTAGTTAAAATATTTTTGTTGGCTAGGAATAGGATTACCCCTATTACTAAAGTCAGGTTCCCTCCTTGGGACCTGAACAGGGTCTTAGAGGCGTTATCTAAGGATCCCTTTGAACCTATAAAGGAAATCTCATTTAAATTTTTGTCTTTAAAGGTAGCTTTCCTGTTGGCCTTCACTACAGCAAGAAGAATCGGTGATCTACAAGCTCTTTCTATTAAAGAACCTTTTATGGTGGTCTTCCCAGATAGGATTGTTCTAAAGTCAGATCCTCTGTATTTACCCAAGGTAGCATCCTCGTTCCATAGAACTCAGGAGATAAAAGAAGAGCTCTTCTCACCTATTTAGAGAGAGAGAACAAAAAGCTTCAGGAGATCAAAACACCTCCTAGTCCTTCATTCTGGGCCTAGGAAGGGATTGCAGGCTTCTAAGCCTTCATTGGCCAGGTGGATTAGACAAGCAATTACCACCTCTTATGAGACATTAGGACTTCCTGCTCCAACTAAGGTAAAAGCGCACTCAACAAGAGCCATTGCCACATCCTGGGCCGAGAAGGCCGGAGCTTCATGGGAACAAATTCGCACTGCAGCCACCTGGTCTAGTCATGACACCTTCCTGAAGCATTACCGTATTGACATACTGTCTCAACAAGACCTAGCCTTTGGCCGAAAGGTCTTGCAGGCAGTGGTCCCACCCTAAGGTAGGCAAAAAGGATCTCTATTATCCTCTCATTGTTGGGCCGTCCTGGAAAGGTGAGGAGAGAAAACTTACCGTTCACTGGTAATGGTCTTTTCTTCCGAGCCTTTCCAGGACGGCCCCCCTACCCGCCCTTGTTAAAAGGGTAAAAAATAATATGGATAAATGTAGGTGATATATACCTATAAAAATTATTACAACACTTCCCTCGAAAAATTGGTTGTGGAAAATACTCTATTACAACTGAGGGCTAGAGGGAAAGGTGGGGCCTCCGGTAGGGAGGAGCCTCTCATCTCTCATTGTTGGGCCGTCCTGGAAAGGCTCGTAAGAAAAGACCGTTACCAGTGAACTAACGGTAAGTTTTTTGATAGGAGGCAGTTTGTGAGATTGGGTTATTATTGTTTATCATGTTTGAACATTACTTGTGGCGTCCCCCCCAGGGTCAGTGTTGGGCCCTAAGTTGTTTATTCTTTATATCAATGATTTATGTATGGTGTCAAAAGTATTGAAGATATTGTTATTTGCTGATGATACTAATATTTTTTGTTCAGGCAGTGATTTGAAGTCTCTAATACAGGTGATTATTATAGAATTGAGTAAATGTAAATTATGATGCAACAGAAATAAATTATCATTAAACCTGAACAAAACAAGAGTAATACCTTTTGGGAACTGCAAAATTAACACACAAATAGATATTCAGTTGGAAGGGGTTCATATTTAAGAGTTAATAAAAATAATCTTCTCGGGGTGATATTAGATGATCAAATCTGTTGGACATCACATGTTAATCATGTGCAGTCCGAACTATCTAAAAGTATAGTTTTAAAAAAGTAAGACATATTCTGGATTATAAATCACTCCGTATTTTATATTGTTCAATAGTTCTTCCATATCTTAATTATTTTGCAGAGGTTTGGAGTAATAATTTTTTAACTAGATTCAGTGGCGTCAGTGGGGGGGCTGCCCCAGGCTACAGCCCCGAGTGGGCCCCCAAAAAGCCCCGGGTCTCCTATCCCTATAGACAATTATTAGCCTTGAGTCCCAAGGCCTGGGGTTGGCTGGGAACTCACAGAGCGGGATCTCCCGCTTACGCAGCGCAGCCAACTGCCATACGAAGTCCCGCCTCTTGAACCGCCTCCTATGATGGATGTCAGGACATGTAATGTCCATCATAGGTGCCAATCCAGAAGGTGGGACTTAGTGTGGCCGCATGGCGCCAGGTAAGCGGACGATCCCTACTCAGTGTAAACTGACTGCTTTCCTCTCCCCTCCCCATGCACTGGCAAGGCTGCGCTGATAGTCACTGTCTGACCAGGCTGCATTAATGGGCACAGGTAAGGCTGCGTTGATGGTCACTGGGAAGACTGTGCTGATGGGCACAGGTGAGGCTAAGCTGATGGGCACTGTCTGATCAGGCTGCATTGATGGGCACTGCCAAGGCTGCGTTGATGGGCACTGCCAAGGCTGCGTTGATGGGCACTGGCGAGGCTGTGCTGATGGGCACTATCTGATCAGGCTGCATTGATGGGCGTAGATGTATATTAGGAGCTGCGCCAGACATATATTAAACAATCTATCACAGTAATACAGTCCATGAACAATCTAATGGAGTAGAACTGCAGGTAGAAACAAAGGACCAGATCCAATCAGCCAATCACCAGTGAATAGTGAGAGAGATGAGTTACACCCTGTGCTGACACCTGTAGCCTCTTACCGGAACTTTTGACCCTCCTGTCACAGAGTGGTCAAACAGGCATAAGAGCAAACCGCGCTCGGCGTAAATGGTGGTTCCTAGTCACATTCCTCACATTCCTTAGCAGGGAGAGAGAACTTCACAATTCACAGATGTACAATGCCTTCACAGGACCCCACAGAAGTGTCTTTCGCATGCAGGCTCAGAAAAAAGACAGAGGGGCAACCAATCGTGAAGTACATCGAGGCACATAAATTTATTAAAAAGTAATGCACTTACATAGTAGACATCATATAACAGCATCAATGAATAAAACCGCGGTATGTAGCGTGCTCAGCTCTGATACGTCCGCCTTACGCGTATCGTCAAACATCTATGACATCTTCAGAGGCATTGATGGGCACAGGTAAGGCTGAGCTAAAGGGCACTGATCTGGCTGCTCCTTTTTGGATATGTAAACTAAATTATTGCTTATAGCTCTTTTTTTGTCTTCTCCTGTAACTAGTTGTTTTGTGTTTTTGTGTACTACTGAATGATTACTACTTCTATTTTATTTATTTATTTTTTTATATGTTCAGAATAAACTAACACAAACTAATTAACTATAAAAAAAAAAAAAAAATAAACAAAAAGAAAAGGATTGTAGCAGAAAAGCTACATTTTTTGCTCACACGTGAATAAATGACAGCAGCGACTTTCTGCCACCCATGCGCTTTCCCAAGCTAATTAATGACATAAGACATGCTTCTTTACCACTTCTGAACCAGAAGGTTTTAACCCCTTAATGACCAGGCCATTTTTTGTGATATGGCACTGCGTAACTATAACTGATAATTGCGCGGTCGTGCAACGGTGGACCCAAATAAAATTGATGTCCTTTTTTTTCCCCACAATTAGAGATTTCTTTTGGTGCTTATTGATCACCTCTGCAATTTTTATTTTTTGCACTATAAACAAAAAAAGCGATAATTCTAAAAAAAACCAATATTCACATTCTGCTATAAAACATTCCCAATAAAAAAAAATCAAAAAATCTAATTTTTGTCATCATTTTAGGCCAATATGTGTTCTCCTACATATTTTTGGTATAAAAAAATCCCAATAAGTGTATATTGGTTGGTTTTTGCAAAAGTTATCGCGTCTACAAACTAGGGGAAAGTTTTATGTCATGTTTCCAATGGCAGACCGCCATTCTGTCTCCATGGGGAGCGATCGCGGGTGCCTGGCAGACATTGCGGCTGCCGGACCCACTTATTGTTTCCCCCTATAGCCAATCAGCGCGTGTGTGCGCCCCCACTAGTGGCCCAGCAAAACGACGTACAGGAATAGGTACGTCAATTCACGGAACAGAGCCGGCCTGCCGCCGTATAAGTACGGCGGCCTGTCGGCAAGTGGTTAAAAGAAGGAAATCCGGAAATTACTTGCATAAGAATACAGTAACCATTTGTTGGCAGGTTTAAAAATGATATTAAAATAACAATATATCAATACAACAGTGTAATAACAACAGGAGCAAACACCAGTCGAGTATCGGGATAAGCAAAGTGTTTACACTTTCAGGTGCAGCCTGAAACAAAAAACAAAATAAGTATATGTTACAAAAACAAATACAGATCAAAATTACAGTTTAACCCTTTTAGGAGACACCATATTCAAATCAAAGATCCAGAGATCTTTTTGTCTCAGGTCAGGGATATGATCCCCTCCTTGTCCCACTCTAGGCACCAGATCTATCACCATAAACTTAAAATTGACATCCCTTTGTCGAGCCAAAAAATAGTGTCTGGAGCAGTGTAAACTTGCATTCATTGTGTTTTTTGCTATTATTTAGCTTTATACTCCCTTACAAGTCAGTATGAACACATCACAAATTTGTCTCAAACTGATCATAATGACCCTGAACTGATCTCATACTGGTCTCAAAAAGCAAGCTAATTTTCTGTGTTTGACTTGTTTTTGAGTACATAAAAATAGAATTAAAACAAAACGTTTTTTTTTCCATTTTGGATAGAGTAAAGAAGGATTATAACTCCAGTTAGTTTTTGCCATTTATGTTCCATTAGGGAGATTTCCCTTCATGCCCTGTCCCAGAGCCCACACAGGACTTGAGAGGAAACCTTTCATAGTGAAGGAACCCTGATTGTCACCAGGGTTGCCAGAGCCAGTGTTCCCATTGGAATATTTTTACTTTATTACTGTTTGGGGGACAACAGAAAACAGGACAACTAGAGGGGTGAATCTCTCTAACAGGGGCACACACAGTAATAAAATTATGGATTAGAAATGGACAAAAAGACTCTTGAGCAAAAGCCTGGGACAGGCAATTCATGTCATAGAGGCAGAAAATTAGATTTTTTCTAACACTGCTTGGAATATTCAGGTGTGTAAGAGTGCTAGAATGGGTGCTTTAGATCATTAGAAATAATTGTTATCGCATTCATCACATCGCATGGTGTAATTCCATTTTGAATGAAGCTTTCAATGTAATTGTGCTGCCATCGACAAAAGCAAAAAGGGCAGATATTTTATTGCCTCTCATTCTCGGTGGGGATTCTTCCTATCTAAATCTTCTTGGCTAACATTAGGGTCTATGTGGATGGGCTTTGGGCTTGTGCCAATGCAATTATTTTGACATCAGTTTTAGATGCTACTGGGATCATTCATAGTGCATTACACCTAAACCTTAACTTCCTCTAACCTGCATTTGTCCTGCTTCAAGCAGAATGTGCATTCCCACATAGGAAGGCTATACCTGCTTCACGAGAATAAACGTTTAACACAGGACCTTAAGCTAGAATATACAGATCAAAATGTGTCTAGTTCAGAAGGGATCAACATATTTTGTGTGGCCTTCCCTGTTTGACAGAAATGTATCCTTAGAGTTCAAATGAAATAATTAGTGTTGTTCTGGTAAAATTTCATGAATAATCACATCTGGTATCTGGTAGACTTAAAAACTTTATCTCTTTTTCTGCATGCAGTGTGGTTGCATTGTGGTGTGCCTAACGCAGAACTGCACTGCATCTGAGCACCGCAAACCAAAGATGCTATTTAACCACTTCTGGATAGGAAGGTTTCACCCCCTAATGACCAGGCCATTTTTTGCAATTTGGCACTGCGTGACTTTTACTGGTAATTGCGCAGTCATGCAATGCTGCACCCAATTAAAATTTTATGTCCCTTTTCCCCACAAATAGAGCTTTCTTTGGATGGTATTTGATCTCCTCTGCGGTTTTTATTTTTTGCGATATAAACAAAAAAAGACCGAAAATTTTAAGAAAAAAACATTTTCTAATTTTTCTTAAAAAATATCCAATAAACGCAATTTTTGTCATACATTTAGGCCAATATGTATTTAATTACACGTCTTTGATATAAAAAAAATGTCAAGTGTATATCTATTGGTTTGTGCAAAAGTTATAGCGTCTAAAAACTATGGTGTATATACTAGAATTTACGCAGCTTTTACTTTCTGACTGCCTATCTCATTTCTTGAAGTGCTTAAATGGTAGGACAGTACAAACCCCTTCTTGGAAAGTAGACACCCCAAGGAATTTCCTGAGAGGCATATTGAGCCCATCAAATATTAAATTTTTTGTCACAGGTGTTTGAAAAATTTTTTTTTTGTTTTACACAAAGTTGTCATTGAAATTATATATTGCTCACACATGAAATGGGTATATGTGGAATTACACCCCAAAAACATTCTGCTGCTTCTCCTTAGTATGGGGATACTACATGTGTGAGACTTTTTGGCAGTCTAGTCGCGCACAGGACCCCGAAATCCAATCACTGCCTTCAGGCTTTTTAAGGGCATAAATTGTTGATTTCATTCCTCACTACCTATAACAGTTTCGGAGGCCATGAAATGTCAAAACAGCACAAACCCCCCATCCAAATGACCCCTTTTCAGAAAGTAGACACCCTAAGCTATTTGCTGAGAGGCATTTTGAGTGATTTGCAGATCGCTTTTTGTCACAAAGTTCTGAAAAATGAAAAAGGAAAAACAAAAATTCCTTTCCTTTCTTTATTTTCCAAAACAAATGAGAGCTGCAAAATACTCACCAGGCCTCTTAGCAAATACCTTGTGGTGTCTACTTTCCGGAAAGGGGTCATTTGGGAGGGGGGGGGGGGGTTGTGCTATCTTGGCATTTCATGGCCTCTGAAACTGTGATAGGTAGTGAGGAGTGAAATCAACGATTTATGTCCTTCGAAAAAATTACATAAATACTGGCACAAGAGAGAAAAAGAATGGGACCCTCAGTTTCCACACTAAGGACCTAAATGAAGGATGTCAATCTGTATGAAATAGTCCATATAAAAGTCCATATATTCTCCATATACACTGAAGGCTGCTCTGGTGGCAAGTAAGAAGGGACTTGAAAGCAGCTGCAAAGAGAACACAAGCGCCACTCTAAGTGTAGTAGGAAGGGTTTATTGGGAGTGAAATTCGTATACAAGAGTACTCACAAACAGACAAGTGAAAGGAGCATGAAGGCATTCATAATGTATTGGTCCGTCAGACCGGTATAGTAGTTCAGGATGGCTCGAGCGGTCACAGCTCCTCAGCAGCTGGTGGTAATCGGTGCTTCCTGGTGTCTGGAACGCACAGAGGAATCTCCTGGCGTCACTTCCCGGATGTGACGTATAGGCGCAGGCGACGCGTTTGTGGAGCTTGCGCTCCTTCCTCAGGCCTAAAAAGCGCCATTTTGGGTAAGGGATTAAATAGAACAAATACACAGTAACTGGGCCCTAAAAGCCACGGATTTTGCCGCAATAGAACTATGTTATCTGCATGAAAAACAGCTTCAAACATACAATAGTGAGATTACTCTCTACTAGGGTTGAGCGAACACAAGTTTTGTTCGGGATCGTACTGGACTTTTGGGTGTTCGGTACCCGGACATGGACCCGAACATTTTACTGTATATTCAGGATACAGTCCGTCGTTCGGTAATTTTATTTCATGTTTTGGCGCGGTTTTAATGTTTTGGCACGGTTTTAATGGCGCAGTTTCAACAGCTGCAGGGCAGCCAATCAACAAGCGTTTAACTAGTGTGCCCTTAGAAGCCATCACAGCCATGCCTACTAATGGCATGGCTGTGATTGGCCAGTGCAGCATGTGACCCAGCCTCTATATAAGCTGGAGTCACATAGCGCCGCACGTCACTCTAACTACTGTAGGGATAGGTTCCTGATGCTGCTGAGCGAGAGATAGGAGATTATTGTAGGGGCAGGCTGGAGATTGCTTTCAGGGAAAGAATAGGAAGAATCTTCTTTAATCAGACAGTGATCTACATCAATTTTATTGTGTGGGGGTGCAGTGCACAATCTTTTTGCCCTGACCTGAGCCCAGTGAGGAGGAGGGAGAAAAAAAAAAAACACTTTTATCAGTCTGTTAGGTTTGCGGCGTGTGGCAAGCAGCGGCCATGTAATGCAAGCTCAGTGCATATATGTCTGCTTAATCTGGATTTAAAAAAAAAAAGTTTTTTCCTTTATATTTTACTGTGACATACAGTGTTTAGACACTGCTGTTCTAATCTGCTATTCAAAAAGCACCAATTTAAGGGGACAATAATTATTTTTCAGTTTTTAGGGGAAAAAAAATATTTTTCAGTTTTTCATTCAAATGGGTTTTTATTCAATTGCGGAATAGAACAACAACAGTATCCAACCTGTTAGGTGGGCGGCGTGTGGCGTGTAGCGGCCATGTAATGCAAGCCCAGTGCATATGTGTCTGCTTAATCTGGATTTAAAAAAAAAAAAAATAATTTTTCCGGCATATTTTACTGTGACATACAGCGTTTAGACACTGCTGTTCTAATCTGCTATTCAAAAATCACCAATTTAACCACTTACCCACCAGGCCTATTTTTGACACTTTTTGTTTACAAGTTAAAATCAGTATTTTTTGCTAGAAAATTACTTGGAACCCCCAAACATTATATATATATATATATATATATATATATATATATATATATATATATATATATATTTTAGCAAAGACTCTGGAGAATAAAATGGCGGTCATTGCAATATTTTTTGTCACGCGGTATTTGCGCAGCGGTCTTTAAAACGCTATTTTTTTGGAAAAATTACGAAAAATCACATTTCACTGCATTTAAAAAAAACTAAACAGTAAAGTTAGCCCATTTTGTATATTGTGAAAGATGATATCACGCCGAGTAAATTGATACCCAAGATGTTACCGTTTAAAATTGCACACACCCGTGGAATGGCGACAAACTGCGGTCAATAGAAATCTCAATAGGCGACGCTTTACATTTTTTTAACGGTTACCAGTTTAGAGTGTAGCTCTTTTTTTTAATTATTGCTCATGCTCTGGCAATCACGGCGATACCTCACATGTGTGGTTTGAACAGTGATTTCATTCATGGCTCGACTTCCATATACGTTTTCTTTCGTGCGCAAGCTAACAGTGATGGGGGCAGCTAAAATTTTTATTTTTTTCCTATTTATTTTTATTTTTTTTAACTTTAACACAGGTTTTAAAAAAAAACAAATCTGATCACTTTTCTTGCTGTCACAAGCAATGTAAACATCCCTTGTGACAGCAATATGCAGTGACAGGTACTCCTTATGGAGGGATCGAGGGTAAAAGACCCTCGAACCCTCCACTACACTTCCATGTATTCAAAACGCCGAAAACTGCATTTTTGAATACACTCATTTTTTAATCTGCCGCCTTTAGCAGCAGTGTAACCCGGACGTGACGTCATGGATGCCGCCTCCGGGTTACGTCATCAGAGACCCTATCGAAGCCGCATCCGGCTTTGATTCGGGACTACATCCAGCCAGCGGACGTGTCGGCTGGTTGCTTGGGTCTCCTGGTGGGACGGGAGACCTGGGCAGAGCCGCGGAAGGCGGCGGGAGCGGGCGTCCCCTCCTGCTCGCCGGGGTAACGATCGAGCGGCTCCCGAGCCGCATCGGTCATTACCGCCGGAAAGCCGACCGCCGGCTCTAAAAAACGGTACCGGGATCTAGCTAGAGGCATCATTCAGGTATAACCCCGCAAAGTCAGCTGACGTACCCATACGTCACTGCGGTAAGTGGTTAAAGGGAAACATTTTTTTTTTTTTCATTTTTTCCTTTATATGTTATTGTGAGATAAAGCCTTTAGACACTGCTGTGTTCTAATCTGCTCTTCAAAAATCACCAATTAAAGGGAAAAATAAACATTTTTCATTCATACATCATTTAGTGACAAATTTGTGTAAAAAAACCCCAAAAAAACCCAAACAAACATTGTCATTTTGTCAAAACTTGTGGCAAAATATAAAATATTCCATGGACTCAACATGCCTCTCAGCAAATAGCTCGGGGTGTCTACTTTCCAAAAAGGGGTCATTTGGGAGGTGTTTGAACTGACCTGGCATTTTATGCCCAATATTAGAAGCTTATGCCACACATCACCCACTCTTCTAACCATTTGAAGACCAAGCCTTTTATGACACTTTTTGCTTACATGAAAAACATTTTTTTTTACTAGAAAATTACTTTGAATCCCCAAACATTATATATTTTTTAAAGCAGAGGCCCTACAGAAGAAAATGGTGGATGTTTTTTTTCCAAATGGAATTTTTTGGGGGAAAAAAAAAAACTTTTTTTAAATTTAATGCACAAATACACTATATATTGCCCAATTGTTTGGTAAAATATAAAATATGACCTTATGCCACGTACATAGATACCAAACATGACATGCTTTAAGATTGCGCATGCCCGTGCAGCAGCAACAAACTACGTACATTTTTAAAAGCCTTTACAGGTTACCACTTTGGATTTACAGAGGAGATCTACTACGATAATTACTGCCCTCGATCTGACGTTCGTGGTGATACCTCACATGCATGCTGCAATTGCTGTTTGCCTACGACACCAGACCGATGCTTGCGTTGTTATTATTATTATTTATTTTGCTTTTTTGCTTTTTGTTTTGACACCTTCCCTTTCATTTTTTATTTTTATAATTTTTATTGTTTTCACAGGGAATTTAAATACCCCCCGATAGCAATAAGTAGTGACAGGTACTCTTTTTAAAAATCAATTGGGGTCTATTAGACTCTAGATCTTTCCTCTGCCCTTAAAGCATCTGACCACACCAAGATTGGTGTGATGAGATGCTTTCCCAATTTCCCAACGGCGCTGTTTATATCTGGCGAAACCAAAGTCATGAAATGCTCGCAGCTTCCAGTATCTTAGGCCATAGAGATGATTGGAGGCATTCTGGTCTCCAATCAGCTCTATGGTCAGCTGACCGAACCATCGGCTGCAGTCTTGGGTTACCCAGTGGGACAGAAGAGCCCAAGAAAACTGTGGAAGGCGGCAGGAGGGGACAGTCCCCTCCCACTGCTAGTAAATGCAGTCTAGAGGCTAATTATCTGCTAGGATTGCTTTTACATGAAAGTCGACCGCTGGCTGTAAAAAACGATACCAGAATGTGTGTGGTATGCCCACCATTAGACTTGCCAGCATCCACCCACTTCTAATGATGGGCATACATGCAATGTTCTTTTATTTCGTTCAGCCCCAGGGTGAACGAAAAGAAAGAACATAGCAGATTCCTCCATTCGCATCGATCAATGTGGATGAAGAAATCTCTGCCAAGAAAAGTGTTAAAAATTATATGGCAAACCCCATCCCCTATGCTTCGTCATATATGCTCTTTTTATTTTAACTGTGGTGGTGAAATCACCTCCTACAGCGCTGCAATCACTGATTTACTTATATGCTGAGAGCAAATGCTGTTGCTGTCAGAATAAACAAATCAGTGCTGCAGCTGATGGGCAGTACCTGCAAAGCAAACAATGGTTAACAATAAAACACAGTAACAATAAAACATTACAATAAAAAAGTATACAGTGCAGTAAAAAAGTAGAATGGTGTTATCTGCAAAGAAAATTATGGTTAACATTAAAACGTTACAGTATAACAGTATATTATAAAGTACAGTAGAGTAAGAACAGAAAATTAACTCAATAAAACGACAACTATCTTTGGCTTTGTTTTAATTTTTTTAAAAAAATTTTTTGTATTTTTTTTTACACTTTTTTTGTAACAGTAAAAAAACTGTTCCAGGCTAGGGTCTCTCAAAATGCGATAGCCATCTAACATCTTTTGAGACCCTGTGTGAAAGTGTGCCCTCAACTGTGCCGTGCTGTACCCTATACTAATACTCTACTAGTGTAGTGACAGAAACAGTCCCAGATGCAGAGACCAGGTTGGCCAGGACAGGAGGAACAAAAATAGCGGGTGTCATGCCTATATCCGCATCTTCTTTGGGGTGCTCTTTGGGTAGGGGTACCAGGAAGGACATCCGGAAAATACGCCTCATGCAGCTGGCTCACTGCATCTGGATTGTGAATTTGGGTCACAGCACCTTCTGGATACAGAAAGGCTGTGATGATCTCTTCCCGGAATTTTAGGAAGGATCCACTTCTTTCTGATGATTTGTATAGCACATGGGCGTTTAGCAGAGCCAGTTGAAATAAGTATACAGACACTTTTTCGTACCAGCGTCTGGCCTTACATGCAATTAAGTACAGCGCCATTATCTGGTCATTGAAGTCCATCCCTCCCATGTTAAGGTTGTATTTGTGGAAAAGGAGGGGCTTCTCGACAACACCAAATCGCAGTTGTATTTTGGACTGTCGTATCTGCATGAATGGAGGACAGAAGGAAAACATTCCATGTGTCCCTCCACTTCACTGCAATCAATGTATTACATTTAAAGCAGGCTCTCTCCCCCCATCTAAGTTGGGAATCTACAAGCCATTGGGGGAAGTCCCGGCGATTAGGTCGCACAGTGCCACATGCGCCAATTCCAAAATCAAAAAGGTGACTAAAAAGTGGCACGCTTGTGTAATAATTGTCTACGTATAAATGGTACCCCTTTCCAAATAAGGGTGACACCAAGTCCCAAACAATCTTGCTGCTTCTCCCCATGTAGTCTGGGTAGTTGGGGGGCTCCACATTGCTATCTTTTCCCTCATAAATCCAGAAACGACATGTATAGCCTTTAGCCCTGTCACAGAGCTTATACATCTTGACCCCATATCTGGCACGCTTGCTGGGGAGAAACTGTTTGAAAGCAAGGCGGACAGAAAATTTAATCAGGAACTGATCAATGCAGACAGCTTGTTGGGGCGTATACAAGGCTGCAAAGTTTTGGTTGAAGTGATTTGCGAGGGGCCGAATTTTGTGGAGCCAGTCATATCCAGGGTCACCCCGAGGATGACAGAGTTCATTGTCACTGAAGTGCATGAACGTCAAGATGTGCTTGTATCTAGTCCTGGCCATGGCAGCAGAGAACACGGGCATATTGGGTCAGTGGACCAATATGATAGCAACTTACTCTTTTTTTAGTAATGCCCTATGAGGAGGGATAGGCCCAGAAAGGTTTTAAATTCGGAAACAGTAATATGTTTCCATGCAAATTTTCTGGCAAGGGTCAAATTTGGATTTGCGGCAATGAATTTATCGGCATATAAATTACTTTGGTCCACAATAGATCTGTACAGATCTTCTGTGAAAAACAGCTCATAAAAACCAAGGGGAGTAAAATCTGCTTTTTCTACCTAAATTCCGGGTTGGCCAGCGAAAGAGGGGAAGTACGGGCACTGCAGAAGTGGTGGGCTCCCAATCAGGATTTGCAAGCACATCAGGAAGGACACTATGGGCTCTAATGCCCTGTCTTCGAATTATTGGTGGCTGTGGGACACTACTTGTGCTAGCCACCGCACCAGCTTGAACTGCACTTATGGGACTCACCACGTCACCAAGTGTTACTGCAGTGCTGGATTGACTATGACCAGGATGTACTAGGCCGCTGGTGCTTGCCAGTTCACCAGAAGGTTGAGCGGCACTAGTACCAACACTCTGCTGCATACGATTACCCTGCGGATGTTGCATCTCAGCATCAGAAGAATGGGGTCAGGTACGCCTGACCTTAGCAAGGACCACTTTTCCGTCGCCAGAGCTATCTGTCAGGGTGCCGCTAGTCTCTACAGGTTTGAATACTGAGCCTGATTCTAACAGTGAGGCTTCCCCATTGCTCTCCTCTGTCATGCTTAGCATCGTGTAGGCCTCTTCACTAGTGTACCTCTGTTTGGACATTTTGGCCAATAAATTTATAGGTACCTAGTGTGACTCACAGGTCTCTTCAGACACTATACTAGTACTGGAGGTGATTAGTGTCTGTGTGTGTGTCACTGGCAATCAAAGGGTTAAAATGTATTACTAAATATGCAGTGGGTAATTTCACGCTATCCTGTATTGACGCTAAGTAACGTTGACGCTAACTGATGTCACCTGTGACACTAATACAGTTATTAGAAAAAAGATCTGTACACTATAATAGTGACACTGTGACAGGGCAATGAAGGGGTTAACTGGGGGTGATCAGGGGGTTAAATTATTATTATGGGATATATGGCGGGTACCCTAAACCTATCTGGGACTGCCTCTAACTACCACTGTTTCTCACACTAACTGAAGTCACAAGTGACACTAATACAGTGATCAGTAAATTATCTGTATACTGTATATAGTGTACACTGTGACAAGGTGTAAAATAATTAACTGAGGGTGATCAGGGGTTAAATGTGTGCCTATGTGTACTGGTGTCAGTGTAGTGCTTGTGTACTCACGGTAGATGCTCTCTTCTCTCACGCTGGAACCAAAAAGGGCTCTAGGAGAGAAGATTGCATCATTTCCTGTGCCTGATTTTACAATACACAGGCACAGGACGTTCTGCAATTGGTCAAAACCGATCAACAGGTCCAAGTCAAAAATTATTGGCCTGGACCTGATGACTGATCGGTCCTGAACTGAATCAGAACATCGTGGGGACAGCGGGCCTTCACGCCTTGTCAAATGAGGTAGCGGAGGGGGGGGAGGAAGAAAACAAGCGGAGCTTCCCCTATTGGGTGGAGCTCCACTTCAATTCACTTTCAATATTTAAAGCAAACTCACCCATCCATACTGTCAGGAACCATGAATCAGACTGAGGCAGAAAATTCAGTAAAAATCACCCCTTTAAGGTAGTAATAAAAATAGTACAGATCAGGAACGTAGTCAAAACATAAGCCAGGGTACGGGAAATCAGACAAGCCAGTGATTAGGGAGCCAGAAATCAGCATAGTCTGAAGCAGAAGGTCGAGATCAGGAACGAGAAGGGATGTCAGCCAGGAAAAGGCATAAACAGGAACACAGCAGAGACACTCAGGATATCTTGACCAGGCGAAGGCAGGAAAGGAATAAACAAGGCAGCTTAAATAGGCAGAAGAGGCTGACTATAGGCAGGACTGATGAGCAGACAATGATAAACAGATGAGCCACTGAGGAAACAATGAGTGCTGACAATTATCCAACAGCTGAGCAGCCTGAGCACAGAGAAAAGAGCTGCTGTGAGCCCAGCCCTGACAGTACCCCCTCCTGAATGACCCCCTCCCCCTCGGAGGGGCACCAGGTTTGAGCGGGAAACGTCTATGGAAAGGACGGGGATGAGATAAAAAAGCATTCCTCCAGACCATACCCTGTCCAATGAAGAAGGTACTGTATGCGCCCACAGAATCTAAAGAAGTCAATGATCGATTGTATCTCATACTCCTCATGGTTCTCAACCAGTACTGGGCGAGGATATGGTACCAAGGTGGTGAAGCGGTTGCACACCAAAGTTTTAATAAGGAAACATGAAATTCATTCTAAATACGCATGTTCGAAGGAAGGTCTAACGCGCAAGCCACAGAGTTGATCCTACGGATAATACGGAAAGGCCCAATTATAACAGCAGTTTCAGTGAGGGAACACAGAGTTGGAGGTTAAGAGATGACAGCCAGACCCTCTCCCCAACCTGATAGGAAGGCGTAGGTAGGCGTCAGAGGTCAGCAAAGAGTCTGTACCTATTACAAGCACATTGCAAGGACTCTTGGACCTGCACCCAAGTAGAACAGAGATAACGGAGATGCTCCTCTAATGCAGAAATTCTCTGAGAAACAAATGTATCCGGCAACATGGATGGGTAGAAACCATCATTTATCATAAACTGAGAAAATCTGCATTGACGACACTATTGTGAGCAAACTTCGCCAAGGTAAGAGGTCTGACCAGTTGTTACGGTGGTCAGAAATATAGCAACATAGGAACTGCTCCAAGGCTTGGTTGGCTCGTTCTCCGGCCCCATTGGACTGTGGGTGATACGCCAAGAAGAAGGAAAGCTGAATTCCCAACTGTGCACAAAAGCTCACCAAAACCTGGACACAAACTGGCTACCCCTGTCCGGGATGATAACCTTGGGTAACCCATGTAATTGGATGTAGGCAACTTCTTAACTGGAATACAATGAGACATCTTTGAGAACCGGTCAACCACCATAAGAATAACTGTGTTGCCCTGGGAGTTAGGTAACTCCACAATAAAGTTCATAGACAAGTGGGTCCAAGGCCTCTCTCCATTGGGTAAGGGCTTAGGAGGCCCACTAGAAGGTGTTGTTGTGTCTTACTCTGAGCACACCAGGAACAAGTGGCTATGAAGGTGGTTACATCAGCGTGGAGATTAGGCCACCAGAATTTTTGAGAAATAGACCAAATGAATGATTCTTCCCAGGATGACCAGCTGCCTTGGGAGAATGGTATGTCTGGAGCAAAGTAGTGTGGAGATTCTTGGGGACAAACAAGCGGTCACAAGGTTTTTCAGGAGGAGAATGGATCTGAGCGCAAGAATTGTGTCACGCAAAGGTTAAGTGAGACTAGTGCGAATAATGGTTAGAACGCGATCTGGAGGTATCAAAGGAGTAGGAACCAACTCCATCTTGGAGGAGAAGGAAAACTGACATGACAATGCATCATTTTTAGTACCGGGTAAGAATGACACTACAGTATGTAATTAAAGCTTGACAGAAAAAATAGCCCATAGTGCCCTTCTAGAAGATAAGTGTTTAGCCTCTGACAAGAATGTTAAATTCTTATGGTCAGTCAAACTGGGAACCAGCACAGTGCTACCGTTGAGGGAGTGCCTTCACTCTTTAAGAGCTAAAATGATAGCAATTCACTGTCCCCAATCTCGCAATTGCATTCTGCAGGAGGCAATTTCTTTGAAAAGTAGCCACAAGGATGCATACCGCTCTCAGAGGTATGTCATTTTTACAACTGCTATGTGTCCCATCCAGGGCAGGTTGTAATTGCCTAGTTTTGCAAGAGACATTTGAGTTTCCGAAGGAGGGGGGAATAATTGGTCTCAAGAGTAGAATAAACCCAAATATAGGATTTTTTGGGGCTCCCATTGGTATTGGAAATGTTGTTGGAGAGTGCTGAGATGAGGAGGGGAGAGCCTTGGATTTCACAGGTCCAAGAACGAGCCAAATGCCCCAGAATTTTGTGTTGGTTGGGCAGCAAGATTAGTGGATTTGTATTGTCAAAATTATGTCTTCTGTGAAGAGGCTCAGTTTGTAGATGTGGGCAGCCTTCGTTAGTCGTTTGGGAATCCCCAAATTAATTGCGAAAGTGTCTTGCTTGATAGGAAAAAGTGGGGAATTTGAAGCCTGTGTACTTTACACACCCTAAAGGAGAGTTGTATAAGCTCCAGATCCACAGAAGAAATTTGGGCCAAAGCCCCACTTCTCTAATATGTAAAATAGGTAAGGCCAGGATGCGCGGCAGCTCCCAATATGGCCGCTTAGGACCGGAGCTCCGCGCCACCCCGGCAGTCTCTCCCGCCCGGCGCGGCTAAGCAGCACATCGGCTTGCTGTAACGGGCGCACGAACGTCCACTAGACCCGCGGGAATCGCCCCATGCACAAGAATCGGGTCAGGAGGAACATTGAAAGGCAATTTGACCCGGACTGTCCAGAGGCCGCTCCCCTCAACATGGCGGATCCGGCACAGCAGCGTGAGGCGATGGAGGAGGGGGAATCTCCTCAGCCACAAAAGGACTACATGTTAAGGGGGCATCTTACTTCCACACATGAGGGCACAGTGAGTGACCAGCTGCTCCTAACCCCCTCCCCAGCGTCCACTGAATCCCTCCTGAGCAGGGTGTTAGGGGACTTCTCCCCTGCCAGTGTCTCACTATTAGCTCCCATTAGCACAGCTACCACAGAGGGACCTAGGGGGATTCCTCACTCCGAGCATGACGACCTCCTGCTCAAAATGTCTGCAATGATGGAGAGGGGGATATCCCAGATTGCTGACAGGATAACTACTAATTTGAAGATGGACTTTCAGAACCTCGGAGACAGGATGGAAGCAATGGAACATAAGATTGATTTGACTGTGTCCAAAACCAATCAAAACACTACCCTTATACAGTCACTGCAGGATCAATTGGATTCAGCTCTCCTCAAAGTGGAGGACCTTGAGAACAGGTCCCGTAGATACAATTTTAGGCTGCGGGGCCTGCCTGAATCAGTCTCTGATGTGCATTCCGCTGTACAGGGGCTCATCACTGATCTCATTCCTGATATCCCCTCACATAAACTTGAACTTGACAGGGCTCACAGGGCACTGGGACCCCCACGGCGGGATGGTAACCCGCGCGACATTGTGGTTAAGCCCCACTTCTTCTCCGTGAAAGAAGAAATTGTTAACAGAGCCAGGAAGATCCAAACTCTCACCTGTCAAGGTCATGCGGTCCAGATCTTTACTGATCTTGCACCGGCTACAATACAACGCAGGAGATCCTTGAAGCCGCTTCTGTCCATACTGTCCCAAAAGGAGCTCAAATACTGGTGGGCATTCCCCTTCGCTCTCAAATTTACCTACAGGAATAAGACTCATGCCTTTTCTAGCTTCTCGGAGGGAGAAAGGTTGCTTACCCATCTGCAGCTACTACCACAACCCACAGATCACATGGCCCCTTCCGCCAGCTCCAACTCAGCAAAACGCCCCAACCCGTCAAGCCCCATTGCTCCCCTTTGGCATGGATCCAAGTTCAAGCGCTCTAAGGACGGCAAACCTCCCTGATTAATATCGTGGCGACTTCATGCAAGTTATCCCACACTTGTGGACTGGAGTTACTCCGCTTGAATTATTTCTCCTTACCCCTGACTGATGTTTATGGAACACCAAGGCATTCTTCGGCCGTACCTCTGTTGGACTGGTTTTCAGTCGTATTAAGATGACGTTTTGCTTTTTTGCCCCTTTTTATTATTTAAAATTCTATTTTGCTTTTCCAAGTTTTAGCATTTCTTGGGGCTTGCTACCTAGGCCTCAGCCAATCGGGCGGGCCCCCCCTCGGATGGTGGGTCCCTGACCAGAATATCCCTGAAGATACCCAATGACTAATTGCGGACTCATGGACTGAGGTGCTCTTTAGCGTTGCCCTCGGGGTTCTCCCGGCCGGGTCATTGCCTGGTGGCAGAGCTCTGGAGGGCTATGCATTTTTGGGGGTCACTTACCATTTTGCTTGGCTGCTTTTGTTTGTTTATTGTCACAGCATTATACTATGGGCGGGAGTCCCGCCGGAGTGGTCGGATGACGCCTCCACCAGTCACGCGGGAAGATCTCGATTTTCCCGGGTGACTACCTCCAGTCCCCCCTGTTAGGGGGCTGGAACCCTGTACTCAACCCTGTCGGATTGTGGTGGACCTCAATCCGACATTGGAAGTCCTTTTTGGACGCAGGTCCACAAGCTCCTACGCACTCTCTACTACTACTTATTCATTTGCTCCTCTTTCTCTTTTCTTCCCTTCTTTTTCCACAGCCGGTCTCCAGGGGAACAATGCTCAACACGTCTGAACCAACCGGGATCCTCATGCGGTGGCGTATGAGCGCCTCAGGTACCTTGTTTCGGAGATGGGTGAGTGATACGATTTATCAGATGCATCCACTTAATCTGCTCCATGGCTCTTTCTAAGACTACAGCCCCATACCTTAAAATAGCATCCCACAATGCCCAGGGTCTCAACTCTCCCATAAAGCGAAGGAAGGCTTTTCAGGACTTTTATCGCAGGGGGATCGAGGTCTTACTAATCCAGGAGACTCATTTTCCTCGATCGTACTGTCCGTCTTTCCTACATGCAAAGTATCCCACTTTTTTTCTAGCTAGCGCAGAGGACAAAAAGCGAGGAGTAGCGATCCTCTTTGCCAAGTCATGCAACTTCTCCCTCCACTCCGAGCACCGGGATCCTGAGGGTCGATTTATCCTAGTTAAGGGGACCATAGAAGAACAATTGTACTCATTTATCTCATATTACGCACCTAACCAGAATCAAACTCACTTCTTCCAGAATATGTTTAGCCGGCTTCTGCCGCATTTAGAGGGTCGTGTGGTCTTCGGGGGGGATTCCAATACAGCTTTTGACTATGGTTTGGACAAATCCAAACCACTGGGCTCCCGAACAGTTAAGCCACCCAAACGTAGCTCGCAAATTGCTAAACTAATTAATCAAATGGGTTTGGTGGATAGCTGGAGGGAAATGAATCCAACCGCGAAAGACTACACACACTTCTCTCACCCCCACCAGACTTTTGCCCGTATAGACCACGTTTTAGTCTCTCAAGCCTTGATCCCTTCCCTGCTGATGGCCTCTATCAAGGATGTGGTCTGGTCGGACCACTCGATGGTGATCGTCAGGATAGCTAGATCTTGTGCCCCCAGAGGTCCTTTCCACTGGAGACTTAATGAGTCCATTCTCAGCGAACCCTGCAGGGTTTCGGAAATAGAACGTGCCATCACGGAATATTTCTCGCTGAATGACCTGGCTGAAATCTCTCCTGAAACTCTCTGGGCGGCCCAAAAAACGACCATCCGCGGAAAACTCATACAAATCTCGTCACACATCAAAAAGGAAAGGAATGCTCACATCATTCGCTTAGAAAAAGAATTTGCTGCCTTAAGTGCCAAACATAAACGTAAACCCACCAGGGCGTCCTTGAAGGCTCTCGATGCAACCAGAGCCGACCTCAATATGGCTCTGACCAGCTCAGCTGAAAAACACGTTAGATGGCAGGGGGCTAAATTCTACCACCAGAGGGACAAAATAGGGACTTTACTGGCCCTGAAACTTAGACCTAGAATGAGATCCCATGCAATGCCCAAAATGTCCATCGGGGGGGGAGGCAAGACCCAAAATCCACAACGCATATTACAGGAGTTTGCGGCCTTTTTTAAAGAATTGTATAGCGATGCCCGCTCCGACAAATCACAAGCCCTGACATCTTTCCTGGACAATTTACCAATCCCCAATATAGCCAAGAACCATAGTGAGATCTTAGAAGCACACTTCACTGAAGCGGAAGTTATGGGTGTGATAAAAGACCTTAAATTAGGCTCGGCACCGGGACCCGATGGTTTCCCTAACCTTTACTACAAGACGTTCTCAGGGTTGCTCTCCCCGTACATGGTCAGGTACTTTAACACTCTTAAAAAGGGTGCACCGATTGACAAGCAAAATAATCAGGCCTTCATCTGGGTCATACCTAAACCAGACAAGGACCCGGGGGAAGTCAGCAACTATAGGCCCATCTCACTTATTAACAATGACTTGAAGATACTCACCAAACTACTAGCGAATAGGTTGGCATCCTTCATCAAACTATACATTCATAAAGACCAGGTAGGATTTATCCCCGGCAGACAGGGCCCCGACCAAGTGAGACGAGCTATTGACATTATCTCTATATTACAGTCAGGCTGGGTAGGGGGGTCCCCGCAGGCAGGCCTACTCCTTTCCATAGATCTTCAAAAGGCATTCGACACAGTCGAATGGCCATACTTATTCTCGATACTGGAAAGATGGGGATTTGGTACAAACTTCCTCGGTATAGTCAAGGCTCTTTACTCCTCCCCCGAAGCAAGGATTAGGTACCAGGGCTATTACTATGACTTGTTCCCAATTTCCAAGGGGACGAGGCAGGGGTGTCCTTTGTCACCGCTCATATTTGCGATTGCGATCGAAACCCTCGCCATCGCAATTAGATCCCATCCTGACATTAAAGGGGTTAATTGCGGTCCCCAGGAACACAAATGCGCTCTATTCGCAGATGACCTGCTACTTTTCGTCACATCCCCCGCCATCTCTCTCCCCAATATTTGCAAGACATTGGAGAACTTTGCGACCGTATCCGGGCTTAGAGTAAATCTAGCCAAGTCTTCTATCTTGAATGTCTCGGTGAAAAAGGAGGAAGCCAAGCGTCTACAATCCTCCTTTGGTTTTTCCTGGTCTGATACCCATATCAGATACTTGGGGGTTAACCTCACGGCTAAGATCGAGGATCTACATAAAATAAATTACCCAGCTATCTACCAATCCCTAGGCAGGGATTTACGGGGTTGGTCACTCTACCGCTTGTCGTGGCTAGGCAGAATCAATGCTATAAAGATGAACTTACTTCCTAGACTCCTCTACCTGTTTAGGGCTCTGCCGATCCCCCTCCAAAGGGAACCATTGCGCAAATTCCAAAACTTAATAATCAAATTTATATGGGGGGGCAATGGTCATAGACTCTCCCGCAAGGTTTTGTATACTCATAGAAGGAGGGGCGGGTTGGGGGTGCCTAACCTCTGGCTTTATTACCAGGCAGCGCGGTTGGCTCAACTTTCTGTCGTCTACTCTAGATTTGAAAAACCTGATTGGATACAAATCGAGAGGCAGGCGGTCCCTTCACACACTCTGGACTTTCTCCTATGGATCCCCTCTCGACAGAGACCCCCTATAATGTCCCCAGTTTTGTCGTCTTCCTTCGCTTTATGGGATACTGTTAAACAGTCCTCTTCCCTCACGTCTAGCATGAGACCGCTAGCACATTTGTTCCATAATCCAGCATTCCAACCCGGTATGGACATCAAGGCTTTCCAATGGTGGCTAGATAAAGGGATTTACCGCATAGGTCACTTCTTCACCCCAAAGGGCCCTTTTACCCTCAAACATTGCTCCGACAAGCTTAAGATGCCACCATCGGAAATATATAGATTTTTACAAATCTCTCACTTTCTCACAACCATCTCGAAGGATGAAACTCTTCCATTATCTTTCACAAGCTATGAGGTATGGTGTTGTAATCCTGCGGAGCAGAAAGGGGGCATCTCCATAATCTATCAATCTCTAGTCTCTGACCAAGCGAAGCTTCCGTATATGCAGGCTTGGGAGAAAGATCTGGCGGTCACCTGGGAGGTGGAGGAATGGGGTAGGGCAAGCTTTCGCTCCTTTCAGGGAATCGGTAGTGTACCTCTGATGGAGGCGAGCCTAAAAGTATTGACTCGGTGGTATCTTGTACCTGTCAGACTACACAAAATGTATCCCTCTTCCTCTCCTCTCTGCTTCAGGGGATGCCAGATACCCGGTTCTATGCTACATGTTTGGTGGGAGTGCCCAAAGTTGCGTAGTACTTGGAACAAAATTTTTCACATGATATTTAAAGTTACCGGTCACAGGATTCCTAACACTGCCCTGGTGGCACTCCTACATTCAAAACCTCCTGGTATACCGAAACACACGCAAAAGTTGGTTCACTATATCCTTCTAGGTGTCAAACTATCCATTGCGGGTTCCTGGAAATCGCCTACAGTTTCCATCAGGAAAATTAGGAATAAGATCACCTGGATAATGACCCAGGAAAAGATGGTCAGCGTATTGTCCAACACGGTTCCCAGGTTTGAACTGATCTGGGAGCCCTGGGCGACATATGTAGGCATATCTCTGATTCCTGGAGTAACCTTGAATTAGTTTCCTCTGTTGTCAGCTCCTGGGGACTGGCTGTGCCCTTATTCCTCCTTTCCTATTCTCTCCCCTTTCTTTCCTCCATTTCCTTCTTTTTTCCCCTTTTTTTTTCTACCTAGTCTCCTCTGCTTCCTAGCGATTTTCTAGGCCTCTTGGCCTCTTCTCTGGGTTTACGAGAGATAACAGATTTCAATACAGTTGCATTTACGATGGGAGATGGCACCCTGCATTTTATCGGAATCTGGGTGGCATGTTAAGCTTTTTCCTAAGGAGTACTGTCTTACTTGGCACACTCATGTTTTCCTTCCGGGCAGTGAGCCGATTGGCAGATTTGCAATATTAGATCTTGCATTACCATTATTAGTTGTACTGTTTTCTACCATATAGCCATGTTAAGAGCGAGGTTTTTGCTTAGGATCCTCCACGCAGTCTGCTTCTATGTGCTCATGTTGATGTTTTCCTATTGATCACCCTGTACTGATCTTATTGGTCTGTTTCCTAGTTATGTTACTCTCTCAACATTGTTGTTGTATTCCAATGCTATGTTCACTTATTTCTTGAATAAATACTATTGAAAAAAAAAAAAAAATAGGTAAGGCCAGGATACAGTATTGAAGGCTTTCTGTATGTCAAGTGAGAGGAGCATGAGTGCTATCTTCTGTCTCTTGGAGACTTCAACCAGGAGGGCTAGTTTGCCTATATTGTCACTAACATGTCTAGTGGGCACAAAGTTGACTTGACGTTAGTGGCTGAGGCCTCTTATGTTTTGATTTACCCTGGTAGACCAGATTTTGGCAAGAGGTTTAATGTTGACATTCAAAAAGAGAGATCGGTCGAAAATTAGACCAATTTGTATCATCTAAGTTAGTTTTGGGGATCATGGCGTATAAGAGGGATTCTGGATGGAAAGTTTGTTAATTGTGAAGATCATTAAAGAAGTTTTTCAAAAGAGGTGCAAGAATGGTCAGAAAGCATTTTTTAATAGGAAGCTGAGAAGCCATCAGGTCCTGGCCTTTTCAGCACAGGTGCTTCAGAGCAGAGACAAGAGTCAAATATATCACTGCATATCGGCATATAAAAATTTTTGCTCCAAAATACTGGGGATCAAGTGCTACATAATGTATACACGCATGTCAAAACGATTCGAAGACAAGTCACCTCCAGGGGTACTGAAATGTTCCAATGAGGCAAGGAGACTAGATGGCATCTGTGATGGCTTGGCTGATGCATTTTAAGGGAGAACCCTCGTCCTTAGAGCCAAAAGAGCAAATGACCCACCATGCATTTATACATGTGTAGACTCAAAGTCTATACCGCCCTCATTGGTAAGCCCCACCCTCCATTCAGCAGTGGGGGTTTGTGTGTCCAGGAACCACCCAGATTGACATAAAAGTGGCACCAAATGCTACAAAACATACAGCGTAATAGTTTGTAGTATGTACGTGATATGTACATAAAAGGAAAAAAAAGGAAAAATACATTATATATATATATATACATTATATATATATATATATATATATATATATATATATATAGCGCAAAAAATTAAAGGAACACTTTTAAAAAACATCAGATCTCAATGGGGAAAAATCTCATGCTGGATATCTATACTGATATGGAGTTGGTTAATGTGTTAGGATGGAAAGAATGCCACATCGTTTGACGGAAATGAAAAGGACCAACCTGCAGATGACTGAATTCAAAGTGAATCAATGATGCAGCAGGCAAGTCCATTTTGTTGAAATTTTATTGCAGCAGCTCAAAAAATGGTACTCAGTAGTTTGTATGGTCCCCACGTGCTTGTATGCATACCTGATAACGTTGGGACATGCTCCTAATGAGACGATAAATGGTGTCCTGGAGTATTTCCTCCCAGATCTGGACTGAGCTCCTGAACAGACTGAGGTGCAACCTGGCAGCATCTGATGGCCAAAACAATGTCCCAGAGTCATTCCATTGGATTTAGGTCAGGCGAGTGTGGGGGCTATTCAATGGTATCAATTCCTTCATCCTCCAGGAACTGGCTGCATACTCTCCCCACATGAGGTGGGGCATTGTCATGCACAAGGAGGAACCCAGAACCCACTGCACCAGTGTAGGGTCTGACAATGGGTCCAAGGATTTCATCCCGATACCCAATGGCAGTCGGGGTGCCATTGTCTAGCTTGTAGAGGTCTGCGTGTCCCTCCATGGATATGCCTCCCCAGACCATCACTGACCCACGACCCAACTGGTCATGCTGAATGATGTTACAGGCAGCATATCGTTCTCCACGGCTTCTCCAGGCCCTTTCATGTCCGTCACATGTGCTCAGGGTGAACCTGCTCTCATCTGTAAAAAGCCCAGGCCGCCAGTGGGGGACCAGCCAATTCTAATGATTAATGGCAAATGTCAATCGATCTCCACGGAGCCGGGCAGTGAGCACAGGGCCCATTAGAGGATGCCGGCCCTCAGGCCACCCTCATTAAGTTTTTTTCTGATTGTTTGGTCAGAGACATTCACACCAGTGGCCTGTTGGAGGTCATTTTGTAGGGCTCTGGCAGTGCTTATCCTGTTCCTCCTTGACCAAAGGAGCAGATTTTGGTCCTGCTGATGGGTTAGGGACCTTCTACAGCCCTGTCCAGCTCTCCTAGAGTAACTGCCTGTCTCCTAGAATCTCCTTCATGCTCTTGAGACTGTGCCTGGAGACACAGCAAACCTTCTGGCAATGGCATGTATTGATGTGCCATCCTGGAGAAGTTGGACTGCCTGTGCAACCTCTATAGGGTCCAGGTATCGCCTCATGCAGGCAGTAGTGACACTGACCCTAGCCAAATGCAAAACTAGTGAAAAACAGTCAGAAAAGAGGAGAGGGGGAAAAAATGTCAGTGGCCTCCACCTGTAAAACCATTCCTATTATGGAGTCCGTCTCATTGTTGCCCATCGAGTGCATCTGTTGTTAATTTCATTAACACCAAAGCAGCTTAAACTGATTAACAACCCCCTCTGCTACTTAACTGACCATATCAAGATCCCAGGAGTTTAATTGACTTGATGCTATACTGATTAAAAAGTGTTCATTTAAAATTTTTGAGCAATGTATATTTTTATTTATTTATTTATTTATTTTGTATGTGCATATCATGGTTATACTACAAAGTATTACACTGTATGTTTAGCTTCAATTGGTGCCACTTTTTTGTCAATCTGGGTGGTTCCTGGAGAGACACACACCCCCATTGCTGATTGGAGGGAGGGGCTTACCAATGAGGCCTGTATAGAGTGTGGATCTACACACATATAGATGCATGGTGGGTCATTTGCTCTTTTGGCTCTGAGGAAGAGGGTTCTCCCTTGAAACATGTCAGCCAAGCCATCATGGACGCTATCTGGTCTCCTTGCCTCATTGAAACATTTTAGCACTCCTGGAGGTGACTTGTCCTCTAATTTTTTTGACATGCGTGTATACATCATGTGTTTGTGAGTATTATGTGAGCTACTTTTTTTTTCTTTTTGTTTATAATGGAATTGCACTAGGCGCCTTTCTCTTGTTTTCATTGTCTTTCAGTATATTTGGATACCCATGGTCCTGAGAGGGCAGCAAGACCCTAAGCTATGTTTCTAAGGATTAAACACACCTATGCAGAGGACAGTTACTTTTTTAGATTTTCCTCTAGGAATATGTGACTGCCAGAAGTTATAACAACATGCTAGTCTGCCATCAGTTTGCAGAAAATGAGCCAAAGTAGGAGGGACTGAAAAAGAGGGAAGGAAAAGGGGGGTCGGGGGGGGGGGGACAAGGTTAAGCAGTGGAGGATTTTTTCAGGAAGTGTGGGGAAAATGGTAAACCATGGAAAAGGGATGGAGTCTACTAAGACAGGCAATTTAGCAGTGCCATAATTAAAGCTATAAGAACATTGTGCTATAGAGGATCTGCACCATCTTGGATTAAAACTGCAACTATTATTGAGGGGAGCTTAAGGCCTGTATCATGTGCCTCTAAAATATATATTTTTAACAGAAAATTACATAAGCTTAAACCTATATAACTAATCATGGCTGTGGAATGGGGAGGAGAAATGTGTTCGAGCACCTGCTTATCTAATGGAAAATCAGTAGAGATTGGCATACATTATCCAACAGGACCAACCGCTGTTAGACTGGTGCCATCTATTGGGGCTTAACAAAGTGGGAATGGTTGCCCAGTATGGCTATAATCTTATGCCTATGGGCTCTTTAAACTTCTTTGAAATTCTGTGAAAAAAATCATCTGATCAAATATAAGCCACCTATATATCAGTCTCTGCACCTCTCTGACGGTATAGTCTTCCACTTCGATCTTCAAAGTTATTAGAGAAAAAAATAAAAGTTAATTAAAACTTACACATGATGGTCCAAAGGCTGGCGTATGCTTTAAAGGCTTGCAATCAGTCTAAAGTTAAAAAAAAAAAAAAAAATCAGATCTCTACAAACAGATGTACTTTGGTACTGACATCAACAATCAACATTCTTTGGGAGTGACAATTACTTATGAGGGGCCCTACAGCTTGTTCCTACAACCACCAAAAGCCCTGACACTTTCCTATTAAAGATTTTTGGAAAAACCAATGCAAGATGACAGATACCAAATGTATACACAGCGGCTGCCATTTTTAATCCAAATACATTGCGCTTAGATGTTGGGCTTTGGTGAAAAGAGATTGCCGAATCTAATGTTTTATCCCCATCGCTGCAAAGGTGGAGACTACAATGTAGAATACACATATGGACGGAGAATGTTGGCAGGGGTTTATGCAGAGTTGGCATTTTATTGTCAATCCACCAATGGAAAGCTACAAATTTAAACAGCTGCAGAAAATCTTGTGATTCCTTTCTGCAAAAAACTTGACACTACAGTTCTGCTGAATGACCCACAGCTAGGTAGAAGTGACAAAATAATAAGAAAAATGCAAATATAAAAGGTTGATATTGGCTTTGGTGCAGCTTTACTTTCCTCACTGCCCTAGAAACAGATCTATAACTGTTTTAAATTTATATTAAACCCTTAGTTTTTTTTTAGCACTTTCAGCAGGTAATTTAATCACATTTAATCACAGCTTAATTAACTTTTAATCCGTGTCTACATTACAATTTAATCTGGTGCCATGACCACTGCCACAGGTTTCCTCTTTCAGGGTGGCTCCTTTCCCTTGCAGTGTCCTATGGAGCTACCCTTACATGAAGGGACTAGAGTTGTATCTCTGTACACTGTATGCATCAATAGAGACACCAAGCCCCACAACCTAGAATGACAAGACACGCCTCTGCTCCTCCCACCTCCTTCCTCCTCCAGTATAAAAGCTAACAGACTCACTGAGCTGAGCCTGAAGACCCACAGTTCAGTTAAGCAGCACTAAGAGAGCATAAACCAGCAGCAAAGAATTTTAACAAATAGTGTTCGTGGACATGACCAAAACAAGCAAACATAAGTAGCACATCATTCAAAAAGATATAGGGTATGGGACTTTCAATATGCTTGAACACGTAATAACACAAATTATTTTAAGAAAAATGTAAACATTTATTTTTCAAAAAGGTGTGTGTGTGTGTATGTATGTATGCACTGTATGCATGTGTATATGTATATGTAACGTCACACGAGCTTAGTGGAACGCAAGCCGGAAGTACCGCTCTCCACTCGCAGCTCACATATGTGACGTCGTTCTTTCTGTTTTATATTGTTTCTCACTGACTTTTCACCGTTTTTATTGGATTTTCCCTGTTTTTATCTGTTTTATCACTTCATTGGGATTGTATTTTTTGGGTTGACCAGGGTTGTGTGCAATAAAAACCACTTAAAATGTTACTGCACTATCTGTTTTTTTTCTTCTACATGTCCCCTTTGTTTGGAGGTGATCAGCAGGAGGAGTGTTACCGCAGAGGAACAGGTCTGCTTGGAGGGAACGCACCCGTTTGGAGGTGATCAGCAGTAGGAGTGGTACTGCAGAGGAACAGTTTTGCCTGGAGGGAACGCACCCCGACCTGGAGAGGGTCATTATAATAATGATTGGTCCTAGTGTCATAAGACATATAGGACCCACGTGTTCAGGTGAGTGTGAAATTTATCTATCTTTCACGGTGAAACACTAGAAGGGACACCAGGGCAAGAGTGATCAAATATATTTATGGAGCACCAGCACTAATCACTTTATTTTTTTGGACATTTTTTATCAAGAAGTCACTACTGTGTTGTAATTTTTTTTGCACTTTTATTTAATGGATCGTTTATCTAACAAATTTTTTTGCACATGAACTTTAAGGACTTTTCTTGAGAGTGATTTATATACATTTTATATATCTAGTTTATCACAGATTTTTATTTTTATCGTCACAACATATATATTTATTACTTTTCAGCTTCACTCAACTGATATATTTCATGAAATTTTATATGTAATTTATTAGATGGTTTATTAATTGAAGCAAGCGCTATAGGTAATCACCTATCCACTGATTACTTCATTCACTTCTTAGCACATGCACTTTACTATAGCAGCTGTGAATCACATTAATTTATTTATTTATTTAGGTCCTAAATATTCATAGGTCTCCTCACGTGGCGCGTGCAATATACTCTGTATATTTTACCTTACAAAAGTTTTATTGAGTTTATAGAATTATAAGCAAGGCAGCTTACTATTCAAGTGGTAAAGATAATTTTTTAAAACATGCATTTATACACCTATAAAATTTTAAATGGAGTAAAATAAAGTTGACCTATTATAGCTTTTATGATGCAGAATGCCACAAAAGTCACGGATGTATTGCATCTAGAATTTCAGCTTAAAATAAAATTATAATAATGAATAATTTTTGAAAATGCAAAATTTCAAAACCAGCTTTTGCTGTGGTATTTACCTTTTAATCTTGAGATCCCCCTACCCCCCCCCCTTTTCTTTTTTTGTTGCTTTGATGTCATTAGTCTGATGGAAAGCAGAATTGAACCCCTTCCTCTGAGCCCAGGTCATCCTGGACCCACCCCAGCCTGTGCCTTGACATTGAAAGGATAAGTAGAAGCATGGATAAGGAGAAGCATATTACTCTTCTTATTAACATGTTTCTTTTCAGCACATGAACTCATTGACTCCTTGTGATGTTTCTTCATGTCACACTCCAGCCCTGCTATAGAAGGACTGCAAGAGGCTGATACCAGGTCAAATGCAGGTACTTTGACTGCTTGCATTTAAAAAGATACATTTAATGATGTACTGTATTAATGATTACAGAGTTTATTTAATTTTTGTCTTTTAACACCACTATTAAAGGTTCCATTTTACACTTCTCATATAGTAAATGAGAGCAAATAATTTAAGCAGCATTGAAAAGAATACCTGGTTCATATCCGCAGAAAACTTCTCAATCCAATTTTCCAATAAAGGATCTGATGAACATTCTGCCTTCATGGTACAACTAATAAAATACAATAAACCAAATGCATGAAAGGTTTTAAAAAGTATTTTTGCATTCATTTAAGATGTGATTTACCCATAATCCCTTAAATTAGTCAACCTATGTTGGTAAAAATACTACAGTGGGGATCGAAAGTTTGGGCACCCCAGGTAAAAATATGTATTAATGTGCATAAAGAAGCCAAGGAAAGATGGAAAAATCTCCAAAAGTCATCAAATTACAGATTAGACATTCTTATATGTCAACAAAAGTTAGATTTTATTTCCATCATTGACCTCTTCAAAATTACAGAAAACAAAAAAAATGGCGTTCCATCTTTCCTTGGCTTCTTTATGCACATTAATACAAATTTTTACCTGGGGTGCCCAAACTTTCGATCCCCACTGTATACCATAAAAATAGTCACTCAGGATAAGAAAAAAAAACAACCTTAACTACTTGAGTACCAGCCTTTAATACACCCCTTCATTACCAGGCAATTTTTTATTTTCAGTGCTGTGATAGTTTGACTGACAATCTCCCACTGGGAGAGCAGAGTGACCAGCCGGCACATCTCCAATGTAGTAACCCGGAAGCGACGTCACTTCTGGTTTACTCAGTAGCCAACAGCGCCAGATTTGAAAAATCCAAGGTATTCAAAAATGCAGATTTTGGCGTTTTGAATACTTGGAAGTGCAATGGAGGGGTTTGGGGTCTTTTAGAACCCAGATACCTTCATAAAAGTACGTGTCACTGCCTATTACTGTCACAAAGGATGTTTACATTCCAGTTGTGACAGCAAGAAAATTGATTAGGATTTTTTTTTTTTAAAGTGTAAAAAAAAAAAAAAGACTTTTTTCAATCACATATGTGAGGTATTGCTGCGATCGTTAGAGCCAGAGCAATAATGTAACATTAACGAGTCACATTACTATAACTCTAAACAGGTAATCATTGCCAATTTTAAAGCGTCGCCTATGGAGATTTTTAAGTACCGTAGCTTGTCGTCCTTCCACGAGTGTGTGCACTCATAATATGGGCTAGATTAGGTATCACCACCATTAAACACATTTTTAAAGATGGTTCTCTATTGACTATTGACCAGCTGAAGTAGGAATTTAACTTGCCCAATCGACTGTTCTTTAGATATCTAAAGCTGCGCCATGCTGTTAGGGCGCAATTTCCAAACCTGGTTACAGTTGAATCACACTCAGTTAAGCACTTCTTGATCTCTCAAAATACAGATAGGATTCTCTCCTCTCTCTATCTCCAGATCTCAGGAAAGAGATGACTAAATTATGTCAGACCTGGCAAAAGGACATTTCAGGCCTAATTGCAAAGGAATGGGAGGAGGATATACAACAATTTATACCTAAGATGATTTCAGCAAGGGGTAGGTTCATCCAATTGAAATTTTTGCATCGTGCATATTATACCCCGCAAAGACTATCCACTATATACCCTGGGGTCGATCATTCCTGCTCGAGATGTGGAACGGAGGTGGGCACATTTATACACATGGTCTGGTCCTGCCCTGTTCTTCAGCCTTACTCGCAGGGGGTGGTGGAGGAGCTGGGTGTTTTTGTGCAACAACAGGTCCCACTGGAGCCTGCCTTTTTATTACTTGGGGTGGGTTCCTAGTTGGAGGTTTCCTTCCATCAACGGTGCTTTCTTTTCTATGCAACGTTTTATGCACAGAAACTTATCCTACTTAAATGGAAGACATCTGTGGCCCCCACGGTTAAGCAGTGGAGAGAGTTATTGAACCAGGTGCTGCCCCCTTTATAAACTGACATATTTGGGTCGGAACTGACCGAAAAAGTTTGAAAAATGTGGGGTGCATGGATTGAAGCGAGAGGACTGTCCCTGTGATTTCTGGGTCTGCCCCCCCCATCCCTCCCCCTTCCTCCTCCTCCTCCTATCCCTTTTCTTCCATTCACCTTTTTTCTACTTGGATTTGGTACCTATTACTCCATCTTCCCTACTAGTTAAGCTTTTAACAAATAAAACAAAGCTCCTGAACTGAGTAACTTGCATTCTGAATATAGACGCTGGCAATTGCTTTAGTAATAATATACTGATCTGTACTTATTTTGTATCATTTCACATCTTGGAATTATGGTATTTTGCTTGAATTGTTTTATGCAAAATAAACTGCACTTGTAAAAAAAAAAAAAGAAAGCTACGCCGGCTAGGTAAAAAAAAAACTGTTATTAATTATTTTTAAGCCCCATTTAGTTTGAATTAATTGCTTTGTCCAATTATTCCTTTAACAGGTGGGAGCATGTACCGGGCAAAAAACAGGTACCAGCTCCCCCCTCCCCCCTCCCCTCCACAAGATGCCAAATATGGCAGCGGACAAACAAATATTAATGTCCTTAAAAACCTCTTAAACATATATTTGTGTCTTGAATGATGTAATTACCAGAGTGTGCTAATACTACATCCAACTTTCTGTGCAACCACCACCAGATGTTCTCTCACCTGAAGACCATGACCTCACATAATATGCAGGGTCAAAGACAGCTTTTGTCCCTTCAATGGACCAGTTAGTATCTTCCAGGTGTTAATGGAACCCTCCACTGCCATTGAAAATCCTCCAGTATTTCAATATCACTTACCTTTCTCCTTGCTTTTCAACCAGTACTCTCCCTTCCAAGCACTCTCCAGCTCTCCCCTCCACTCAGCACCACATAAAGAAAAAGTACTAAATAGTACTTTGTCCTTAATAAAATGTATTCCTACTGCATTTCTACAAACGTAGAAATACACTTACTTTAAAGCGGTTGTAAACCCAAAGAACAAAAAAAAAAACCTGCAAGACAAAGGCATTATGAGCTAGTATGCATCGCATACTAGCCCATTATGTGTAACTTACCTTAGAACTAAGCCCCGACACGGACCCCCGGACATCGCTGCGGGCGCTGCCATGATCCCTCGCCGTCTCTTCCGGGTTCGGCGGCTCCGGCGCGGTGATTGGCTGAAAGAGACGGCTCCGGCGCGATGATTGGCCGGAGCCGCGATGACGTCACTCCCGCTCATGCGTGCGGGAGTGATTTTCCGGCAAGCTCCCGGCAAATAGATTGAAGGTCCCCCCGGACCTTCAGAGCGAATGCGCCGCTCGCGCGAGCGGCTGCATGCACTGTAAATATCTCCTAAACCATGCTGGTTTAGGAGATATTATTTGTACCTACAGGTAAGCCTTATTATAGGCTTACCTGTAGGTAAAAGTGTCAAAAAGCGGGATACTACCGCTTTAAGAGAGTGCTAAATCGCACAAGATAATGCAAGCATATATGTAAAAACACAATGAAAATGTGATTTCCCCCTGAAGAAGTCACGTGTCCCTGTGACAAAACACGTAGGGGTGGGCTTGCTGGCTGACATCACAACGCTACGGTCAATGGAGAAGTGCAGTAATACATGCTGAGAATGTCGATCCACATTATTAATATGTTTGTACATACAGTATCTCACAAAAGTGAGTACACCCCTCACATTTTTGTAAATATTTTATTATAACTTTTCATGTGACAACACTGAAGAAATTACACTTTGCTACAATGTAAAGTAGTGAGTGTACAGGTTGTATAACAGCGTAAGTTTGCTTTCCCCTCAAAATAGCTCATTAATGTCTAAACCGCTGGCAACAAAAGTGAGTACACACCTAAATGAAAATGTCCAAATTGGTCCCAATTAGCTATTTTCCCTCCCCGGTGTCATGTGACTCATTAGTGTTACAAGGTCTCAGGTGTGATTGTGGAGCAGGTGTGTTAAATTTGGTGTTATGGCTCTCACTCTCTCATACTGGTCACTGGAAGTTCAACATGGCACCTCATGGCAAAGAACTCTCTGAAAAAATGAATTGTTACTCTACATAAAGATGACCTAGGCTATAAGAAGATTTCCAAGACCCTGAAACTGAGCATCAGCAGGATGACCAAGACCATACAGCGGTTTAACAGGACAGGTTCCACTCAGAACAGGCCTCACCATGGTTGACCAAAGAAGTTGAGTGCACGTGCTCAGCGTCATATCCAGAGGTTGCCTTTGGAAATAGACATATGAGTGCTGCCAGCATTGCTGCAGAGGTTGAAGGGGTGGAGGGTCAGCCTGTCAGTGCTAGGACCATATGCCGCACACTGCACCAAATTGATCTGCATGGCTGTCTTCCCAGAAGGAAGCCTCTTCTAAAGATGATGCACAAGAAAGCCCGCAAACAGTTTGCTGAAGACAAGCAGACTAAGGATATGGATTACTGGAACCATGTCCTGTGATCTGATGAGACCAAGATAAACTTATTTGGTTCAGATGATTTCAAGCGTGTGTGGTGGCAACCAGGTGAGGAGTACAAAGACAAGTGTGTTTAGCCTACAGTCAAGCGAGTTTGTGTCATGTCAAGGGAGTGTCATGGTCTGGGGCTGCATGAGTGCTGCCGACACTGGGGAGCTACAGTTCATTGAAAGAACCATGAATGTCAATATGTACTGTGGCATACTGAAGCAGAGCATGATTCCCTCCCTTTGGAGACTGGGCCGCAGGGCAGTGTTCCAACATGATAACGACCCAAAACACACCTCCAAGACGACCACTGCCTTGCTTAAAAAGCTGTGAGTAAAGGTGAAAGATTGGCCAAGCATGTCTCCAGACCTAAACCCTATTGAGCATCTGTGGGGCATCCTCAAACAGAAGGTGGAGGAGCGCAAGGTCTCTAACATCCACCAGCTCCGTGATGTCATCATGGAGGAGTGAAAGAGGACTCCAGTGGCAAACTGTAATGCTCTGGTGATCTCCATGCCCAGAAGGGTTAAGGCAGTGCTGGAAAATAATAGTGGCCACAGAAAATATTGACACTTAGGGCCCAATTTGGACATTTTCACTTAGGAGTATACTCACTTTTGTTGCCAGCGGTTAAGACATTAATGACTGTTTGTTGAGTTATTTTGAGGGGACAGCAAATTTACACTGTTATACAAGCTGTACACTCACTACTTTACATTGTAGCAAAGTGTAATTTCTTCAGTGTTGTCACGTGAAAAGATATAATAAAATATTTACAAAAATGTGAGGGGTGTACTCACTTTTGTAAGATATTGTATAGGCTGGCATTATCTAGTGCAATTTAGAACCTTGCTAAAGTGAGTGTATTTCTACATTTAACAGCAGAATACATTTTATTAAGGATAATGCACTATTTTAGTACTTTTACTTTATGTGGTGTTGAGGGGAGGGGAGAGCTGGAGAATGTCTGGAAGGGAGAGTACTGGTTGGAAATCCAGGAGAAAGGAGAGTGATATTGGAAGACTGGAGGATTCCCAGTGGCAGTGGAGGGTTCCAATCACACCTGAAAGATACTAACTGGTCCATTGAAGGGACAAAAGCTGTCTTTGATCCAACATATTATGTGAGGTCATGGTGTCTAGGTGAGAGCATATCTGGTGGTGGTTACCCAGAAAGTTGGATGAAGTATGAGCACAGACTGATGATTTTTCACAGAGAAAAATCATTCAAGACACAAGATGTACATTTAAGAGACTGTTAAGGATATTCATATTTGTTTATTAGTGGTATAAGTAATATGCACATAGGATCGTGATATTGGTTGAAATCTAGGAAGTTCAGCCCCATGCTAAATTTAACAATAAAATCAAAACCACAATGTGTTCTCTGTAGACATACCCATGCTATGTTTTTGACCCTGATTGTAATGTATCCCTTAAAGCGGTAGTAAACCGCTGAAAAAAAAAAAACCCTGCAAGACAATAGTATAATGTGCTAGTGTGCATGGCATAATAGCACGTTATAAAATACTTACCTTAGAATGAAGCCCCCGCAGCGGCGTCCGGTCACCGCCGAGGGAGCTGACATGTTCCCTCGGCATTTCTTCCGGGTTCGCAGGCTCCGGCGCTGTGAGTAGCCAGAGCAGCCATGACGTCACTCTCATGCATGTGCGCGGGAGCACTCCATTCCAGCAAGGAGCTCTGAAGTTCCAGTACGATACGCCGGACCTTCAGAGCACATGCGCAACTGATGTCAGGGGCTGCATGCAGGGTGAATATCTTCTAAACCGTGTAGGTTGAGGAGATATTAATTTTACCTACAGGTAAGCCTTATTATAGGCTTACCTTTAGGTATAAATAACCAAGCGGGTATACAACCGTTTTAAGGGCTTGAGTAGAGGGCCAAATGCTGCATACATTGAGATGCATTCAGGTAGCATTTGATATCAGTTTGAACTTTAAAACACTTCTGAATTCCTTCACTGGTACACTTGACCTCCTCCTAAATTGCTTCAAGCTGCTTTTCCATTTCCATTATTTTATATAGGGAGAACAACTGTTCAGATGCAAACAAAAGTCCATGTACACAAGCTCTAAAAAATATTTTTTTCCTGTAAAAAAAAAAAAAAAAAAAAAAGAAAAGGTAATTATAAAAAACAGAAAACATTGGCAGCAATTGGCAATTGTAACATAAACAGGTCATAAGAAAAAAAACATGAGAGGTCTGCTTAGGTATATCAGAGCTTAGCTTATATTTCTCAGTCTTCTGCATAAGATTGTTTAAAAAAATACCAATTATCAAACCTTTTCTTTAATTGGCACCACCCGCAGTGTGGATCCGCTGCAGCCAAGCATTCGCTGCAGGATTGATGGTGTTCACATTTTGCAATTCTCACCCGTTTAATCTAGGCAGACAAGTGATATTTTTAGTATACTACAAATAAAATACCTAAAGGAAATATGATGTAAAACACCATAAGTAGTGGACAGACCCATACAGAATATAGATTTAAGCCAAAGGTTATCAAAAGTATCATAAGACAAAAGTAGTAAGGGTTTAAAAAGATGAGAGGTGATACGGTGGAATCCTTTTATTGTAATAGCTTATTTTATTCCTCCATAATCCATAATCTACATTTATACCATTTAAACAGGAATGAATACATGAATGCATCACCGGAAAAAATGTAAAATAAAAAAATGACTGCCTTATAAAACACATTGACAGCCTATATGACACAAGAACAAAACATCTAATAATTTAATTAGTAGGAATCCATTTTATGTGACCAGGATTGAAACTTTCCGCAGTTTTTATTACCATGAAGCCACTGCAATATAAAAATGTGTGTAATCTGAATTTCAGTGGCTTGTTATACTGTATATCCTGAAGATTCCTACAGAAATGATCTTTCTGCCATAATTCCAAACTCTGGCCACATGGGACCTTTGTGTATTCCAGTCCCTTCTGTTGCATTCTCCTTTAAAATAATTACATCTAGCAAGGAGAACGGGGTCCCTTTAACAGCCAGCAGCAGCATAAGGGCAGAGATTTTATCAATAGAGTCCCCAAGAAATATAAAAGATTGATAGGTGGTTCAACTGTCAGTTATCCTTCAAAAACCTAAAATAACAGTTTTGGGCTGCAATTCTGCAAATGGAGTTGGAGATTTGGCCAGGATCAATGGCGTCCTCAATGCTGAGAAATACCACTATTATTATTAAGTATTAACACTTCTAATTCAGAAAGCATTCTTAATTTACATAATTTTTTCACACCAACCTAAAACTTTTGCACAGTACTGTGTGCTTATGTATGTATATACGCTATATTACCAAAAGTATTAGGACACCTGCCTTTACACGCACATGAACTTTAATGGCATACCAGTCTTAGTCCGTAGGGTTCAATTTTGAGTTGACCCACCCTTTGCAGCAATAACAGCTTCAACAGGTTGGGGATGACCCCTTCCTGTTGGAACAGGAAGGGGCCATCCCCAACCTGTTGAAGCTGTTATAGCTGCAAAAGATTGGCCAACGTATTATTGAACCCTACGGACTAAGACTGGGATGCCATTAAAGTTCATGTGTGTGTAAAGGCAGGCGTTCCAATACTTTTGACAATATAGTGTTGGAACAAGAAGGGGCCATCCCCAACCTGTTGAAGCTGTTTTAGCTGCAAAGGGTGGGCCAACTCAATATTGAACCCCACGGACTAAGACTGGAATGCCATTAAAGCTCATGTGTGTGTAAAGGCAGGCATCCTAATACTTTTGACAATATATTGTGTCTATACACACACACACACACAGTTTTAGATGTATTTTGTGAAGGCTAGAATACTGTTCTGTCAAAGGTACGATTTTCTTGAAACTAAAATAAAAGTCTGTGCTCTTCAATTTTTTTTATTTTTTGCTTTAAAAACTTAGAAGTAACATGCAAAAATTTTGAATATGTTTATGATATCACTGTAGCAAGTAGAAAATACCAACCTCATTCACAGTGGCTACATACAGGTAATTATTGTCAACAGGATCCAGGTGCATTGTTTTGAAGACCGCAGCTTTAGCCTCAAATGTATGTAAAACTTGTGGACAGCTTGCTGTATAGTTTGAATCCAAAATAACCTGGGTTTGGGCATAATTACAATGAAAAAAAAAAGCAAAAAAAGTCAATGGCATCATCAGATGTAGTGTGCATATTTGGTGTTTGGTATGTGGCGTGTAGTGTGCATGTGGAATGTGGCGTATGGTATGTGTTTGTAATGTCAATATTCCCATCGCACACACACATTTCTGGAATGGGCTCAGAAGTAGTGGGTGCTCCAGCAACAGCCAGCTGGAGACTGGTGTAGGGGTACCCCCATAAGGGCCAATGAGTAATGCTGATAAAAGATGATAAAAGTACAGTCACGCAGATGATGATGACAATCAGAGTTCTTCTCTTGTTTATGCAGAGCCCGCCAACACGCAAACTGACTCAGTGCTCCAAAAAGGCAGGCTAGACCCCAGTGCTGCTTCTGGGCCTTGCAGCTTGAACAGCCCGACAGCAGTTCCTCAGGCCTTAGCCTAAGGAAAGTGGGTGAGCACATGGCCTTCCCCATATTTTTTTAACCTTCCCCCATCATGCCTCAGTGGCTTGAACCTCCTACTAGGCTTGCTGAGGGAAATAGGCATATTCATAACTCAGACTAGCAGGGAACCCTCATACTATAATCAGTGGTACCAGTGACACATACTGACGAACGTGAGAGATCACAACCCCACTGAGATTAGGGAGAAACTCAGTGCACAACTACACAAATCAAAAACTGGGATAACTACCACCTAGGCAAAAACGAAATGTTCCTACCGAAAACATATCTACTGTATGAGGGTGCTACACTGGAGACCCTACAGGTCAATGTACATATTTGCCAGCACACCACAGATCATCAAATGTCATCTGAAAGTTTTATTGAATATCACATCACAAAGAACAAGGTGCAATGTTTCAGAGCTGTGCAGGACCCCTTCGTCAGGCATCTGATGACATACCTGATGAAGGGGTCCTGCACAACTTCGAAAACTTTCAGATGACATTTGATGATCCGCGATATGCTGGCAATTATGTATGTACATCGGTATGTGTTTGTGTTAAGTGTGGTGTATGATGTGTGGTGTGTGTGTGTGTGTTGAAGCATAGCTTTCAGAAGCATTTATTTTGTACAGTTGTGTATTCTTACGGCTCATTTACATTAATGGATTCCCAACCACTGGGTGTTCTGTTCACAACTGGCTGTGAAAAGAATCATACAGTGTACGGGTAATAAAATTATCCACCAACATTTATAAATATCTGTTTATTTTTTAAGTATATCTAAAGTAATATTTTATTATGGATGAAGGGTGTAAAGGTTCGAAGATTTCTCAGGTTTGTATTTCTAACTATGCTTCTGCCAGGGAAATTCACCTACTCTATTTGTCTTAGTGACCTAGTCCCATTGTCACTAGGACTGAAGGTGAGGGAAAATCACAATTTTTTCATTGCTACTGGAACAGGAATAGAGGAAAGTCTTTGAATGGGGTCACTTGTTCTAGTGACAGGTGCTTACAGGGGAGGGGTGTTTAGGTGGCTAGGAGTGAGCAGGTTTGCACTGTGTTGGATAGGAGATGTGCTTGGAGCTTTTAGGTTGCTGAAGCAGTGGTGACACTGTGCTACTAACTGCAAGTTCCCTGAATGGCAACTAAACAAAATCTAGCACATAGAACTCCAAACCAACACTTCTGCAGCACAGGACAGGGCTTTGTCAGACAGAGGTAGGCTCTCAGCAGTGCCAGATTAGGGGGGGGGGGGGTGATGAGCCCTGATCCTGGGCTCACTGTCTGCTTCTCAGAGCCAAGGATCTCAGCAGCTCCCTGTGTACTAGGAGGAGGGGAGATACACAGGATGTACTGCAGTGAAGGTTCTGGTTCTGAGTAGCAGAAGGTGAGCCCAATACTAGTGCACACTACAGTGTCTGTGTATGTTGAGGGACTGGCAGCCGTCCACGGAAAAGCTGCCACCACTTGTTGTTTATGAGTGGGCCAGGCTCTAGCACTGCAGTGGCAGAGAAAGGGGAGGTTGTGAGGAGATGAACATGCGGCTCAGGCCTCATTTTGAGAGGGACTTGTGTAAGGGAGATGTGGTAAGGAGGGCAGCGAGGTTGCAACTAGAACAGTGTGCGTGGTGAAGGGCAGACTTAGTTTGCAGGCGCTGCACTGTGGCCTACTGGTGTTTTGCCACTGGAAAACCAGAAACCGAAGCACTGTGTTATGTGTCCCTCTGTTTCTGTTTCCCCTGTGATATGTGTGCCCTTGTTTTTGTTCCCACAATGGCAATACGGAAATAGGACATTCTTTAAATTGTTAAAGCACGACTAGATCCTCCTATCCTTTACAGCCAAGGATCGGGCCATCTTAGCCTCTCTTTGATCTGCAGTTGCCATGATGCTGCACATGTGAACAACTATGATAGCAGCCATTTGAGGGCTTGAAAATTTGCTTGACAGCTGCAACTGTCACATGTAGTCCTTTCCTTCCCAGACCCTGGTTCACCTCTTTCATTCATTGGATTTCTGTTCTCTCAATTATGGAGGCTCAGTATCACATATGGACTTTATTTAGGGAAGTCTGCATGAAAATGCAGTCTGCACAGGAATGCTCACTTCTCCAGACTGACATCCACCCATCAAGGCATTTTGATATTTGCATAACCACTACCAAAAGCCAGCCCCTTGTTTGCATCAGGGCTAAGGGCACTTGAAGGAAATATGGAGACAGGGTGCTGTAATGTTTTCAGGAAGCTATGTACAGCCCTCTGTTGGCCCCTTCTACCAGCCATGATCTGCCTGTGGTGCATAGTGAAGCACAGAGCTCCAATGTTATTGTCACTAGGTCTAAAATAAGGTATTAATGAAAACAGAAAGGTTTTAATTAAAATTGTAATTAACATATTGATGAGGGTGGGGGATTAAGGAAGAGAAAACATATGCAGGTTAAATTTCAGCTCTAAAGCGGTTGTAAAGGTAAAGAACAGTTACAGTCAGCTCCTCTGTTCCATTAATCTCTTCTACACCGTGTAAATGTTTTTTAAAAGGATGCCTGTAAATACCTTATCTTCAAGCTTTTATGGCCGGTCACGTGACCTCCGGCCACTCTATTACTCTGATCTACGGATCTAGGGACTGAGAACCCCTCTGACCAGCTTGAAGATAAGGTATTTACAGGCATCGGTTTAAAAAAACAGTTACACAGTGTAGAAGAGATTAATAGAACAGAGGAGGTGGCTGTAATTGTTCTTTACTTTTACTGCCAGCTATCGATAGCCGCAGGAGGGGGGGCGGGCGGTTACTGTAGTCAGCACACGGATGGGGACACAGGAGCAAGCAGGATCAGCCAGGTTTTTTACAGCTTAGAAAGGGACAGATTAGACAGCACAAGCACTGTGCTGTGCTGTTTAATCCTTTATAAGGGAACAGGAGCTCTTTTTTTTTTTTTTGTAAAAGGGCTACAACTTTTTTAAGTTCTTTTTTTCCACCTGTATCCCATTGGGGAGATTTTCCTTTACTTCCTGTCCAGAGAACACAATGTGGCACCAGGACAAACATAAGGAGTGAATCCCCTCTAGCTCAGTGAAGCTGGCCCCTCTACAACCAGCACAAATAAAAACTCAAGTGTGATTCTTTAGTGCTACATTTGTGCTGTTTTACACTTCATTGAATAAAAAAAAAAAAAAAAAAAAATAAGCAATGGCTTCAGATAAACTTTAATATTATGTTTATAGTAACTGTGAACTTCTATGATTCACCTTAAGCAACTGCCCATTTCCAGTTCCAAGAAACAGAACCAATATCTTCTGCACTTCCATTACATATATTGCAGTCAAGTCTCCATGGCTAATTGTTGGTTTAGAATGTATTGGCAGAGGATTTTCCAAATCTTCCTAAAATCAACAAATTACAGAAAAATAAATCAGAAAGATGCAAAATATTAACATAGCAAAAAGTAAAAAAATATTACTGCACAGGTGATAATAACCTAAGTGAAATAAAGCTGCTTGCAATATCACAACAGAACTGATTGTGCAAAAACATACATGATAAAAATTGCAGCGCTAAATAAATGAAGTTCAAAGTAAATCATTAAAAAAAAAAAATCCCAATAGTGCTTGAACACTAAAGTGCATAGTGACAGATGAAAATAAAGTCCATTGAAGTAATATCCAAAGAAATTTGATTGTTTAGATGAATATCCACCTGGTGCACCTCCCCTGTGATAATAAATAGGATGTAAGCTTACCAGATCTCTATACTCCATGCTTTAGGAGTCTGGACAAGCATTTAAAAAATGATCCATTACTCAAAGCGAATCCCTCAGTGGTTAGACCAGGAAGGAAGGTAACATGGCCGGCCAAACAAACCCCAGGTGTTCCTCAGACCTGATCAATAATGAAGAAAAAGGGGATCCACTTAGTGTAAAACTGTAAAACACTTTTATTTTGAAAAAAGGTTACTAAACACTTACAGCAATCCAGTGAATAGTCCCTGGTTAAAATGGTAGTTTCCAGGATAAAGTAGACTTGTATACAAGCTCAGTTGGCATGGTTAGTTCAGACAGACTATTGGACGTAGTCTATATCTGAAACAACCATGCCAATTGAGCTTGTATACAAGTCTACTTTATCCTGGAAACTACCATTTTAAACAATGACTATTCACTGAATTGCTGTAAGTGTTTAGTAACCTTTTTTCAAAATAAAAATGTTTTACGGTTTTACACTACGTGGACCCCCTTTTTCTTCCTTATTAGTCACGTCTGAGGAACACCTGGGGTTTGTTTGGCCGGCCATGGTACCCTCCTTTCCGGTCCAACCACTGAGGGATTCGCTTTGAGTGCTGGATCATTATTTAAACGCTTGTCTAGACTCCTATAGTGTGGAGTCTAGAGATATGGTAAGCTCACATCCTGTTTATTATCACGGTGGAGGTGCACCAGGTGGATATTTATCTAAACAATCACATTTCTTTGGAGATGACTTAAATGGACTTTCTTTCCATCTATCTCAATGCTTTTTAGTGTTCGAACACTATATGGATTATTTTTTAATGATTTACTTTGAACTTTATTTATTTAGCGCTGCAAATTTTTTCTCATGTAAAAATATTAACATACCAAAAAGAAAATAGAGAACATGATTTCTTTTAGTCAGTCCAAATATAAACCTTAACTTATGCATAAGATATATGATAATAAAGATTCAAAACTGCTATCAAGCAAAATAATCAATTGATTTTTTCTTTTTACTAATACTAAAATAAAAACTAATAATAAAAGCAAATGCGTCTGCGATTGCATTAGTTATGGGATGATATAGTCTATGACCTTCTTCTGCTGTTACTTTCGATACAGGATGAAATGGCAGATGCTTTCACATACAGATGGGGGGGGGGGGGGGTGGTGCCATACGACTTGCACACCCAAAATTCTTCAAGATGTATGCCAACTAATAGCAAACATATAGCCTAAATGACTGATTAGAGGCCATTGTAACCAAATTGTGAAAAGGCTGACCCCATACCCCATGCCTTTAGATATTTACAGTTAATATATTTTGCAAACAAATTTCTTATCAGCTCAAACATTTAGCATTACCCCCATGGAAGCAGCTGATTAGGACAGGTTCTCTGTCCTTTGCCTTGACCTTTTCCAAAAAAATGTCAGCCCCATAAATTTTCACTGGATATGGTTGGTAACTAGGCAAACATAAAATGGATTACCAAGGTAATAACATAATTTAGCATACAATGTGATTACCAGAAAGGGTGAGGCATTAGATGACATTTGGCATCCAGATCAGCATAAACAGTAGCAAGGCCACCTCAAGTGCAGCAGTGAGCAGTAGTAAAGTTTGATCTACCGAGTGCTGGAAAGATACTGCCAGAGCACATATATGGCAGCGATGCTAGTCCTAGATTGACTGGGTATGCCCAGGATGGTAGTGGAGGGGGCAGGGGAACAAAGGGGGTTTGCAGGATAATTACTACGGGAGGAGCAGTCCTTTGAGATGTTCTTCTCCTGGCAAACTTTAGGGCCCTTTAGGAGCATTGGTGCATAGGGTTAGTATGCAGTCTAGGTTTGGAATACGTGCAATATTGGGTGCAATATGGATTGGGTACACTTGTGGCGCTTTTCCACTGCATGGAACCGAACGGTTTGGCTCGCTTTTGTGCTTTTCCACTGCTGGTACCGTATGGTATGGTGTAGTAACAGTTCGGTACGGTACGGCGGTGCTTTCCCACTGCATGGAACCGAATGGTACGGCTCTCAAAAACAGTACCACCTCGATTGTGGTTTCAAGAGGTACCATACCCGGTACCATATTCCACAATCCTTTGCATGCAGTCACTACTAGCCACTGATTGGTCAGATAATCCCACCCACCTCGTTGTTATCCCACCCACTTAACTTTAGTACTACTTTAGTGGAAAAGCAAACCATACCGTACCGTACCGAACCGTTCCAACACCGTACCATGCGGTACCAGCAGTGGAAAAGCAAACTGGGCCAAGCAGGGCCAAGCAGGGCCGAGTAGAGCCGAGCTGGTACTTGCAGTGGAAAAGTGCCATTGGTGTCCTGCTCTCAGTGGCTCAGTCCCTGCTGGCAGTATCAGCAGTAGGTTCAGAGTGGACTTTCCAGTCTCCCTTCAGCAGCAATGCAGGTGCAGTGCTACGCTGCCCCTGGTTGTCCTCACTCTCAGTCTAAGGCTTGGATCTCCACTGGTATCTTCTCCCACAGGCAGGTGAATATTCAGACAGGGGTGCTCTCTCTCTAACTCTGTTGTTGCCAAAGGGGGGAACTTTCTAGGGAAGTTTAATAAAAATCATCTTTCTTACCTCCTACTGCACAGTGCCTATTGGGATCTGTAGTGTAAGGAATCAACTGGCCCTATTATATAGCTGTTGTCTCAAACAATAACTCCCAGGATTATCAGCGCTCTGCATAGAAGTCTATAGGCTTGGTTGGTTTAGCACTCCCCATGCTGGCTAGTGGAGAATGGTGCAGCATACCATCAGTATCTCAGTAGAGGGACAAAAGAATAAAAGGCAATGTCTTCTTCATATTGCTGTAGCCCAGCTCCTAGATACATATGCATACAGCAGAGGCCTATTGACTTAGAGTACTAATACAGACAGAGGATATAGGAGGACCACCACACTTGGAGGAATATTCCTAAATGCTTTTTTTAATTATTAGGAAGGTGAGAGTCCAGCGAACACAGTGGTTTTACAGCAGTATTTCATAAGTCACACAGAAGTGTATACTGTACATCTTGCACAAAAGGTGACCGGAAATAAATAACATATCATACTATATGATCATACTGTATGAACTCTTTTATAGACTACCAATATTGGATTACTTAAAACCAGGGCATTTTTTCAGCTGGAACTTGGTGGAACTCAGCTCCACCACCTCTGGCTCAGGCCCTCTGCTCCCTGCTCCCCATTATCACTTGTAAACACAAAATAACGGCTTCTGTGTTTACAAGTGACAGCTTGTCTCCCAACGGCTCCCACAGATCTGATCTCCTCAGTGGCTTACTATTGAGTGTAAGATGGGGACAAGGGAGATGCAGGTGCCCAGGTACAGTGTAGACTGGATGACCTCCCTGCAAGTGAGAGAGGCGGAGATTATTCAGCTTAATAAAGGAAGAAAAATAAGACATGTGGAAGATGGTGGAGCTTTAAAGGAAGGGAGAAGATGGGGGCAGTGGAGGAGGGGGGGGTTGCATTCAGAGGTCAGAGCTGAAGAGGGGTGAAAGTGAGATGTGGATGGGGGGTGCAGGGGTAAGCATCTGTGGAAGAAGGCTGAACTCTGCACTCTATATGCAAAGCACCCCCTGCGCAGCCCCCATTTCTGCACCCACTTTTCGATGCGGTTTTAAGGGTTTGTGTGTGTGTATGTGGGGGGGGGGGGGGCTGGGGGTCATGGTTACGTTTCTTAGAAAAAAAGCCCTGCTTAAGACGCACCTAAGATATTATTTATTTTTATATTTTTTACCTTTATTGCATACCACATCCATTGCTTGATTTGCACGGTTCAATATTGCTTTACTTGCACTTAAGTATAAACTACAGGTTTGCATATACTGGGATTACTTAAAGCGGAGTTCCGGCCACAGAAATCGATAAAATCGATTTTGGGCCATCCGCTTGCTAAGGGGAACCTGAAAGAGAAATGGATAGTGCCGATTTTTTTTTGGTCACTTACCTTATTATAGAATAAAATATATTCACCTTCCTTCCACTTCCTCCCTCTGCGGCCCGTGCCGTCACTTCCGGTTTGCGATGATTCCTGGGAGCTGAACGTCATCGCTCCCAGAAATCAATGCGCCTGCACCGGCCCCGCTTGTCACTTCCGGTGCAGGCACGGCATTCACTGCTAAACAGCTTCTGGGCATGCCCAGAAGCTGTGCAGGGATGCCTTGCCTGCACCGGAAGTGACGAGCGGGGCCGGTGCAGTGCATTGTGGGACTCCGACGTCACGGAAGAGGACACGAAGAGGGACGCTGCGGCTTCAGCTGCCCACACCTGAGATGGCAGCGCTGGAGAAGAAATTTTCAAGGTAAGTATTTCTTCTTACAGGTAAGTGCAACCCGGGACAGTTCAGAGGCTATCCATTATGGAATGTACTAGCCCTGACTGTCCCGGGTGTATTTTTAGCTCAAATTGACCCCCGAGGCCGGAACTCCGCTTTAAGTACATAAGTTACTATACATTTGCACACTTTACTTAATATGTATTGCTTGATTTTCACATTATTGCATTGTTTTTTTGCACTTTATTTTTATAATAACGGCCACTAATGACTTCCTCTGCCTGGCGTGGCTTTCTACCTTGCTACTAGCAGGACCTACAGGCACTTGTGCCACCCTTCAGTCCTGCGCCTCCTGTTAACCTGTGTCAGTAGTGTAAGGGAGGCCTTCCTTATCATATCATGCTCTTCAAACCAGGTACATGAAATTAGAATGACCACTTTATTTCTACTGCTGAAAGAAAACAAACATAGAGCTGTCCCCGAAACAGGTAAGGGGAAATCTTTCAATAGAAATACTTGTTTGGTTGACAACTGACTAAGAGGACAATTTCACTCACCTAAACTTCCAAAGGTTTTAATTTTCTGGAAATGCTAGTTACCTGACCTATCGCCAGTAATTTATACTATATATACTATGCTATATACTTTATACTTTATATATAATAGGGATACAGCAAGTGAAAACTGAGCTTCTGATCTGCATATTTTTTCCATGTCAATGACTCAGAAATGACTGGATCCATTAAATTAGTAAGGTAGCCAGTCAGCTGCCTTATAATTAGTAGATAACAACATTTCTTGTCTTTTACTGCCTTATCTTATATTGCATCCTGTGGCAAATGTTTTCCATTGTGTTTGACATTGCACACAACATGAATAATGAATACTCTGAAAACAGCAATTCTGATTTTCTAGTTTCATCACATACAGTATACTGTATTAGTGTCAATATTTGTTGTTGTTTAACACTAGGTTTTAGTTAGAAAAAATAGTTTGAGCACCCAAACATTATATTTTTTTTAAAGCAGAGGCTCTAGAGAATAAATTGGTGGGTTTTGAAATTTTTCGATGTCACAGGATATTTGCGCAGTGGTTTTTTTAACCACCTCAATACTGGGCACTTAAACCCCCTTCCTTCCCAGACCAATTTTCAGCTTTTAGCGCTGTTGCATTTTGAATGACAATTGCGCGGTCATGCAACATTGTACCTAAACCAAATTTATGTCATTTTTTCCCCACAAATAGAGCTTTCTTTTGGTGGTATTTGATCACCGCCAGGTTTTTTTTTTTTTTTGGTGCACAAATAAAAAAAGAAGGAAAAGTTTGAAAAAAAAAAAAAGTTTTTTTGTTTAGGTTATAAAATTTTGTAAATAGATACGTTTTTTCCTGCACTGATGACGCCGCACTGACAGGCACTGATGAGGAGACACTGATGGGGTGGCACTGATGGGGTGGCACTGATGGGGTGGCACTGATATGCAGCACTGATGGGCACTGATAGGTAGCACTGATATGCAGCATTGATGGGCACTGATATGTGGCACTGATAGATAGCACTGATATGCAGCACTGGTGGGCACTGATAGGCAGCACTGATGGGCACTGATAGGCAGCACTGATGGGCACTGATCGGCGGCACTGATGGGCACTGATGGGCACTGATAGGCGGCACTGATGGGCACTGATGGGTGGCACTGATGGGCGGCACTGATGGGCACTGATGGGGGGCACTGATGGGCACTGATAGGCAGCACTGGTGGGCAATAATGGGCACTGGTGGGCGGCACTGATAGATGGCAATAACGGGCACTGGTGGGCAGCACTGATAGATGGCATTGGTGGGCAGCACTGATAGGGGGGCACCACTGGCAGGCTCTCTGAGCCCTGTTTCCCATCCCTGGTGGCCATGGTGGGCATCCCTGGTGGTCATCCCTGGTGGCTCTAGTGGCATCCCCTCCCCCCAGGGCTGCACTGGTAATCAATCATCTGATTACCAGCACAGACCCCCCCTGTGATCAGTGAGTAATTAGAAATACTCACTGATCACCCCAGGTGCAGAAACGATCCTCTGATCTTCTCCTCACTGACAGGATCTGTCAGGAGGAGAAGAGATCGAAGCCGTTACAACGGCTGTATTGACATTACATGACGGCTGTGATTGGTCACAGCCGTCATGTGATCAGGAGGGCCAATCACAGGGCCCTCCTGCCGAGTCTCGTTGCTCTGTGTCCTAGGGACACAGGCACATCGAGATCGCGCCGCTGCGCGTGCCCGCGGCGGCGCGATCTCTCTCCTTCTGAAGGACGTTCCGGAACGTCCATTCAGAAGGAGGAAGCTCCCACCCGGCCGTATATGTACTATGGCCCGGGTGGGAGGTAGTTAAACACAGTTTTTAAGGACAAAATACACTTTTTCAAAATTGAAAGCAAAAAAACAATTCATGACACAATTTTTTTTTTTACATATAAAAGATGATGTCATACCGACTAAATACATACCAAACATGTCAGGCTTTAAAATTGTGCACGCCATTACAACAAAGACGGCGTAAATTTTACTATCCACATATGATGCTTTAAAAGCCTTTACAGGATACCACTTTAGTTGTACAGAAGAGGTCTAGTGCTAGAATTACTGCCCACGATCTGCCCTTCATGGCAATACCTCACATGTGTGGAACAATTGCTTTTTGCATGTGTGCGGGACCAATGCACACGTTCGCCTTTGCACGCTAGCACAAAGGAACAGGGGCAATTCTAATTTTTTTTTTTTTTTAATATATATATAATTTATTTATTTCTTTTTACACTGTTGCTTTAAAACTTTTTTTGTCACTTTTATTGCTTGCACAAGGAATGTAAACATCTTTGTGACAGAAATAGGCAAGTGACAGTTACTCTTTATGAAGGGATCTAGATCCCTCCTTTGCACTTAAAAAAAGATCAGCGTTTTTTGAATACTTTTAATTTTCAAAAAAATGGCACAGTTAGGATGCCAGTAAACTGTAAGTGATGTCATGTCATCACTTCCGGGTTACTATAGCAGTGACCTGATCAAAGCCGATCCCAGCTTTCTTCGAGTCTCGGTTTAGCTCGGGTTTCCCGGTGGGACGGGAGAGCCAGAGAAAACTGCGGAAGGCGGTGGGAGGGGGGGTGGGGGGCGCCCCCTCCCACTGTTTGTGATAACAGTTGAGTGACTGGTTAGCAGTTATGGTTGATATTACAAGAAAGCAGACTGTTGGCTCTAAAAAAACAGTACTGGGGTGATGCCTACAGATGCAGCCTGCAACCATTTGAAGTCAAATGACATACCAGGTGCAGGATTTGGCAGCAAGTGGTTATTACAGTATTGTGCACAGTTTCATGCTGACCTTTGGGAGTACCTCTGATATGCTTTAGTTCATGGGTGTCCAACCTTTTGGCTTCTCTGGGCCACATTGAGTGTAGAGAAATTTTCTCGGGCCGCATATAAAATATATACCATAGTTAAGGTATGTAATAAAATGCTGCTGCGCCCTTCCCGCGCCACCGTGCCCCCTGCACTAATTTAACACAACTAGAGGATGATCAAATGTAATGGGCCGCAGGTTGGACATGCCTGCTTTAGTTGATGGTTTTGCTTGTTAATACAATTTCATCACAACATGCTTGGGAGAAAAAATATAGATCTATACTTGTAAACCTTTCCATATGCCAAGTGAAGTGACTGGCCTCAGGTGATACGCAGAGATTAAACAAATCCTCCTACATAAGATGTATCAGTCTATCTGCAGCCCTCTCTTCTCTACAACTGTTCAAAGTGCTGAATTTATAAAGCTTGCCTGAGAGTCCAGAAAAAAGGAGACCTGAAGTTACACTCTGCAGAGCTCAGTGAGGAGAGCTCTAAGAGCTGGTTGGAGAAAAAAGACACACCGCACCGCTTACAGAGCTGAGGCTGTCAATCACAGGCTGTGCCTTCCCTCACCATTTATCTCTTGGTGTCAGGAAAACTTGTCAGAAATGATTCATGCTGATGGCAGAGGAACAAAGCAGCAGACAGAAATTACACTTAGTGCTCTTAACCACTTCACCCCCGGAAGATTTTACCCCCTTACTGACCAGGCCCTATTTTGTGATTCGGCACTGTGTTATTTTAACGGACAAGTTCGCGGTTGTGCGACGCTGTACCCAAACAAAATTTACACCCCACAAATAGAGCTTTCTTCTGGTGGTATTTGATCACCTGTTTGATTTTTAATTTTTGCGCTATAAACAAAAAAAAGCGACAATTTTGAAAAAAAAAAAAAAAAACAATATTTTTCACATTCTGCTATATAACATTCCCAAAAAAAATTAAAAAATCAAATTTTTTAACATTTTAGGCCAATTTGTTTTCTGCTACAAATTTTCGATAAAAAAAATCACAATAAGCGTATTTTAATTGGTTTGCACAAAAGTTATCGCGTTTACTAACTGTGGGAGAGATTTATGTAATTTTTATTGTTTTTTTTACTAGTAATGGCGGCGATCTGCGATTTCTTGCGGGACTGCGACATTGCGGCGGACAGATTGGACCCCTAACTGACATTTTTGACATTTTTGGGGGTACCAGTGACATTACTACAGTAATCAGTGCTATAAATATGCACTGTTACTGTAATAATGACACTGGCAGGGAAGGGGTTAACCCTATGGGTGATCAAAGGGTTAAATGTATGCCTCGTGCTTACTGACGTGTGTGGGGGAGGGGGGTTCTGTGACACAGACAGAGACCGCAGGTTCAGCTATGCTGAATCCTGTGATCTCTCCCTGTCTGTCACTGAGAAGATCTTCTCACACTTTCCTCGACGATCGCGGCCCGACTCCCGCTGTATCTAAACACAGCGGTAGCGAGCCTCCGGCGGCGCGCGCTGCCGAGACCACTAGGAGCCCAGCGATGTAGGTCTAAGTCGCTGGACCCAGGGGAGCCACAGTAGGATTACTGTGAGCAGTCGGCTAGTGGTTAATTGAGACAAGTAAACACTGTAAGGGATATGCTTTGTTCATATATCATGTCTGAGGTTTACAACCACTTTAAAGTATAACTATAAGGCAAAACATTTTTTTTTTGTTTTGGATAGAGTGCAGAGGGGTAACAACACCTGTTGAGTTTTTATGGCTATATGTGTCCCTGTTAGAGAGATTCACCCTCTCTCTTTGTTCTGTTTATTATCATCACCGAGAATGAAAGTGAAAAAAAATGACAACATTTTGGATTGTCAGCAGTGCAGGAAAAGATGGGAAATATTCCAATGGGGTCGCTACTTCTGGTTATGCTTGTGACAACCAGGGATGCCCATGCTTTGAATGAGACTCCCCTAACTTCCTGTTTTGGCTATGGGACAGGAAGTCAACAAAAATCTCCCGAATGGGACACCGATGACCAGAAAAAATGACAGGGGTTAAAACTCTCCCTTACTCAATCTGAAAAATGGAGCAGACCCAATTGAACATTTTTTTGCTCTTCTATGTTTCTAAGTTTCTACAGAGTTTTATCATATAAATAATACTGATCTGAGAAAGCATTAAAAACATATGAAACTGTTTGCAAAATAGGTATTAGAAGTTATGGTGATTAATATAAGCAATAAATACAGTACTTAAAACATGGCAGCTAGGAAATACCTAGCACTCATGGGCCCAATATCAATACAGTGACAGAAACAGTTACATTTACTATCTCCTCAATAGTTATGAGCTATATTTAAGCAAGTGGTGTTGTAGGTATAATATGAAATGAATAAAATACTATTAATACTCACACAGGAATCATTATCAACAACAAAGTCGGTATAGATGCAACCTTTTGGTCTGTTCTCCAGCAAAGTGATGTTGTAGATGCAAAGAGCAGTCTTATCTAGAGATGTACTATTGTTTGTGCTAAAAATTCCAGCCCAGAAGAAACTCCCAGAGCTGGCGAATGCAAACGAAGACAAAATCACCCCTCTCTGAGTCTCCGTCCCACATGTTAGATTATACTGAGAGTTATATGAAAGACTTCCATCATGCCAATCCAGAACAAACAGTCTTGCCCTCATTTCATTCAATGAGTAATACGGAAATATAAACTTCCTTTTCCATTCAAATGCATCAACAAAGTTTAGGACAGGGGACTGAAATTTTAGTTCAACACTGTCAATACGTGTAAATGTGTCATCATAGTTCTTCTCTCTTATTACTATTGTTCTTCTTCCAGATGTTCCCTTTACGGTAGGTGCAGCAGTTACAAAGTTCTTGTCTTTTTGGAAAATAAAGCCTGCAGCAGTATGTTCAGGGTTACAGGACACAATATCTTCACCGTATCCTTTAAGAAGAGTGAGGTTATTGACACTGTACTCCCTGCACGCCCCTGAATTTTTATTCCAGCAACTGAGTACAGTATCGTTATACACAAGTAAAATTTTGTTATGGTACACCTGTGACTCGGCTTCTTTTCCTTCTCCTTTACAACTTTTGTTTCTTCCATCGAGTAGCCCTGGATTTCTTACTGCCTGAATTTGAAGCGTATGATTAAAGAGATGCAGATTGTCTTCTGTGGCTACTACAATGTGTTCCTTCCCAGTTGCAATGTTTTGAATAGGATGAGTGAATCTGAAGGATCCCTCACTGAGCACAGGATCTGTTGTTGTAAATCTAATGAGAAGAAACAGTAGAATGCTGGCAGAAGGAGACATGGGCATCCTGTAGTTGTTGTTTCCCCGCACATGGCCCATAGATGACTGCTGTGTGAGATGTCTGCAGCTGTGCTACACTGAACAGGAATCAAACACTTTAAATGATATAATGAAGAGCTTAGTTTCAATTTTACTGCAAGTTCCTGAATAGTAAGTGAAGCAACAGCAAAAATTTGATGACATATCCCCTGTATGTTCCTGTCCATAACCAACTTGTTAACAAAAAAAAAGACCACTTTAGCTAAAGGGGAATTAGATAATATTTTCATGAAATATACATTCTGAGCTCTTGAGTAACCGGAACTCCTTTCTTCACATAGAAAACTTTAATTTCCTGCTTCAATACATAACTATGCATCCTCTCTTTTCTTTATTATTGATGCGTGTATACGTAGCACCCTCCTAGCCAAGGATGTTAGGTAAATTTTGTTTTTGGCTCCTTCTGCAAGTAAGGGAGCAGTGGTTGTTTGGTCTGGTCTGTTCAGGGATTCACAGGCTGAGGATTTGATTGCTTCCCCCTGCATCTAGAAGAAGTTTCTAGAGCTTAGGCAGGGGCAGGGAGAATTCAACAAACCAGCCTGAATATTGATCAGGACCTAGACAATCCTTGGTGGGGTGTGCCCAGATGGTGGCTGGGAAGCTGCTAAATAGCCTGGAGTCTTGAGGGATTTCCCCAGCAAGGAGAGTTCCAAGACTCAGAGGGCAATTACCTGTATTGCTGTTCTGTGAGGTCTCAGTGGTGGAAGAGTTGGTATTTGGAAGTGACTGTAGGACTTCACCAAAGGGATCTGGTCTAGAAAGACTGACTCGCAAACTGGGCTGTGTTCAGAGGAGGCTGAAAGGAGGCAGCTGTCCTCTGGACTTGTGATTATAGTGAATGAGTGTGGTGCCCTTTGGTGGCTAATGAGCACCTAAACCTTAGAAGTGCTTCATCCTGAGAAGTACATGTAGTGAGGTTCAAGGAAAAGAAATAATGGGCTTTATAGGCACATAAGTAAAATTTAACAATGTAGTGATCTACATTAAAATGTATTTGTATACAGTACAGTGGTAGAAATAGAAAAATTCTTAAAATACTTTTAGACACAATGTCGATCCCCTAGAGCACAGGTGTAAAATACAAGGCCCACGGGACGAATGCGGCCCCCCAGTTAATTTCATGTGGCCCACGCACCTCTCCTGCAGCTGCAGCACCCCCCCCCCTAGTCTCAGTCAGCAGCAGAGAGGACAGAACTCCTTTGCCAGATCCTGTGCTTCTCTGTGCAGCTTCAGAAAGGCTCTTCTTTGCCCACCCCCCTGTCTCAGCAGCAGAGAGAAGGGCAGAACTCCTCCTATAGATCCTGCACCTCTCTGTGCAACTGCAACACCACCTTGTCTCTGCCTTCCCTGGTCTCAGAATTCAGCAGACTCTGGAAGCTGACTCCAGCCCTCCTCTGGTCCACCTCCAGACCCTGCACTTTCTTCTTCCCAGATTCACCCACATCTTCTTCCTGGCAGTAGCACAAGGTAAGGGGGTGCATTGTGATGTAAGGAAGGGTGGGGGGCTCTTGACATCTCATGTAAGGGTGTAAGGGGGTGTGAAGTGCTCTGGACATCTAATCTTACAGATATAACTGGCCCTTTGAGGGCAACCATAATGCTGATGTGACCCATGATGAAATTAAGTTTGACACCCCTGCCCTAGAGGATAACGTATCACAAATAATGCTTGTTGCGAACATAGAATATATCAACATATACCAATCCTCGAATTATTGAGGTAAGACTAGTCCTCAAATGTTTCGCTCTACATGTTTTGCGACATATAGCCGCTTCTTCAGGAGCTTTAACAAATCTATTTAAATAAAAACATATATTTATTAGAACATGTAGTAAACCAACACATAATAATAAACAAATACATGCACCTATATACTGTTTTCCACATCCCGAACACCGGCCTATAAGGCGAACGCCGTCAGTTCAGCACCAACCCCATGACCAGATGGGAACTCTCCTGATGGACTGCCAGAGGCTCAAAAAGGCTCGTACACAATCAGGCGAGAAGAACTTTCGTATAGTGTGTACACAACTTTCTACAGTCAAATCCAACCTTCTGAACGAAAATTTCCAAAGGGACAAGCAACAAAATTTTTCTCATACGGGAACAGAATGACCGATTTTCGCTTAATGTGTACCATTTTTTCACGATTTTCACACGAGAAAAATCAGAAAGGAAAGACTTTGCATAATCAAAAACAATAAACAATAAACAAAAAAAAAAGCCTTTATCGTACGAGAATTTTTGTACAAATTTTCTTTCATCAGTTCCGATTTGCTGTGAAACAACGAGGAAAACTGGACAATCGTTCGGCCGATTTTCTTAGTGTGTACCCCACTTAAGTCAGAATGTGGGGACACACAAAAGAATGCTATGAGAATTGTAAAAATAATATAATAAGAAATATTCTCTACTATAGAGATATACTGGTTGTGTATTGCTTACATATTGTTGATAAGCTGTATGTCTCCGGTTGTATGGAAGGGTCTGGTTCTGTATATATATATATATATATATATATATATATATATATATATATAAAAAAAAAATATATATATATATATATATATATATATATTAGGGATAGACCGATTATCGGCAAGCCGATATGCACTTTCCCCGATATATCGGTATCGGCCCCGGAACTGACCAATATTGACGATATTTTTGTGACGTCATTCTGCCTTCTTAGGCTGCCTCTCTCGCCTTGGACAGCCTTGTCTGGAGTCGGGACTAGTCTCACGGGAGTGTATCACAGCCATACACCCATCCAAAGCAGCCCGGTGCCAGCCAGCCACCCACATCCACAGGCCCTGTACCAGCAAGCCACAGGCACTGTACCAGCGAGCCAGACAGCCACCCAGAGGCCTTGTGCCAGCCACCCACCACAGGGTGCCAGCCAGACAGCCACCCACCCACCACAGGGTGCCAGACAGCCAGCCACCCACCACAGGGTGCCAGACAGCCAGCCACCCACAGACAGGGTGCCAGACAGCCACCCACCCACCACAGGGTGCCAGACAGCCAGCCACCCACAGACAGGGTGCCAGACAGCCAGCCACCCACCACAGGGTGCCAGACAGCCAGCCACCCACAGACAGGGTGCCAGACAGCCAGTCAGCCACCCACAGGCCCTGTACCAGCCACCCACAGGCCCTGTACCAGCCAGCCACCCACATCCCCTGTGCCAGCCACCCACCTACCACAGGGTGCCAGCCAGCCACCCACCACAGGGTGCCAGCCAGCCACCCATCACAGGGTGCCAGTCAGCCAGCCACTCATCACAGGGTGCCAGCCAGCCACCCACCACAGTCTGCCAGCCATCCACCACAGGCTGCCAGCCAGCCAGGCACCCACCACAGGGTGCCAGCCAGCCACCCAACACAGGGTGCCAGCCAGCCAGCCACCTACCACAGGATGCCAGAAAGCCAGCCATTAAGCATTAAACAAAAATTAACATGTTCAGTACCAGATTTGTGTCAAAAATTGTCTTTATTTTTCAAAACTTTACATGTACAAAATATCGGCCCATATCGGCCGATACTGATACGTTTTGACCAAAATATCGGTATTGGTATCGGCCCTGAAAAAAACATGTCGGTCTATCCCTAATATATATATATATATATATATATACATATACAATATCTCACAAAAGTGAGTACACCCCTCACATTTTTGTAAATATTTTATTATATATTTTCATATGACAACACTGAAGAAATTACACTTTGCTACAATGTAAAGTAGTGAGTGTACAGCTTGTATAACAGTGTAAATTTGCTGTCCCCTCAAAATAACTCAACACACAGCCATTAATGTCTAAACTGCTAGCAACAAAAGTGAGTACACCACTAATTTAAAATGTCCAAATTGGGCCCAAAGTGTCAATATTTTGTGTGGCCACCATTATTTTCCAGCACTGCCCTAACCCTCTTGGGCATGGAGTTCACTAGGGCTTCACAGATTGCCACTGGAGTCCTCTTTCACTCCTCCATGATGACATCACCAAGCTGGTGGATGTTAGAGACCTTGCGCTCCTCCACTTTCCATTTGAGGATGCCTCACAGATACTCAATAGGGTTTAGGTCTGGAGACATGCTTGGCCAGTCTACCACCTTTACCCTCAGCTTCTTTAGCAAGGCAGTGGTCATCTTGGAGGTGTGTTTGGGGTCGTTATCATGTTGGAATTCTGCCCTGTGGCCCAGTGTCCGAAGGGAGGGGATCATGCTCTGCTTCAGAATGTCACAGTACATGTTGGCATTCATGGTTCCCTCAATGAAGTGTAGCTCCTCAGTGCCGGCAGCCCCAGACCATGACATTCCCACCACCATGCTTGACTGTAGGCAATACACACTTGTCTTTGTACTCCTCACCTGGTTGCCGCCATATACACTTGACACTATCTGAACCAAATAAGTTTATCTTGGAGTCATCAGACCACAGGACATGGTTCCAGTAATCCATGTCCAAAGTCTGCTTGTCTTCAGCAAACGGTTTGCAGGCTTTCTTGTGCATCATCGATAGAAGAGGCTTCCTTCTGGGACCGTTTTGAGCACTGGCAAGCTGATCACCCACCCCTTCAACCTCTGCAGCAATGCTGGCAGCTCTCATATGTCTATTTCCCAAAGACAACCTCTGGATATGACGCTGAGCACGCACACTCAACTTCTTTGGTCGACCATGGCAAGGCCTGTTCTGAGTGGAACCTGTCCTGTTAAACTGCTGTATGGTATTGGCCACCATGCTGCAGCTCAGTTTCAGGGTATTTGCAATCTTCTTATAGGCCATCATTATTTAGAGCAACAGTTCTTTTTTTCAGATCCTCAGAGAGTTTTTTGTCATGAGGTGCCATGTTGAGCTTCCAGTGACCAGTATGAGAGAGTGAAAGCGATAACACCAAATTTAACACACCTGCTCCCCATTCACACCTGAGACCTTGTAACACTAACAAGTCACATGACACCGGGGAGGGAAAACTACTAATTGGGCCCAATTTGGACATTTTAGCTTAGGGTTATACTCACTTTGGTTGCCAGCGGTTTAGACATTAATGGCTGTGTGTTAAATTATTTTGAGGGGACAACAAAATTACACTGTTATACAAGCTGTACACTCACTACTTTACATTGTAGAAAAGTATAATTTGTTCAGTGTTGTCACATGAAAAGATATAATAAAATATTTACAAAAATGTGAGGGGTGTACTCACTTTTGTGAGATACTGTGTATATATATACCCCCCCCCCCTCGGTTCGGATCGCACCACAACACCGCAAACACAGGAAAAGTTTGTTTGAATAAATGAACCCCATTTTGAAGGCTTAAATGCAAGTTATTGCCCCAAAAAAGTGTATGGGGTCCGGGTACTGACCTGGGGAACATGTAGCAATGAAAAAAAATGTTTTTGAAAACAATTGTTTTTTTAAAGGAGCAGTGATTTACTGATTTTAATGAGGCTTAAAGCGAAACTATAAAAATGAAAAATTCCTTCAAATATCGTGCCCGGGTGGTCCCCTGAATGTGCCTGTAAAGTAGTGCATCTCTACTATGTATGTAGCCTTCTGCAGCAATAATGACATTTCTAAAGCAAGAAATGTCATATACAAATATACATACAAATTTCAAATCGCATGTACTTGTCATACGGGTACAGAAAAATTGGGCCTTGGTTGTTGGTGGTGCCTGAACACCGTAACCCCTCACAGTTACTCTTGCTGGGCGCAGGAACAGGCCTGCTGCTAAAAAATCCATCCAAATTTGAAATCTCATGTACTTGTCATACAGGTTCCAAAAATTGGGCCTTTGGTGTTGGTGGTGCCTGAACACCATAACCAACCCATCACAGTTACTCTTGCTGGGCACAGGAATGGGACCTGCTGGTAAGAATTCCATACAAATTTGAAATCGCATGTACTTGTCATAGAGGTGCAGAAAAATTGTGCCTTGGGTGTTGGTGGAGCCTGAACACCTCGCAGTTACTCTTGTTGGGCGCAGCAACGGGGCCTGCTGGTAAAAATTCCATACTAATTTGAAATTGGCAAAGATCAAGTGTTGTATGTGTTCTTTTTTTTTTTTTCCAAAATTGTTTTATTGAAGAATATGAAAAGGTCATACAGCAGATATTAAAAACATTCAGGAGGTGTATAAACTTTACATAAAGAAAAAGGAAGTTTCTAGATTCTAGATTCTAGAACTGTGTTAGATTGTTGCATCAAACAAGGTGTGTCATTCCCATAAAGGGGTAACTAACGTGTAGAACATAGTCATTGGTATAATAAAATAAGTGGGGTACTGACTGATAAAGCCCAAGTTCGAATAGATGATGAGTGAGAGGTGCAATACAAGGTAACCCAATGACTTGGGAGAAGATCAAAGTATAACGTCAACGATAAGAGATCTTTGAGATCTAACTCGGGTTTAAGATATACGTGTAACATTAGTCAAGTTTTTGAGAAGATACATTAGGTAGATGTACCTTTTCAGGAAGGTTTTAATAGTTAAATTTTGCTGTACGAAAAGGTTTGAGGGGGAGAGGAGGGGTCCAACTTTTAGAGTTGGGCTCACCTCCTTCTTCCAATCATGTGTAGTTAGTAGATAAAGGGAGAGAGGGGGAGAGGAGGGAGGGTGAGTGGAGGAGGTGGGGTAAAAAGGGGAGGTAAGAGGGTATAGGGGAGAGGGAAGGGGGGGGGGGTAATGAATCACCTTGGCCTCTGTCCCGTCTACGCTAATGCACATCGGAGAGTCGAAGGTGGTTTTCCAGGGGAGGAAACTAATAGATAGTAGGAGGAGTTCCCCAAGGGGTAGGGATGTATCAAGATGGAATAACTCTCACTTTCTACCCTGGTTTAGGGGTTAGAGTGTCTTCTAGTAGGAATTGGTGATGTTAAAGGGGTTTTCCATGATGATAATTTAAGTATAAGGAGGAGTAATAAGAGAGATATGCGTTAGAATGGTAGGATGGTAGGATGCTATTGATTGTTGGGGGGTCAGGGAGTCAATAGGGGTAGATTATGTTAACAGGGATTTGTATATATCAGAAGAGGTAAGAGTAGACCAAGTGTCCCATATGCGGGCAAATTTGTCAGTTGAGTCACGGGCAATCGCGATCAATTCTTCTAGTTTTGCAATTTTGTCGATTTTTTGTATCCATTCATTTATGGAGGGTGGGGAGTGAGATTTCCAGTGTGTGGGTATACACGTTCTTGCAGCGTCAGTGGCGTAGCGTGGGTTGTCAGCACCCGGGGCAAGGCAAGTAATTTGCGCCCCTAACCCGCAGGATTTTAGCACTCGAGTCTCTTCCACTAGATTAGTTAAAGAAACCCTAAGCAAATACAGTGGGTACGGAAAGTATTCAGACCCCCTTAAATTTTTCACTCTTTGTTGTATTGCAGCCATTTGCTAAAATCATTTAAGTTCATTCTTCTTCCTCATGAATGTACACATAGCACCCCATACTGACAGAAAAACACAGAATTGTTGACATTGTTGCGGATTTATTAAAAAAGAAAAACTGAAATATCACATGGTCCTAAATATTCAGACCCTTTGCTGTGACACTCATATATTTAACTCAGGTGCTTTCCATTTCTTCTGATCATCCTTGAGATGGTTCTACACCTTCATTTGAGTCCAGCTGTGTTTGATTATACTGATTGGACTAGATTAGGAAAGCCACACACCTGTCTATATAAGACCTTCCAGATCACAATGCATGTCAGAGCAAATGAGAATCATGAGGTCAAAGGAACTGCCTGAAGAGCTCAGAGACAGAATTGTGGCAAGGCACAGATCTGGCCAAGGTTACAAAAATATTTCTGCTGCACTTAAGGTTCCTAAGAGCACAGTGGCCTCCATAATCCTCAAATGGAAGACGTTTGGGACGACCAGAACCCTTCCTAGAGCTGGCCATCCGGCCAAACTGAGCTATCGGGGGAGAAGAGCCTTGGTGAGAGAGGTAAAGAAGAACCCAAAGATCACTGTGGCTGAGCTCCAGAGATGCAGTCAGGAGATGGGAGAAAGTTGTAGAAAGTCAACCATCACTGCAGCCCTCCACCAGTTGGGGCTTTATGGCAGAGTGGCCCGACGGAAGCCTCTCCTCAGTGTAAGACACATGAAAGCCCGCATGGAGTTTTCTAAAAAAACACCTGAAGGACTCCAAGATGGTGAGAAATAAGATTCTCTGGTCTGATGAGACCAAAATAGAACTTTTTGGCCTTAATTCTAAGCGGTATGTGTGGAGAAAACCAGGCACTGCTCATCACCTGTCCAATACAGTCCCAAAAGTGAAGCATGGTGGTGGCAGCATCATGCTGTGGGGGTGTTTTTCAGCTGCAGGGACAGGACGACTGGTTGCAATAGAGGGAAAGATGAATGCGGCCAAGTACAGGGATATCCTGGACAAAAACCTTCTCCAGAGTGCTCTGGACCTCAGACTGGGCCGAAGGTTTACCTTCCAACAAGACAATGACCCTAAGCACACAGCTAAAATAACGAAGGAGTGGCTTCACAACAACTCCGTGACTGTTCTTGAATGGCCCAGCCAGAGCCCTGACTTAAACCCAATTGAGTATCTCTGGAGAGACCTAAAAATGGCTGTCCACCAACGTTTACCATCCAACCTGCCAGAACTGGAGAGGATCTGCAAGGAGGAATGTCAGAGGATCCCCAAATCCAGGTGTGAAAGACTTGTTGCATCTTTCCCAAAAAGACTCCTGGCTGTATTAGATCAAAAGGGGGCTTCTACTAAATACTGAGCAAAGGGTCTGAATACTTAGGACCATGTGATATTTCAGTTTTTCTTTTTTAATAAATCTGCAACAATGTCAACAATTCTGTGTTTTTCTGTCAGTATGGGGTGCTATGTGTACATTCATGAGGAAGAAGAATGAACTTAAATGATTTTAGCAAATGGCTGCAATATAACAAAGAGTGAAAAATTTAAGGGGGTCTGAATACTTTCCGTACCCACTGTATATTGTTTGTTATGAAAATACTGATGTAATTAAAGTAAAATGCATCTAAATACAAGTTTGAATGACCAGCGTGCCCCCTTTCAATGCAGAGAGAGACCAGCATGCCCCTTTTCAATGCAGAAAGACCAGCGTGCCCGCTTTCAATGCAGAGAGACCAGCATGCCCCCTTTCAATGCAGAATAACCAGCGTGCCCCCTTTCAATGCAGAGAGACCAGCGTGCCCCCTTTCAATGCAGAATGACCAGCGTGTCCCCTTTCAATGCAGAATGACCAGCATGCCCCCTTTCAATGCAGAGTGACCAGCGTGCCCCCTTTCAATGCAGAATGACCAGCGTGCACCCTTTCAATGCAGAATGACCAGCGTGCCCCCTTTCAATGCAGAATGACCAGCGTGCCCCCTTTCAATGCAGAATGACCAGCGTGCCCCCCTTCAAAGCAGAGAGACCAGTGTGCCCCCTTTCAATGCAGAATGACCACAGCGTGCCCCCTTTCAATGAAGAATGACCAGCGTGCCCCCTTTCAATGCAGAATGACCAGCATGCCCCCTTTAAATGCAGAATGACCAGCGTGCCCCCTTTCAATGCAGAATGACCAGTGTGCCCCCCTTCAATGCAGAGAGATCATTGTGCCCCCTTTCAATGCAGAGTGACAAGCGTGCCCCCGTTCTGCAGACAGACCAGCGTGCCCCCTTCAATGCAGAGAGACTTACCTGCAGCGGTGGCTTCTCAGTTCCCCGGCGTCTCCTCGAGTCCTCCCACCTCCTCGTCGGCCAATGGCATGCGTTCGCCTTTCCGCCAATCAGGAAGCGGGTCTCGGACCCGCTTCCTGATTGGCCAGGAGGAGGATCCGTGTGACAATAGCAAATTTTCATTCGCTATTGTCACACAATGGGTGGGCTTGGGGCGCACTGCTCTGCGCCCCGGGTCCACCCTTTTTTGAAGCATATTAGAGCCTCTGGCTCTAATCAGGTGATTAAAAAAAAACCCCACTCTGTGACAGTGGCAGGCTGCTAACTCACTCGCTGCTAAACTGACTGAGCAGTGAGGAGAGGCGGCATAGGCGGGGCTTGGCTTGCAACGCCACCCCACCCTACACCAATGGACAGGTGAGGCACAGTGCAGCCCCGCCCCAACCCGCAGACAGTGTGTGAACTGTGTATGTCAGAGTCAGACAGACAGAGTGACACTGCGGATGCGCCCCCCCAGATGTTGCGCCCGGTGCGGCCGCCCCCCTGCACCCCTCACGCTACGCCACTGTGCAGCGTTGATTAGAAAGGGGGTTATTGTTTTGCAAAAGCCGTGTGGAGAGGTTTTGGTGTGATGGAGAAGATATTGTGCGGGTGAGTACGTAACTGGTATGTTGAGATGAGTAGTGAGAATCTCGTTGATTTGTGACCAAAAAGGTTGGATTCAAGGGCAGGACCAAAATATATGGAAAAGTGTGCCCGGGTGTTGGTGACATCTCCAACAATCAGTTGATAGATATGGGTAATATATGTGTAAAGTAGCCGGAGTTCTGTACCATCGGGTTATGAGTTTGTAGCAGGATTCTTGCATTGAAACATTAAGGGAACTTTTGTGCAGATGTTCTTCCAGTCGTTTTCTGTGAGGGGGAGTGCTAGGTCTGTTTCCCAAGCTTTCAGAGTTTTGGGCGTAATTAAGCTTGAGTCTGAAAAGAGGAGATTATAAGTAGTGGAAATTAAGTGGCGTTGGGGATTTTTACTTAGGCAGATGCTTTAGAATGGTGTTAAGTTTCTGGCAATGGTTCCTGAACGGATTTGGGAAGTGAGAAAGTGACGAATTTGTAGGTATGTCCATTGTGGTATGGGAGGAGAGCCTGGAGTGGTTGGTAGGTGAACGCGATCTAAGAGGGAACCATCTTTGTAGAAGTGAAGAGCACAGATGATGTCATGTTTTCAGTGTTTTAGATGGAAGGATGATGACATTCCTGGGGTAAAGTCAGGATTGTGTTTTATTGGCATAAGGGGGCCCGGGGTGGAGGATAGGGAAGTATGTTTGCAGACGTCTCTGAAAGTGCATAAGGTTGCACCTATTAGTGGATGAGTTCTTAAAGATTGTGGGATGTTATTTGGGGTAATCCAAGGAAGAGATTGAATGGGGGTGATATCAAGTGAATTTTCTAAAGTTATCCAGTCTTTGTTTTTTTCATGTAAAGACCAGTCCAGGATTCTTGTGAGGTGGCAGGCCCAATAATATTTTTTTAGGTCAGGAAGACCAATGCCGCCCTTCAGTTTTGGTTTTGTTAATAATTCAAATGAGAGTCTGGGTCTATTTTGGAACCAAAGAAATTTTGTACATAAGGACCGAAAGGATTTGAAAAAGGATGATGGGATTCTAATTGGGATCGTCTGGAGTAGGTATAGGAGGCGTGGAGGCGTGGGAGGATATTCATTTTTATGATTGCATCTCTGCCGAACCAGGAAAAGAAGGTTTTGTTCCATTTTTGGATGTCATCTCTAAAGTCTTTAAGTATTAGGGAGAAGTTTTTATTAAAAAGGTCTGATAATTTGGACGGGAGGTGAATGCCAAGGTATTGTATAGAATCACGTTGCCATTGGAATGGGAAGTTATTTTTACATTGGGTAACTGAGTCTGTGGGCAGAGATATGCTGAGTGCGTGTGACTTTGAAAAATTTATTTTGAAATTGTAGATGGTTTGGAAAAGTTTGAATTGGGATAGAAGTGTAGGAATAGATAGGAGTGGTTTAGCGAGAAAAAGCAGTATATTTTCTGCAAAGGCGGCTATTTTATATATGTGAGAACCAATATTTACTCCATGGATATCTTGATTGGCATCAAGAGAGCGGAGGAATGGTTCCAGGGTGAGGATGAACAGGATTGGCGAGAGTGGGCAACCTTGCCTTGTTCCATTGCTAATGGAAAAGGTTGAATATAGGGACATGATAAAGTTGAACATCTTATCAGGAATTCCTAGGTGTTTCAAAACGTTTGCCATGTAGGTCCAGTCAAGCCTGTCAAACGCCTTCTCAGTGTCTAAAGAGAGCATGAAGCCTTCAAGTTTAGAAGATGATATCCAATTGTGTACATTGATGGCCTTTATCGTGTTGTCACAGACCTGGGACAAAGCCTACTTGGTTTTTATTAATTATGCTGGGGATGATAGGAAGCAATCTATTTGCGAGCACTTTAGCAAATAGTTTAATATCTACATTCAGTAAAGATATGGGTCTGCAGTTTGTTACAGAGGTGGCATCTTTGCCTTCCTTGTGTATGACAGTTACATGGGCTTCTAGTAATCTGTTGGGAGGGAGGGGGAGAGTTGACATGTAATTGAAGGCTTCCGCCATTGGGTTTGAAAGTAAGTCTATAAAGGTTTTATAATAAGGGGCGGTGAAGCCGTCCGGGCCGGGGCTTTTGCCTACTTTAAGTTGTTTGTTTGCCGTGAGGAGTTCATTCTGGGATATAGGTTCGTTCAGTTTTTGAGGGTGTAATATGTGGTGGGCAATGTTTGTTAAGAAAGTCACGAATAAGGGTTTTTTTGTCCGTTCCTGGAGGGTTGTTGGAGAGGTTGTAAAGGTTGGAATAGTATTGTTGGAATTGGGCAGCAATGTCTGGGGTGTTGGTAAAAGTGTTTCCTTGGCTATTTTTAATAGTATGTATGGAGGTAGAAGCTTTCTTAGCCTGGAGTGCTCTTCCTAGGTATCTGCCGCTTTTGTTACCATATTTGTAGAATAGTTTTTGTTGTAGTATAAACTTTCGTTTGACCTTAATGTGTAGTTCATCAAGGAGTTGCTGTCTATGCTGAATGAGATCATTATAAGTGTCAACTGCTTGTGTGCGTTTGTGTATGGACTCAAGTGATTTAATTTTTTGGATAAAAGAGTGGATTTTAGCCTGGTGTGCTTTTTTCTTAGTAGTTTTGAGAGCTATTAAAATGCCCCTCAAGACACATTTGTGTGCTTCCCAGACGTTAATCGGAGATGTCTCTGAGGTGTCATTGTTTATAAAGAAATCAGAAATTGCTGTTTTGATGTGCTGTATGTCTGGTGTTTTGGTCAAGAGGGAAGAGTCTAGTCTCCAGAATTTTGGATGAGGGCTGTGTGATGGGAGAGAGATGGTCAGTGAGATCGGGTGGTGGTCTGATATGACCATTGGTTCAATCGATGCTGTTTTAATAAGTGGGAGGTCTTTTTGGGAAAGGAAAATATAGTCTAATCTGGAATATCTGTTGTGGGGGGGGGGGGGGGGAGAGAAAAAAGTGTAATCTTTAGTAGAGGGGAATAAGGTACGCCAGGAGTCATGGAGTAAGAGGTCCTGAAGTTGGGTTCTGATACATTTCAATGCTCTGTAGGGTAAGGAGGATGTGCCAGACGAAGTGTCGTGAAGAGGATATAACACTACATTAAAATCTCCACCCAAGATGGTGGTACCTTTTTGGAACTCAGATAGGGTATGTGCAATTTTCCTAAAGAAAGAAACTTGGGACGAGTTGGGACTGTAAATATTGGCTAGCGTAAAAGGTTTGTTCGCTATTTTTCCCTTTAAGAAAATAAATTTGCCCTCTGGGTCGATTATAGAGTCGAGGAGAGTCCAATCAACTCTTTTGGAGATGAGTATGGCAACACCTTTAGATTTGCCTAAAGGGTTCTTGGAAAGGTAGACAGTGTTGTATAAGTGGATGTAAAGTTTAGGTGTATCTCTGGTATGGAAATGGGTTTCTTGAAGTAGGATAATGTCTGCTTTGAGTTTTCTCATGGGGTTGAGTGTTTGTGTAAGTTTTTCTGGAATGTTGAGGCCTTTTGCGTTCAGTGACACTATTTTGAGAGGTTTGGAGTCATGAGTGTGTGATACGTTTGTCATCTTTGGTTTCAGGTGTGAGTGAGTTGGGAAGAGGAATGAAGGTTATGTGAAAGCTGATTTGGGATGGTTGGGCGTAAATGTAGAGAATCGGTGAAGGGACAGAGACCACGCGAGTTTCAAATGTGTTCTTATGTTTTCTTTTTTTTCTTTCCCTCCCCCTCCCTTTTTTGTTTGAGGGGGAGGTTAGGTGAATTCAAGGGTCAGGTAGGTAAGGAGGGGGTCAGGGATGGGAGAGTAGGGGGATGAGAAGGAGAAAGAAGAAGGAAAGAGAGAAAGTCCAAGACTAGGGGGGAAGAAAAACCCCATCCTAGCTAGTTATGTACAGGTCGGAAGGAGTCGACGTGGAAAGGAAATTTCCTATTTCAGTGTCTTGGAGGTGCACTTAGCGCTCGGTACTGAAACGTATCGAGAGGGATATCCCGGCCAGCCCAGGGGAGAGGGGTTCTAAGCTGGTGTGTACCTCGCCTGTTTAGAATAGTAGCTAAAAATTAAGGTAAGTTATGGGGGGATGTACAGAAAAGGGGGTAGGCAATGGGTCCGTGTGGGGTAAATTGATTATTTCCGGAGCTAATTATTAGCAGAAAGACATGTAAAAGCTGTAGGGATTTAATTTAGTCTTTAGCGAGATTTGTTGTTGAGCCTAAGTAGTTCTGAGGGGGTCTTACAAAACTAAAAGGAGAGAGACAGCACTTACTAGCAGAGCAAATGCCACGTGTTTGAGAGGGTGAGGAGTGTTGAAGGAGGGCCTCCTTAATGGTGGAGGCGTTACTTCTGGAGTGTAAGGTTGGACAGTAAGAGTGGAACGGTCAGTGGCACCATTTCTAATCTCACTTTAGGTAAGGCATGACGGGGGGAGGGGGGGTTGTCAAGAAAGGCAAACATGTTACAGAAGAAACAAATCTCTTGTGGGGACCGGCTCTCCAGGGACTCCCAATTGGGCTGAGTGATCGTAAAAAAAGAAAAAAAAAGAAAAAAAAAAGGGAAAGACCATCCGTCTGAGATCAACAGTTTCAGAGTGTCTACATTTTGGTATGTTGATAGGGGTTGGGGGCGGAGAGTAGTGAGAGATGTAGAGTGGGTTCGGGTCTACATGAGGTGAATGCTTGAAGGTAGGTACGTGAGGGACATGAGTCCCGGAAAGCTGATCCGCACGTTTACATGAGAGAGCCATACAATAAACTTCAAAATGAAATATAACCTCTATAAGAAATGAAGAGCATGTTAGTTAGTTCGTAGGAGTACAGTGTGTTTATCAATATTCGTTTTTTCCTCTTAGGACCCCAATGTGGTGGCTGTCTTTTGAGGGACTCACAGAGGGGATGTGTTAGGTGGAAAGTAATATGAGGGGTACATCAAAAATCTGAATGAGAAGGAAATGAGTAGTAACGGGGTTAAGGGGATAAATCAGGCATGTAGTCAGAGGGTGTGTGTTGTTTTTTCACAAGAGCGGTGTGGATGCAGCCCTCGAGAAGAACAACATGGGATTAGCAAGGTAGCATTGTTGGGTAGCGAGTGAGTCTGGGGATTTAAATATATATGAATTCTGTACATTACCAGTCTTTACATACTTTATAAAGAGGTACATCAAAAATCTGAATGAGAAGGAAATGAGTAGTAACGGGGTTAAGGGGATAAATCAGGCATGTAGTCAGAGGGTGTGTGTTGTTTTTTCACAAGAGCGGTGTGGATGCAGCCCTCGAGAAGAACAACATGGGATTAGCAAGGTAGCATTGTTGGGTAGAGAGTGAGTCTGGGGATTTAAATATATATGAATTCTGTACATTACCAGTCTTTACATACTTTATAAAGAGGAATATTTCGGAGATGAGTCAGATTCTCAGTCCGTGCTGTTGTTCACATCTGTAGGTAGAATGCGTTGTAGGCCTGTATGGTTCTTGATGATTTTCTGAGGATGTTCGTTCTGGTGTTTCGCAAGAGTTCTTGTGAGAGATGTCTTGTATTGAAGCAAATTGTCAGTGCCGGCTTGAGGAACCTGTATCGTGGACGATAAGGGGGAGAAAGAAAAAAAAAAAAAAAGACCAGAACAGACCAAAGAGAGAAGGGAAAAGGAGGGCGAAAAGCAGTGAAAAATGGTAAAGGGGTAAGCTGGTGGATAGACATCTTCGGATGAATGTGAGTTCGTGGATTCTAGTCTGATTCTCCATGTCGCGGTCTCCTGTGAACAGGGGGGGCAGTTGGACTTTCGATGTTACTTGGACGTGGTTGTGAGAGATGATCTTGTCTAGGGGACATGGATCTGCGGCGTCTCAGGTGAAATTCGCCCCGTTCAGGGATTGTGTCCATAGATGTTGCTCTCTGAAGGGAGGGAGGTTGAAGACTTCTGTACCAGTCAGAGAGGTTGACATGTCGGATGTCCAGAGTATTGCAGAAGGTGGTTAAATCTTCTGGGACGCGTAGATTTGCGGTGCGACCGTTTCATGAAGCAGACAGGCAAAACGGGATCTTCCAATGATATTGGATATTTCTATTGCGGAGCGCTTCCAGTAGTGGGCGGACATCTCTTCTGCGTTGAAGCGTAATGGGTGATAGGTCTTGGTATATTTTTATTTCTGAGCCATGGTAAAGGAGTGTGCGGTGATCTCTGGCACGTCTGAGTATGTCTTCCTTCACTCTGTAGTTTACAAGACAGCACACAATGTCTCTGGGGGGATCAGTGTCTCTGGCTCTTGGTCGCAGGGCCCTGTGGAGGCGTTCAAATTCTATGAACGCAAAACAATTGGTGCTAACCAAAAACAGACCTGCGCAATGTAATGTTCTGGTACCTTTGGGTACCCTAATTACTCTTTCATAAGTGTATGCGCCCCACCATTCTCTTTTGGTAAGGTGCGCATACAACTTTAAGACTGATGCTGTCATCACTGAGCGCCGGACTGATGGCTATTTAGATCGCCGGCTCTCACTCACATGTGTTCGTTCAAACTGCTTTGTGCCTTGATGCTAACCTGTCTTGAAGCTCTCATGCTTGCAAGCTTACCTCGCTGTCGGAACCACGCTGCGCTGATCCCTGTATCCCGCTACCGGATCATCCGCTCTTGCCGAACCTCTCCTCTGCTACATTGCTATTAGTGATAAGTACCCTGTAGGGGAAACCTCTATAACTTTCATACTAAAGCTTACACTATCTAGCTCTGCATACTAAGGACTATTACTACTCTTGAGCCTACTACCACCTGTTCTTGCACTGGGTTGATCTCTCTTGTATGTCCACCTGCTACTCTGTCATCTGCTACCATACATGATTGCTAAACCTATCTGCATCTCATCTGCTACTATCTTACTTTCAAGAACATTTTGTTTCAAGTGTCTGTCATCTACCATCTCTACCCAACCTGTCTCTTCAGCCTATCATCACTGTGTTACTATATACATAAGCCACTCTAGGAAACATCTTATTGAGTTTGTGTATTTACTTGCTGAATTGAGATCCTCCACACATGATGAGTCATTGAGAGTTGGGAATGGTGTCTCAGCGTTTCTCTACATGACTACTGAAGTGGAATATTTCTGCAGCTGAAAATCCCCATCATACATAAAACGCAGGAGCGTTACAGATTGAACGAACCACAAATGGATTCAGCAGAAATAACCACTCAGATGACACAATTAAAACAGCAAGTAACTGCGTTAATACACGCATTTGCTGAATTAAAAGAAGACAATCAGGCTCTGTCGCAGCAGGTAATTAGACTGACACAACTTACCACTGCTCAGTCCCCTGAACCCAAAATAAATCCTCCTTTGGTATTTACAGGCGATCGCAAAAAATTTCGCGAATTTAAAAACGCATGTGAGTTACTTTTCTTGCTAAAACCCCGCACCTACCTTACTGATCACATTAAGGTTTGTACTATTATTTCTTACCTAACAGGCGATCCTCGGGCCTGGGCAGACTCTCTTTTTGAGAAAAGCTTCTCAACTCCTATGCCTTGTTCCTAGCAGAACTCACTAGCCTATATGATGATCCCAATAGGCAGAGTACTGCCGATCTTCAATTAAGATCCTTGAAACAGGGTGGGAGACCTGTAGAAGACTTTGTCGCAGAATTCAAGAGATGGACCCTTGATTCAGAATGGAATGATGCATCTCTGAAAACCCAATTTAGGCTTGGCCTATCAGAGGCCGTTAAAGACGACCTCGCCCGAGCGGATCTGCCAAAAACCCTGGATGCATTGATACAACTCAGTATCACCATAGATAGAAGACTACGAGAAAGAAAGGCTGAGAAAATGGGAATGCCATTATCCAGTTCTTCTCGGATTTCGGCCGTTGACCCCGTTCCTATGGAGATAGGAACCATACGCCCACCTCTATCAACTATGGAAAGAGCCAGAAGACTATCTGGTAATCTCTGCTTGTACTGTGCATCCCCGGATCACAAGATAAACGTCTGTCCCCTAGTCTACAAAAAGAAGGGTGAGTGTTCACATGTCCTCCTAGGGGGATTGACAACTTCAATCACTAACCCTTACCTTTCTGTTTGCTTGACATTACAGTGGGACCAGAACAGGATTACTACTAAGGCCATGATTGACACAGGATCTTGTGGAAATTATATTGACATACGTTTTGCTGCTTTAAATAAAGTTCCTATTATTTCTAAACTTAAACCTGTCTCAGTGAGTCTTATTAACGGTGTTCCTTTATCCTCTGGTCCGATCACTGATCAGACACAGGCACTCCTAGTCACTACTAACGGGTCTCATATGGAGACCACTACCTTCGATCTAATATCTTCACCCCACTTTCCCATTGTTTTGGGACTTCCCTGGTTGCACACACATCAACCAACCATAGATTGGAAGGAACGGACCCTGACCTTCCTCTCTTGCTATTGCGAGGGTAAGTGTAACCTCCCGTCTTTCGGGAAGATCCTGTCTGTGGTGACAGATGAGATTGCACCACTATGTTATCAGGATCTCTCTGAGGTTTTTCTTGAGAAAAATGCTCAAGCACTACCTCCCCATCGAGACTATGATTGTAGCATTGATCTACTCCCAAATAGCAAATTGCCATTCGGTCATGTTTATCCTCTTTCACAGGATGAACTTTCCCATCTCAAAGACTATTTGGATGAGAATTTGGAAAAAGGTTTTATTAGACCTTCCACTTCTTCCACAGCAGCTAAGAACAAAAAGGCGGATGCAATATCACGACTAACTGAAGAAAACTACAGTAAAACCTTGGATTGCGAGCATAATTCGTTCTGGAAACATGCTTGTAATCCAAAGCACTCTTATATCAAAGCGAATTTCCCCATAAGAAATAATGGAAACTCAGATGATTCGTTCCACAAGTCCTTCAGTTTATAGTCTATATACAAAGATTATAGCAATGTGATAGGTTGTGTAACCATAAAATGCCCATCCACAATATGCAGCCTTCCCAAAGGGATTAAAAGCAAAATCTAGCAGAGCTACAGAATATAAGAGAGATGAGAGGCGCCTCTAAGTGTAGCAATATGGTTACATTTAATGAAGGTTCAACATTTAGTATTCACATGGTTGGTGATTAAAAGAGGCACATCTAAGTATGCAGGCATCCGGGGTAAAGCTGTCCACATAGACCATCTTCTGAACCACTGACTCTCACCACTGTCAGTCTGCAATCGTGACCGGGAAGAATAGCCTGCATTAGAGTGATCTGAAAGTGAGGCTTTGGATCACTCGTGGAGTGCAGCGGGGAAGGGATGATGAAGATCTCTGTGCAGAGGATGGTTTTTGTGGACAGCTTTACCCCGGATGCCTGCATACTTAGAGTTGCCTGTTTTAATCATCAACCATATGAGTTGCTAAATATTGAACCTTCATTAAATGTAACCATATTGCTACACTTTAGAGGCTCCTCTCTTTTTTATACATGACGCTACTTGTATATCAAGACATCGCTTGTATATCAAGTCAAAATTTATTTAAAAAATGTGCTTGTCTTGCAAAGCGCTCTCAAACCAAGTTACTCTCAAACCAAGGTTTTACTGTACTTCGAAATCCCTTCCGTTCCTATAATACCTCACAAACGCATTATTGGAGTTGTCCGTTCCTTGAAGGAAGAGGTTTTGCATGGTATAAGTTTGGATTAACCCCCACCACAACTAAATACTGATGCAGAAGGCTTCCTCTACTACAACGACAAACTTTACATACCACCTACCATACGCACCAAGATCTTGGAATTATCGCATGATGTGCCAATGGCAGGACATATGGGTATGACAAAGACTATTAATCTGATTGCCAGGCAATTCTGGTGGCCTGACATGAAAACATCTATACAAAAATTCGTCTCTTCATGCAATGTCTGTGCCAGGTCCAAAATTGACACTACGAGACCATCCGGTCTACTATGCAGTCTACCAATACCCCAAACTCCATGGGAAGTTGTGTCCTTGGACTTTATAGTGGAATTGCCTCCTTCCAAAGGATTTAATACCATCTTAGTGTCAGTGGACCATCTGACAAAAATGGCACATTTCATTGCTATTCGCAGACTACCTTCGTCCAAACAAACGGCAGAACTCCTGATGAAACATGTCTTTAAGTTACATGGTATCCCAAAAACTCTTCTGTCTGACCGTGGATCACAATTTATTTCCAAGTTCTGGCAAGAACTATGTCACATACTACGGATCGAGCGGAAGCTCACTTCTCCTTACCATCCGCAGACCAACGGACAGACTGAAAGAGTCAACCAATGCATCGAGCAATATTTACGTTGTTACACTTCTTACCAACAGGATGATTGGGTGGATCTTCTCCCTCTGGCAGAATTTGCCTACAACAACGCAACCCACAGTACGACCAAGCAGAGTCCGTTCTACTTGAACTATGGGTTTCATCCCTCTATTCTTCCACCACGCATCCTTCCTTCAAATAACCCAGTAGCTTCAGACTATCTTACCCAAATAAAGGACTCTCTGGGTTTGCTTAATACTACCACTGCACACGCTCATAGTCAACAAAAGAAATACTATGATCTTCGCAGAAGACCTTCTCCTCAGTACGATATCGGGGACCTCGTTTGGCTCTCAACAAAAAATTTAAGACTGAAAATCCCTAGCAAAAAGCTTGGACCTCTGTTCTTGGGACCTTTCCCAATCAAGAAACTTATTGGAAAAGCTGCAGTACAGCTTACATTGCCAATAGACCTCAAAATACATCCCATTTTCCATGTGTCGCTACTGAAGCCCCATGTTCCTGACCAAGGAATAAGGCCTACTATCCCACCTCCTCCTCCTGTACAAGTTGAAGGTGGAGAAGAATATGAGATAAAAGAGATTCTGGATTCTCGTATCCACAGAGGAAGACTTCAGTACTTGGTTCGATGGAAGAACTATGGGCCCCAAGACGACACCTGGCTAAACACCTCTGACATACATGCCTCTAGATTAATCCGCAATTTTCATGCGAAGTACCCAGACAAACCAGCTCCAGAGGCCTTCAGGAGCCGGCCTTAAAGGGGGGGTACTGTAATGTTCTGGTACCTTTGGGTACCCTAATTACTCTTTCATAAGTGTATGCGCCCCACCATTCTCTTTTGGTAAGGTGCGCATACACCTTTAAGACTGATGCTGTCATCACTGAGCGCCGGACTGATGGCTATTTAGATCGCCGGCTCTCACTCACATGTGTTCGTTCAAACTGCTTTGTGCCTTGATGCTAACCTGTCTTGAAGCTCTCATGCTTGCAAGCTTACCTCGCTGTCGGAACCACGCTGCGCTGATCCCTGTATCCCGCTACCGGATCATCCGCTCTTGCCGAACCTCTCCTCTGCTACATTGCTATTAGTGATAAGTACCCCGTAGGGGAAACCTCTATAACTTTCATACTAAAGCTTACACTATCTAGCTCTGCATACTAAGGACTATTACTACATCTGCATTATCTAAGATTGCTAGCTCTTGAGTCTACTACCACCTGTTCTTGCACTGGGTTGATCTCTCTTGTATGTCCACCTGCTACTCTGTCATCTGCTACCATACATGATTGCTAAACCTATCTGCATCTCATCTGCTACTATCTTACTTTCAAGAACATTTCGTTTCAAGTGTCTGTCATCTACCATCTCTACCCAACCTGTCTCTTCAGCCTATCATCACTGTGTTACTATATACATAAGCCACTCTAGGAAACATCTTATTGAGTTTGTGTATTTACTTGCTGAATTGAGATCCTCCACACATGATGAGTCATTGAGAGTTGGGAATGGTGTCTCAGCGTTTCTCTACATGACTACTGAAGTGGAATATTTCTGCAGCTGAAAATCCACATCATACATAAAACGCAGGAGCGTTACACGCAAACGGAGTGATATTTGACAATAGGTTATCCAATAAATAAATAAATATATATTATAAATTTTAGGAATTGCTTCCACACTGCGAGCCACAATACAAACGTGAAAACGTGAAAATGTATAACAAAAGGGTGAGAATTGCGCTTAGCAGTCACTGTAAAGTGCTTTAGTGCATATGTGATTGGTCACAAGTTGCAAAATGTAAAGCAAACTATTATACACAATAAATATAAAAAAATATAAAAAATATAAATAAATGAACAATGGTGACTCATGTGGTTCAAATAAAATCCTTAAAGTGCTCAGTGCAGACTGTGTCTTCAGCAGCAAAAACTTGGACTAAATGGGAAACCTTCACCAAACACCTCCACCCAGTGGTAAGACAATATACCTCTTACCAGACAAAGATGACCCCTTAATTACAGGGGGTCAAAAACGGCAATGATCTCCACATAGGCTCAAAATGGTCCTCAGCGCTGTTTCTTGCTCAAAGGATATTAGCCCAAATGCCTTTAAGAAGCTCCGGATCTCTGGGCATCATAATGCAAAAAAGAACAAAGGAAACTCCAATGGTGTGATATCGTCATATACTGGGGTTTAATGAAATAAATTGCACTTACATCAAAGCAGTTGTTTTCCGCCTGGAAGTACAATACATTCAACTGGATAGGTGGATGGGACGCCACTTGCGCATCTGCGCTCCACCTCACCGGAACTCTACGGTCTCACGCTTCCCGACGCACGTTTCGTCAGCCGCGCTGACGTCATCAGGGGATCATGTGACCGTAATTTTCCTCACATTATAAATAGAGGCTGGTGCGCTCGCAGCATCCAATCACTGTCCGCCGGCTTCTAGAACCGCCCACTCAACAATAGACTGTTAGGTTCTTCCCCTTCATAAGGGTGCCTTCCGGGGACAAACTTGGAAAGATTATTTTGACATGTTTACCACTAATTAATGCTCTTCCGGTATACACCATTACTAATCCTTGGAGCAAAACGTTGCAAGCTTTGTCAATAATCCTAGTTCCAAATTTATATTAGATTATTACATATTAGATGGGATGCTGTTTGCGCTAAAAACAACAAAGTTTATTCCATAAAAGACATACTTAAAATTCCCAATATACATTAATATACTAATATAATAATAGATATATTTATTTATTCAACATCCTAAAAATAAATAAAATTATATAAATTTAATTCTAAAATTATCACATATATTACTAAAATTTTAAAATTTTAAAGGTAAAAGGTAGATGTAATATTCAGGTTGAAGGTGATAAAAATTCTTAAAAATTTGAAATGTAGCAATTCAGATCAATATCAATATTCATACCCAATGGCTGCAAAGTGTTCATTTTGTAGATCCATTGGGTCTCATTCATGGAAATTTTTTTAGTCATGTTTCCTCCTCTCCAATGATTATCTACTGCATCTATCCCGCAGAAGGACATGAGGGAAGGGTCCCTATTGTGGTAGAGGCAGAAATGGTTGGAGAGGCTATGTTTGGGAAAGCCTCTCCTTACATTCCCAACATGCTCGTTGATCCTAACGGATAATTGGCGAGTTGTTCTGCCTATATACTGCAACCCGCAGGGACAACTAATTAAATATGTCACATGTGTAGATCTACATGTTATGAGTCTGTTAATATTGAATTTTTGTCCTGTCGCTTTTGATTGAAAGGAGGTGATTTTCCTGGGATTTTTCTTAGTCATTTGGCAGGCATTGCATTTTTTACAAGGAAAAAAGCCTTTTACATCCAAAAAGGTGGACTTCCTCTTTGGAGGGTCAGGTATATTGGGAGCCAACATATGTCTGAGATTAGGGGCTTTCCTATATATAAAGTGCAGTCTGTTGTAACGCTCCTGCATTTTTGTAGTAGGCTGGATTTGCAGCTGCAGAATCTCCACTCAGTAGTCATGTAGAGATGTGTTGAATAACCAGATCCAACTCTCCAGACTCATCACTGTGGGCCCGTCAGCTTCAGCATACAGATATACACACACTCAATAAGATGTTCCTGGAGTGATAGGATGTATATGATAGTATGAAGGTGATGTGCTGAAGGGACAGGTGTGAACAGTGACAGAGATGGTAAGCACTTGATAGAAATGTTCAGGAGAGTATTAGATGGTATTTAGGTAGAATGCAGATAGGTTAGTAATCAAGTATGGTAACAGGTGGTAAGGACAGCAGATGACAAATACAGGATAGGCTAACCCAGTGCAAGGATAGATGGTAGTAGACTCAAGAGCTAGCAATCTATGTAACAGTGCAGATGATAGAATTAGTATGCATAGATAGTAACAGTCCTTAATGTGCAGAGGTAGGTAGTGTAAGTTAGGTTATGGAGGATTCCCCTGTGGGGTACTTATCACTAGTAAGGTTAGTAGTAGAGGGGTCCAGTAGTGAGGGAGTGATGCGGTAGCGAGATACAGGGATCAGTAGCGAGGTTCCGGTCTGTTCCAGGTAAAAGCAAATAGCTGGAGGTTCCGGCAGCGAGACAAGCTTGTAAGCATGTAGACACACAGACACATAAGCACAGGCACAGGCACATTGAACGAACAACTTGAGAGAGAACGCCGGCGGTTGAAATAGCCGCTCAGAGCGGCGCTCGGCGATGACGTCATCCGTCTTAAAGGTGTATGCGTACCACCTAATTAGAAAGGTGGGACGCATATTGAAAGGAAATGGAAATTAAGGGTACCAGAGGTACCAGAATCTTACAGTACCCCCCCCCCCCTTAAGGCCGGCTCCGGAAGGCCTATAGCACTGGTTTCTCCGGGTATTTCGAGTGAAACCTTCGTATAAGTCTAAGTGCGTGAACATCAGAGGTATCCAACCAGGTGTCGTCTTGGGGTCCATAGTTCTTCCATCTTATGAGATACTGGAGTCTTCCTCTGTGGATACGAGAATCCAAAATCTCCTTAATCTCATATTCTTCTCCGCCTTCAACTTGTACTGGAGGTGGAGGCAAGATGGTAGGCCTTATTCCTTGGTTAGGAACATGGGGTTTCAGTAGCGACACATGGAAGATGGGATGGATCTTGAGATCTGCCGGTAAGGTGAGCTGTACTGCAGCTTTTCCAATAAGTTTCTTAATTGGGAAGGGTCCCAGAAATAAAGGTCCAAGCTTTTTGCTAGGGATCTTTAACCTTAAATTTTTTGTCGATAGCCAAACGAGGTCCCCAATAGCATACTGAGGATAAGGTCTTCTACGAAGGTCGTAGTACCTTTTTTGTTGACTATGAGCGTGTGAGATAGTGGTATTAAGTAAACCCAGAGAGTCTTTTATTTGGGTAAGATAGTCTGAGGCTACTGGGTTACTTGATGGTAGGATGCGTGGTGGAAGAAGTGTGGGATGAAACCCATAGTTCAAGTAGAACGGACTTTGCTTAGTAGTACTGTGGGTTGCGTTGTTATAAGCAAATTCCGCCAGAGGGAGAAGGTCCACCCAATCATCCTGTAGGTATGATGTGTAGCAACGCAGATATTGTTCTATACACTGGTTGACTCTTTCAGTCTGTCCGTTGGTCTGAGGGTGGTAGGGTGAAGTGAGCTTTCGCTCAATCCGTAATATTTGACAAAGAGCTTGCCAAAATTTGGAGATGAACTGTGAACCACGGTCGGATAAAAGAGTCTTTGGAATTCCATGTAACTTGAACACATGTTTCATCAGTAGTTCCGCTGTTTGTTTAGATGAAGGTAGTCTACGGATAGCGATGAAATGTGCCATCTTTGTCAGGTGGTCCACTGACACTAGAATGGTATTAAATCCTTTAGATGGTGGTAGTTCTACTATAAAGTCTAAGGACACAACTTCCCATGGAACCTGGGGTATTGGTAGACTGCAGAGTAGACCAGATGGTTTTGTAGTGTCAATTTTGGACCTTGCACAGATGTCACATGAAGAAACAAATTTTTGTACAGACGTCTTCATATCAGGCCACCAAAACTGCCTGGTAAGCAAATTAAGGGTTTTCGTCATACCCATATGTCTTGCCATGGGCACATCATGTGATAACTCCAAGATCTTGGTGCGCATAGTAGGGGGTATGTAGAGTTTGTCGTTGTAATAGAGGAAGCCTTCTGCATCAGTACTTAGTTGTGGTGGAGGTGAATCCAATCCTATACTGTGCAAAATCTCTTCCTTCAAGGAACGAACAACACCAATAATACGTTCATAGGGTATTATAGGAATAGAAGGGATTTCGGCGCAGTTATCTTCGGTTAATCGTGATAGCGCATCCGCTTTTTTATTTTTGTCTGCAGGCGTGTAGGTCACTAGGAAGTTGAATCTTAGGAAGAATAATGACCATCGTACCTGCCGGTGGGAGAGAGTTTTGTTAGTCTGGAGGTATTGAAGGTTTTTGTGATCTGTATATATGAGTATTGGTAACCGGGTACCTTCAAGTAGATGTCGCCAATTCTCCAGTGCCAGTTTTATGGCAAGCAACTCCTTTTCACCCACTGGGTAATTCACCTCTGGGCTGCTTAGTGATTTTGAGAAGAAAGCAACTGGATGGAGTGGTGAAGTATTTGTTGGTCGTTGGGAGAGAACTGCTCCTACTGCCATATTTGACGCATCTACCTCCAGAATATATTGGAGGGATGGGTCTGGATGGCGTAGTATGGGAGCAGAAGTAAAGCTTGATTTTAACAAGCAGAAAGCTTGATTTGCTTCTTCTGACCATTTGAATGGTTTCTTTATACTTGTCAGTTGTGTGAGAGGTCTCACAATAGCAGAAAAGTTCTTGATGAACTTCCTATAGAAGTTTGAAAATCCAAGGAATCGCTGTAATGCCTTACGAGTTGTTGGTATAGGCCAGTCCAGAATACAGGATATCTTGCTCATATCCATCTTAATTCCGGTTTTGGATATGATGTATCCTAGGAATAATATTTCTTCTTTATGAAATAGGCATTTTTTTAATTTCACGTATAGATTGTGTGCGAGTAATCTGGATAACACAAGTCTTACATGTTTTATATGTTCAGAGAGAGATCGAGAATAGATAAGTATATCGTCCAGATATACTACAACACAGACATCAAGTAAGTCTCTAAAGATGTCGTTTATGAACCTCTGGAAAGCTGCGGGAGCATTACACAACCCGAATGGCATCACAAGATATTCGAATAATCCGTATCTCGTTCTGAATGCTGTTTTCCACTCATCTCCGTCACGGATTCGGATTAGGTTGTATGCCCCTTTTAGGTCCAATTTAGAGAAGTAAGTAGCCCCACGCACTTGTTCGATGAGTTCAGGGATGAGCGGTAAAGGATAGCGATCCTTTATCGTAATCATATTTAATTGCCTATAATCGATAATAGGCCTAGGACTTGAATCCTTATTGCGGACAAAGAAAAGTCCTGCAGCTGTGGAAGAAGTAGAGGGTCTAATGAACCCTTTTTTCAAATTTTCATCCAAGTATTCCTTGAGATGAGAAAGTTCATCCTGTGAAAGAGGATAAACATGACCGAAAGGCAATTTGCTGTTAGGGAGTAGATCAATAGTGCAATCATAATCCCTATGGGGAGGCAACACTTGAGCATTTTTCTCAAGGAATACTTCGGACAGATCCTGATAGCATAATGGTGCAATCTCATCTGACACCACAGACAGGATCTTTCCAAAAGATGGGAGGTTACACGTAATCTCGCAATAGTGAGAAGGGAAAGTTAAAGTCCGTTGGTTCCAATCTATGATTGGTTGATGTGTGTGTAACCAAGGAAGTCCCAAAATAATGGGATAATGGGGTGAAGGTAGTATATCAAAAGTGGTGGTCTCCATATGAGACTCGTTAGCAGTGACAAGGAGTGCTTGTGTCTGGTTGGTGATTGGACCAGAAGATAGCGGAATACCGTTAATGAAACCAACAGAAACAGGTTTAGGTTTTGAAATAATAGGTATTTTATTTAAGGTAACAAAACATGTATCAATATAGTTCCCACAAGATCCTGTGTCGATCATAGCCTTGGTGGTAATCCTAGTCTGGTCCCACTGTAATGTTAGATGAACAAAGAGATAGGGGTTAGAAAAGGAAGTCGTTAATCCTCCTAGCAAGACATGTGAACACTCACCCTCTTTTTTGCGGACAAGGGGACAGACGCTTATCAAATGATCCGGGGATGCGCAGTACATGCAGAGGTTTCTGGATCTTCTTCTGGCTCGTTCAGTAGTTGATAAAGGTGGGCGTATGGTTCCTACCTCCATGGGAGTAGGGTCAACGGCCGAAATCCAAGAAGGACTAGACAATGGCATTCCCATTTTCTCAGCCTTTCTTTCTCGCAGTCGCCTGTCGATGTTGATACTGAGTTGTATTAAGGCATCCAAGGTGCCAGGTAAATGCGCTCGGGCGAGCTCGTCTTTAACAGCTTCTGACAACCCGAGTCTGAATTGAGTTCGCAGAGATGTATCATTCCACCCTGAATCAAGGGTCCATCTTTTGAACTCTGCTACAAAGTCTTCTACAGGTCTCCTACCTTGTTTTAAAGCCCTCAATTGAACATTAGCAGTACTCTGCCTATTGGGGTCTTCATATAAACTAGCGAGTTCCGCTAGGAATAAAGAATAGGAGTTGAGAAGCTGATCATTTTTCTCAAAGAGAGAGTCTGCCCAGGCCCGTGGATCACCCGTTAAGTATGAAATAACGGTACAGACTTTAATTTGATCAGTAGGGTATGTACGAGGTTTTAACAAAAAAAGCAATTGGCATGCGTTTTTGAATTCACAAAATTTTTTCCGATCACCTGTAAACACTGGAGGAGGGTTTATTTTAGGTTCAGGGGGCTGAGCAGCAGTAAGCCGTGAAAGACGGGTTACCTGCTGTGTCAGAGTTTGATTTTCTTCTTTTACTTCAGTAAGAGCAAGTATTAATGCATTTACTTGTTGTGTTAATTGTGTTACTTGAGTGGGTAATTCTGCTGAATCCATTTTTTTTAGGTTCGTTCAATCTGTAACGCTCCTGCGTTTTTGTAGTAGGCTGGATTTGCAGCTGCAGAATCTCCACTCAGTAGTCATGTAGAGATGTGTTGAATAACCAGATCCAACTCTCCAGACTCATCACTGTGGGCCCGTCAGCTTCAGCATACAGATATACACACACTCAATAAGATGTTCCTGGAGTGATAGGATGTATATGATAGTATGAAGGTGATGTGCTGAAGGGACAGGTGTGAACAGTGACAGAGATGGTAAGCACTTGATAGAAATGTTCAGGAGAGTATTAGATGGTATTTAGGTAGAATGCAGATAGGTTAGTAATCGAGTATGGTAACAGGTGGTAAGGACAGCAGATGACAAATACACGATAGGCTAACCCAGTGCAAGGATAGATGGTAGTAGACTCAAGAGCTAGCAATCTATGTAACAGTGCAGATGAGAGAATTAGTATGCATAGATAGTAACAGTCCTTAATGTGCAGAGGTAGGTAGTGTAAGTTAGGTTATGGAGGATTCCCCTGTGGGGTACTTATCACTAGTAAGGTTAGTAGTAGAGGGGTCCAGTAGTGAGGGAGTGATCCAGTAGCGAGATACAGGGATCAGTAGCGAGGTTCCGCTCTGTTCCAGGTAAAAGCAAATAGCTGGAGGTTCCGGCAGCGAGACAAGCTTGTAAGCATGTAGACACACAGGCACATAAGCACAGGCACATTGAACGAACAACGTGAGAGAGAACGCCGGCGGTTGAAATAGCCGCTCAGAGCGGCGCTCGGCGATGACGTCATCCGTCTTAAAGGTGTATGCGTACCACCTAATTAGAAAGGTGGGACGCATATTGAAAGGAAATGGAAATTAAGGGTACCAGAGGTACCAGAATCTTACATCTGTCAGGCAGAATTTGATTCAAGGTCTTATCTTTCATTAAAATGGGCCAATATTTCCGAACAATTTCTTCAACTTGTTTGTAATTACGATTAAAATCAGTTAAAAAGGCCAATTCACCCTTATTTCCCACATCTTTATTCCTTGTTTTTAGTAATTCATTTCTGGGCATTTGATGCACAAGATCTCTGGTTTTGAGAACCTCCTCTAATCTGTATCCCTTTTCCACAAACCTAGCTGTTAAAAGGTTTGATTGAGTAAGATAATCTTCATCATTTCTGCAATTGCGTTTTATACGCATATACTGCCCTTTTGGGATCGCACCTAACCATTTGGGATGGTGACAGCTTCTGGTGGGAATATAGCTGTTTCTGTCAGTTTCTTTGAAATAGCTCATAGTAGAAACAGCTCCACCCTGCTTCACCAAAGTCAGGTCCAAAAAATTTACTGACATTTTGTCCCATGTGGCCGTAAAAACCAATCCATACTGATTCCCATTGATGTGTTCAATGAATGATTTCAGGGACTCCTCAGGACCACTCCATATCAGGAGTAGGTCGTCAATAAACCTTTTGTATAGGACCAAAGAAGGGTTTGGATTCGCAAAAATCTCCTTTTCTTCCCATTGGCCAAGTAAAATATTTGCCACACTTGGGGCATACTTGGCGCCCATGGCAACGCCTTTAATTTGATTGTAATAGCCCCCGTCATGCCAGAAGTAATTGTTTGCCATTGGCTAAGCTTAGGGCATCACAAATAATTTTCTTTTGGCGTGGTTTTATATTGGTTTTCGTATTAAGGGCAGAAATGGTGGTATTCAATACATCCTCTTGTTTTAGGCTTGTGTACAACGACTCAATATCAATTGTTACCAAGAAAGTATTGGGTTGTACTTCCACCTGTTCTAGCAGGTTAATTAAATGCTTACTATCTTTGAGATGGGATGGATACAGAGATACTATCGGCTGCAAAAAGTGGTCTACATATTCTCCTATGCGAGAGAATATGGAATCTATTCCACTTATTATTGGTCTCACAGGGGGCTTGGTTTTGTTTTTATGGACCTTTGGCAGCTGGTAGATTGTAGGTAGGCGTGGAGCTTTGGGCACTAGATACTTTGCCTCCTTTTTGGTTAGGATGCCCTTATCTTTGGCCTTTTTGACCAGGTTTTCCAGTTTTGATTTCAAACCGAGGGTGGGATTGGTTCTCAGTTTTCTGTAGGTAACTTGATCACCAACTAGTCTATCAAGTTCCTCTTTATAGTCATTCTTATTAAGAACCACTATTCCACCTCCTTTATCTGCTCCTCGAATCACTATATTCTTACGGTTTTCCAATTCTTTCAAACCTTTTTCCAATTCCCTTCTAGTGCCTTGTTTCTTATATTTCATTTTTCGTATATCATCTTCAACCATATTTTTAAAAACTTCCAAGCAATGATTGGAAGCTTTGGGGGGATTAAAAACAGACCGATTTTTTAATCCACTGTTCTGATACTCTGTAGTGTTCACATTGGCAAGAAAGGGTTTTTCTAAAAAATGTTTCTTAATTTTTAGCTTCCTGACATATTTTTCAATGTCAATAAAAGTGTTGAACTTGTCTACACTTTTGTCAGGAGCGAATTTTAACCCTAACTCCAGTACTTTCAATTCATCTGGTGTGAAGTGGACATCACTGAGATTGAAAATCCCAGCTCCTAGGATTCTCTTTTCCTTTTGTTTCTTTCGTCCACCCCTACATCCTCTCCTCTGTTTTCTCCCCTTTCTACTGGTGGGCCATTTTGTTGGGGTGTCATCCCTTGTTGATATTGGGGATAAGTATCCCCTCCCCATTGTTGCCAATGGTTCCCTCTCTGCCATTGCTGGTTCCATTGCTGTTGGGGTCTCCAATTCTGGGATCCATGACCTCGTTGCCAGGGGCGGCCTCTCCGGCCTCCTCTGTGTCCCCGGCCTGTTCCATTCGGGTGGTTTTGGGAGCCTCTTCCTCTCCCTCTTGGGCCCGGGGCGCCACCTCGCCCCCTCCCCCGAAAACCCCTCTGGGGTTGGTTTTCCGGGGTGTAAGCCAGAGGGGAGTAACTGTTGTAGGTGGGTATGTTTTAATTTTTTTGTTTCGAGTGTCCTTGTCAATTTTGTCTAAGAATTTTTGGGTAGAGGTGATTTTCTCTTTAAAATCAGCATTCTCTTTATAACAAAATTGACAAGGACACTCGAAAAAAAAAAAATAACTAAATACCAGAGAGATCTATTGGATTACAAAGAATGCAAAGTTTACAAATGGCAGGACATCCCTGTGGGACCTAATGCCACTAACACTAATAACATCCCTGTGCAGTCCCCAATGGTGAGAGAAACGGGGATTGAAAGGTTTACCGACCCCAACTTCACTCCAATTGGAGGAACTCCAAATTTCGATAATGAAAGTACATTTGACTATTCAGGGAATAGGAATAATAGACCCCAGTATTTCAACCCCTCCCAATACAACATACCCACCTACAACAGTTACTCCCCTCTGGCTTACACCCCGGAAAACCAACCCCAGAGGGGTTTTCGGGGGAGGGGGCGAGGTGGCGCCCCGGGCCCAAGAGGGAGAGGAAGAGGCTCCCAAAACCACCCGAATGGAACAGGCCCGGGGATACAGAGGAGGCCGGAGAGGCCGCCCCTGGCAACGAGGTCATGGATCCCAGAATTGGAGACCCCAACAGCAATGGAACCAGCAATGGCAGAGAGGGAACCATTGGCAACAATGGGGAGGGGATACTTATCCCCAATATCAACAAGGGACGACACCCCAACAAAATGGCCCACCAGTAGGAAGGGGAGAAAACAGAGGAGAGGATGTAGGGGTGGAAGAAAGAAACAAAAGGAAAAGAGAATCCTAGGATCTGGGATTTTCAATCTCAGTGATGTCCACTTCACACCAGATGAATTGAAAGTACTGGAGTTAGGGTTAAAATTCGCTCCTGACAAAAGTGTAGACAAGTTCAACACTTTTATTGACATTGAAAAATATGTCAGGAAGCTAAAAATTAAGAAACATTTTTTAGAAAAACCCTTTCTTGCCAATGTGAACACTACAGAGTATCAGAACAGTGAATTAAAAAATCGGTCTGTTTTTAATCCCCCCAAAGCTTCCAATCATTGCTTGGAAGTTTTTAAAAATATGGTTGAAGATGATATACGAAAAATGAAATATAAGAAACAAGGCACTAGAAGGGAATTGGAAAAAGGTTTGAAAGAATTGGAAAACCGTAAGAATATAGTGATTCGAGGAGCAGATAAAAGAGGTGGAATAGTGGTTCTTAATAAGAATGACTATAAAGAGGAACTTGATAGACTAGTTGGTGATCAAGTTACCTACAGAAAACTGAGAACCAATCCCACCCTCGGTTTGAAATCAAAACTGGAAAACCTGGTCAAAAAGGCCAAAGATAAGGGCATCCTAACCAAAAAGGAGGCAAAGTATCTAGTGCCCAAAGCTCCACGCCTTCCTACAATCTACCAGCGGCCAAAGGTCCATAAAAACAAAACCAAGCCCCCTGGGAGACCAATAATAAGTGGAATAGATTCCATATTCTCTCGCATAGGAGAATATGTAGACCACTTTTTGCAGCCGATAGTATCTCTGTATCCATCCCATCTCAAAGGTAGTAAGCATTTAATTAACCTGCTAGAACAGGTGGAAGTACAACCCAATACTTTCTTGGTAACAATTGATATTGAGTCGTTGTACACAAGCCTAAAACAAGATGATGTATTGAATACCACCATTTCTGCCCTTAATACGAAAACCAATATAAAACCACGCCAAAAGAAATTCATTTGTGATGCCCTAAGCTTAGCCATGGAAAACAATTACTTCTGTCATGACGGGGGCTATTACAATCAAATTAAAGGCGTTGCCATGGGCGCCAAGTATGCCCCAAGTGTGGCAAATATTTTACTTGGCCAATGGGAAGAAAAGGAGATTTTTGCGAATCCAAACCCTTCTTTGGTCCTATACAAAAGGTTTATTGACGACCTACTCCTGATATGGAGTGGTCCTGAGGAGTCCCTGAAATCATTAATTGAACACATCAATGGGAATCAGTATGGATTGGTTTTTACGGCCACATGGGACAAAATGTCAGTAAATTTTTTGGACCTGACTTTGGTGAAGCAGGGTGGAGCTGTTTCTACTATGAGCTATTTCAAAGAAACTGACAGAAACAGCTATATTCCCACCAGAAGCTGTCACCATCCCAAATGGTTAGGTGCGATTCCAAAAGGGCAGTATATGCGTATTAAAACGCAATTGCAGAAATGATGAAGATTATCTTACTCAATCAAAGCTTTTAACAGCTAGGTTTGTGGAAAAGGGATACAGATTAGAGGAGGTTCTCATAACCAGAGATCTTGTGCATCAAATGCCCAGAAATGAATTACTAAAAACAAGGAATAAAGATGTGGGAAATAAGGGTGAATTGGCCTTTTTAACTGATTTTAATCGTAATTACAAACAAGTTGAAGAAATTGTTCGGAAATATTGGCCCATTTTAATGAAAGATAAGACCTTGAATCAAATTCTACCTGACAGACCGCACTTTATATATAGGAAAGCCCCTAATCTCAGACATATGTTGGCTCCCAATATACCTGACCCTCCAAAGAGGAAGTCCACCTTTTTGGATGTAAAAGGCTTTTATCCTTGTAAAAAATGCAATGCCTGCCAAATGACTAAGAAAAATCCCAGGAAAATCACTTCCTTTCAATCAAAAGCGACAGGACAAAAATTCAATATTAACAGACTCATAACATGTAGATCTACACATGTGACATATTTAATTAGTTGTCCCTGCGGGTTGCAGTATATAGGCAGAACAACTCGCCAATTATCCGTTAGGATCAACGAGCATGTTGGGAATGTAAGGAGAGGCTTTCCCAAACATAGCCTCTCCAACCATTTCTGCCTCTACCACAATAGGGACCCTTCCCTCATGTCCTTCTGCGGGATAGATGCAGTAGATAATCATTGGAGAGGAGGAAACATGACTAAAAAAATTTCCATGAATGAGACCCAATGGATCTACAAAATGAACACTTTGCAGCCATTGGGTATGAATATTGATATTGATCTGAATTGCTACATTTCAAATTTCTAAGAATTTTTATCACCTTCAACCTGAATATTACATCTACCTTTTACCTTTAAAATTTTAAAATTTTAGTAATATATGTGATAATTTTAGAATTAAATTTATATAATTTTATTTATTTTTAGGATGTTGAATAAATAAATATATCTATTATTATATTAGTATATTAATGTATATTGGGAATTTTAAGTATGTCTTTTATGGAATAAACTTTGTTGTTTTTAGCGCAAACAGCATCCCATCTAATATGTAATAATCTAATATAAATTTGGAACTAGGATTATTGACAAAGCTTGCAACGTTTTGCTCCAAGGATTAGTAATGGTGTATACCGGAAGAGCATTAATTAGTGGTAAACATGTCAAAATAATCTTTCCAAGTTTGTCCCCGGAAGGCACCCTTATGAAGGGGAAGAACCAGTCTATTGTTGAGTGGGCGGTTCTAGAAGCCGGCGGACAGTGATTGGATGCTGCGAGCGCACCAGCCTCTATTTATAATGTGAGGAAAATTACGGTCACGTGATCCCCTGATGACGTCAGCGCGGCTGACGAAACGTGCGTCGGGACACGTGGGACCGTAGAGTTACGGTGAGGTGGAGCGCAGATGCGCAAGCGGCGTCCCATCCACCTATCCAGTTGAATGTATTGTACTTCCAGGCGGAAAACAACTGCTTTGATGTAAGTGCAATTTATTTCATTAAACCCCAGTATATGACGATATCACACCATTGGAATTTCCTTTGTTCTTTTTTGCATTATGATGCCCGGAGATCCGGAGCTTCTTAAAGGCATTTGGGCTAATATCCTTTGAGCAAGAAACAGCGCTGAGGACCATTTTGAGCCTATGTGGAGATCATTGCCGTTTTTGACCCCCTGTAATTAAGGAGTCATCTTTGTCTGGTAAGAGGTATATTGTCTTACCACTGGGTGGAGGTGTTTGGTGAAGGTTTCCCATTTAGTCCAAGTTTTTGCTGCTGAAGACACAGTCTGCACTGAGCACTTTAAGGATTTTTTTTTGAACCACATGAGTCACCATTGTTCATTTATTTATATTTTTTATGTTCAAATTCTATGGGTGCATCTGGAGGTCTCCCTAGAATATCATTGAAGATTGCCAAGGTAGCGTTCACGATGTGATTCGATTCAACTGATTCAGGTAGACCCCTTACCCTCAGGTTGTGGTGACGTCCTCTATTGTCGAGGTCTTCCATATGGCGTTGTATTTCTCTTAACTGAGAGGTATGCAAATTGGTTGTAGAGTTGAGAGAGATGATGGATTCTGCCTGTAAGTCTGTCTTCTCCTCTACTGCATCAATTCTTCCTGTGATGTGCTGGATGTCCCTTTTTAGATCTGCCACAGCTACTGCCACGGATGCCTTAATTTTGTCGGCAATTGTCGTGAGATCCTGGAAATTAAGTGGTGGGGTGGATATAGAGGCCATTGGGGCAGTTGCTGTGTGAGGGGTTAAGTGAGGTGAATGTTCTGAGGTCTCTGGTGCAGAGCTCGCAGCGGTTGCAGAGTTTGCCGCGGTAGTTACATGTGCGGCATCAGCGTAGGCCCGAGATGAAGCCGGGGCCTCGCGTGAGGTCTGCTGCTGGCGGAACAGATCGGGTATGCTCCTGCTTGATTGCGGTGGTGTATTGCGTGGTGAGCGGGATCGGGAGGGAGAGGAGCGGGTGGAGGATTTTCCCATGCTCACCTTGCAGTTCTTTGGGTGGTAAGGACGCTGATTTTACTGCTATTTCCCCTGTGCTGGCCGGGAGCTGGGAAGTCAGGCAGCCATTTCAGACCAGCGCCAAACCACGCCCTCATGTGTTCTTACCAGTGATCTCCTGGGGGCGCTGTGCTGTCATCTGACCTGGCCAAGGTTGGGTGGTGGCTATGCAAACTGGCTGGAGTGATGGAGACCTCGAAGGTTAGTATCAGCAAGAACTGAAACTGAAATTGGGCCTTGGTTGTTGGTGGTGCCAGAACACCGCAACCCCTCGCAGTTACTCTTGCTGGGTGCAGGAACGGGCCCTGCTGGTAAAAATTCCATACTGATTTGAAATTGGCAAAGATCAAGTGTTGTATGTGTTCTTATCAGTGATCTCTTGGGGGGGCTGTGCTGTCATCTGACCTGGCCAAGGTTGGGTGGCGGCTATGCAAACTGGCTGGAGTGATGGGGACCTGGAAGGTTAGTATCGGTAATAACTGAAAATGAAATTGGGCCTTTGCTGTTGGTGGGGCCTTAACACCATAACCATACCCTCACAGTTACCGTTGCCGGGTGCAGGAACGGGACCTGCTGGTAAGAATTCCATACAAATTTGAAATTGCATGTGCTATACAGGTGCCAAAAATTGATTGGGCCTTTGCTGTTGGTGGTGCCTGAACACCGTAACCAAGCCCTCGCAGATACTCTTGCTGGGTGCAGGAATGGGACCTGCTGGTAAGAACTCCATACAAATTTGAAATTGCATGTGCTATACAGGTGCCAAAAATTGGGCCTTTGCTGTTGGTGGTGTCTGAACACAGTAACAAAGCCCTCGCAGATACTCTTGCTGGGGAGGTTGAGGCTGAGGTTGATTTCCCCTTAAATGTCAGATAAGCGAGCACTGGCATTGAACAAATGGCGGAAATGGCCACAGACTTTTCTGGCCTGCCTCAGGAGATCTTGAAAGCCTGGGTATCTGCTCAAGAAACGCTGCACCACCAGATTCAGAACATGTGCCAAGCATGGTACATGAGTCAAGTGTCCCTGTCAGAGGGCGGAGAGAAGGTTGGTGCCATTGTCGCATACAACCATCCCTGGCTCAAGCTGTAATGCTGTCAACCATCTCTGAGCCTGCCCCTGCAGAGCTGACAGAATCTCTGCACTGGTGTGATTCCTATCCCCTAGACAGACCAACTGAAGCACAGCATTGCATCTTTTAGCCTGACTGCTTGCGTAGCCCCTTGAAAGCTTAGGGAGCACTGCTGCTCAGAGGACAATTGAGCAGAAGAGGACATGGAGAAGGAGGAGGAGGTGGTGGAGTAGTCAGATGTAGTGATGTACGAACATCGGCCAGGGTGGTTCACGAACGTCAGCCGCAAATTTTCTCAAATGTCCGCGAACCGCAAGTTCGCGGCGGGCCCCATTGACTTTAATGGGAGGTAAACTTTAAAAACCTTTAGGTTACATTTGCAGCAACAAAAAACTTACTAGCTGTGCACAAATAGTCCCACCACAGTGTCATAACAGAAGTATTGCAATTGGAAAAGTTGCCCTAAAAATTTTTTTTTTTTTTTTTACAGCAAAAAAATATATATATTTTTTCATAAATCAGCCAGAACTGACAGCAGCCAGTAAATACATGTCAAATACATAAAGGGTCCATTCACACATTAGTAAAATGGGTCCGCATCCATTCCACAATTTGGAGGAACGTTTACAGACCGATTGATTTTCAATTCCAGTCTGAAAAAGTAGGCATTCACAGAATAAAGAAGTAAGTGTCGGCCAGTACAGGCCCCAAAAATTAGCCCACATGCGTTTACCTGACAGATAAGAACGTTGTATTCTGTGGCTGGAGGTACATTAGGCATTCACAGGATAAAGAAGTAAGTGTTGACCCGTATTGGCCCCAAAAATTAGCCTACATGTGTTTACCTGACAGCTAAGAATGTAGTATTTGGTGGCTGGAGGTACATTAGGCATTCACAGGATACAGAAGTAAGTGCCGGCCAGTATAGGCCCCAAAAATTAGCCCACATGCCTTTACCTGACAGCTAAGAACATTGTATTCTGTGGCTGGAGGTACATTAGGCATTCACAGGATACAGAAGTAAGTGTCGGCCAGTATAGGCCCCAAAAATTAGCCCACATGGGTTTACCTGACAGCTAAGAACGTAGTATTTGGTGGCCTGAGGTACATTAGGCATTCACAGGATACAGAAGTAAGTACCGGCCAGTATAGGCCCCAAAAATTAGCTCCAACATTTGGGCCACAGAAGCCTGCCTTTTTCCAGAACAACGTGACGACAGCATCATGGAAGGTGGAGTGGAGGACAATTGTGAGGAGAGCGAAGGAGAAGGAGAAGAGGCTGGACAGTGAGAGCCTGGAGTGTGGCTTTGTGGATTCTGACGGTGTTGCTCCCACTGGGCTCGATGATGGGAGTTCAGGTGCCTTCTTAAAGCTGTTGTCCCTAGGTGAGTGTTGGGCTTACCATGACTTATGCGTTGACTGCAAAGGCTGCAGATGGAAACACTGTTGTCAGCAATGGATACATTAAAAAAAGCCCACACTGTGGAGCCATGTTCCGGCGTCCTGGGAGCGCCAAATGTGACTGTACATGGTTTATGACTCGCTCCGGATACATTTGCAGTCTGCTTTGTACCTCTTGTGCAATGCAAGTTCCGACTGCCTCTCCTCCCTATCTGCTGGTCCGTCTCTCCCTCTGAACTCCCCTCCTCTTCCTCTCTTGTGGCCACCCACGTGAAGTCCATAGACACATCATCATCCACGCCACCTTCCCCTCCATTAACATTCCAGATCTCGGAGTAGGCAGCAACACCGGGGACCAACCTCCTCTGGCTGATCTGAGTACTATTGTCAGACTGCTGAGTGGCGGCTGTTGCTACCTCCTCTTCCTGATCCGATGCCAACAATGGCTGCACATCGCAAATGTCTTGTGATGGATCGGAAAATAATTACAGTGAATCAAGCGAAGGGTATATGGTGGTGGTGTTTGTGGTGGTGTCTTTGGGGATGCACACAGCAGAGAGTGAAGAGGGTGCAGATAGAGAGGATGAGGAGCGTGCAGAAGAGGAAGGCTGAGTGAGCCACTCAACCAAGTCTGGTGCATCCTTTGACGTAATCTAACGCATCTTCTTAAACTTCACACTTTGGCTCTGGCCTACTGCTCCTGCCCTACCCCTACCACCCCTGCGTAAGGGCCTGCCTCTTCCTCTGCCTGTCATTTTTTAAATTACCCTGTGACAAAAGTCTCTAGAGAATCGCAGTCTATCTGGAAAAAAGTATATAACACCCCGCTTCAATATGTGGTATTGGGGGGGCCACGGGTTTATCACACCAGTTCTACAAATAATTGTAACTGTTGTCACTGTGTGTAGCACAGTTAACACAGCAAAAGTTCTGCTCCCTCTGAGGTGACGGGATGGGTTCCCAGACTTTCCCCTTGTAACGGTGGTCAAGGAGGGTTGCCAACCAATAGTGATCCTTCTCCTTGATGCCACATATTCTCGGGTCCTTTCGCAGGTATTGAAGAATGCACCCAAAGTTTTCTGAGGAACGAGAAGCAGACTCCTCAAGGTCACTGAGGATTACAGTATATGGAACTACCTCTTCTCAGTCAGGTGCTACTTCCAAGGGTTCTGAGGATAAGGGTTGACATATGTCTTGCTCTGCTTCAATGCCTCCAAAACTGCCAGAATCCTCCTCCTCCTTTCTCTCCTCTTGTGTGTTCTATGTAGTGGCAAGAATGGTGTCTGCATAAAGCAGGTCTTGAGAGGAAAATAAATCCTTCTCTTCCTCTCGATGCTCTACCTCGAGTGCCCATAATGCCTCGAGAGCTCTCCATAATACCACACAGAGTCTGCTCCAGCGGGAACACAACAGGGATTGTGTCACTAATGCATGCATTGTCACTGCTCACCATCCTTGTTGCCTCCTCAAATGGTAAAAGTACATCCTTTATCAGCAGCCATCGGTGTGGGGGAAAAAAGCTTAGCTGCCCTGAGACTGTCATTGGGCCTTACTCACACAGGAACTCATTGATGGGCCTCTGCTGCATGTGCAGCTGCTGCAACATTGCCATAGTTGAGTTCCACCTGGTGGGCATGTCACAAATCAGGCAGTTTATGGGCAGGTGGAATTTCTGCTGAATTGTAGCCAGCCGAACACTGACTGTATATGACTGCCTGAAATGGCTACAGACTCCTCTGGTCTGCTTTAGGCGATCTTCCAACCCTTGGTACCTATTTAAGAAACACCGCACCACCAAATTATGGACATATGCCAGGCATGGCACATGTGTAAACTTTCTCTGTCTAAGGGCAGATAGCAGGTTTGTGCCATTATCGCACACCACCATTCCTGGCTCCAGCAGGCGTGGTGTGAACCACCTCTGGGCCTGCCCCTGCAGAGCTGTAAGACTCTCTGTTCCAGTGTGACTCCTGTCCCCTACACAGACCAGCTGAAGCACTGCATGGCACCTTTTAGCCTAACTTATGTAATAGCCCCGTGAAGGCTTAAGGGGTAATTGTGGTTCATAGGACAATTCAGCAGATGAGGGCATGGAGGAGGAGGAGGAGGGGGTGCAGCTGACAAATCTCATGGAGCTCGCAAATCTCGCATCATCATGTGGCAGCACAACAAGCTGTAGCTCTGAGCCCTGTCCTGCATCCTTCCGAGTTGCAAGCAGAGTTACCCAGTGTTCTGTGAAATAAATATATCATCCCTGACCATGCTTGCTGGACCAAGTGTCAGCAGTAACATTGACCTTGCGACTGACTGCCTTGCCCAATGATTCCACAAAATTGCCTTCCACGTGATGGTACAGAGCTGGAATGGCCTTATGTGAAAATAAATAGTGACTGGGAACCTGCCATTGTGGTACAGCACATTCTGCAAATTCACGGAAGGAGGCAGAATCCACCAGAGGGAAAGGCAGCAGTTGTAAAGCCAGCAGCTTTGACAAGCTTGTATTTAGGCACTTTTTTTTCCGCTCCAGCAGATGGGGCAGAGAAATTTGACTGCTATAGTCTACAGCTGGTGGTGTGCTACTGGCAGATGTGCTGCAAGGACCTGGGACAACCTGCACTATACCATCATCACTATCAGTGGAAGCTGCTGAGAGGTCATGAGGTATAGCGGGGGTAAACCAGAAAGGTGAGGAGTGAGGAGGAGAAGAATTTTGTCCCTTTTGTGTGGCTTTCAGGTGCTGTTGCCAATGGGCTGAGTGGTGGAAGGTTAAATGCCTTGTCAAGCATGTGGTATCCAAATGGCTGGTGTTTTTGCCATGCTTAATGTGCTGGAGGCAAAGTTTGCAAATTGCAAAAGTGTGATCAGCTGCACATGTGCTAAAAACGGCCCAAACAGCTGAACTGTGGGAAGTGAGCTGGGAGATAACCGCTCCACAATCTGGTGGAATAGGGTGACTGCTCTCTACTCTTCCATGATGGCTGTCTCTTTGGAGTTGTGCCAGACCCTCACTTTCCTCCTCTGCTCTATCCGGCGCCCAAGTCGCATCAGTGACCTCATCATCATCATCCCCTCCATCCAACTTGGCAACAGGCTGTGGCTGGGAGAACAGGACTGCCAATTTGTTGTTTACCAGTGTTCTCCCCCCTCTGTAGGTTCATCCTACCTTCCTCAACCTCAGAACCAACATCTGAATCAAGTAATGGCTGTGCATTGTCAAGTAACAAGTGGCTGACTCTGTGTTCAAATAACTCAGCTGACTTCTCTATGCTTGATGCTGGGACTATGGCAGGAGTAGCTGTGGACAAGGAGGGAGAATAAGCCACTCTGGCAGCTGCAGTGGACTGCACACTAGTCTCTTCTTTGGTGACAGAGGATGAGGAAGATGAGGATGGTTTAGTAAGCCAGGTCACCACCTCCTCTGCATACTGTGGTTGGATAGCAAAGGCAACATCACTAAACAGAGTAAATGATGCCCTGCCTTGAAGACATACCCCATCCACCTTTGCCTGTGGACACATACTCTGCTGGCCCCCTCACAGTGCCATGGGAACGTCTGTCTCTCATTGTTGGCCTTCCAGACATGATGAGGGGAGGGCGCTTATTAACAAAATGTAATAAAGATGTGGAAATGTGTATGTAGATGCACTTTAATCAAGGGAAAGTGGTGTTTGGTGCACTTGAACTTGAGTAATCACTACACAGACACACACCACTTACACACTACAATGTACTGCAGTACAACTGCACTGACACACTGCAATATACTGCAGTAAACATGTACTCATGCACTGAAATATACTGTGTTAAATGTGCACTAATGCACTGCAATATACTGCAGAAATTGTGCAGCAATGCACTGAAATATACTGTGTTAAACATGCACTAATGCACTGCAATATACTGCGGTAAATGTGCACTAATGCACCGCAATATACTGCGTTAAACGTGCACTAACGCACTGAAATATACTGCGTTAAACATGCAGTAATGCACTGAAATATATTGCATTAAACGTGCACTAACGCACTGAAATATACTGCCTTAAACGCGTAGTAAAGCACTTAAATATACTGCAGGGAACATGCCCTGACAAAATAAACTGACACTAAAGTAAAAATGAACGGTTGCACTACACTCACACACACTGCACTATCACTAGATTCACACTAAACTTACACTAAAGTAAAGTGAATGGTCACACTACACTCTCACTGCACTATCACTAGATTCACACTAAACTGATGTGCTACACTGATACTAGAATCACAATAGCACACTATAGCACACTAATTCGCTAATAGCACTGAACAGAGCCCTGTTCTATCTCTCTCCACGCCAATAACAAACTGCAAATGGCTGCTATTGAAAGAATAATTTCATAGTGTGGGGTAGGACTAAGAGCAATGAGTCATGCATGGATAGAGTCATCATGGAAGTGTCCAATCATGGCTCTGACAGTGCTGTGTGTCATGATTGGGCAAAGCTTACATTGCTTCAGGCCATCAGGGCTTCCAATGCACTGTGCAGCAGCGCAATGCATTGTGGTAGTTTGGCGGTTGGAACAAACGGTCGAATGCCCGGACAATTCGGGTGTTCGTCAAATGGGTGAACAGCCAATGTTCGGCCCGAATTCATGCTCGGACCGAACTGTTCGCCCAACTCTAGTGACCACACTTTGTTTTTAAAACATCATTAATTCTTCTAGGTACGCTTGCACACAGTTTTTGAAGGAACTCTGTTGGTAGGTTGTTCCAAACATCTTGAAGAACTAACCACAGATCTCCTGTGGATGTAGGCTTGTTATGTAATCTCAGACAGACTGTATGATGTTGAGATCAGGGCTCTGTGGGGGCCAAACAATGCTTTCCAGGATTCCATGTTCTTTATGTTGAAGATAGTTCCTAATTAAATTGGCTGTATGTTTAGGGTCGTTGTCCTGTAGCAGAATAAATTTGGGGCTAATCACATGCCTCCCTGATGGTATGGCATTATGAATAAGTATCTGCCTGTATTTCTCAGCATTGAGGACACCATTGATCTTGGCCAAATCGCCACCACCATTTGCAGAAATGCAGCCCCAAACTTGCAAAGAATGTCCACCATGCTTTACTGTTGCCCACAGACATCTATTATTGTACAGCCCTATGGTTGACATTTTGACTCATTTGTCCAGAGCACCTGCTGCCATTTTTCTGCACCCCAGCCCCTATGTTTTCGTGCATAGTTAAGTCACTTAGCCTTGTTTTCATGTCGGAGGTATGGGTTTTTGGCCGCAATTCTTTCATGATGACCACTTTATGGTCAGACTTCTCTTGACAGTGGATGGGTGCATCTGGGTCCCACTGGTTTCTGCCAGTTCTGTGCTGATGGCTTTTCTGGACACCTGATGTCAAAGGGAAGTAAGCATGATGTGTCTTTCATCTGCTGCATTAAAGGAGTTGTAAATAGAGTTGATCGAACACCTGGATGTCCGGGCTCGGTGAGTCCGGCCAAACTTGGAAAAAAAAGTCAGGGTTCGTGACCTGGACTTAACCCGAACTTTAACTCGATCCCGAACCCCATTGAAGTCAATGGTGACCCGAAGTTTTGAGCACTAAAATGGCTCTAAAACAAACATGGAAAGGGCTAGAGGGCTGCAAATGGCAGCAAAATCTTCTTAAGACCATGGCAATTAGAGATGGCCTTGCGGTTCGCCCGGCGGTCGGTTCGCAGCGAATTTTGCTTGTTCGCTACCTGCCAATTTTGCGAACACATGGCGTTGTTCGCGGCGGCCATATTAGTTTACATTGGGGAGAACTTTGACCCATGACACAGCCGTCAGGTGGAACGGGACAGCCAATTGAAACATTTCAGCACATGGACATGCCCCCTACCCTATAAATAGACCTGAGCTGTCGGCCATTTCACATTCTGCTTTTTGTCAGCGTAGGGAGAGGTTGGCTGTGCTCATGAGGGAGAGATTGCCAGACACAAATAGCTCTGTTAAGATCCACAAAAGTCCTTTTCAGGGCTGGTATTTTGGTATAGGTATACTACAATATCTTTTCAGGTTAGGGACAGGTATCCAGTCGGTGCTTTAGGGGCAGTTAGAGATCGGCAGCAGTGACACAAATTGCTCTGTTAATGTCCACAAAAGTCCTTTTCAGGGCTGGTATTTCGGTATAGGTCCAGTCTCTTTTCAGGTTAGGGACAGGTATCCAGTCTGTGCTTTAGGGGCAGTTAGAAACTCCCTGGCCAAACTCCCTGGCCAATTTTTTGAACAACTGGTGTGATAGACCAGTGGCCCCCCAATACCACATATTGAGGGGGGGTGTTATTTAACAGTATACTTTTCTAAGAGTGTATTTTAGTCCTGCAAAAATTTGGCCTCTCTTGCTGTGTTAACTGTGCTACAAACAGTGACAACAGTTACTGGCCAATTATTTGTAGAACTGGTGTACTTTCATAATTGTATTTGTGTCCTGCAACAATATTGCCTCTTTTGCTGAGTTAAGTCTGATACACACAGTGCCAAACTCCCTGGCCAATTTTTTGAATAACTGGTGTGACAGACCAGTGCCCCCCCAATACCACATATTGAAGTGGGGTGTTATCCGAGTATACTTTTACAAGTGTATTTGTGTCCTGCAACAATATTGCCTCTTTTGCTGAGTTAAGTCTGATACACACAGTGCCAAACTCCCTGGCCAATTTTTTGAACAACTGGTGTGATAGACAAGTGGCCCCCCAATACCACATATTGAAGTGGAGTGTTATCTGAGTATACTTTGACAAGTGTATTTGTGTCCTGCAACAATATTGCCTCTTTTGCTTAGTTAAGTCTGATACACACAGTGCCAAACTCCCTGGCCAATTTTTTGAACAACTGGTGTGATAGACCAGTGGCCCCTCAATACCACATATTGAATTGGGGTGTTATCTGAGTATGCTTTTACAAGTGTATTTGTGTCCTGCAACAATATTGCCTCTTTTGCTGAGTTAAGTCTGATACACACAGTGCCAAACTCCCTGGCCAATTTTTGAACAACTGGTGTGATAGACCAGTGCCCCCCCCCCCCCAATACCACATATTAACAGTATATTTTTATAAGAGTGTATTTTAGACCTGCAAAAATGTGGCCTCTTGCTGTGTTAACTGTGCTACACACAGTGGCAACAGTTACTGGCCAATTATTTGTAGAACTGGTGTGATAAAACTGTGGCCCCCCAATACCACAGATTGAAGTGAGGTGTTATTTAACAGTATACATTTCTAAGATTGTATTTTAGTCCTGAAAAAATGTGCCCTCTTTTGCTGTGTTAACTGTGCTACACACAGTGACAACAGTTACTGGCCAATTATTTGTGGAACTGGTGTGATAAACCTGTGGACCCCCAATACCACAGATTGAAGTGAGGTGTTATTTAACAGTATACTTTTCTAAAATTGTATTTTAGTTCTGCAAAAACTTGGCCTCTTTTGCTGTGTTAACTGTGCTACACACAGTGACAATGGTTACTGGCCAATTATTTGTAGAACTGATGTGATAAACCTGTGGCCCCCCCAATACTACAGATTGAAGCAGGGTGTTATATACCTTTTTCCAGATATACTGCGATTCTCTAGAGACTTTTGTCACAGGGTAATGAAAAAACATTACAGGCAGAGGAAGAGGCAGACACTTACGCAGGGGTGGTAGGGGTAGGGCAGTAGCAGTAGGCCGGAGCCAAAGTGTGAAGTTTCAAAAACCGCGTGCAATTACGTCAAAGGACGCACCAGACTTGGTTGAGTGGCTCACTCAGCCTTCCTCTTCTGCACTCTCCTCATCCTCTCTATCTGCATCCTCTTCACTCTCTGCTGTGTGCACCCCCAAATACACCACCACAAACACCACCACCACATACCCTCCGCTTGAGTCACTGGAATTATTTTTCGATCCATCACAAGACATCTGCAATGCGCAGCCATTGTTAGCATCAGATCAGGAAGAGGAGGTAGCAACAGCCACCACTAAGCAGTCTGACGACAGTACCCAGATCAGCCCAAGTAGGTTGGTCCCTGCTGTTGCTGCCTACTCCGAGATCTCGAATGTTAGTGGTGGGGAAGGTGATGTGGATGATGATGTGTCTATGGACGTCACGTGGGTGGCCACAGGAGAGGAAGAGGAGGAGAGTTCAGAGGGAGAGATGGATGGGCAGATAGGGAGGAGAGGCAGGCAGAACTTGCATTGCACAAGAGGTACAAAGCAGACTGAAAATGTATCAGGAGCGAGCCATCAATCATGTACAGTAACATCTGGCGCTCCCAGGATGCCGGCACATGGCTCTGCAGTGTGGGCTTTTTTTAATGTGTCCGTTGCTGACAACAGTGTTGCCATCTGCAGCCTTTGCAGTCAACGCATAAGTCGCGATAAGCCCAACACTCACCTAGGGACAACCGCCTTAAGAAAGCACCTGAACTCCCATCACCGAGCCCAGTGGGAGCAACAAAGCCACACTCCAGGCTCTCACCGTCCAGCCTCTTCTCCTTCTCCTCTCTCCTCACATTTGTCCTCTACTCCACCTTCCATGATGCCATCGTCACGTTGTTCTGGAAAAAGGCAGTCTTCTGTGGCCCAAATGTTGGAGCATAGAAAAAGTATGACGCTGGATAACCCTCTTGCCCAACGTTTGACTGCTGGCGTGTCGGAACTGATAGCCCGCCAACTACTGCCATATCAACTGGTGGACTCGGAGGCCTTTCGTAAATTTGTGGCCATTGGAACACCACAATGGAAGGTCCAGGCAGGAAATATTTCTTGCAGTAGAGCATTCCAGAGCTGTATGGCCATGTTCAGCGGAAAGTGAATATATCTCTGGCACACAGTGTTGGTGCCAAGATACATCTGACCACAGACACATGGTCTAGCAAACACGGGCAGGGAAGGTATATCACCTTTACTGTCCACCGGGTGTACCTTCTGACAGCCGTCAAGCATGTAACCCGTGGCACCCGTGTAGATTTAGTTGTACCACCACGGATTGCATGCAGGCCTGCCTCTTCTTCTCCTCCTTTTACTCCTCCTCCTCCATCCTCCCTCTCCTCCTCGGCTGACTCCTCCTTTTCCGCTGCTACTGTCTCTTCCGCTGTGCCGCCCAAGATCCCCAGAACCTATTCCACATGCCAGGTGAGACGTTGCCATGCTGTGCTGCGTCTGTTGTGCCTGGAAGCCAAGAGCCACACTGGTCCTGCACTCCTTTCAGCTTTGCGTTCACAGGCAGATCATTGGCCGACACCGCTCAATTTGACAGTTGGTAAACGGTGCCAATCTGCTGAGCGCACTAAAACAGGGCAAAATAACACATGTGCTATGCATAGCACACGTCCTGAACTTGGTGGTGCAGCGATTCGTTGCCAAATACCCTGGGGTCCAGGACGTCTTGCGGCAGGCCAGGAAAATCTCGGGCCATTTCAGAAGATCTTACACAGCCATGGCTCGCCTTGCTGACATTCAGCGGCAACACAACCTGCCCGTCAGGCGTCTTATTTGTGACTGCCCGACGCAATGGAACTCAACGTTGCATATGCTTGATAGGCTGCTCCAGCAGAAACGTGCAGTTAACGACTACCTGTACGAACTCTGCGGCAGAACAGGTTCTGGGGAGTTTGGGTTTTTTTCACCTCACCAGTGGCTGCTCATGCGGGACGCATGCAGACTTCTGCGGCCATTCAATGAGATCACCAAACTGGTCAGTCACGGCCAGGGCGCCATAAGTGACATCATACCTTACGCCTTCTTTATGGAGCGTTGTAATGTTCTGGTACCTCTGGTACCCTTGTCTCCATATTTCTCCTCTGCTAATTGCATCCCATCTTGTGTAACAAGAGACGCATATACCTTTAAGACCCGATGACATCATTGCCGAGCGCCGCTATGAGCGGCTATTTCAATCGCCGGCTTGCTCTCACTCATCGCTCGTTCAAACCACATGTTCACCGCACCTACTCCTGTGAATCCAGTGGATTGCAGGAAAAAACTTACCAGGAAAGGTTAAAGGACCTTAACATGTATAGCTTGGAAGAAAGAAGAGACAGAGGGGATATGATAGAAACTTTTAAATACATAAAGGGAATCAACTCGGTAAAGGAGGAGAGCATATTTAAAAGAAGAAAAACTACCACAAGAGGACACAGTTTTAAATTAGAGGGGCAAAGGTTTAAAAGTAATATGAGGAAGTATTACTTTACTGAGAGAGTAGTGGATGCATGGAATAACCTTCCTGCAGAAGTGGTAGCTGCAAATACAGTGAAGGAGTTTAAGCATGCATGGGATAGGCATAAGGCTATCCTTCATATAAGATAGGGCCAGGGACTATTCATAGGATTCAGATATATTGGGCAGACTAGATGGGCCAAATGGTTCTTATCTGCCGACACATTCTATGTTTCTATGTTTCTATGTTTCTATGAAGTCGGAGCTGCTGACATTTCTCCCTTGCTGAACTGAAGCCGGAACCTCGCTGGTGATCCGTATCTCGCTACGGGATCACCCCTCTCCAATGGACACTGTTACTACTAACCTATCTAAGTGATAAGTACCCCACAGGGGATTCTTGCTAACCAATCTCCTACTGTCATCTACTGCAATTACCAAGACTATCTGTATCTATCTATTCACTATCATCTGCATAGACTGTTAGCTCTTGGGACTACCTTCAACTATCCTTGCACTAGGTTACTCTGTCTAAGTATACTCCATCTGTGTCCTCTTACCATCTGCACTATACTTGACATCAGAAGTTCAGAACCTATCTGCTTACCATCAACTACAACTCTCCTAATACTACTTCTAGTGCTCACCATACAATAGCCTGTCTCTCATCTCTACATCCTCATATATTCTATCCCTCCATTAAACATCTAATATATATATGGTATATAACAGGCTGTGCACGGTGATGAAGTCCTGAGAGTTGGATATGTTTGTTCAACAGATTCTCTACAAGGCTACTGAGTGTAATAATTCTGCAGCTGTAAATCCATCCACTAACAAAAACGCATGAACGTTACAGATTGAACGAGCCTTTAAAAAAAATATGGATTCAGCAGAATTATCCACTCATGTACTACAATTAAAACAGCAAGTAGATGCATTGATCCTTGCGCTTACAGAGGTACAAAATGAAAATCAGACCTTGAGACAGCAGCTTGGCCGTCTCACACAGCCTCCTGCTGCTCAGCCCCGTGAGCCTAAGATAAACCCTCCTATAGTGTTTTCTGGTGATCGGAGCAAATTTCGTGAATTTAAAAACGCATGTCGATTGTTTTTTTTGTTAAAACCTCTAACCTACACCACTGACCAAATTAAGGTTTGTACCGTCATCTCCTATTTAACGGGTGAACCCCGGGCCTGGGCAGACGCTCTCTTTGAAAAGGATGATCCACTCCTTAATTCTTATCCCTTATTCCTAGCACAACTCGCTAGTTTATATGAAGACCCCAACAAGCAGAGTACCGCTGATACCCAATTACGGGCCTTAAAACAAGGAAGGAGACCTGTTGAAGATTTCGCGGCGAATTTTAAAAGATGGTCCCCTGATTCAGGGTGGAACGACACATCTTTGCGAACGCAGTTTAGACTCAGCCTATCTGAGGCCGTTAAAGACGAGCTCGCCCGAGCGGATTTACCTGGCACTCTAGAGGGACTGATACAGACCAGTATCAATATTGACAGACGACTACGAGAAAGAAAGGCTGAGAAGATGGGCTCACCATTTTCCAGTCCTTCTCGGATGTTGCCTGCTGACCCTACTCCTATGGAAGTAGGAATGATACGCCCACCTCTGACCCTTTCTGAACGTGCCAGGAGGAAAACCGAACATCTTTGCATGTACTGCGCATCCCCAAATCATTTGGTAAACGGCTGTCCTCTTGTCCGCAGAAAAGAGGGTGAGTGTACAAATGTCTTGCTAGGGGGACTCACAACTTCCTTTTCTAATCCTTATCTTTTTGTTCAATTAACATTGCAGTGGGACCAAACTAGGATCACCACCAAGGCTATGATCGACACAGGATCTTGTGGAAACTACATTGACATTTGTTTTGTCTCCCTTAATAAAATACCTATTGTTTCAAAACCCAAACCTGTCTCCGTTAGTTTTATTAACGGTACCCCTTTATCCTCTGGTCCTATCACCAGTCAGACAGAGGCACTCCTTGTAACTGCTGACGAGTCTCATGTGGAGACCACCACCTTTGATGTATTAACTTCACCACATTTTCCAATCATTTTGGGACTTCCCTGGTTACACATACATCAACCAATCATCGATTGGAAAACAAGAACGTTAGCCTTCTCTTCTCACTATTGTGAGACGACTTGTAACCTCCCCACACATGATAGGATCCTGTCTGTAGTGCCGGATGACATTATTCCCAAGTGTTATCAGGATTTATCGGAGGTTTTCCTTGAAAAAAACGCTCAAATGCTACCTCCCCATAGGGACTATGATTGTTGTATTGATCTACTCCCTAATAGCAAGTTGCCTTTCGGACATGTTTATCCTCTCTCACAGGACAAACTCTCTCATCTTAAGGAGTATCTGGATGAGAACTTGGCAAAAGGATTCATCCGACCTTCTACTTCCTCCACTGCTGCTGGACTCTTCTTCGTCCTCAATAAGGACTCTAGCCTTAGGCCTATCATTGATTTCAGACAATTAAATGCCTTTACAATAAAGGATCGTTATCCTTTACCTCTTATTCCTGAACTTATCGAACAGGTGCGTGGGGCTTCTTTCTTTTCAAAATTGGACCTAAAAGGGGCATACAATTTAATTCGAATCCGTAAAGGGGATGAATGGAAGACGGCATTCAGAACCAGATACGGACTGTTTGAGTACCTTGTAATGCCATTTTGGCTATGTAATGCTCCCGCAGCCTTCCAACGGTTTATAAATGAGATATTCAGAGACTTGCTTGATGTTTGTGTTGTAGTATATTTGGACGATATACTTATCTATTCTCATTCCTTACCTGAGCACATAAAACATGTGAGACTTGTGTTGTCAAGACTACTTGCACATAACTTATATGTTAAATCAAAGAAATGTTTGTTTCATAAAGAGGAAGTACTATTCCTAGGATATATTATATCTAAAAGTGGAATCAAAATGGACATGAGCAAAATATCCTGCATTCTGGATTGGCCTGTGCCAACCACTCGCAAAGCATTACAAAGGTTCCTAGGATTCTCTAACTACTATAGGAAATTCATTAAGAACTTCTCTGCGATTGTGAAACCTCTCACACAACTTACAAGCACGAAAAAACCATTTAATTGGTCAAAAGAAGCAAATGGAGCATTCTCTCTGCTGAAATCAAGCTTTACTACTGCCCCCATACTATGCCATCCAGACCCATCCCTTCAATACATCTTGGAGGTAGATGCGTCTAATATGGCAGTAGGAGCAGTTCTCTCACAACGACCAACAAACACCTCACCTCTTCACCCAGTTGCTTTCTTCTCAAAGTCATTAAGTAGCCCCGAGGTGAACTACCCAGTAGGTGAGAAGGAGTTATTAGCCATAAAACTGGCGTTAGAGAATTGGCGACATCTACTTGAGGGCACTCAATTGCCAATTCTGATATATACTGATCACAAAAACCTTCAATACCTTCAAACTAATAGAACTCTTTCCCACCGGCAGGTACGGTGGTCATTATTCTTTCTGAGATTTAATTTTTTAGTGACTTACACGCCCGCAGACAAAAATAAAAAAGCGGATGCACTTTCACGACTAGCCGAGAAAGATTGTACTGAGGTTCCCTCAGTTCCTATAATACCACTTGAACGTATTATCAGAGTCGTTCGCTCCCTGAAGGAGGAGATTTTGCACAGCATAGGATTGGACTCACCTCCACCACAACTAACTACTGACGCAGAAGGCTTCCTCTACTACAACGATAAATTATACATACCCCCTACTATGCGAACCAAGATCTTAGAATTGTCGCATGATGTACCTATGGCAGGACATATGGGTATGACTAAAACTTTCAATCTACTCACTAGGCAATTTTGGTGGCCAGACATGAAGACAACCGTAAAAAAGTTCGTTTCATCTTGTGATATCTATGCAAGGTCTAAAATTGACAACACGAAACCATCGGGGTTACTTTGTAGTTTACCGATACCCCAGGTTCCGTGGGAAGTGGTATCCTTAGACTTCATAGTGGAACTACCACCTTCCAAAGGATTCAACACCATCTTGGTGTTAGTGGACCATCTGACCAAGATGGCACATTTCACTCCTATCCGAAAACTACCTTCATCCAAACAAACAGCGGAATTACTTGTGTGAAACATGTCTTTAAGTTACATGGTATTCCAAAAACACTGCTGTCTGACCGTGGTTCACAATTCATCTCAAAGTTTTGGCTAGCTCTATGTCAGATACTGCGAATAGAGCGTAACCTTACTTCTCCCTACCACCCTCAGACCAACGGACAGACAGAGAGAGTTAACCAGTGCATTGAACAGTATCTGCGTTGCTATACTTCGTATCTACAGGACGATTGGGCAGATCTCCTCCCGCTGGCGGAATTCGCCTATAACAACGCGACTCATAGCACTACTAAACAAAGTCCATTTACCTAAATTATGGGTTTCATCCCACACTCCTTCCTCCACGTATCTTGCCATCAAGTAATCCAGTGGCATCTGATTATCTTGCCCAGATAAAGGATTCTCTGGGATTACTCAATAATACCATATCCCATGCTCATAGCCAACAAAAGAAGTACTACGACCTCCGTAGGAAACCCTCTCCCCAATATGCCATTGGGGATCTTGTTTGGCTTTCTACAAAAAATTTAAGACTGAAAATCCCTAGTAAAAAACTTGGACCTCTATTTCTGGGACCTTTTCCAATAGAGAAGCTTATTGGAAAAGCTGCAGTACAACTCAGATTGCCAGTAGACCTCAAGATACATCCTGTCTTCCATGTGTCTCTACTGAAGCCCCATGTTCCTAACCAAGGAATAAGGCCTACTATCTCACCTCCACCTCCTGTACAAGTGGAAGGTGGAGAAGAATTTGAGATAAAAGAAATTTTGGATTCCCGTTTCAATAGAAGAAGACTCCAGTATCTTGTACGATAGAAGAACTATGGGCCCCAAGATGACACCTGGCTGGATACCTCCGATATACATGCCCCTAGACTGATTCGCAATTTCCACTCGAAATATCCGGAAAAAACAGTTCTAGAGGCCTTCCGGAGCCGGCCTTAAGGGGGGGGGGGGTACTGTAATGTTCTGGTACCTCTGGTACCCTTGTCTCCATATTTCTCCTCTGCTAATTGCGTCCCATCTTGTGTAACAAGAGACGCATATACCTTTAAGACCGGATGACATCATTGCCGAGTGCCGCTATGAGCGGCTATTTCAATCACCGGCTTGCTCTCACTCATCGCTCGTTCAAACCACATGTTCACCGCACCTACTCCTGTGAAGTCGGAGCTGCTGACATTTCTCCCTTGCTGAACTGAAGCCGGAACCTCGCTGGTGATACGTATCTCGCTACGGGATCACCCCTCTCTAATGGACACTGTTACTACTAACCTATCTAAGTGATAAGTACCCCACAGGGGATTCTTGCTAACCAATCTCCTACTGTCATCTACTGCAATTACCAAGACTATCTGTATCTATCTATTCACTATCATCTGCATAGACTGTTAGCTCTTGGGACTACCTTCAACTATCCTTGCACTAGGTTACTCTGTCTAAGTATACTCCATCTGTGTCCTCTTACCATCTGCACTATACTTGACATCAGAACCTAACTGCTTACCATCACCTACAACTCTCCTAATACTACTTCTAGTGCTCACCATACAATAGCCTGTCTCTCATCTCTACATCCTCATATATTCTATCCCTCCATTAAACATCTAATATATATATGGTATATAACAGGCTGTGCACGGTGATGAAGTCCTGAGAGTTGCATATGTTTGTTCAACAGATTCTCTACAAGGCTACTGAGTGTAATAATTCTGCAGCTGTAAATCCATCCACTAACAAAAACGCATGAACGTTACAAGCGTGCATTGCGTTATGTCATTGATCAAGCCGTTGAGGAGCAGGAGCAGGAAGATGAGGAAGTCGCAATGTTGGATGAATTCCCAGTGGGTGCTACTCCATCTGAGACAAATAAACAGCAGGAGTCTGAAGAGGAGTCAGAGGAGGATGGTGCTGGGGGGATGAGGAGGAGCAAGAAGAGCATGCTTTAAACCTTTCTGGGATCCCTGGTGTTATCCGTGGATGGGGGGAGGAGAACGAGGACGACATTATCCTGGATGATGAGCTGGAAGCAGGCCACTACACCGTTTCCAGTTTAGTGCGAATGGGGGCCTTCATGCTCCAGTGTTTTAAGGGGGACCCCCCGTATAAAATGCATAAAGGCCAAGGACCAGTACTGGGTGGCAACGTACTTAGACCCCCGGTACAAACAAAAAATGGCGAAAATGTTACCACAATCACAGAGGGCGGTCAGAATGCAGCGCTTCCAGGCCTTGCTGCGGGAAATGCTGCATTCTGCTTTTGCGTTCGCTGGCAGAGGAATTTTCAGTCACAGAGAGACAGTTGCCGGTAGCAATCCAACAGTGCCTGCGAGAAGAGGGCGGTTTGATGTCTTGGTCACTTCAGATATGAGATCCTTCTTTCAGCTGAACCATCGACAGCTGTACTCCGGATCCAGCAACAAGGAACGCCTAGACCGACAGGTGTCCGACTACATCGGGTTAACGGCCGATGTGGACGCTCTGAGGAGTGATTAAATACCTGGACTACTGGGTGGGCAGGCTTGACCTTTGGCCAGAGCTTGCAAAATTTGCGATGCAGATGTTGGCTTGCCCCCCGTCCAGTGTCCTGTCTAAAAGGACGTTCAGCGCAGCAGGGGGGATCGTGACTGATAAGCGCACTCGCCTAGCTCATGACAGTGTAGACTACCTCACATTTATAAAAACGAATGAGGCATGGATCTCTGAGGAATTCAGCACATGTGACCAGTAGACCATGTTTCATTGAAATTCCTCATGCCAGGCCACAAATATCCGCCAGACCGCCATCCACCCACAGCAATTCCTGGTCCTTGGCTTCGCTACATACAGCGGCATAAAAGGCATTTCATGTCCATTGAATGGCAAATTTTTGGGGCCTTTCAGGGCCGACAATTATTTTTTATGTGAATGCCTAATGTACCTCCAGCCACCAAATACTACGTTCTTAGCTGTCAGGTAAACCCATGTGTGCAAATTTTTGGGGCCTATACAGGCTGACACTTCTGTATCCTGCGAATAACTAATGTACCTCCAGCCATCAAATACTACATTCTTAGCTGTCAGTTAAACCCATGTGGAGTAATTTTTGGGGCCTATACAGGCCGACACTTACTTCTGTATAATGTGAATGCCTAATGTACCTCCAGCCATCAAATACTACGTTCTTAGCTGTCAGTGAAACCCATGTGGGCTAATTTTTGGGGCCTATACAGGCCGACACTTACTTCTGTATACTGTGAATGCCTAATGTACCTCCAGCCATCAAATACTACGTTCTTAGCTGTCAGTTACACCCATGTGGGATAATTTTGGGGGCCTATAAAGGCCGACACTTACTTCTGTATACTGTGAATGCCTAATGTACCTCCAGCCATCAAATACTATGTTCTTAGTTGTCAGTTAAACCCATGTGGGCTAATTTTTGGGGCCTATACAGGCCGACACTTACTTCTGTATACTGTGAATGCCAAATGTAACTCCAGCCATCAAATACTACGTTTTTAGCTGTCTGGTAAACCCATGTGGGCTACTTTTTGGGGCCTATACAGGCCGACACTTTCTTCTGTATCCTGTGAATGCCTAATGTACCTCCAGCCATCAAATACTACAATCTTAGCTGTCAGTTAAACCCATGTGGGCTAATTTTTGGGGCCTATACAGGCCGACACTTACTTCTGTATACTGTGAATGCCTAAAGTACCTTCAGCCACAGAATTCTACGTTCTTAGCTGTCAGGTAAACCCATGTGGGCTAATTTTTGGGGCCTATACAGGCCGACACTTACTTCTGTATACTGTGAATGCCTAAAGTACCTTCAGCCACAGGATTCTACGTTCTTAGCTGTCAGGTAAACCCATGTGGGCTAATTTTTGGGGCCTATACTAGCCGACACTTGCTTCTGTATCCTGTGAATGCCTAATGTACCTACAGCCACAGAATACTACGTTCTTAGCTGTCAGGTAAACCCATGTGGGCTAATTTTTTGGGCCTATACTGGCGGACACTTACTTCTGTATCCTGTGAATGTCAAATGTACCTTCAGCCACCGAATACTACGTTCTTAGCTGTCAGGTAAACCCATGTGCGCTAATTTTTGGGGCCTATACTGGCCGACACTTACTTCGGTATCCTGTGAATGCCTAATGTACCTTCAGCCACAGAATACTACGTTCTTAGCTGTCAGGTAAACCCATGTGGGCTAATTTTTGGGGCCTGGAATGGCCGACAGTTTCTTCTGTTACCTGTGAATGCCTAATGTACCTCCAGCCATCAAATACTACTTTCTTATCTTTCAGGTAAACCCATGTGGGCTAATTTTTGGGGCCTATACTGGCGGACACTTACTTCTGTATCCTGTGAATGTCAAATGTACCTTCAGCCACCGAATACTACGTCCTTAGCTGTCAGGTAAACCCATGTGGGCTAATTTTTGGGGCCTATACTGGCGACACTTACTTCTGTATACTGTGAATGCCTAATGTACCTCCAGCCATCAAATACTACGTTCTTAGATGTCAGTTAAACCCATGTGGGCTAATTTTTGGGGCCTATACAGGCCGACACTTACTTCTGTATACTGTGAATGCCTAATGTACCTTCAGCCATCAAATACTACATTCTTAGCTGTCAGTTAAACCCATGTGGGCTAATTTATGGGGCCTATACAGGCCGACACTTACTTCTGTATACTGTGAATGCCTAATGTACCTCCAGCCATCAAATACTACATTCTTAGCTGTCAGTTAAACCCATGTGGCCTAATTTTTGGGGCCTATACAGGCCGACACTTACTTCTGTATCCTGTGAATGCCTAATGTACCTCCAGCCATCAAATACTACGTTCTTAGCTGTCAGTTAAACCCATGTGGGCTAATTTTTAGGCCATATACAGACTGACACTTACTTCTGTATCCTGTGAATGCCTAATGTACCTCCAGCCATCAAATACTACATTCTTACCTGTCAGGTAAACCCATGTGGGCTAATTTTTGGGGCCTATACAGGCAGACACTTACTTCTGTATCCTGTGAATGCCTAATGTACCTCCAGCCATCAAATACTATGTTCTTAGCTGTCAGTTAAACCCATGTGGGCTAATTTTTGGGGCCTATACAGAACGACACTTACTTCTGTATCCTGTCAATGCCTAATGTACCTTCAGCCACCAAATACTACGTTCTTACCTGTCAGGTAAACCCATGTGGGCTAATTTTTGGGGCCTATACAGGTCGAGACTTACTTATGTATACTGTGAATGTCTAATGTACCTTCAGCCACCAAATACTACGTTCTTAGCTGTCAGGTAAACTCATGTGGGCTAATTTTTGGGGACTATACTGGCCGACACTTACTTCTGTATCCTGTGAATGCCTAATGTACCTTCAGCCACAGAATATTATGTTCTTGGCTGTCAGGTGAACCAATGTGGGCTAATATTTGGGGCCAATACTGGCCGACACTTACTTCTTTATCCTGTGAATGCCTAATGTACCTTCAGCCACCAAATCCTACGTTCTTAGCTGTCAGTTAAACCCATGTGGGCTTATTTTTGGGGCCTATACAGGCCGACACTTACTTCTGTATCCTGTGAATGTCAAATGTACCTTCAGCCACCGAATACTACGTTCTTAGCTGTCAGGTGAACCCATGTGCGCTAAGTTTTGGGGCCTATACTGGCCGACACTTACTTCGGTATCCTGTAAATGCCTAATGTACCTTCAGCCACAGAATACTACGTTCTTAGCTGTCAGGTAAACCCATGTGGGCTTATTTTTGGGGCCAATACTGGCCGACACTTACTTCTGTATCCTGTAAATGCCTAATGTACCTTCAGCCACAGAATACTACGTTCTTAGCTGTCAGTTAAACCCATGTGGGCTAATGTTTGGGGCCTGGAATGGCCGACAGTTTCTTCTGTTACCTGTGAATGCCTAATGTACCTCCAGCCATCAAATACTACTTTCTTAGCTGTCAGGTAAACCCATGTGGGCTATTTTTTGGGGCCTATACTGGCGGACACTTACTTCTGTATCCTGTGAATGTCAAATGTACCTTCAGCCACCGAATACTACGTCCTTAGCTGTCAGGTAAACCCATGTGGGCTAATTTTTGGGGCCTATACTGGCGGACACTTACTTCTGTATACTGTCAATGCCTAGTGTACCTCCAGCCATCAAATACTACGTTCTTAGATGTCAGTTAAACCCATGTGGGCTAATTTTTGGGGCCTATACAAGCCGACACTTACTTCTGTATACTGTGAATGCCTAATGTACCTCCAGCCATCAAATACTACATTCTTAGCTGTCAGTTAAACCCATGTGGGCTAATTTATGGGGCCTATACAGGCCAACACTTACTTCTGTATACTGTGAATGCCTAATGTACCTCCAGCCATCAAATACTACGTTCTTAGCTGTCAGTTAAACCCATGTGGGCTAATTTTTGGGCCTTATACAGGCTGACACTTACTTCTGTATCCTGTGAATGCCTAATGTACCTCCAGCCATCAAATACTACATTCTTAGCTGTCAGGTAAACCCATGTGGGCTACTTTTTGGGGCCTATCCAGGCAGACACTTACTTCTGTATCCTGTGAATGCCTAATGTACCTCCAGCCATCAAATACTATGTTCTTAGCTGTCAGTTAAACCCATGTGGGCTAATTTTTGGGGCCTATACAGGCCGACACTTACTTCTGTATCCTGTCAATGCCTAATGTACCTTCAGCCACCAAATACTACGTTCTTACCTGTCAGGTAAACCCATGTGGGCTAATTTTTGGGGCCTATACAGGCCGAGACTTACTTATGTATACTGTGAATGTCTAATGTACCTTCAGCCACCGAATACTACGTTCTTAGCTGTCAGGTAAACCCATGTGAGCTAATTTTTGGGGCCTATACTAGCCAACACTTACTTCTGTATCCTGTGAATGCCTAATGTACCTTCAGCCACAGAATACTATGTTCTTAGCTGTCAGGTGAACCAATGTGGGCTAATATTTGGGGCCAATACTGGCCGACACTTACTTCTTTATCCTGTGAATGCCTAATGTACCTTCAGCCACCAAATCCTACGTTCTTAGCTGTCAGTTAAACCCATGTGGGCTAATTTTTGGGGCCTGGAACGGCCGACACTTTCTTCTGTTACCTGTGAATGCCTAATGTACCTCCAGCCATCAAATATTACTTTCTTAGCTGTCAGGTAAACCCATGTGGGCTAATTTTTGGGGCCTATACTGGCCGACACTTACTTCTATATCCTGTAAATGCCTAATGTACCTTCAGCCACAGAATACTACGTTCTTGGCTGTCAGGTAAACCCATGTGGGCTAATTTTTGGGGCCAATACTGGCCGACACTTACTTCTGTATCCTGTAAATGCCTAATGTACCTTCAGCCACAGAATACTACTTTCTTAGCTGTCAGGTAAACCCATGTGGGCTAATTTTTAGGGCCTATACTGGCTGACACTTACTTCTGTATCCTGTGAATGCCTAATGTACATTCAGCCACAGAATACTACATTCTTAGCTGTCAGGATAACCCATGTGGGCTAATTTTTGGGGCCAATACTGGCCGACACTTACTTCTTTATCCTGTGAATGCCTAATGTACCTTCAACCACCAAATCCTACGTTCTTAGCTGTCAGTTAAACCCATGTGGGCTAATTTTTGGGGCCTGGAATGGCCGACACTTTCTTCTGTTACCTGTTAATGCCTAATGTTCCTCCAGCTATCAAATACTACTTTCTTAGCTGTCAGGTAAACCCATGTGGGCTAATTTTTTGGGCCTATACTGGCGGACACTTACTTCTGTATCCTGTGAATGTCAAATGTACCTTCAGCCACCGATTACTACGTTCTTAGCTGTCAGGTAAACCCATGTGGGCTAATTTTTGGGGCCTATACTGGCCGACACTTACTTCTGTATCCTGTGAATGCCTAATGTACCTTCAGCCACAGAATACTACGTTCTTAGCTGTCAGGTAAACCCATGTGGGCTATTTTTTGGGGCCAATACTGGCCGACACTTACTTCTGTATCCTGTAAATGCCTAATGTACCTTCAGCCACAGAATACTACGTTCTTAGCTGTCAGGTAAACCCATGTGGGCTAATTTTTGGGGCCTATACTGGCCGACCCTTACTTCTGTATCCTGTGAATGCCTAATGTACCTTCAGCCACAGAATACTATGTTTTTAGCTGTCAGTTAAACCCATGTGGGCTAATTTTTAGGGCATATACAGGCTGATACTTACTTCTGTATCCTGTGAATGCCTAATGTACCTCCAGCCATCAAATACTACATTCTTACCTGTCAAGTAAACCCATGTGGGCTAATTTTTGGGGCCTATACAGGCAGTCACTTACTTCTGTATACTGCGAATGCCTAATGTACCTCCAGCCATCAAATACTACATTCTTAGCTGTCAGTTAAACGCATGTGGGCTAATTTTTGGGGCCTATACAGGCCAACACTTACTTCTGTATCCTGTCAATGCCTAATGTACCTTCAGCCACCAAATACTACATTCTTACCTGTCAGGTAAACCCATGTGGGCTAATTTTTGGGGCCTATACTGGCCGACACTTACTTCTGTATCCTGTGAATGCTCAATGTACCTTCAGCCACCAAATCCTGTGCTCTTAGCTGTCAGTTAAACCCATGTGGGCTAATTTTTGGGGCCTGGAATGGCCGACACTTTCTTCTGTTACCTGTGAATGCCTAATGTACCTCCAGCCATCAAATACTACATTCTTACCTGTCAGGTAAACCCATGTGGGCTAATTTTTGGGGCCTATACTGGCCGACACTTACTTCTGTATCCTGTGAATGCTCAATGTACCTTCAGCCACCAAATCCTGTGCTCTTAGCTGTCAGTTAAACCCATGTGGGCTAATTTTTGGGGCCTGGAATGGCCGACACTTTCTTCTGTTACCTGTGAATGCCTAATGTACCTCCAGCCATCAAATACTACTTTCTTAGCTGTCAGGTAAACCCATGTGGGCTAATTTTTGGGGCCTATACTGGCGGACACTTACTTCTGTATCCTGTGAATGTCAAATGTACCTTAAGCCACCGAATAATACGTTCTTAGCTGTCAGGTAAACCCATGTGGGCTAATTTTTGGGGCCTATACTGGCCGACACTTACTTCTATATCCTGTAAATGCCTAATGTACCTTCAGCCACATAATACTACGTTCTTAGCTGTCAGGTAAACCCATGTGGGCTAATATTTTGGGGCCAATACTGGCCGACACTTACTTCTGTATCCTTCAAATGCCTAATGTACCTTCAGCCACAGAATACTACTTTCTTAGCTGTCAGGTAAACCCATGTGGGCTAATTTTTAGGGCCTATACTGGCTGACACTTACTTCTGTATCCTGTGAATGCCTAATGTACATTCAGCCACAGAATACTACATTCTTAGCTGTCAGGATAACCCATGTGGGCTAATTTTTGGGGCCAATACTGGCCGACACTTACTTCTTTATCCTGTGAATGCCTAATGTACCTTCAGCCACCAAATCCTACGTTCTTAGCTGTCAGTTAAACCCATGTGGGCTAATTTTTGGGGCCTGGAATGGCCGACACTTTCTTCTGTTACCTGTGAATGCCTAATGTTCCTCCAGCCATCAAATACTACTTCCTTAGCTGTCAGGTAAACCCATGTGGGCTAATTTTTTGGGCCTATACTGGCGGACACTTATTTCTGTATCCTGTGAATGTCAAATGTACCTTCAGCCACCGAATACTACGTTCTTAGCTGTCAGGTAATCCCATGTGGGCTAATTTTTGGGGCCTATACTGGCCGACACTTACTTCTGTGTCCTGTGAATGCCTAATGTACCTTCAGCCACAGAATACTACGTTCTTATCTTTCAGGTGAACCCATGTGGGCTAATTTTTGGGGCCAATACTGGCCGACACTTACTTCTTTATCCTGTGAATTCCTAATGTACCTTCAGCCACCAAATCCTACGTTCTTAGCTGTCAGTTAAATCCATGTGGGCTAATTTTTGGGGCCTGGAATGGCCGACACTTTCTTCTGTGTCCTGTGAATGCCTAATTTACCTCCAGCCATCAAATACTACTTTCTTAGCTGTCAGGTAAACCCATGTGGGCTAATTTTTTGGGCCTATACTGGCGGACACTTACTTCTGTATCCTGTGAATGTCAAATGTACCTCCAGCCATCAAATACTACTTTCTTAGCTGTCAGGTAAACCCATGTGGGCTAATTTTTGGGGCCTATACTGGCCGACACTTACTTCTGTATCCTGTAAATGCCTAATGTACCTTCAGCCATCAAATCCTACGTTCTTAGCTGTCAGTTAAACCCATGTTGGCTAATTTTTGGGGCCTGGAATGGCCGACACTTTCTTCTGTATCCTGTGAATGTCAAATGTACCTTCGGCCACCGAATACTACGTTCTTAGCTGTCAGGTAAACCCATGTGGGCTAATTTTTGGGGCCTATACTGGCCGACACTTACTTCTGTATCCTGTGAATGCCTAATGTACCTTTAGCCACAGAATACTACGTTCTTAGCTGTCAGGTAAACCCATGTGGGCTAATTTTTGGGGCCAATACTGGCCAACACTTACTTTTGTATGCTGTAAATGCCTAATGTACCTTCAGCCACAGAATACTGCATTCTTAGCTGTCAGGTAAACCCATGTGGGCTAATTTTTGGGGCCTATACTGGCCGACACTTACTTCTGTATCCTGTGAATGCCTAATGTACCTTCAGCCACAGAATACTATGTTCTTAGCTGTCAGGTGAACCCATGTGGGCTAATTTTTGGGGCCTATACTGGCGGACACTTACTTCTGTATCCTTTCAATGTCAAATGTACCTTCAGCCACCGAATACTACGTTCTTAGCTGTCAGGTAAACCCATGTGGGCTAATTTTTGGGCCCATACTGGCCGACACTTACTTCTGTATCCTGTGAATGCCTAATGTTCCTTCAGCCAAAGAATACTACGTTCTTAGCTGTCAGGTAAACCCATGTGGGCTAATTTGTTGGGCCTGTACTGGCCGACACTTACTTCTTTATCCTGTGAATTCCTAATGTACCTTCAGCCACCAAATCCTACGTTCTTAGCTGTCAGTTAAATCCATGTGGGCTAATTTTTGGGGCCTGGAATGGCCGACACTTTCTTCTGTATCCTGTGAATGCCTAATGTACCTCCTGCCATCAAATACTACTTTCTTAGCTGTCAGGTAAACCCATGTGGGCTAATTTTTGGGGCCTATACTGGCAGACACTTACTTCTGTCTCCTGTAAATGCCTAATGTACCTTCAGCCACAGAATACTACGTTCTTAGCTGTCAGGTAAACCCATGTGGGCTAATTTTTGGGGCCAATACTGGCCGACACTTACTTCTGTATCCTGTGAATGCCTAATGTACCTTCAGCCACAGAATACTCTGTTCTTAGCTGTCAGGTAGACCCATGTGGGCTAGTTTTTGGGGCCAATGCTGGCCGACACTTACTTCTGTATCCTGTGAATGCCTTTTTTTTTTATAAATTTGTTTATTCATTTTCAAAAAATACAAAAAACACATTTATGTCCAAATATTTAACAGTACATCATCATTTTAACACAATCCTCCCTCCCCCCGAGAATATATTCCCAACCCCCCCCCCCCCCAACCACTCTTAAAACTCCAATTTACTTATTTTACTAATCTCTTTTCCACTCAGTATATCTTCTTGTTTTCTTAAAATCTATCCAGTCCTCCCATATGTCAGCCCACTCTACAATCTCATCTTCTTCCCACTCTTTTAGGTATTCCAATGTTCCTATTTTATCTATTCTTTCCACCCAGTCCCCTAATGTTGGGGCTTCAGTTTTTTGCCAAAATAACAGGATTAAACCCTTTGCGGCATTCAATAAATGGGGAACTAATGTCACTTTATATTGTTTGATTGAGCTTTTTGTACCATGAAATAGACAAACCCAGGGATCTTCTCTAATCTCTATTTGCGTAATTATTTTAATTTGGGCTAAAACCTCTTTCCAAATTTTTTTTATTTTCAGGCATTCCCACCATAGGTGAGCCATTGTACCAACTTCTACACAGCCCCTCCAGCAGCATTTTGATTTTTCTTTTTGATAATTATTAGTCCTGTCGGGGGTATTTTACCATCTTGCAATACATTTATAGTTCATCTCTGCTTTGTTCACATTACTGAGTGAGGAACTGTGTATTAATCTCAAACTTTTTCCTAAGTGAAAGTCTATATTTCGTGTTCCCAATTCTCTTTCCCCTTTTTCTATGAATGGCGGTACTCTCAAACCCGTCAAGTCCACCAACATTTTATATATATTAGAGATGCTGTTCTTGTAGTTTTCAGATGAGCAAATTTGCTCAAAGGGGAGCAATTCATCTCTTGATCTTAACTGCTTTACAAGGGTGGACACAAAGTGTTTTAACTGACAATACCGCCATTCATTGATCTTCCAATTTTTTTGTTTTAAATTTTCTAATGTGCAGATTTTCCCCTTATCTATAATATCCCGTATCCGTGCATCCTCATCTGTGATCCAACCTCCTCCTCTCTTTTTTTGCCCAGGTGGAAAATAATTAGTGTCTCTTAAAGGGATTAACAGTGAATTGTATTTCCAATTATTTTTTTTATGTGTAATATCCCAGATTTTCAGTGCATTATGTGTGATCAAGTGTGTATTACGGTTCAATTCCCTGTATTGTGGAGGGATCCATATGGCTTTACCCAATTGGGTACAGCTCATAGTGCATTCTATTTTAACCCAGTTTTTTTCACTTTTTAATTTCCCCCCATTCCATCACCCGTGAAAGTAGTGTTGCGTCATAATATTTTTTTAAATCTGGTATCGCTAGGCCTCCTTGGTTTTTCCCCTTTGTTAGTACTGTATATTGTATTCTGGGTTTACTCTTTTTCCAAATAAATTTAGAAACTAGAGATTTCAGGGTTTTGAAGTACGTTTGAGGGATCGGTATTGGCAACATTTGGTAATATTGCCATCTTAATGATGTTAATTCTTCCTATCCATGATAATCGTCTATATGAAATCCTATTTAATTCTGTTTTAATGTCATTTAAGAGAGGTATATAATTTTCTTTATATAGATTTTCGGGCTCTGTAGTTAATATAATACCTAAATATTTTAAGCCTAAATTTTTCCAAGAGAAAGGGAATTCCGATCTTAATTTTTCTTTTTCTTTTTTTTTATATTAATATTTAGTATCTCAGATTTTGTCTGGTTAATTTTTAAGTTAGAGAGATCTGCATATTTTCTTAGAATCCCCATTAAGTTTGGGAGAGTTAATCTTGGGTTGGATACATAGAGCAAAACGTCGTCCGCAAATGCGGCCACCTTATGCTCCACATCGCCAACCCATACTCCCTTAACGTCCGGGCTATTTCTAATTGTTTCTAAAGAGAGGACAAACAGTAGTGGGGATAGAGGGCAACCTTGCCTTGTTCCATTAGACATTGCATCCCATTGACCCCTACCTTAGCTGTACGGTGGCTATATAGTACTTTTATCCAAGCCATCATTTTTACTCCAATACCTATTTCCTCCAAAATTTTAGTCATAAATTCCCAACTTACTCTGTTAAATGCTTTTTCAGCATCTATTGACAGAATTAGTCCCTTGGATCCACTCTTAACCATTTGCTGCATCAATAGGAGTGTTCTCACACCATTGTCTCTTCCTTGTCTACCTGGTATAAAGCCTACTTGATCACTATGGATCCATTTCGTCATCCAGTTTTTTAGCCTGTTTGCTAATACCTTTGCAAAAAGTTTTGTATCTATATTTAATAACAAAATGGGCCGATAGCTTGAGCATGTTGTTGCATCTTTCCCATCTTTCAGGATTATTGTAATTGAGGCTAGGAGGGCTTCTTTACTCATTTTAATCAGCTTGACCTAGGCCATTGAAGTAATCTTTTAATCTAGGTATCAATATTTCTTTGTACTTCTTATAGTAGTTCACTATAAACCCATCTGGTGCGGGGCTTTTAACTGAATGTGTGGTGGTAAAAGCTATTCTTATTTCTTCCTCTGTAATTGGGGTCTCTAATTGATCTAGTTTATCCTGTTGTATTTTGGGGAGTCCCGCCTCTCTTAAATATTGTTGGATTTTATTTATTTTGTTCCGGCCCTCCTCATCTATGGACTTTTTAATATTATAAAATTTCCCATAGTATTCTTGGAATACTTTTGCTATATCGGCAGTTGAGTGTACCATTTCCCCCTTTCCATCTCTTATCCTCTCTATATAATTCATTACTTTTTTCCTTTTTAGAACCCTCGCCAATTTCTTCCCGATCTTGTTGTTCCACTGATAATTTTCCTTCATGATTTTATTATTGCCCTGTCTTATCTCTTGTACTAAAGAGTCTTTTAATTCCTCTCTTTTTATTTCTAATTGATGTTGGGTCTCTATATTCCCTGTGTTTTTATGTCGTTGTTCTAGATTATAAATTTCTTTAATTAGTCTCTCTTTTTTTTCAACTCTCTCTTTTTTCCTTCTAGCCCCCTTCTAAATTAGGATTCCTCTCATGTACGCTTTTTGAGCCTTCCAAAGTATATTTTTTGGAGTTTCTATCTTTTCATTTATCTGAAAATACAGTTCAATTTCTTTTCTTATTTCTTCTCCCCATTTTTTATCTCTCAGAAGTTCCTCATTGAGTATCCAGGAGTAAACCCTAGTCTGTCCCTCTTCTATTTTCAACTTCATCTTAACAGGGGCATGGTCCGACCATGTTTTGATCCCTATTTTGACCTCTACCACCGCCTCAATTCCCCTGTGTTCAATTAAAATATTGTAAATCCTTGAGTGAGTCTTATGCACAGAGGAGAAGAACGTATAATCCCGTTCTTTTGGATGTAGTATTATCCATATATCCATAAGTTGAAGTTGGAACAGCTTTTTTTTAAATCATTTTCAAATGTGATACTTTACTTCTCTGTGCATTCGACGTACTATCAGTCTCGGGATCTAAACCAAAAATTCAAATCTCCGGCCATTATTATCCAACCTTTTTTAAATTCTGTTAGTTTATCCAATACCTTCCCGAAATATTGTATAGGTGTATCATTTGGGCAGTATATATTTACTAAGGTTACCTCTTTAGAAAACAATTTCCCTTTCAGGAAGAGGAATCTACCTTCATTGTCTGTCATCCTTTCTTCTAGAGTGAACTGTGTTCCTCTTGCAATACCTATAGCCACTCCCTTTGCTTTTTTTGTTGGGGAGTCAGCATAGTACCAGTTGGGGTGATCTTTCGAATATAGTCTGGTATTGGATGAGAGCTGGATGTGGGTCTCTTGTAGGAAGACTATATTAGCTTTCATATTTTTAATTCCTTTCATAATTTTTTGTCTTTTTTCCGGGGAATTAAGACCTCTGACATTGTATGTTACAAAATTAACCTCTGTCATCTAATTCCTGTTAGTAAAATTATGTTTTTCTTTCTTTCCTGGTTGCTTGATAGGGAGAGCATCCTCCCTTTAACTGGTGGATAGAGCATATTAAGCAGTAGTTGGTTTTTTACCTTCCCCTCCCCTCCCAACCCACCCTTTCCTCCCCTCTCCCCCCTCCCCACCTCTCACTCCTCCACCCTCCCCCCTCCTTATCCTTCCCTTAATGGTGAACCATTCGGGGATCTCAGGCATAGGAATTTTCAGAGACATACAGAAGTCCTTCAGTTCTTCCGGGAATGTTAATTTTATTGTCTGGCCTTCTTTTCTGACTCCTAAGCAGGCTGGAAGACCCCAAAAATACTGGATATTGTGTTGTTTCAGTATTTCAACAATTGGTTTAAGTATTTGTTTCCTAGTCAATGATTCCTGTGATAGGTCGGCATAGACTTGTATTTCAGCACCTTTGTATTTTAGAGGGGGGGGGGGGGTCGGCTTTTTAAATTTTCCCATATCTGAGCTCTTATTTCATATTTATGGAATCTCACTATGATGTCTCTTGGAGATTCTTTTGGGGAATTTCGTGCTTTCCTTATTCTATGTATTCTTTCAATTTCTAATTTTGTTCTTATTTCTCTTCCTATTGAGGGGTTAAATACTGTTTCAATCATTTCTGCCAGCTTTTCTTATTGGCCCATTTCTGGCAGGCATGAATCCTTCCGTCTGTCTCTGTTTTCCCGATCTTCTATTTTGTAGAGTAAATCTCTTTGTACTATTTGTGACTTCCTCATTTCTTCTTTAAGTATCTTCAGTTCATTTCCTTGGCCGTCCGTTTTATCCTCAACCTCTTCTACTCTTCTTAACAGTTGTCCCAAGTCTCCATGTAGGATTGCCATGTCTTTTTTAATAGATTGTTCCAGATTTGAGAACATTTCTCTCATCTCAGCTCTTGTAGGGAGTTGGTTTTTGTTTTTTTTGTTCTTCTTCTCTACTTGTGTCCGGGTTCTTGTCCATTGGTTCCTTGTCCAACTGTACACCTTCTTTGGGTACAGTAGTATTGCTTTCTTCATTTATCTCTGTTGTTTTCTGATTACGGCCTTTTTTATTATCATTAATACTTTGTTTGGGTTTTGTTGATACTTGTTCTCCTTGTTTTCTAACGTTTTCTCTGGGGTCATATAATTTTTGATCGATCCAGGGCTAGCAGCCTAGCACTTAGTTTGGGAGGTTTTCCTCCCACGTCTTTTGTTGTTTTATTTTTCATTTTTCAACTTTTGACGTTTATTTGTTGAAGATACGCTTTTAAATATATTTTACTTTCTAAGTGACCTTCGCCCTGTTTGATAAATGGAGAAATGAAATACCCCCTCAATGTTTTTGACATGTACAATGATCTCGGGTAAATCGTTTCTAATAACTTTTCCAAAGCAATGTTTATTTTCCCCTTTATATACTATATGATAGATTTTGACAAACAACTTGAGACTTGAGATAGATAGCAATCTGTTAATTGATGTCAGAGAGCCATGTCCTCACATAAGATGATAACTTCCCAATGCGTTTTTTGTTTTTTTTAAAAACGTAGTCAAGTAAGTTATAGTCAAACCGGGTTTTGAGCCAGGTATTAGATTTTCCCAATAGGATTACTTGAAAATTCAATCAGAGTCCAGATACATAGGTTATAATTCATCCAAAGAAGAGAGAAAAGCATTCCATAGAATTCATTCATTCCCCTCCAGCCTCCATCATCACAGTAACATTTCTCTCTCACTTTTTATAGCACAGTCCTTAATTTTGAATTAATCATCAATACTTTACAGTCTGCCAAGTTTTAAGGAAGAGGGGGGTTGCTACCCCAGACACCTTACCCCACCGCCCGGTTGCTGCAGAGGTCACTCCTTCGCTCTCCGCTTTCCGACCTTCCGACCTGCCGCTCTACCTGCTCTTCTCACCGAAGCGAGTCTCTCAACCTCGCAGGGAGCAAGGAGCTCCGTCAACCCAAACGCTGCACATCCTCTCTGGCGCCATTAGCAGGCCCCTCCTCCATCCTGTGAATGCCTAATGTACCTTCAGCCACGTTCTTAGCTGTCAGGTAAACGCATGTGGGCTAATTTTTGGGGCATGGAATGGCCAACACTTACTTCTTTATCCTGTGAATGCCTAATTTTTCAGACTGGAATTGAAAATCAATGGGTCTGTAAAGTTTCCGCCAAATTGTGGAATGGATGCAGACCCATTTTACAGATGTGTGAATTGACGCGTATTTACCAGCTGCTGTCAGTTCTGGCTGATTTATGAAAAAAATAATAATAATTTTTTGCTTTAAAAAAAAAATAATAATTTAGGGCAACTTTTCCAATTGCAATACTTGTGTTATGACATTAACCATGTGCTGGGACTATTTGTGCACAGCTAGTACGTCTTTTGTGGCTGCAAATATGACCTAAAGGTTTTTAAATTTCGCCTCCCATTAAAGTCAATGGGGCCCGCCGCGAACTTGCGGTTCGTGGACTTTAGAAAAAATTTGTGGCTGACGTTAGCGAACCGCCCCGTCCGATGTTCGTCCATCCCTAATGGCAAGTGCTCTGCAAACAAATGTGGATAGGGAAATAACTTAAAATAACATAAAAAACAAAAAATAAAAAATAATAATCTTGAATGATGTAGGAGGATGAGGTCCATATGGAGTAGGAGGTTAAAGTGGCGGTGAATGTGACAGTGTAGGTGGAAGCGGCGGCGGTGGAGGAGGAGGAGGACGAGGTAGCCAACACTGGTTTTAGTTTTTAATTGTATTTTTTTTTAAATTAAGGTACACCCCAAAAGAGTAAGAAAGTTCAAATGCAACAATGGCTGGGTAAGGCCGGTATACATGTCTATTCTGCACAAGGTACGGACAAGTCCAGTGGGATCCATGCCTGGTTCATTTTAATGAACGTGAGCTTGTCCACATTGGCTCTGGACAGGCGGCTGCGCTTGTCTGTGATAACGCCCCCAGCCGTGCTAAATACCCGTTCAGATAATACACTGGCTGCAGGGCAGGCCAGCACCTCCAAGGCGTAAAGGGCAAGCTCAGGCCATGTGCTCAATTTGGAGACCCAGAAGTTGAAGGGGGCAGACCCATCATTCAGTATGTCTAGGCGTGTGCACACATACTGCTCCACCATGTTGGTGAAATGCTGCCTCCTGGTAAGACGTTCCATATCAGCTGGTGGTGCTGCTGCTTGTTGTGGCGTGCTGACAAAGCTTTTCCACATTTCGGCCATGCTAACCCTGCCTTCTGAGGTGCTGGCGGTGCCCTGGCTGCGTTGGCGACCTCTTCCTCCTCCTCCTCTGCCTCGGCCTTGTGCTTCCACTGTGCCCCCGCTGTTAGGTGGGAATGCCACCAGCAGCACGTCTACCAGCGTGCACTTGTACTCGCGCATCTTCCGATCACGCTCCAGTGAGGAAATTAAGAATGGTACGTTGTCCTTGTAACGGGGATCCAGCAGTGTGGCCACCCAGTAATCAGCACAAGTAACAACGTGGGAAACTCGGCGGTCGTTGCGGAGACACTGCAGCATGTAATCGCTCATGTGTGCCAGGCTGCCCAGAGGCAACGAAAAGCTGTCCTCTGTGGGAGGTGTATCGTCTGTGTCCTCTGTATTCCCCCAGCCACGCACCAGTGATAGCCATGAGCTGGCCTGGGTGCCACCCTGCTGTGAACATGGTTCCATCTCCTCCTCCATCTCCTCATCCTCATCCTCATCCTCCAGAACTGTGCCCCTGCTGGACAATTGTGTACCTGGCGTTTGTGGGTGCAGGAACCCACCCTCGGAGCCACTTGTGAATGACTGCCCTGAAAGCCTTGGAAATTATACCTCTTCCTCCTCCTCCTCCTCCTCCTCATCCTGTGCCACATCCTCTTCCATCATCACCCGTAGCGTTTTTTCAAGGAGGCATAGAAGTGGGATAGTTAAGCTGAGAACAGCGTCATCGGCACTGGCCATGTTGGTGGAGTACTCAAAACAGCGCAACAAGGCACACAGGTCTCGCATGGAGGCCCAGTTATTGGTGGTGAAGTGGTGCTGTTCCACAGAGCGACCCACGCGTGCGTGCTGCAGCTCACACTCCACTATGGCCTGCTGCTGCTCCCACAGTCTGGCCAGCATGTGCAAGGTTGAGTTCCACCTTATGGGCACGTCACATATGAGGCGGTGAGCGGGAAGGCCGAAGTTACGTTGCAGCGCTGACAGGCGAGCAGCAGCAGGGTGAGAACGTGGAAAGTGCGCACAGACATCCCGCACTTTCTGCAGCAGCTCTGAAATATCGGGGCAATTTCTAAGGAACCTCTGCACCACCAATTGAATTGCATGAGGACTCGAGGACATACAATGCGATTAGAGGAGAAGCGTTTTAACCTCAGGCAACGTGGGGGGTTCTTTACTGTTAGGGCTACAAGATTGTGGAATTGTCTACCACAAGAGGTGGTTTCTGCGGGTAGTATGGTGACTTTCAAAAGACTCTTAGACTTACATCTCAAGGATCAGGAGATTGAGGGCTATGTTAGATGATTACAGTCACACACACCTACACAGGTTGAACTGGATGGACTATTGTCTTTATTCAACCTCGCCTACTATGTAACTATGTAACCAAATTCAGCACATGCGCCAGGCAAGGGATGTGTGTCAAACCGGCTAGGCCCAGAGCTGTTACGAGATTTCGCCCATTATCGCAGACCACCAGGCTGGGCTTGAGGCTCACTGGCAGCAACCACTCATCTGTCTGCTGTGCAATGCCCCTCCACAACTCCTGCGCGGTGTGGGGTTTTTCCCCCAAACAGGCAAGTTTTAAAACTGCCTGCTGCCGTTTACCCCTGGCTGTGCTGAAGTTGGTGGTGAAGGTGTTACGCTAACTGGATGAGGAGGCGGTAGGGGATGAGGAAGCAGAGTAGGAGGAGTTAGGAACAGGAGGCAAACTGAAGCACCCTGCAATCCTCGGTGGTGGAAGGACATGCGCCAAACTGCTATCCGCCTCAGGCCCAGCTGCCACTGCATTTACCCAGTGTGCTGTTAGGGAGATATAACGTCCCTGACCGTGCTTACTGGTCCACGTATCTGTAGTTACATAGTTACATAGTTAGTGAGGTTGAAAAAAGACATCAGTCCATCTAGTTCAATCTATGATGTATGTGTGTGTTTGCTGTTAACCGTACATTGTATACCCCTGTATGTTGTGGTCTTTAAGGTGCCCATCTAATAGTTTTTTGAAACTATCAATGCTCCCTGCTGATACGACTGTTTGCGGAAGAGAATTCCACATCCTTACTGCTCTCACAGTGAAGAACCCCCTGTTAGTTAGGTGGACCTTGCCACAGATGGCGTTGCGCAGTGCACACCTGATTTTGTCACCCACTTGGTTGTGCAGGGAAGGGATGGCTTGCCTGGAAAAGTAGTGGCGGCTGGGCACAACGTACTGTGGGACAGCCACCGCCATAAGGCTTTTAAAACTCTGCGTCTCCCCAGGCGAAATGACAGCATTTCAAAGGCCAGGAATTTTGGCATTCAGGGCCAGGGATCGCGGGTGGTTAGGGGGGTACTTCCTCTTCCGCTCCAGTGTTTGGGAGATAGAAAGCTGAACTCCACGGGACATTGTGAAGATGGTTGTTGGTGACCTAGGTGGTGGTGTTGCTGGCAGATCTTCTGTTTGCGGGGTGGCAGGTGCCACTGTCACTACAGAGGTGGATGAAGAGGCCGAGACTGCAGCAGCAGAAGAGGAAGCAGGGGGAGCCAGAGACCGTTCTTGGTTTTTGAGGTGTCTACTCCACCGCAGCTCGTGCTTTGCACTTAGATGCCTGGTCATGCAGGCTGTGCTCTGGTTGAGAAGGTTCATGCCTCGCTTCAGGCTCTGATTGCACAGTGTGCAAATCACTCGTGTTCTGTCATCATCACATTGTCTGAAGAACTGCCATGCTAGGGAAACTCCTTTGAGCTGGCTTTGGTGTGCTCGGTCCCTTGCTGCGCTGGGCAGTAGCAGGCGTAGTGTCTAGGGCAACGGCCGCTCAGCTTTTGCACCCTGCTCCCTCTTCTGCTGTGCTGGTGGCTCTGTGCGACCACCGCCTCTTCTTCCAAACTACTCAGGTCACCTGCATGACGTTCATTCCATGTGGGGTGGAGGACCTCATCATCCTCCACATCATCTTCCACCCAGTCTTCACCCCTGCCCTCCTTGTCAGTCTCCACAATTCGGAATTCCGCAGCAGTTGGCACCTGTGTTTCGTCATCATCCGAGATGTGCTGCGATGGTCCTCCCATGTACTCATCTGGAGACATAAGTGGTTGGGCATCGGTGCACTCAATCTCTTCCACTTCTGGGGCAGGGCTAGGTGGATGACCCTGGGGAAACCATGCTAACAGAGTCATCAAAAAGAAGAAGAGACTGATGCATGACTTGGGGCTCAGACTGCTTGGCTGATTTGCAAGGGGGTGAGTTGAAAGATTAAAACAGTAAATAGGTGTGAAAACACCGCGCTAACCAAAAATATTAATAACAAGCCGCTAGCACATCCAACTGACAAAAAGTGGTACAAAGAAAAAATAAAAATAATAAGTGCAGCGCTAGAAGAAGATAATTGACATGTGAGATCCAAAATAGTGAGAAAAAAATGGATCAATAAATAAACCACATAAATGTTCCATATAACTGTAAAAGTGGTGTGAGTCTATATAAAGTAAGTCCATAGAAATGAATAAACCATATATGGAAGGAGTCCAACCAGCAGCGTGTAAGTTCTGTCAGTGGTATAGAGATCAAACAGCTAAAAACTGATGCAGGTGATGACACTTCTTAATAGTAATGATGTGTGCTTACCACAATGTGTGGACTTACAATATCTTACGGCAGGTAAGTCAAACAAGCCAGTAGAGATCAATGTGATAAAAATGAAAGACTGATATCATCTCGTTCTCCTTGTTGTGTGTTCCCGATCAACCAGCAGAGGGAGATCTCTCATTGATCAAGGATATATGATCCACCCAAAAAGAAGAAAAATATATAGTGTAATACCGCCAGAAAAGCAAATATATCACTCTAAATGATAGATGGAGGGTTCAAATATAATGAAGTGTATTCACTCAAGAATCCAAAAAAGGAAAAAACATTAAGAGTGATAGAAGGAACCGTCACCATACATTTAAGTAAATTGCGTGTACCAGATATATAATCACAAATGCTATAAAGAATGCAGAAAGACTTCAACTGAGAAGATCTTCATAGGGGAGGGGACATTAAAATCCATCCAGGAAAGCTGTGCAGACTGAGACAGATCCCATCACCAACTTAATAGAGAAATGAATACGCTTACCAAATCAAATGTACCTATACTGCCATATAGCAAATAGGTAAAATGAGCATATAAATGAAACAATGTCACATGCAGAGTGTTCAAAATCCACAAATAGGGTAAAGGTGATCCAGAAAAGTGTGTTAGGTCCCATCACAAGAATAAAAGGTAGCTCCTATGCTCTTACCAGATCTTGTGGACCAGTGTAGCCATGTAGCCAAAACAGGTCAAACTAGACATAGTAAACCAGGGATTCCTCTGAGATGTTGTTAATACAGGATGTGTGTGGGCTTCTCTCAGGAAGATGCAGGAATGTTGAGTTCCTCACCAACAACCAGGTAAGTAAGTCAAATAAAAATACATAGCGTAATACTGCTAAAAAATGTATTAAAAGAAAAAAGACTGGTACTTACAAACATTAAATATTGAACAGCAAGATAAAATCATGAAAGGCTAGTTAAAACATCCTGACGCTTTTCGTTGTAGACAACATTATCAAAGGATATAGCCTAGACAACTGTGAGGAATCGCTGGTATTTATAGTTCATCTGGTAGTGATCTGGTAGGATGACAGGAAGTGATCTCAGCTTAAGCAAGGAGGCGTGCCGTTACTACGTCACTCGCGGTCCGCGCTGCAGCCGGACGCGTGTATCCAAACAACATCTCCTCAGCTCTAAGACCGATTATAAGCCTGCATATTGCTACATTCATGTAAGTGCAACCTTTTTATCAATACATTTTGTGCGGAGGATTAATATATCTTTGCTGGATTAATTGAGAAAGCCGTGCACCTTATTCAGAAGAGGAGGGAATAGCGCCATCTCTATACCAGTGTTTTTCAAGCGTAAAAGGTCCTTATTCTGGTAAGAGGCCATTACCTTTACACACTGGTGTGTTATCACAATATTGGAGGTGGATTGCACTTAATAAGCGATTGTGGAATAATTGGATTCACTTATTGCTCTTACCTTTTTTCCACCGGGTAAGGAGGAAATTCACCAGGTGGAGGGATATCACAGTCACTGTTTATTTGGTTGGATTCCTTCACACTTGCATTTGGCATTATAACATCACTACTTTGAAGGAAGATTTTTTCATTTTGGACTGATTGAATAACTCATTGTTTGTGTTTTGTTTTTACAAATGTGTAATTATTCATTTGATATTGTTGAATATCTCATCATCACCAATTGCATATATCATTCATTATAATTTATTAATTATAATCTTTTTAGAAATAGCGCACTCACTTATTACTTTATACATTTTACATTTTCAGTAGCAGCTTTTCACAGATCAGCGCACCCCCCTCCCATTCACATTTTCATTCAACAGTATCCAATGGGTGTATCTCACTGTCAACTTTTTGAAGAGCAGATTAGAAAAGCAGTGTCTAAACACTGTATGTCAAAGTAAAATATAAAGGAAAAACGTTTTTTTCTTTTTTAAATCCAGATTAAACAGACACATATGCACTGAGCTTGCATTACATGGCTGCTACACGCCGCACGCCGCCCACCTAACAGACTGATAAAAGTTTTTTTTTCTCCCTCCTCCTCACTGGGCTCAGGTCAGGGCAAAAAGATTGTGCACTGCACCCCCACACAATAAAATCAATGTCGATCGCTGTCTGATTAAAGAAGATTCTTCCTATTCTTTCCCTGAAAGCAATCTCCAGCCTGCCCCTACAATAATCTCCTATCTCTCCCTCAGTAGCAGCAGGAACCTGTCCCTAGTATAGTTAGAGCAGAGTGACGCGCGGCGCTATGTGACTCCAGCTTATATAGAGGCTGGGTCACATGCTGCACTGGCCAATCACAGCCATGCCATTAGTAGGCATGCCTGTGATGGCTTCTAAGGGCACACTAGTTAAATGCTTGCTGATTGGCTGCCTTGCAGCTGTTGAAACCGCGCCATTAAAACCTCGTCAAAACATGAAATAACATTACCGAACAACGGACTGTATCCAGAACATACAATGAAATGTTCGGTCCATGTCCGGGTACCGAATACCCAAAAGTCTGGTACGATCCCGAACAATACAGTCCGGGTTCGCTCAACCCTAGTTGTAAAGTCAGGAAGGTTTTTTTTCCTAGTGCATTCTATGCATTAAGATAAAAAGCCTTCTGTGTGTGACAGCCTCCCCAGCACCCCCTAATACTTACCTGTGTCCCATCTCTATCCATTAATGTCCACAAGTTCCTCGGTCGTCCTGGGATTCTCCTTTCCTGATACAGCCGCGGCACCATTGGCTTCAATGGCTGTCAATCAAAGTCAGTGAGCCAATCAGGAGAGAGAGTGGACAGGGCCGAATGGCAGCTTCCATGTCTGAATGGACACACTGAGCTGCAGCTTGGCTCGGGTGCCCCCATAGCAAGCTGCTTGCTGTGGAGGCACTCGATAGGAGGGAGTAGCCAGGAGCAGGAACAAGGGAGAGGAGGATCCAGGCTGGTCTGTGCAAAACCAACTGCACAGAGGAGGTAAGTATAATGTGTTTTTTATTTATTTTTTCTAAAAAACTAGACTTTACAATCACTTTAAGCTTTCATGGCCGACCCCAGCGTCTACGGTCCTCAGTGTGCTTTGAAATCTTTGTCTGGGAGAGACCTTGTCTTGTTGTTGTGTAGACATGGGCAGAACAGAAAAACGTGTTTAGTTTCGGATAGATTTTCGGAACAATTTGAATTCGGATCGGTTAAAAATTATTTTGATTCTGATTCAAATTCTGTGTAAAGAATAGCTGGTTGAGAAGGAGCAGGCTGGGAAGCCAGCCGCCTTGTCCAGAACAACCAATGACTCCCCACTAACAGCTGAACTGGAAACAAAAGAATGCCGGCAATGAAAAATGCAGAAAAAAATCAGGGTCCTCCCCCAATTCATACCCAGCCATTCGGGTCTGGTATGGATTTTTAAGGGGAATCCCACACCAATTTTTTTTTTTTTTTTTTTAAATGCGTGCCCCCCCCCAGAATTCATACAACACCCCTAATCCGAGCATACAGCCCAAAAGGCCAGGAAAGAAGGCCCCCCCTGAACCATACCAGGCCACATGCCCTCAACAAGGGGGCCCCAGATCCTGGACTCCCAACAGTGTCCGAAACGCACCTTTTCAATCCCTAAGCATTTTGCAATGAAGTACCCCTATGAGGATTCCCTCCTTAAAAATGGACGGTTCCTCCTGTAGTAGACTCCCCGGTTTCCAGGTTGAAGAAAGCCACCGTAATCCTGGCTGAAGAGTCCCTGGTCCCCTTGGCTATTTAGGAACTGTCAGACGGGTCCAGCTGTGCGGCAGGCATTGTAATTGACGATGGATCTACACAGTTTTTTTTTTTTTAAACTTGTGTTGTGTTTTTACTCATTTTTTACATTTTTTTGGTGAATGGGTAGGGGTACTATGTACCCCATTCTCATTCACATAAGGGGGTGGGATTGTTACAGGGGGCTTCCAGTATCCGATAATCATCCCGCCAGCAGACCTCAAGAACCACAGCCCAGGGAAGAGGGCCTTGTCCCTATCAACATGGGGACAAGGTGATTTGGGATGGGGGGGCAGAGGGCATGTGGCCTGGTATAGTTTGGGAGGGGGGCACTTGCTTGCCTCCACCCCCCTTTCCAGGCCTGCAAGGCTGCATGCTGGCATAAGAGTCTTTTATGGATTTTGGGGGGACCCCACACCATTTTTTTTTTAAATATTGGCATGGGGTTTCCCTTTAAAATCCATTCCAGGCCGGAAGGGCTTGGTGTATGGATTGGGGGTTGGGGGGGGGGGGGTGACTCCACACATTTTTTTCAGCATTTTTCATTGCCGGCATTCTTTTGTTCATATTTTAGCTGTCATTGGGGAAGCCCACTGACAGCTGATGAGTCATCGGCTGGTAAGGATGCAGCAGCCAGCTTTCCAGCCCGCTCCCTAACAACCAGCTATTTGTCAGGGAACCAACGGCAGGAGAAGGTCTCTAGGACCCAGCATCTGTCAGGGCTACCAGCACTTCACATGGGTTTTTATAAGGAAGCCTGTCAGTGGTTGAAGTTGCTAATTGATCTTCAGCTTGTTACCTGTGTTCTTATGATTCCTTTCTCCTGTGATCCCTAATCCCTAATCCTTGACTTGTTCCTGAATTGTCTTTTGCCTGTCTCAAGTGCTTCTCATGTTTGACCTCGGCTTCCACCTGACTTCGTCTGCTCTGCTTCCCACTTGGTTCATGATCTTGGCTTGTGTTGACTATTCTACTGTCTCAGTGATTCTATAGACCTGTCACATCTCAGACGCAACCAGCCTGCAGAATCTGTTCATCACATCAGCAGTGTTCCTGAGTGGATATGCTAGCAATTCTGCAGGCGACCTGTGCTACTATGTGCCCGAACTCTCCTGTCACCAGGGGAGTCTTAAACTTAGCCACAAGGGAAGCCCTCTCTCCATTGGCCTCCAGCACCCAGGACCTGATATTATTCTTCACACAGAATTTGAATCTGTCGATCATTTTTCGACAAATCCAAATTTGAATTGTTCCAAAAATGTGGAATTTGTTAGAGAACTAATATATGAAATTGAATGAAATTAATTTCAACTAAATGTGTTGCTATTACCAAAAATAATTTTTAATTTATATTCGGACCAAAACGAATTGCTCATACACATGTCTATTGCTGTGCTTAGTCTTGCCATGGTGTATGACCTGTGATAGGAAACTGTCTTCCACAACCTCAACATAGCAGCAGAGCTTGGCTGTTCCTCACCCAGTTTTAAGCCCCCTACACAGCTGTTTCAGGAAAGGACTGTTTCAACCTACATATGAAATTGATGATCATTGTGCGAACAGTTCTAGCCCATCAAAAGTTTGGCGCGAACATCGCATGTTCGACGAACACCCAAATTTGCGGAGCTTTGCCCAATCAGGGCACAGTGAATAGCTAGTTTTTAAGGAGCGGGTCGGAAAGCCTGCGCCCATAACAATGGATGAGTCATCAGTTGTCAATGGGTTTCCCAACTGACAGCTGAATGAAAAAAAAAAACCTTGTCAGCAATAGAAAATTGTTTAAAAAAACAGCGTGGGGGTCCCCCCAATTTATCAGTCGGTGACGTCATGTGGGGTTGGTGCCCCCAGGTGATGTTGTCAGGTGGCCCCCGCCCCTTACCTATTTAAGAACTGTCAGATGGCGGAGCAGGCAGTTGGCAGTTATCCATCATCACAGGCGGAGCTTTTTTCTTCTTTTTATTGGGTCCGGCGGTGGCGGGGGGCAGCGTGATTAATGATGGATCTACATCGGGGGATATTGTTTTTTTTCTTGTTCATAAAGGAACTGTCAAAAACTGTGTGTGTTTTTATACATTTTTAACACTTTTTTGGTAAATGGGTAGGGGTACTATGTACCCAATACTTATTGACATGGGGGGGTGGGATCTAGGGGCCCCCTTGGTAAATGGGGCTTCCAGACTCCGATAAGCCCCCTGCCCAAAGGCCCTCACAACCACAGCCCAGGGTTGAGGGGAAGAGGCCCTTGTCCCCAGCAAGCATTCCCCCATGTTGAAGGCATATGGCTTGGTATGGTTCAGGAGGGGGGGCGCTCACTCATTCCCCCCCCTTTCCTGCCCTGCCGGGCTGCATGCTCGGATAGGGGACTGTTATAGATGTTTATGGGGGGACCCCACATAGTTTTGTTTTTTTTTTATTTTTTTATTGTATGCAATTTTTTTTCTTGATAAATTTCAGTTTTGCTGCAGAAGGTTCTATACACAGTACAGATTACAGGCAGACTAAGGGGACCCCCCAGGCATTGTTTTTTAAAATAAGTTTTCATTTTTATTGTTTCACTTTAAGCATAATTAAAATCATTGCTCTTGTAAAAACTGTAAATTTTTAAATTCCCATTGATACATGTCCCCCAGGACAGTACCCGGACCCCCATACCCATTTTATGGCTTTTCAAGCTCGGGTCTGCACCTATTGCTCTGTTCAAGAGTTCTGGCACGAACCAAACCAGGGAGAGTTTTGCCCATCTCTAATTATTAGCACCTGCTTAGCATAATTGATTAATTATACACCTGACTCTAATCCTACAAAATTCCTGACTTTGCACAAGTATACAAAGTGTGCAAGTGTAAGAATTGATGCTGATTTGAAGCCAGTGTAGTCACACCCAATATGGATTTGATTTCGATTTTTCTTCTGTTCGCTCACTTTGCATTTTTTAAATTGATAAAAATAAACAATTAAAATATATATTTTTAAAAGCATTCTTACTTTACAGCATTTCTTCACACCTGCCTAAAGCATTTTCACTGTACTGTATATCAACTTTGTCTCTTACTTGTATTTACAAGTTGTAGAAATGAAATTATTTGCTTTGAAAAGATTATGTTGTTTAGTATTTTATTGGTAAAAACCATATACAATGCAGTGGGCATTAGATATGTATAGTACTGCAAGAGGCATTCAGGCTTTTTAAATAAGCAAATAGCAATGTGCAAAGTGAATTAACTGTCAGTAGCCCATTAGTAATTAACCTTTTGTCTTTTTTTTTTTTTTTTTTTCTACCTAAAGGACCAGAACACTAGTTGGTTGTTATATGTCACTTTGTTTTGTGTATCATTTCCTAACCTAATAACCAATGTGGTTTTATTTTTTTTTTTTGGTCCCATCTGGGTACAGGCTGCATAAAGTTCTCCGCATATGCATATTTGCACACTACTGTGTTTTGGAAGGTAGTCATAGCAATCAAGAATGCTAAATGAAGAACAGCTGCTAATTAGCAAAATTGTCTGAAATCGGTCGGTTCGACTGGAACAGGCCGACTTTCTGCCTGCGTGTACAGCTGTTTGTTCTACAGAAGCCACCCTAACGCCCATGCTGGAAAACCAGCATCCGATCAGCACTGGCAGCCAATCAGTGCTGTCAGTCAGTGTATTCTGGAGGGGAGCAGTCCCCCTGTTAGAACACAACGCTTTTGTTAGTAAGGCTATCTGATAGTTTTTTTTGTTCAGCCAGCTAGGTTTAACAAAAAAAAAAAAAACTTCTAATGTGTACCCAGCTTAAGAATGCCATATCAACTAGTGAGGTAGGTGGTTATACAATGTTTAAGAATGTCATCTTAGACCTACATTTTAAATAAAAACTCTTTGCGCTGCCTATGGTCACTTCCAAGTTAAAATGTTTCTAAACTCAAAACCAAAAATGTAATATGTTGCAGCTCATCAGCTTTTAAAAGTTGTGTCTGCATTTTTTTATTTCTAAGCTTATTTTTTTCTTTATTTTTACTTTGTGATCTTGCCAGTAACACACGTCCCATTCTAGGTTGACAGTGCTCATTCACCATACTCTTATATCTATGAAGAAACAGTGTTGTCATCCTAGGTTCCTCTCCTGATCTGAACTATAGACACTTCCCCATCTTCTTGTTGTATTACATATGAAGAACTGGAAAGGTTAATTACATTGTTTGAGATTTCAGTTCAGTACACAAAGACACTGGATTTCTGTCAGGATCAACAGCTATTTTCTGTACTTGCAGAAAATGTATTCAGTCAGAAATAAAGGAAAGCATACAATACCCAGGGCCTTATGTATTCAAAATATGATGCAAGAATATCTTAGAAAAAAATCTCTAAATCTTTGTACTGAGTTCCTTTAACACCTCAGAATGTACATTTGCCATGTTAGCTGTCATTCTCTTTTCAGTCATCGCCATTGCATGGGCAATTTTTATTCTGTCACTTGAGCATCAATACATTTATTTAAAAGGTTGCATGCTTTTAAAAGCTTTTTCCTGGAGGGTCGAAGAGGTTGTCTTAAGAACCCTCTGTGCTTTGTCCATTTACATTTTCATTCTTGTTGGTCATCTTCATTCCCATGTACACATGTTCTTGTCTTTGCTTAGGTTTTGTAGGTTCAACAACTGCTTCACTTCAGAGTCAAATCCTGTCTCCTTTTCTAGAATACTTATAATCTGAAAAAGTTGGGAAAATCATTACTAAGGACAACTATTTTTTTTTTTTTAACATTCTATATGCCTATATACTACAGAGAGGTACAATGGGAGGCCTGAGATCTGCTCCTTTAGTATGTTTACTAAAAAAAATATATAGCAGTATTTGAAACCACAGAATCTACATGTTTCATATGTCAATGCTGAGCCAAAGAGTGCCCCATCAAATGGCAAAAAAAGACATAATTCTAATCCTGCTAATGAAAAAATATATATAAAGATGCCTAAAGGAAATTGAATAAGAAAAACGTATAAAGCCGGCCTTGCACGGTGTGAATTACTTTCTTGAAATGAGCCATCCCCACGAGGAGAAGACAGTGATTATCGCTAGCGGCTATAGCGGTCGCTAGCGATAATCGTAAAATAATCCGTCAGGCTGGTTGTATCCAAGTTGATTGATCAACATGATACATTTAACCTGCCCATTAACGGTTCAAACTGTGTATGGCTGGCCTAAGTTTTACCTCAGTACCCATTTATAGGAACACAAGCATCAGAATTCAGGTTCTATACTGTGCACATCTGTTGTGGTAGTAGATAGTAAAGATTAGGAGCACATATTGTACAGTATTGGTATCTGAGTGTAGCACTATCCCCGCAGGGAATGCTGAATATTGACTTGATGGGATCCCCTGATTACCAGCACGTGATTACCTTGAGATATAGTCCGTGGATCCCTCCTTGCTCCTGATGGAGTGGTGTTTGTTTTGTTTTTTTGTGTTTATTTGGAACTGGGATAGGAGAAGGGAATAGTGGGATACTCCAGTTGAACTATTCACATTAGTTGAGGACTTATATCTTCAAGCCTTCTAGGTTAATTGGAAACAGCTAGGCTGCTTAATCCACACTGCCACAAGTGTAGAAAGGGTTAAGTCTCTTGCTCTTTACCTCCTAGCAAGACAACTTAGTGGATGATAACTTATCTTCAGGACACTCTCACTAGCATCCCCTTTCAACCGACACCGACCACTGACTATCCTAGGAGCAGGGGGTGGCCCCCTTCAGGTCAGGCCCCTTGACACCAGATTCTGTACTCACTGTACTGCAGAGACATGTCCTCCAGTTTCTCCCCTCTCAGTCAGCTCCTTTGGACCTTCGGGTTCAGTTCCTCAATGCTACTCTCCAGGACCTCAGGACGACCCCCTGAGGCTGCATGTTACCTCTACAGAGGAGGAGGCAGCCGTCCCCTCCCTCCCGGACTCTGCTATCCAGACAAAAGGCCTCGAGCACATGTGCTCCTGGCTTTTATACAGTATCCAAGCATGCACCATGGCACTTTTCCTTTGTCAAATCACCAGGGCTGTACTAAATGCCTGTGCACTCATTAGTCAGGTTTCCTCCCACTGTCCAATATGCCTCCCTATTGGACCAGTGTGAAACACTCTCTAGACAGAACGAGTTGCATCCTGAGCACAATGAGCAGATCTCACTAACAGATCCTGCTCTCTGGTAGGCAGAGAACAATATAGATTTACCTGCAGCCCTTCTGGTAAACAGACAGAGCTCAAAACTATACTTTATCACTATCACCTACCTAGGAGGGTGCTACATGAGATTTACCAACTTGAAAATATATGTAGCTGTCTAATTAAAATAACAAAATCCTACAAAATCCTGCAATCCAAGAGATGCCTCACCTCCTCCCTTCCTGCCATCATCAACAATACCCTCTGTAGGGCATCATATATTTTTGAGGATAATGATATCCCCAGCCACACCCTAGTACATGTGTATGTGGGTTGGCATTATTGTCTGTGGCAGTTATTTTCTTCACCCTGGCACATCTAATAAGCTCACTGTTCTCAACTAGTTACAGTATAGCACCGGATGTAGCATCTAATAAGCTCACTGTTATCAATTAGTTACAATAAAGTAGCTATAACAGCTATAACAGCTCTGGGCAGCTCTGGGCAGCTCAAGGGGCCTAAACTTAAAAGTGACACTAAACTCTGTTTTAAAAAGAAGAATTTCTTATCAGTTATGTATTCTTATGATTAGAAATTACCTTCTATTGCTCTCAGCCTTCTTCAAATCTCCAAAATCCATTTTTTGCTGCCGTAATACAACCTACCGTTAGAGGGTGAAAAAAAGGAAAAAATTCCCCCTGTGTATGTTTGATTTTCAAACGGCAGCTCAAACATTAAAATGAATATAAAATCAAATGTTTATTAATGTATAAAAAATATTTGTACATATACATATACATGACAGAAAACTTCTAAAAACGTGTGTCTCACAGCCAGTTACATATGTGATCACAAAGAGATAAGATCATTCGCCAAAGAACCCAACGTGTTTCAGGACCTTGCCTTTCTTCATGGGTAATACAGAGATGATATGATAGTTCAAGAAGTATTTCTCTAGAACAAAAAATATAAAATATATAGAAAAGCATTGCAAGATGTATACAACAGTGACAAACTTCCTGATTGAGATGTCCAACTGGACTATACAGTACATACCATCAAGGTGTGCTTACAAACAAAAGGCTATGTTGATAGGATTAAAAATAGAAGGAGTCAGCGCTTTGCAACCATCGACAGACACCAAGGGACCTGGGGATTCAGGGACTGGGCCAGCTCAAAAAATACCCACAGAGGTCCCCACACAATGTGGGTCACCGATGTTCCTCTGCCCACCCTAGGGGAATGCAGTGTGAAAGATAGTAAACTGCTTTATGAAAGCTCCATAGGGATCCCCTCGATATCCCCCCAAATCTCTGTCTTATCATCTGTTCCAAATTCGGATTTCAAAATAAGCATAATTACCTGGGTGTTTAGCATATAGTCATGGGCTCAAACATAGGAAAATATCCCTTTAAATGATATTGAGGAGGATCTGATTTAATCCATGTGGAAATCCTATATGGAAGCAAATAGGTATAGTTGTACAATGGAAAGGTAATCTGATAGTAATAAGATCTCTATATGATCTATTGTAACCATAGGCAACTCAATTAAAAATTAACCTATTATGGGAAGATCTCCCTCCACATTGAGATTAAGCTGGGTCTCACTTGGTCTTGTTGGTAGAAAACCTAAGGGGATGCAAAGGGATGCAGTCTCTGCATAACGAAGTAAGGTCTCTGTCCCATATATAGCCCATGTTTAAGTAAATTGAATTTACCTGCTAGGTCTTAAGGTAGTGAAGGATCTTCTGGACTCTGTGCCCACAATGGACTACTCCGGGGGTTTTTAATGGCGCTGGGCGCCTGCGCGCTTGGCAACTCGCGCATGCATGATCGTCAACCAATGGGACCAACCGACCGTGGAACGCACAGTGCCGCCCAAAAACACCACGTAAAGTAGAGGACCTCGGGGGGGAATAAAGGGAAGGGAGGAAGATAGGATAAGGTGAAGGGGAATTACCGGAAAAGATGGGGGGAGGGAGGGGAAAGACAACACTAGTAAGGGTAATGGATCAGTGTCTTTCTTAAATAGTACTGATCTGGGGTTCAATTGCAGTATTAATCTGTAGTTTACCTATTTTTCCCGGCCTCCTGATGCAAAGCCTTCCAAAAACCCAGACCTCCCTTTGGGGAGACATGTGAGGGATGTACAGTACATGGGGGTATTTTCCCCTATAACAAATTTTTTATTTTGGACCCTGTCCATCCTAGTGGTAGGGGAGGAGAATGTTGCATCGGGGGGTGGGGAAAATAAGTGAACTATAGATTAATACTACAATTGAACACCAGATCAGTACTATTTAGGAGAGACACTGATCCATTATCCTTACTAGTGTTGTCTTTCCCCTCCCTGCCCCATCTTTTCGAAGTGGTTCCCCTTCCCCTTATCCTATCTTTCCCCCTTCCCCTTATTCCCCCCTGAGGTCTTATACTTTACGTGTGTCTTAAGCGAATACTGTAATGGTTCATGTTCAATTCATAATGGGTTAAGGAAATTCTTTTCTTTCCTTCTCTCCCTTCCTCCTTTTTGTTTATATTGCTATTGGTGCCAAATATGATATTTATTACTGTCATCATTTTTGATCTATGGATTCAATGCTTTTGCCTTCCCTGATTGGGAAGCAGTTCTCCGCTTCGCCACTGGAGGGCGGGCTCCCATGGATGGGACACTTTCCATTTAGGGGTCGGCACACAATCCCACCCGGTGCATGGGGGGCTCTTACGCCGAGTGTTGCAGAGCCCACCCAGCAGCAGTCCACTACCGCTGCCTTTTGCTCCTCCAGTTGTTTGGAGGGAATGTTTGGCGGTGGTTCTAGGCCTGCATTCAGCGCCGGTGTCTGTGGAGCGCATGAAAGAAAAACAAAAAACATTAGGGCGTGCCAAGCATGCATGCGTGGGTGCCAGCGCCATTATAAACCCAGGAGTGATCCATTGTGGGTACAGTGCCCAGGAGATCGGTCGCCTTAAGACCTAGCAGGTAAATTCTATTTACTTAAACATGGGCTATACATGGGACAGAGACCTTACTTCTTTATGCAGAATCTGCATCCATTTGCATCCCCTTAGGTTTTTTCCTAACAAGACCAAGTGAGACCCAGCTTCATCTCAATGTGGAGGGAGATCTTCCCATATAAGGTAAATTTAATTGAATTGCATATGGTTACACTAGATCATATAGAGATCTTATTACTATCAGATTAACTTTTGATGGGCAATCTATATTTATTTGCTTCCCTATAGGATTTCCACATGGAATAAATCAGATCCTCCTCAATATCATTTAAAGGGATATATTGCTATATTTGAGCTCACAACTAATTAAGCTTATTTTGAAATCTGAATTTGGTACACATGATAAGCCAGAGATATGGGGGGTTACCGAGGGGATCCCTATGGAGTTATTATACAGCAGTATATTATCTTTCACATTGCATTGCCCTATGGTGGGCAGAGGAACATCGGTGACCCACAGTGTGTGGGGACCTCCGTGGGTATTTTTTGAGCTGGCCCAGTCCCTGGATCCCCGGGTCCCTCGGTATCTGCGGATGTTTGCAAAGCGCTGACTCCTTCTATTTTTAATCCTATCTACATAGCCTTTGTTTGTAAGCACACCTTGATGGTATGTATAGTCCAGTTGGACATCTCAATCAGGAAGTTTGTCACTGTTGTATACATCTTACAATGCTTTTCTTTATATTATATATTTTTTGTTCTGAAGAAATACTTCTTGAACTATCATATCTTCTCTGTATTACCCCTGAAGAAAGGCATGGTCCTGAAACGCGTCGGGTTAGTTGGGGAATCATCTTTTCTCTTTGTGATCAAATACGCAACTGCCTGGGAGACATGTTTTTAGAAGTTTTCTGTCATGCATATGTACAAATATTTTTTATACATTAAACATTTGATTTTATATTAATATTGATGTTTGAGCTGCCGTTTTGAAAGTCCCACATACACAGGGGGAATTTTTTCCTTTTTTTCACATGATGGGGATGATGGCAGCCCACATCAGGCTCTGATACACAGGGGAAAACTTTACTGTTAGAGGGTGGCTACATTTGTTCTCCACGATCCCACTGCATGTAAGAAAGTAGCCACCTTCTCTTTTGCTTGCTCCCAAAGATGGGCTAATGCTGGCCATACGCGTATAGATTTTTTGGAGAGAATGTTCATATGAAAAGTTGTACAAAAATTCTTTGAACATCCCATGAACGGGCAAATGACGTTCGAAAATTATTTTTTGCTTTTAAAATAAATGTAATTTCTGAGCAAAAACCACATTATTAGTTAGATCGAGAAACTTTTTTAATCCTGCCCTTTCCAATTTTCCTATCACTGCACTCAAAAACGGACATCGATTTGACCCCACTAACGATTAGAAAATCTTACAACTAAAATTTACAAGCAAAAATCTATACATGTATGGCCAGCATTAGCACTATGGACCATGAGGTATAAAGTTTGCATAGAGCAGTGCATATGACTGCAGCTAACGTGCACTGCTTGTTAAATTAAAGAAAAGGGACAGGGAAAAGGAGATGTTTAGTAACTCCTGGAGGATGTTACAAGGAGGCAATAAAACACATTAGGAAAAAGATTATATGAAAAATAGATTACGGAGCCATTCGGTAGTGGACGTGTATGGGTTATTTTAAGAGAATAATGATATTGTTTAGTGTCACTTTAGGCTGGATAATAGAAAAACATGGACTCCTATAGAGGGGATTGTTACTGAAAGCATAAACATTTTCCTTAAGTTATCATTAAAGTGCACTTAATCTTAACCTACTGAAAACTTCTAGCAAACTATGTGATGCATTATCTTGGGCTACTTATTTAACCACTTCTGGACCAGAAGGTTTTACCCCTTAATCACCAGGTATTTTTTTGCGATTCGGCACTGCGTTACTTTAATGGACAATTGCGTGGTCGCACGACGCTGTACCCCAATAAAATTAATGTCCTTTCCCCCCCCCCCACAAATAGAGCTTTCTTTTGGTGGTATTTGATCACCTCTGAAATTTTTTTGTTTGCGCTATAAACAAAAATAAAGTGACAATTCAGAAAAAAACCCAATATTTTTCACATTCTGCTATATAACATTCCCAATAAAAAAAAAATGTAAAAATCAAATATTTTCATCATTTTAGGCCAATTTGTATTCTGCTACATATTTTTGGTAAAAAAAAATCCCACTAAGCGTATTTTAATTGGTTTGCGTAAAAGTTATTGCATCTACAAACTAGAGGAAAAATTATTGTAATTTTATTTATTTATTTTTTACTAGTAATGGCGGCGATCAGCCATTTTTAGCGGGACTGCGACATTGCGGCAGACAGATTGGACCCCTAAGGGCTCTTTCACACGGGCGTTCCGATCAGATCCGCCTGTCAATTTTTAATGCGGATCTGATCGGATGCCCCATTCAGCCCTATGGAGCAGCGGATGTCAGCGGTGACATGTCCGCTGACACCCGCTGCCATCCGCATCCGATCCTGTCCGTGAAACCCTATTTTCCATCCGTCCTGGGGATCGGATGGGATCGGATGAGAGCGGACAGGCGGTCCGCTCTCATCCGATTCCCCATAGAGAGCAGCGGGGACTGTGACACCTCCCTCTCCGCACTGCATACAAATATTGCTATACTTGGTTAATTGGTTTTTGCCCAAACTGTTCCTACAGTGTGCATGGGTGTGCTAGAGACATTAAATGACAAGCGTTTGTGGAGAGCAGAATAAATGGTATTACTGTATTTATTACTCTGAAAAGTCTCCTGTAATATATCAATAATATATATATATACATATATATATAAGATATATATCTATATATGTAGATATGTATCTATATCTATATCTATATCTATATCTATATATATATATATATATATATATATATATATATATATATATATATATATATATATATATATAGATGTATAGATACATGCTTTAAATATGTAATACAGTATTATTGATTTTCACAACACAAAGTATATTTTTTTAAATAAAATAAAACCGTATACATACCACATTATTGTATTTTTCAATGTATTTGTAAAGTTCTAAAAGAGCCACACCATCTTTAAATTCATGTTCGTGTTTCTAAGGACATAATAAAGATACTAGTAAAATGCTTGTGTCATATAAAAATGATTTAGTACAGGCCTTAGTTCACATTCTAATATATCACTACAATCTACAACCTTTACATTCTGCATAAACATGCTTACACTGTATATAGGCCTAATCACTAGAGCAGCGCAAAAAGCAGTAATGATGTGCAAAATAGAGTAGCAATAACCAAAGAAGCTCAGTATAATTAAAATAGATCTATGAAAGATGGATTGCAATTTGTCTAATATGTTGTAATAATGTTTATTTCTCATAAAAATACACCAGTACTGCAAAAGATAAGCACTGGTAAATTGCATGAACCCCAAATGCCAGGCACTCTTTAGAACAGTATGAAACTGTAATGTTCCTGAAACCAAAACTACTACTACTACTACTTGAGTCGCACCGTTCAACCTGCCAAACTAGTCTTGAAACTGCTTTAAGACAATAAATTCATACACGCTGTGGTGGTTACATGGGTGAACCCATAAGGTCTTAGATACCTCATAGATGCTTGGTTGTCATGTAATCATGAAATTTTAAAGTACCCAATAACCAAGAGATGACAGATCTAACTAGTTACATCAGAATCAGGCAATCTGGTTAGATCATGCTACTTTATCCAAGTCATCCTTCAAACTGTAACCAAATGTAGGTTTTTAATGTACTCCAGTAAATCAGACTAACTGTAGGAAATACAAGCCCAAGATGTTTCCTCTAGATAACCATCAGTGGAGTCAGCACCCAAACCAAAGATAACAACATCCGGAGTACCAAGTCCTAACTGTAATACCTTGTCATGGGGCTTCATATGGATGCCACCTACAGTGTTTAGTATTGCTAGATGGTAAATAGGCACGGGGCTTCTTGCTTTTGTAACTGTAGTTATTTTGAGGATGGTTGGCAATGTGTGGTTAGGTATGAGATCTTAAAGAACAGAACTTTTATCTAATTTGTATGTATATTTTTTTTTTTTACAGATGTTTTTCTCAACTCCAGTCCTTATATCCCTCCAGTGAACATATATTAAGCATATCCTTTACCTTGTAGAGGTATTTAATCAGAAGTACTAGCTCAGTAATTATTAGCACTGTGTTATTTAAAAAAAAAAAGGCTAAAAAATTACCAGCTGGGGATCCTGGAAGTCTGGAGCAGAGAAACATGAATTTCCAATTTCAAGGGTTACTTTACTAATCACAGTCAATTTATACAATTTAGGTAAATCACCAACCCTACATTTCTAAGTAAATGTTTGGGTTTTTTGAAAACAGCTGAATGTTTCTACAGATTTAACCACTTGCCTACTGGGCACTTAAACCCCTTTTCTGCCCAGGCCAATTCTCAGCTTTCAGCGCTGTCGCACTTTCAATGACAATTGCAGGGACATGCAACACTGTACCCAAATGACATTTTTATAAGTTTTTTCAAACAAATAGAGCTTTATTTTGGTGGTATTTAATTACTACTGAGGTTTTTTTTTTTTTTTTTGCTGAACAAACAAAAAAAGACCGAAAAAAAAAAACATTTATAGTTTGTTATAAATTTTGCAAACAGGTAATTTTTCTCTTTCATTGATGTGCACTGATGAGGTGGCACTGATGGGCCCTGATGGGCGGCACTGAAGGCCACTGGTAGGTGGCACTGAAGGGCACAAATAAGTGGCGCTAATAGGTGGCACTGATATGCACTGATGGGCACTGATAGGTGGCACTGATGGGCAATGATAGGCACTGGTAGGTGACACTGAAAGGCAGCACTGATGACGGGGCACTGATTGGCACTGATATGTGTCACTAGTGGGCATTGATAGGTAGCACTGGTGGGCACTGGTAGGTGGCGCTGACCTGCACTGCTAGATGGCACTGGTGGGCACAGGTGGGTACTGGTAGGTGACACTGGTGGGCACAGATGCTCCTTTCCTCTTCAGGACAGATGTCCCTCTGACAGTAGCCGGCGATCTGCCTTTTTTTTCTCCTCACGCTGACAGTGTGAGGTGAAAAAAAAAGCTGATCGCCAGTTGCTGTTTACATCACATGATCAGCTGTCATTGGCTGACAGCTGATCACATGGTAAGGGGCCGGGACAGGCCCCTTACTTCAATCTGTGTAATCACAGAGCGAGCCGCACACAGGCAGTTCATGCACCGGAGGACGTACATGGACGCCCTCCCAGCAATTAAGGTCTAGGCTGTAGCCATCTTTCGGCGATAGCGCAGACGGGAAGAGGTTAAGAAATACTGGCAATAAAAGTACATATGACATACTTTAGAAATCGGTTGCACAGCAACATGTACTTGATTAATGATGGATTTTACAGATATGGATTGTAATAAAGGTAAGACACAGTTATACATAATAATATTTGTATTTTTGTGCTGACTCTTTTTTATTAACAACATGCAAGTGTTCATGTTTTCACTGAAAGGAACAAACCCAGGTCTGTCATAACACATACCTGGAAAGAATTGAATATATTGTATTCAGTACACTTAAACTCTGTCACGTACCTGGAGATGGAGCCTGACGTGGAGAAGAAGGCGATCTCTTACACTCCCGGGCTGATACCCCTGATAATGTAAACAGGAGGCATGGAAGCCTGGAGTGGAACGAGTGCCTAGAATTTGAGATGGTGAAGGCTGCAGATGTGAGCTATACAGGCTAGATCGTAACGCAGGGCAGAAGGTACTTAGCAGGATGGCGGGTGGCAGACAGCAGGTACTTGGCAGACTGGCTGGTCACAGGCAGCAGATTCTTAGCAGGCTGGTAGGTAACAGGCAGCAGACACTTGGCAAACTGGCAGGAAGCATAAGGATGGCCGGTCACACAGCAGGGTCAGGCAAGCCGGGTCGGTAACTAACAGGCACATAAGGAACAGAGCAGAAGGCAGCAGAGTAGTCAGGTTCAGGCTGGAGTTGGCAACGGCAAACAGGCAGACAGAGGGATAAAGCAGAGATGTGGTCGAAAGAGCAAGCCAGGGGTTGGTTCAGGCAGAGTACAAGCGTGGTCAGACGGCTCAGGACGGCAACAGAGTTTAAACAACAGGAACAGGTAGCAGGTAGCAGAACACTGTAGGCCATAAGGCAAGGTCCTAGTGCAGCAGAGGTGTCTATATAGCCCACTTGGCGCCACTTAGTGGTGGGTGTGAACGCAGGTGCGTTTGTGTATGCGCATGTGCGCGTTCGCGAGTCATGTGAACAGGAATTCTCTGTCCATGGGTTTGGCTAAAAGGCTATCTCCGATGGCTAACAGATATTCTCCGTCTTTTTTTTATTTAATAATTTTTTTATTGAAAAGAAAAATATAAAAAGATATTCTCCATCTGCATATAACTACAGCAGTGTTTCTCAACTCCGGTCCTCAGGGCACACTAACAGCCCAGGTTTGCAAGAAAACTGAAATACATCACATGTGATATCATTTGCTGCTCAGTGATTGCAGTATTCTACTCTGCATCTCCCCAAGGTAACACTTAAAATCTGGCCCGTTAGTGTGCCCTGAGGACCGGAGTTGAGAAACCCTGAACTACAGTATGTCCCAAGCTTACTTTGTTTGAAGTAATTTGATGAACACCATTTGTTTACATAAAATATATGGCACTGACAAAGTCAGTTTGACAACTCTGTACAACAGTGTGTTTACACCATGTGCAAAATTACTTTTGTACTAAATTGATCCATTTCAATAAATACCTTTGATTCCGATGTCAGAAACTCTGTCAGCTCTGTGGAAGACAGCGAAGGAGCATCTCTGATGTCTTTATAAAAGGATCTGATCTCCTCTTTAAACTGGGGAATGTCTTTCGCATATAGCAGTTTGTTAGTTGGTGCTGACTGTAAAAGAAGATGCAATTACACTTCTATCAACACGAAAAAGCAAAGTTATAAATGTATTAAACGTATGCCCCTTTTTTCTCTCTGGGAAAATTCAAAGTTGACCATTATGTCAGGGGCAGAACAAGACAACACAGGGTCAAAGGTCCCAAAGCAAAATGGGCAGCCCTATTTACACCGCTTTAACATCGGTGGTCAGCTTATAATACACTTCAATATGGGCTTCATCTATCTCCAAAATGCACGTGGTCACTGTAGCTGAACATTCAGATATTGCAGCCAGGCTGTCTGAAGGAACTTCTTCAAGGTCTGCATCTCCATAACTAGTAGCCAGGGCTGGGACAAGGGGTGGGCAGAAGGGACGGCTTCCCTGGGCACTGAGGCATCATGTGAGGGGGGGGGTGCCACAAGGAGGTTGGGGGTAGGGAATTTGTGTTGGAAGGGGGAATTTGGGTGGCAGCAGGGGGTAAGCACTGCTCTAGGAGTTGGTGATTTAGGGGGATTTATGTTGGGGGGATGGGGGGAAGAAAATTTGTGCTAGAAGGGGGAATTGGGGTGAATCTGTGCTGGTAGGGAAAATGTTAGGGGTAGTGGATTTGTACTAGGAGAGGTGATTTTTTTTGTTTTATTTTTGGGGGGGGGGGGGGGGATTTAAGCTGTAGGGATTTAATGGAATGGGGGGCGAGTCAAAAATTTGTGCTGGGAGGAGGAATTTCAGCAGGGGGCAGATTTGTACTTGGAGAAGAGGGAATTTATGTTTAGAAGGTAAGAATGCAGATTAGTGCTCATACATCTTGGGGGGGGCAGTTTGGCATATTTGCCCTTGGACTCTAGATGACCTTGTCCCGACATTGCTAGTAGCTTCCTGTTTGTGAGTCACTGCTGTGTTGAGCAAAATACCAAAAGAGATCAGCTTCTCCTTTATAGTAAGCTGGAACTAAGTCGATTCACATAGATGGATCAGCATGTGATAATTGTAGGGAAAACTAGTCTGCACTTCTGACCTTGTGCAAGCAATCAAGGTGACCTTTCACTGTGAGAGGTATAGTGATTATATTGAAAGGATAAATATTATTTAGCAATTTAGACATGGGCTTTGGTCCTTCTACTCACAGAGCCCAATGGCTGTCACCAGGCTCCTATGCCTGCAGTTTACTTTTTTCCCACATAGCATACCAATTGTAAAATATCTGTAAAATATCCACTGTGAGAGCCTAACAAAATATTTAATCAATATACATTTAGGTGGGCACTGCATGATACCGTTGTTAGAAAATCTAGAAGACACCTTTAGTTTTGGCAGTTGCCAGCTACTTTTGTGCACTTTATTAGGAAAGTTGCTCCTGTTCAGGCATATTAATGAATGTAGACTGGATTGTACAAAATGCTTGGCTTTAATTGATAAAGTCAAATGTTGGCTTTAAGTGATAGTATGTATATACATGGGTATGATTGTTAATCATCATGAAAACTTTTGAAGAACGGGAAAATATATACTCCTAAAACCCCTTAAATGATACATTACCTTCCCTAATTGTTGCTCTGTCAAAGAAAATCCATCCATAAAGGCTTGTGCAATTACTGATAGGCAACTTTCTAGAAGTGCCGTCTTTTTTATATCAAGAACAAATTGTGGGTTCTTCAGTATGTTGACCCAAAACCTCAGAGGAAGACTAAAAGAGTACAAATAGTCATATTATTACATAACAAGATTCAGTGAAAGCACTATTAAAGCAAGACTAAATCTAACACTGCTAACCACTGCTCATGAGCCAATAAATCTGAAGACTATTGTAACCTACATGACAGGTAATTCATTTTGACAGAAAGTTTTTAATTTAATACTAACATTTGTATTGTTCTTCCATCTTATTTTTACTGATACCTTAAGGGCTTCAATATGCTATACACTAAATAATTAAAACATGAATATATACCTGTTTGTCTTCCAAATGTGCAATACATCTGGGTCTGAAATTTTTCGTATTTCTCCCTGAGTATCCAAAAAATCAAAAAAGTATTTTATAGCTACAGGAGGTTTGTGCGAGATTGTCCAAATGCTGCGAAACAGTTTTTCTACAGAGGAATGTATGGCGACCTGCAATATAAAAAGGATCATTTGTTAAGGTGGGAAAGAGAACTAACAGGAAATACTTTTACATCTGTATTTATACATAACATCAACAGAGTAGTAGTAATCTGAATGTTAGAAGAAGTTAAAATCATGAAAGTGTTTTTCCAAGAATGTATAACCTCCTTAACCACTTGACCACTGGAAGGTTTTACTTATTTTAGGACCAGGCCATTTTTTTTTTGCACTGCGGTACTTTAATTGGTCATTGTCTGGTCTTGCAACGCTGTACCCAAATGAAATTCAAATAATTTGTTTCACACAAATAGAGATTTCTTTTTGTGGTATTAGAATACCACTATGTTTTTTTTTGTTTTTTTTTCCCATAATTTTTTATTATATAAAGGAAACATTTTGAAAACAACATTTTTTTTTGTGATATAAAACATATCCAATAAAAAAGTAAAAAAAATCTAATTTCTTCATAAATTTAGGCCAAAATGTATTCTGCTACTTGTCTTTGCTGAAAGAAAAATACCAATAAGTGTATATTGATTGGTTTGGGTCAAAGTTATAGCATCTACATATATATATATATATATATATATATATATATATATATATATATATATATATATATATATATATATATATATATATATATATATATATATATATATATATATATATATATATATATATATATATATATATATATATATATATATATATATATATATATATATATATATATATATACTGGAATTTTTATTTATATATATTTTTTAAACTAGTAATGGCAGTGATCAGCAACTTATAGTGGGACTATGATAGTGCGGCAGGCAATCTGACACTGATGCTGGCTGGGAGGTACACTAACTGACTAACTGACACTGACATCACCAGTGACACAAACACAGTGGTCCAGTGACAACACATTGTCACTGTACTAATGACACTGGCTGGGAAGGGGTTAACATCTTATGGTAATCAAGGGGTTAAGTGAGTGCCTAAAAAGTTGTAATGTGTGCTGCTTTTTACTAAATATCTGTTTGTTTCTTCTCTCTGCTTTGCAGGAAGAAGAAACAAACAGATCATTCACTCTGTACAGAGCCATGTGTGTTTGTCAGCACAGGGCTCTGGACTGTGATTGGACACACCATGAATCATTGGCTGAAACCTGTTGACAAAATCCTACTGTATCCAATAACAGTGGGATTCGCCCGGGGTGGACGCACGTGTGCCCTGAACCCACAAAACAGTGCCAAAGTACAGGTACGTTATTGTGCCCGTGCGAGCCGTCCGTCTGCAGTAAAATGCAGGTGGCCGGTTGACAAGTGGTTTTATCTCTGATAGCAGACTCAAAGCATGTTAATATGCATTGTAGTAAAAATTGGTAAAAAGTTTTACAGAGATTTAAATTCTGGAATTGGTGTGAATACCAAGTCAATGCCATTGTATAAATAACCTGGAATGCTTGGCTTGATAGATTTACTTTATTGAACTTTGGGAAAGTTAAGTACGTACACTTCTTTGTTTTTTTTTCCGCACTTTTGTATGCGACAAGGCTTGTACCAAGATTTATGTAACAGTTTTTTGTGTACCCCTTGTATTACTCTTTAAATATACCCAATAAAAATGATTGGAATTAAAAAAAAAAAATATATATATATATATATATATATATATAAATTTTCAAAGTGACGCTATAGTTGTAACTACCAGGAAAATATACAGAAATGTGAATTTTTGTGCAATGTATGAACATTTCTCCTGTACTGTACTGTATAGCTGAGTAGATTTCAAACACGAAAAAGGACTCTTCACTTAGGACTTTTAATAGTATGAGAGTTATGTCACAAATCATGACTTGGCAGATAGAATTTCAAAGTTTTTTTTTCTTTTTAGAAGTATTAGGAAATGTGATCATAATACAGCTTACTGATTAATTATAAAACATAAGATATAAACTGGCTGGAGTTTTGGTAATTTGGTAATGTTTACATAATTTTTAATTTAACTGAATATTGATTTTAAACATTATTCACTGAATATTTGTGACCGTTTATAATTATGCATACTAAGATGTTTGAATTCTTATATATATTCATTAATTTGTTAATTATAGAAAAGGTTTAATGAAACGTAAACAGGAAGTAGTTGATACCCTCCTCCGGTGTCATATTCCCTTATAAATGCAGAAAATTGAAGTCCAAGCGCCAAATTTCACTTTAATTTACAAACATCCCCTGTAGAACACTGTAAGAGTGAAAATACAAGTGATCTTTATAGTATATATACTATGTGTGATAAACAGAGACACTTCCGGCGCTCGGGACATTCTCTGCAGACACCGGAAGGGGAGGACAACACCAACCTGTATAAATTGGCGGAAATGACGGCGCGCGCCTATCTCCCATCTCAAGTCGAAGCCCTATTGGAGGAAACGCGTCAGGAGGGAGGCGTGCCGTCATTGCGTCATCGGCGGTCCGTGCTGCAGCCGGACCCGATGCACCTAGAGATCCTCAGCCTGTCAATAATTGATTTTCTGCCCGAACTTTCAACCTAACTGTAAGTGTAAATCTGTACATCAATAAACTGCATACAAAAGGTAATGCACTATTAGTCCCATCCATTCTTTTATGTACGTTGGAACATCGCGGGGAGTCCATCACCCCAAAAGGATAGGAGATACATGTTGGTATATACAGAGGGAAGAAAGTGTGAATGATTTCATCCATCTATGGTGTTAAAGAAGCATCCTCATGATCAGGATAATTAGAGGCTTGATTGTCTCTTACATCTGGTAAGAGGCTTGTATTTATTTATCACCTGGGTGACCGTGCACGTGTGCAGGTGGAAATAGAGCACCGATTCCTTATTAGAATATCATTATCAGGCACTTACCTTCTTTCCGCCAGGTAAGGAGGCATTTCACCCGGTGGAGGGAACACTACATCATCACCTTGATTTTTAATTGGATTTTCTTCACCATTTTTTCACATTTTGGATCACATTATTCAATGGACTTTTATTTCAATGTTTATTTGAAAAGTCACATCGAGTGTTATTTGATCATTATGTTTGTTTATTTTACACCTTTTCACCTAATACTGTGATTTTGAGTTGGTTTTTTCCCAATTTTGTTATATATTGTTCAATATATGATTTTTCACATTTAAGAAAAGCGCACCATCACTTTCAAATATTAACACATCCTATCATCTGGTTGCAGCCTTTTCACCTAATCAGCGCACCCCTTTCTTTTCAATATTTTCAATGTTTACATCCACCTTAGAAAATATCTGATCCTTTAGAAAGGTAGGGTACTACAGTATAAAAACTTCTTAATTCTAAAAATCTAAGTTGATAGCACTCTTGGTCTGACCAATGTGTTCCACAGCTTTAGTAGCAGTGTCCTAGAATGCTGATGTCAGCAGATCCATCTGTGACAGTAAATGATGACAGCACCTTCAATTCCAAGCTACTGTTGGTCACTAATATGACTGCTTTAGGTTAGAGCTTTATTTTAGGAACAGGTATTTCCGAGTGACAAGTATAAGTTTACACTGCAGGACATCCCATCCTCCCTCCCTAATAAGTATTTCTCTAAAGAAGACCTAAGAGTTAACTAAAAAATGTAACACAATGGTTAGAAAAGAATAGCAATTTAAAAAAAAACACTGTACCTTTGTAGAAAGCAGCTTTGTCAGATACAATTCTTTTACTTTAAACTTTTGTTTGCCTTTATTTCCCATGTTTTGTGGATCATCACTTTCTTCAAATTCTGGCAGTTCCTGGAAACAAAATGTAATGTTTCTATATCTATATGAAATAAAAAGTTGTATGAGCTTTGAGCTCATTTTATAGCAAAGAAAAATAAAAAGTGATAGTGATGCATGTATTGACTAAATGTTAATGCTGAGTATTGGGTACTTGAAGCAAGGATGAAGTACAATATAAATATGATCACTAGAGGGAGTGTGATTAATACATGATATACTCCTATGACCATAAAGAGGAGCTCCAGTCATGTTTGTGTTTATTAAAAGTCAACGACTACAAAAACTTTAACTGCTGACTTTTAATAAACATACACTCACTTGTCCCAGGAAAAAGCGATGTGCTCACCTGAGCTGTCCCTTCCTTTGGTTTTCTCTCACTGGCACTTGCACCTCAACTGTGGGTACCCAGCTGTGACAGCTTGCGGCTTACCAGCCGGGTGCTTATCTACCATCATTACACGACCCTATTTGACCATTTCTCAAGGAAAGGTCAAACATATCTGGTGATCAACCCCAACAACTGGTGTGGAGATTATAGATTCTGGATTATGGACAATGTACTGTATGTGTCTCTCATAAGTTTCTCACCTACACATGATGAGAGGCTCCAGGGTTTATGATTGATGTAGAGAAAACAAACTTTCTGTATTCTGTTCTGGGTTACAGAGCCTGGATGCTTTGTACAGTATATGGGTGGGATAACAGGTCAATTCCTAGCTCCACATTTTGCCTGGTAGCCAGACCTTGGTACTAGTCGCAGCTGTATGGGGGGGGGGGGGGGGTACAAAGCCCTCTTGCATTGAAGAAGTTTGTTGCCTGCTTTGCTAAAAAAAAAAAAAAGAAGGCCAAACCCGCTTGGATTATTCCTGGGTGACCCGGTCTCATGCGTGGTTTACTGCTGCCAAGACTAGTGGAGCCTGTACCCTTACAATATATACATATTGTCAATAAATTTGTATGGATTAGGAAGGAAGAAAAGTTCCAGTGCATCAAAGTGAAAGGATACATTTACCCGTGAGATTTAATATACTGGTTGTAAGTTGTCAATTCTTGCCAAGTTGGGGATTCCAAAAATAAAATTATGAACATTTATTCTTTGCTCTTGAATTATACACTGAACTCTATAGTAAATGCTCTCATTTTTTACAATAAACACAGTTTATATACTGTATATATAAGCACTGCGTACAGGAGCATAGGCTGAAATATGCAAAAATAAAGCCCAAACTGTGATAAATTCAGTTTGCAAAATTGCATTCTCCTGACTGACATAATCAAAAAAGGTACAGGAAGCAAAATTGGCTGTAAAGCAATTACTACTTACCAAATGTACATAATCGCTGGTATATTGTTTAGCTGAAAAATAAAAATCAGATGAGGTATTGGTAAAATGTGATTTTGAAAATGTTTTCCAACCCCAGTCCCTAATTACACTCCAAGCCTTACTTATCTTAAAGGACTGCAATAAAGGGGCTGCCTGTGGGGTAATAGGCTAAATTGTATATTAAGATTAAGCCCATTCATGGGTGAAATGTTTAAGAGTGGACGTCCCAGGCTGAAGACTAAAGTCAAGAAACCATGGAAAAGGACTGCATTTGCTTTGTTGTTTTGCCATAAAAATACAGTGGGTCCTGTTTGCTGGCTAGCAGGAGTAATTGATGTATGCCCCTACAGTGAACTGCTTCTCTCATATGCACCTTCCTTCCCTGTCAGTGATAAAATAATGAGCTGCTGCCCCTTTTTCCTCATTTCCCTAGACCAGTGATGGCAAACCTTTTTGAGCCCGAATGCCACAACTTATTTTTCAAAGTGCCAACACTGCAATTAAATTGCAGACACTGGATTGCAGTCAATTACAGCACTCACCTGGCTCCAGCATCCAGTGTTGGTGTGCCTGGCAGCAGCTTCTCCTTTTGTTGGTGCCTTTGATCACCCTCCTCTCTCTTGATTGTGTCCTCTGAGCACCCCCCTCTTGCACCTCTCTGCCTGGTTCAACTCCAGGGGCTGTAGTAGCTTAGGCTCTCTCTCCCTCGTGAACCACCTCAGCCTCCTCTCGGTCTTGTCTCCACACTCCTCTCACCCTTGCTCTCCCTTCTCCCTCAGCCCTTTTATTTCACAGGCTCCAGGCTGTCCCTCCTCTTTTTTTTATTTATTTAAAATTTATTAAAATGGAGCCATAGTCTCCCGGGACTACATGTCCCATGGTGCATTTGTCCTGGCTCCTCTTTGGTCCCTGGCTGCAGCCAATGGGGAGGCAGGAGGAATCAGAGTGGGCGGCGATTCTGGCAAGTGCCACTCTGTCCCTATCCCACATTGCTTGACAAAAGAAGGGGATTGAAGTGGGGAAATACACTGACAGCCTGAGCTTACTTCTCCCCTTATCACAGAGTGGTCAGTAGCGGCGAGTCTCTTGCGTACCCTCAGAGAGGGCTCTGCTTGCCAGCTGTGGCACACATGCCATGGGTTTGCCATCACTGCCCTAGAGCATTGCAATACCCCCAGCCAAGATCAAGTTTAACATTAGCCTCAAAGGGAATGTGTCTACTGTATAGGGTAAATGGGGGGTAATGGCGCAAACAGATCGCCAGCAATGCTCAGGCAGTCCTTACTGGGCTGGGGGATGGGGGGTATTAAAAGTTCTAATACAAGTTCTTGTCCACTGAGATGGCTGCTGGCGGTAGAGAGAGAAGCGGTTCTGTGATAATATACAAGGAGAGAGAACCATACAAAATAGGGAGGACCATAGCGTAATATTGCAAACACTCAAATGTATTTAAAAGGAAGAAAATGGTTTCACTCACATGTGAACAATATAAAAGCGCATAGACTGATAACCACCAACAGACGTGACTTAATCCAGGCAGCGGAGGAACAACAGAACGCCGTAAATCACACACTCATCAGCTGCCTCGGGACTGCACGTCACTTCTGGTCAGGCGCAGTGTGTTTGTAATCACCTCTTGTTGCCGTACAAAGCCGATTGGCTTTGTACGGCAACAAGAGGTGATTTTTTTTTGTATTTTTCATATGGATATTTTGTATTTTTCATATGGATACAAGCTGCTGTTAATCTAAGGATTGTCCAACGATATAGCCCTCTAAGAGGTGGGCTTGTTGTGCAGTAATTTGCCAGAATTCTGGTAAGTTCATTACCTTGGGGGAGTGCTGTTCCTATCTCACTGGGTGTGGTGGATGGCAATCTGTTTGGATTATCCTGTTTGGAGTGGACCTTAATATACTGGAGGAATTCTGCTCACTTTTGGACTTTACCATTGATTGGACTTTACTGTTTCCACTGATTCCATTTTTCTAATCTGGTATTTCTTGTGATGCGTAAAAACTAGGAGTGTTAAAACCCGCGCTATAGTGAAAATTGATTAAATAAATAAATACCTCCTGAAGCTGCTACTCACTTAGGTAAAAACCAAGAAAAACTAAAAAACAATCTTGAAGCAGAGCTAACAGGCATATAATTGATGTGAAAAATAATAAAGTGAATCAGTGGTAGAACTAAGGTGCTGAACGCCCATCTAAAAGAAGTCAGGTCACCACCCTGTGTAGACCATATTGTAAGGTGACCAGATTTTTAAAATGAAATCCGGGGACATATTTTTTTTTTTTGGCAAATGGAGAGAGCATAGAGGAGCTGGAACAGAGGTACTTGGAGCCTGTACTAGACCCATCCATCCATGGAATATTGTTACAGTTCGAGGCTTGTTTATATTCCAGGTCTGGTGAGTGCACCCCCATAAGGGTTTCTTCTTTGAGAGCACCTTGGCACCTATGTGGAATACTTCAAGCACCTTTTCAGCACCTTAGTTCTACCTAAGTGAACTATTTACTTTGGACTGCACTTTCATTCTGCAATTTTTGCACTATTTGCATTGTTTGCACTGCGAATATTTTATGAATGCACTTTAATCCATGTATGCACTTTATTGCTTATCAATTTTGTATGTATTGATTATATATATGCACTGATTCACTTTATTATTTTTCACATCAATTATATGCCTGTTAGCGCTGCTTCAAGATTATTTCTTGTGATGCGCTGCCTGTCTTTTTCTTATTTTAGAATTTGATCTGTATTTTGTTAGCCAGATTGGGATCAGTAAAACAAGGAAATGTTCTGTGTAAATGAGATCATCTTAACAGAGGAAGGATTTCTTTGGGAACTGAAGGCTACTAACCTACAGGCTTCAGTGAGGAAACACAGGCCTGCTCCAGCAAATTAGGCATCATAGCTTATCTGTCATCTGGATGTACAGGCTGGCAGGTTTACTAAAGGCATTTAGCATGTAGGCAGGTGTGGTATGACCTCCCTGCACTGGTGGCGCTGTCAGCTGCCCTGCAGAGAGAGTGGAGGAGGGAAGAATGCACATTCCTCCTGGACCTTCGCACATGTCAATAGGTGGATTGCTATTCAACTGGACGCTGTCACCTGGGTGACCCCTGCGGCCATCTTTAGTGAGGACAGTGCTTAAAAAAAGCATTGTCTACCTGTAGTTGGCACACATTCTGCATGTGGCTAGGTTAGGGACAGGAACCCGCTTGATAGGGAGAGTGTGCCTAGCATAGGGAGAGGTTCCAGAAGAGGGACAGCATAGAAACAGTCAGCAGAGCTTCTACAGGGGAACCTTTCTGCTTCTAGTTTTTACTGCATCTGCCTTCCAGTCACCCCCCTGCGCTAGGTGCTGCTGGTCTTGGTGCATTGCTCTTTGCAAGCACTGATTAACCTTCTGCCAGTGTTACTGCCAGTTGTAAGTTACTGCATAGACTCCCTTACTGTGTGTTTGAAACTTTTTTTGGCAATACAATTCCTGCAATTTCAACCACTGTGTGTGCTGTGTCTTTCCTTAGTGAAAACGGTGAAAAGTCACTTTGCAAAGTATAATTAAGTACATGCGAGGAAAATTTAGCAACAGAATTTTTTTGTCTGCACGTGACTGGACAATAAAAATCAGCATACAGTAGCTTCCCCTATAGTACCAAATCTAATAAATGCAGCAAAAGAGGCAATCCCAAAAAAAATGGTTAGAAGTAGAAAGCCCATCGATTAGAGAGTGATTCAAAAGAATTGAATAAAAACATACAATATGGAGTTCTTAGGCAGCATAGAAGAAGAGCAGACAGAGAGCTTTTCAAACAAATGGAGAAAATGGACAGATTTTAAAAAGACTGGTGGAAATTTGGGCGGAGTAGAGAAGCAAAAGGAGAAGTAGGTAAACTGTGTAGTAGGAGAAGACACACAACAAAGGAATAGAGATGAAGGGGAAGGAGGTGGAGGGAGGGATCATGGGAAGGGAAGTTAGAAGATCCTGTCTTATTGCAATTTTTTGAAAGACATTTTTGTATGTTTGCATGTTTGTATGTTAGAAATGAATAATATTTATATATATAAAAAAAAAAAGCATAGCTTCCCCTTATTCACTAAGCTAAGGGTAAATTCCCCTGCAAAGTGAAAATTCCCTTTGAAAAGTGAACACACTCTATTCTTTTAGTAAATCAGCCGCAGCATGTCCATAATTTGATTATTTAACCTTCATATATAATCTGGACATACTGTACATTCACAATTCATTAATCTGTTATTCCTATCTCTACATGTTTGGTTAAAATGCTGAATCAGATCAGTAAGTTACCTGGGTCACAGTTCTTTCTGAGAACTATTTTGATTGTTGCTCCACTCTCTATCTGGAAAAATCATTTTTTTTTTAGATTAATAAACATTGTAGAAAATCAAACATTAACTTTCAAAACAAAGTACTGTATATCTTTGTACAGTATGAATATCTATAATACTGTATATGCAGTACTGACTACCATCATATTAAATACTGTAGTTATATTTATTTTATTAAAAGTGAGCTGCTCCTGATGACATCAATGTTTGATGACGAAACACATTGGGCAGGACTTCTGAAGGACATCATTTCTGCTCTTTGGAGTGCATGCTGACATACTGCCACAGTGGTGCTTCCTGGTCTTATGCTATGAGATCTATGCCTAATATAATATGCAAGTGCATTGATTTTTTTTAAATTTTCGTTTTGATAAAATGGTTTTATGCTATGTAGGCTCTCATTTTCTTTCCCTTGTATCTGCTTAATATTTTTTTGTCATAATGTGAGCAACTGGGTTCCTAAGACATTGGTGGACAGATGTACCAAGCACCAGGAATACCTTCCCCAGGAGATCTATTAAGTTTGGTTTGACTCACTTGTTAGTACAAGCGGTCATTTATATCTGGTGAGTGCGGGCAGAAGCTGGGGTCACCCAGGGAGTGCACAAAGCTCATGTACTGTATGTGTAGTTTGATGTGGACTTTATTATGCACTATTTATTTCTGTAATACATTTTTGTAATGTTTTCGTGCAGCAATGGTATGGTGTTTGTGTGCAATTTACACATCTGATGGACCTATTATTTGTGATTTGATTACATGTTTTTATATACACTCAGGGCTTTTTTTCTGCCGGATCGAGGCGGATCGCCGTTCCGCCACCTACGGCAGCCCTCTCCTTTTCAGCCTGTCACATAATGCAGAAATCGGTAGAGGAAGTTTTCTATTCCACTCACTTCCTCCACTGGCTTCTGTATGCTAGTGCCGACACTCATGCCTCACATCTGCTTGATGGGTACCCCTATACCAGGTACAGAAGCCACAGCTGTTGCCATTTAATGGGGATTCCAGTGCTAGCTTCTATCCTCACCTGCTGCCTGTCAGATCGGTGTAACACGGTGCCTCGACTCTGTGCTACACTGATCTGACAGGCGGAGCTGCACTGATGGGAATGCAATAGGGTGAGAAAAAAAAAAAAGCCCACTCTGCCTAATAGCTCAAAGTTGGCTGCACTTTTCTAAAGCAAAAACGGGTGAGAAATCTGTAGAGGGAAAGGGGAGAGGAGGGAAGGGGGGTTGTTCAAAGAGACAGTGAAGACTTTGAGGATGTTCTGCAGAGGTCAGACCTGGGGGGGGGGGGCATGTGATTGTGTAAAGTGAGAGCTGTGGGCATTGGGATTTGTATAGAGTGAGGAGAGCTGTGGGGGGGGGGGGAGCTGGGGGTGCAGAGGTAAAAGATAAGGGGTTCCAGAGGTTGAGAGCTGTGGATAGGGGTGAGCTGTACATAGGGGTGCAGAAGTGAAACATGGAGAGGGGAGAGATAAGCTGTGGATGGGGGTGAAGAGGTGATTGTGGACTGGGGGTGTAAGCTGTGGGTGAAGGGGGGGGGTGCAGTGGTGATATGTTGACAGAGGGTAGAAAGGCGAGTTTTGGATGTGGGGTTCATGCTAAGGTGAATTTTGGAATGTGGGGGGGGGGGTAAGCTGTGGTCAGGGGAGAGAGGGTAAAATGTAGACAGGGGAGAGAGGAGGAGCTGTGGAAAGGGGGGAGAGGGTGAGCTGTGGACAGGGGGGGAAAGGGTAAAATGGGGACAGGGGGGAGATGGTCAGCTATGGACAGGGGGGAGAGGGTAAAATGTGGACAGGGGGGAGAGGGTGAGCTGTGGACAGGGGGAAGAGGGTGAGCTGTGGACAGGGGGGAGAGGGTTAGCTGTGGACAAGGGAGAAAGGGTTAGCTGTGGACAGGGGAGAAAGGGTTAGCTGTGGACAGGGGAGAGAGGGTGAGCTGTGGACAGGGGAGAGAGGGTGAGCTGTGGATAGGGGGGAGAGGGTGCGCTGTGGACAGGGGAGAGAGGGAAAAATGTGAACGGGGGGAGAGGGGGAGCTCTAGACAGGGGAGAGAGGGTAAAATGTGGACAGGGGGGAGAGGGTGAGCTGTGGACAGGAGGAAGGGGGTGAGCTGTGGACAGGGGAGAGAGGGTGAGCTGTGGACAGGGGGGAGAGGGTGAGCTGTGGACAGGGGGGAAAGGGTGAGCTGTGGACAGGGGGGAGAGGGTGAGCTGTGGACAGGGGGGAAAGGGTGAGCTGTGGATGAGAGGAGATAAGGTGACCAGTGGGGGGGAGCTGTGGACAGGTGGAGAGAGGGTGAGCTGTGGATGGGGAGAGAAGGTGGGCTGTGGATGGGGGAGGTGAGCTGGAGACGAGGGAGACAGGGAGAGCCTTGACCACATCTATTTGATTATTTGGCAACACTTTATTTCTCTTTCCTGAGGAATGGTGGGAATGGGGGCGGGGTTAGGGGCAGGGTTAGGGGAGGGGAGGGTGGGTTCCTGCACCTATTCTCTGAGGAAAAAAAAGCCTTGTATACACTATATTACCAAAAGTATTGGGAGGTCTGCCTTTATGCCAGTCTTAGTCTGTAGGGTTCAATATTGAGTTGGCCCATCCTTTGCAGCTATAACAGCTTCAGCTCTTCTGGGAAGGCTATCCACAAGTTTTAGGAATGTGTCTATGGGAATGTTTTACCATTCTACCAGAAGTTTATTTGTGAGGTTAGGCACTGATGTGGACAAGAAGGCCTGGCTTGCAGTCTTATAGTGTATGTTGTATTTGTGTGTACTGTTTGCACAGATTGACACAATTTATCTATTTATCATGGTAGCATCTGAACAGAGCTCCATTTCAGTCAATGTGTTCATGCACATTGTGACGTTTAGATTTTTTAATTTGGAGCAACCTTCAGGGGCACAATAAAATGCCCCAAAACTGCCCTTGGATAGGAGCTTACTGGTATCATTTATCTACATTCCTGCATAAAAACGCACTGATTCATACCAGTGGCTAGAGTAAATGAATATTCTGGCCTGTAAAAGGAGTTTGCGCCCACATGCTTCTAAGCACCATGTAAGTAAGCATGCAAAACCTCATGTAATTATGCTACCAAAATGCTTGATTTTACCACCAGCTTGTGGCAGAAAGATAAAGCATTGAGTGTTTTAATAGGCCCGTGTGCATCAATTTCCCATGATTTGGTGAAGGCTTTTGCTTCTGGTAAACAACTATGGGAGGCTAGTGGAGCACCCTCCTAGGTAGGTGCTAGTGAGAGAGTATAGTTTTGAGCTTTGTTTGCTTACCAGAGGAGCTGCAGGTAAATCTATATTGTTCTCTGCCTATCAGGGAGCAGGATCTATTATTGAGGTCTGCTCATTATGCTCAGTATGCGATTCATTCAGTCTGAAGAGTGTTTCACGCTGGTATAATAGGGAGGCATGTTGGACAGTGGGAGGAAACCTGACGAATGGATGCATAGGCTTTTTATACATTCATGGTGATTGGCAGAGGACAGGTCATCTCGGTGCATTCTGGGATACTGTTTAAAAGCTAGGAGCACATGTGAGGGGGGCCACCCCTGCTTGTAGGATAGTCAGTGGACGGGTGTCAGTGGAGGAAGAGAAAGAGGATACTGGGGAGAGTGTCCTGAAGATAATTGTTTGTTCACCGAGTCGTCTTGGGAAAAAGAGACTCAATTCGAGCTCACCCATAGTGGCAGGGTGAATTAACAGCCTGGCTGTATCAGAAGGTAGGAGTCCTCAACATTGTCTATACTTAAACTGGAGTATCCCACTATTTCCTTCTCCTATCCCCATTTTGCAATAAACCACAAAACAACCAAATACCCCTGGACTGATTATTGGAGTGAGCTGAAGAGAAGAAATTAAGAACTTGTATCTGTCATGACTGTGTGCTGGTAACTCAGAGGGACTCGTAGAGTGAATAACTGGCAGTCCTTAAGGGGGCAGTGCTACATTTGGGGGCGTCGCCCAGGATGTACCCCTAGGTTAAAGCAATAGTTGCTAAAAGCAACGGGCGAGCAGTCCCACCAAGTAATGTTATGCCTTTCCAAGTAATGTGCTGGAGTGTCAGTGATCAGTGAGAGTGTGCTGATAAGTCACAACTACAACGGAGGTTGCTATGGGCAACAAATGGACATTTACCAGAGAAACAGTATGTTTTCCCAAGTAAAGTGCTGGAGAGTTGATGGAGAAGGAATGCGCAGTCAGGATCAGTGTCATTACGTGGGTCACCTGCTGGTGGCACTGTTGTTTCTGGAACTGAGGGGCGCAGTTCCAGGGCCCACCAGCAGGTGTCTCCCAGCAGCTGGACTCTACTTTTAATTAAGCTGCACCTGAGGAGGACTGCTGAGGGAATATAAGCCCACCCTTCATTTGAGGCTCAGGGCTTCAGTATTTTCTCTGCTAGCCATGTCCCTGTCTGAGCCTGATCCTATAACCTGCATCCTGAAACCTGTATTCTGATCCTGAGACCTGTTCCCTGTACCCTGCTTCCTGTACCTGTCTCCCTGCTTTCCTTGTCTCCTTTCCCTGTCCTGTCCTGCTATTCTTTGCTCCATCCTTTTGTATATAGTTTGTTAGGTTCTATTGGGGTTTTGTACTGTTATCATTTATATTTTGTTTACTTGTTAATGGTCTACTGGTGTTGGTATTTGAGTGTGTCATTTTGCTTAATAAACTTATTCACATCTTTATCCATCTGGGTCCTGATTCCTTGGTGCAGCCAATTGGTCTGATCACCCTTGCTGGATGCCTGCATGTGGTATCCCTGACAGCTGTATTGTACAGGAGAACTGTGTCTGCTTTACAGTTATTGGTGCAAGTGTTGACGGAGAGAACAGTGACCTGGAACGCAGGGATCGGTGCGTCGGGGGTCATGTCTGTACATGTACTGTGAAGAAAAGTGATGGCCGTGCAGTTAATGACAGCAGGACAATGTTCACTGGCAGTATGGGAGGTCAGTTGACTTGTGAAGAAAGGAGTGCAACTGAGGCCCAAGTACAGATGGAAGAGGCAGATGTGTGTGTGCTAGAGAGCACAGTCTGCAGTGCAGTTCCATTCAAGCTGACTGAGCAGAGTTATAGCAGTAGCGAAAGGGTTACTGCACCGCACGGGAAAGAGCACACTGAAGAGATCTGCCTTACAGGAGGAGCCACCGCCAGAGAGTCAGCTAGTCTGGAGTCGTGGGCGGAGTCGCCGCCCACGAGCTGCCAATCCGAGTGGAGGAAGAGAGCTAAGACATCACTTCTGCCATCGGGTGTAGCTGAGGAGTAGACATGTGTGTGGAGGAGCAAGATGCCGGAGTGAGCCCGAGTGCAGGGGCTATCCCACGTGTTGGCGGAGTACCTAGAGAGCGAGCGGAATCACCAGATTCGATCCTGAGGGACACAGGAATGCGATTGGTGCCCATTGGGAGACTGGGGCTGTGCAGCGGAGGGGAAAAGGAGCATCTCAGGCTGTTATACCGATGCTTGAATGTGTCCATGCAGCTACAGGCATGGAGACAGTGTGGGCACCGAAGTGACATGCTAATGCAGGCGGTGCGGAGTGATTGTAGGGCCAGGAAGCGGAGTGTGAGCTGGGAGACAGGAGTCACCCGAGAATTGCTGGTGCCTATTATGGGGGTCCCTGTGGGCAGAGGAAGAGGAGTGTTAAGATCACTTCTGGGGCCGGGACTAGTGGCGCAGACCTACACTACCATATGTCAGACCAGGGAGATTAATATTTCAAAGGTGAGAGGCACACGGATCATGCAAAGGCAGAACCCGTTGCTCTCAACATGGCAGAGGGGAATCAATGGGCTCCTGAGAGGAAGACCTCTAGTGTATCTATTGAAGATTAGAAGAGGTTTAAACCATTGATATGGGGTCACCCCATTTCCAATATTGGTTCGGATCCCTGGAAGAGGGTATCGATGTATGGGAGTCTGAAGAGGAGACTGAATAGGACTGGGGAACAGAGAAGAGAAGCAGCTCTGAAAGTCCCAGTTTACTTGATGATGAGACTGAGGGGGTTGTGGTGCGTATTTAAAGGGATGGTGTGATGAGGGGGTGTGGGATTTTCTGTACATCCCCAAGCCGTATCGCAACTGGAAGAGGCCTGAGCTGTGGGATACATTTCTTTCTGTGAACTGGAAGCTGGGGCGGTCCATCCACATAGACCGTGTGGAAGTTCACCGCCAAAACGGAACAGGCCAGGCTTGGGCTGTTCGAGTTCATGACTCTGCAGGGAAGACTGTTCAGGTGCCTGATCCTGATTACTACTGCTGAGGATGCAGAGTTCCCACCCCTGTAGAGGAGTTACTGTACCACAAGGCTGGCTAGTCTGGAAGTTCATTTAAGAGGGGCTGGAGAGCTGGAAGAGAATTCACCAAAGGAAAAAAACTGTTGTTAGGGCCAGAAGCTATATTTCCAAATCCCCTTTCCCTCCTATCCTTGTAAGAAGGATTGGGTAATTAGCAGAACAACTATCACTGTGTAGTTTTTTTTTCAGAGGAGGGCCGACCCTCTAACTCACAAAAACGTCCTGTTCATAGAACTTCAGTAGGCACCAGGTTCTGTGTCTCAGTTTGCTACAAGGAGCTATGTTCATTGGATGTTCTGTCAAGATCCTTTGGGCCAACGGGCCAGGATCACTAGCTGCTACTAAGAGACACTTTACAAAGATACTTTGCTCAAAGGACACTTTGTGAAGATCCTGTCGGGCCAGTGGGCCGGGTGAAATAAATTTGTGAGAGTTGCTACCTTGGACCAGAGGAGCAGTTGAGAAGAGCTGAACCCTGAGGTCCAGGAAGGCTGACTGAGAGGGGAAATACTGGAGACCCTGGGACTACAGTATCGGGAGTGCAGGGACTCGTGTGGGGGGGCCTGACCTGAGGAGGGCCACCCCTGCTTGTAGCATAGTCAGTGGATGGGTGTCAGCGGAGGAAGAGAAAGAGGATACTGGGGAGAGTGTCCTGAAGATAATTGTTTGTTCACCAAGACATCTTAGGAAAAAGAGACTTGATCCAAATTCATCCATAGTGGCAGGGTAAATCAACAGCCTGGCTGTATCAGAAGATAGGAGTCCTCAACATTGTCTACAGTTAAACTGGTGTATCCCACTATTTCCTTCTCCTATCCCCATTTTACAATAAACCACAAAACAGCCAAATACCCCTGGACTGACTATTGGAGTGAGCTGAAGAGAAGAAATTAGGAACTTGTATCTGTCATGACTGTGTGCTGGTAACTCAGGGGGACCCGTAGAGTGAATATCTGGCAGTCCTTACGGGGGCAGTGCTACACTAGGTATGGATGAAAATGTTTTTTTCCTTTTTTAAAGGGAAGTGTTTTTTCCAACAGTGCTAGCTATTTTTACGACTGATCTGAACAACTTACTGACTTGTTTGTACCAATCAAGGTGAAAATAATTCACTGACATCTATTCTGCAGATGACCTTGTCAAAAGTCATCCTGCTGTTTATTTATAATTGACATGATACCACCCCAAACCAGTTAAAATTGATCATAATCAGAAGAAGAAAGCTGGTGATGGGATATCATTTTTCATATACTGTATTTTAATTCAGTTACTTTGTTTCCTTTTTTTTTTTTTGCTGGTTTTTTTTTTCTTTTTTTCACCTGTTTTTTTTTTTCTTATCACTAGGCGTAGTGATTTAATCAATTAACCAGAACAGAGTTTTAAAGCAGATTGGGCCAATAGGCAGGTCATGGATGTTCAGTAAGTCTGGGTTCACAGGACTGCAATGCGGGAACCAGAGCGATTCTAGTGCAGGTTCTGAATTGCATCTCCCCCGCAGGCAGTTCACACTGCCCTCTGTGAGCCACTGCTTGTGTGAATAAAAAGGTAATGATACCCCCAGACCGGTCGCAGATCGCAGTGCAAACTATGAATTCGAACAGGAATCAGATCGCATGGGTGTGAACACCCATGCAATCCGATTACAGTGCAGGAAAAAAAAGGTTCCTGCAGCATTGTCATGCAAATGGGATGTGAGTTCAGCCATATAAACTGTTGGAAGGCAACATGTTTTTCTTGTTCTAATATCAGATGTTTCTGGAAGGTTGAAACCTGATTACACCTTGCCTAGAATGCCAGCAGAGCAAGTTTACCCAGCAGGGTGTTCGTGACAAGGAGTCATAAATCGGAATTCATATCCTCACAGGAGGTACTCGCATAGGCCTCCTGTTCTGATGTATGGGGATAGAGGAGCCTCAGATAAGACCTCCTAGGGAGGTTATACCAACACCAAAGGCCAGCTGTTACTGAAAGATGACCCGGGTCAAAAACAGTGATTCTTGGACGGTCCCTAGTGGGGACTATAACATGCTTCCAGGAAAGATGAGATACTTCCTGTTGATTAGGCAGGATGGCCTCTTTTTGATTGTCATTTGACAAGCAGACAATGGGTGTTTATGTGGGTGGTGTCTAAGTGGACTTTAAAAGCAATCACCAGCTAGAATTCTCTTTCTTGTGCGCTGGAGTCAAGCTGAAAGATACCGAATACCGAGGACGCCCATATGTAAAGTATTATCTGTGCTTGTTTTGTCTTATATGCTCTGTAGTATCGATTTAGTGTTTTATGTTAGCATTTCTACTTTTGTTATGTAGCACTCTCCTAGATAGGTGCTAGGAAAAGTATAGTTGTGGCCCTGTCTGCTTATCAGGAGGACCTTATCTGTTAGCATCTGTCACATACCTCCAGGTGTGATCTGTTGAGTCTGGGGAGTCTCTCCACTGTATCCAATGAGGGATCTTGTCAGATGTTGAGCTGGGCTGCAAGGGATCGGGAGTTGCTGACCAAGTGGAGCTGCTGGGCAGAAATCCTCAGGAAAAACAGTATCTTGAGTACTCAAAAACTGCCTAGGGGTCTACCTAAGAGAGGGGACCACTCCAGAGAGGTCAAAGGGCATCCAGGAGCCAGCTAACCAGGAGTGCATAGAAAAGGGGTGCCAAGTAGTTAAACCCTGAAGTTGGGGAGTAAAAGGGGGCACCAGGAAGGGCCTTGAAGGGCCCTGTTCAGCAATACAGTTTGTTCTAAAGTCAGCTACCTCAGGAAGGAGTGTCTTGGGTAGCTTAAAGGGACTTTTCCTACAGTCAGGAGGGAAGTTATAGTATCTGGTCTTGCTGAGGCCAGCATCATTCAGCTTTAACCAGCATCAGTCAGTGTTAACCAGCGTCATAGAAATGCTAACAAAATGCCAAGTAGCATTATTCAGTGTCCCTGCCTAATTATGCATAGTTCAGTTGTTGGAGTATCCCACTTCTCCCTTCTCCCATCCAAGTTCTCAAATAAACCCTAAAAACCAAAGAAACTGGACTGGTTCTTGTCTAAGGTACTTGAAAACTGAAGGTACTGTTGTTGCTAGCGGTAACCCAGGGGGACCCACACTCAGCCGCTCCCATTGGAGTAGGGCTACAGTTATAATAAATTAGATCCTTGCTTCTTTAGGCAGTGTGTTTATTTTTATAGCTAGCATTGTTATTGCACCCTCCATTAACCTTATCAGAGCTTTGATAGACTATCATAGGAATAGACAAGATAATACATGTTTATAATAAATAGGGGAGGTCGTAAACTACCCCACTTTTTTTTTCACAAACTGTATGGCTGAATTCGCATCGCACAGACATCTCATGTGATCTGCACAACAAACGGTGCAAATCACATGCAATGTCTGTGTTTCGCAATAGTGTGAACCCAGGCTTACAGTGATTACCAAAAGTAATTAAACTGGTGATGGAACCAATCAAATTGTATTTATTATGGTTAATTTGGATTGTAGCATTATGGTTGGACCACAATAGTATTATCTAATTACTTTTTTTTTTTTTTACTTGAATGACTTCCTTATTAGTAAAAGTCCAGATAGGGATTATGGTGTAAAAATGACATTCTCTTGGTTCCCTCAGTCACCCACCAAAGAGCCCAGTGCATAAGTACAGGACCTAACTATTGAGGGGTCCAAAAAACTCTTTCCAGTCTTTTTCAAGTTGCTAGATTGATTGAATTTAGTCTAATAAAAGGGATTACAGAGAAGGATTCTGTGAACCACCACTAAAGCAGATCTTAAGAGATTCTCTTATCACTAATTGTCATTATTTTGCCCCTAAAAAAAGAAAAATTTCCACTAAAAATGTTTACATGTTTGAACTGGAGAAGAAGGTATTAGTGGTTTACCATGTAAAGGGTGGCAAAACAAGATATTGTTAGCCTATATGAACACACCTTTGTGTTTTATTGTTTTCAGGCTGACCACATGCATGCAATGGTGTTCCACAAATGTCATGCAACCATCAACACTTCCTTTTACATGCAGCCAGAAGGAAGTAACTATTGTATAATGTGCAAACGTAAAAATGAAACTAGACATGTCTCATCTATAGATAAATAGAGAACTAACATGAATAAAAGAAAATCCCATCCCACTCAGCACATAACACTGAAAACTGTTGTATATAGAAAACTGAGAAGCAGGGTCCTCATCATAAGGTCCAGTAAAATGACAACAGAATCAACCTATAAAGCAAGTGTCCGGTGGGCATTAGCAATAATCTAAATGGTAACATGTGGCCAGGCAGACTCCGTTTTTCTCAGCGGGTGATCGATCCGCCGTTCCCCCTGTGAGCAGGAGGATGACAGCTGTGTCTCCTGGCTGTGTGCAGAGACACAGCTGTCAGGTCCCCATGCATCTCTATGGGGGAATCGGATGGGAACGGACTGTCGGTTCGTTCTCTTCTGATCCCATTCGATCCGATCCGCTGGACGGATAGAAAATAGGGTTTTCATCCGTCCAGATTTGACGGATCGGATGTCCGCGGACATGTCTCCGCTGACATCCGATCCCCCATAGAGATACATGGGGTGACTGTTCAGATCCGCCAAAAAAACTGACAGGCGGATCTGAACGGTCCGCTTGTGTGAAAGGGCCTAAGACTTTTTCTGTTCAAAATCAGGTGCACATGCATATCTTTACCAACAGACAAAGTAAGCTTTTGTGCACTGGCAGTTTGCATATGTACTACCTGTGACTGTGACAATGTATGATAGCGTTATAGAACTAAGAAATTTATGACAACTAGCACTGGAAGTAAAGTTACTTTAAAGTTATCTTTTACTGTTATGATTGTGCACTGATAACCTTTCCTGACTGGCTGTAGGTATTTGTGGACAATCACGGGAAAGAACGAGAAGATGTCAAATGTAGTGGATTTTTCTGGCTTATCACAATTGTTTCCACCAAGACATGATGGTGCCCTCAGTACTACCCTCTCCTGTCTTCATAGTCAAGAACATGCAGTTTTACTTGATGTAATGATATAGGGATTTGCGGGAGAAACCATAGCAGGTAGCAGAGGATTGAATATCTGACACACCCAGAAGTGATGAAAACCAGTGGTGGCCATAGCTCTGTAAACAAGCACAGATTTGAGTTGATGCTAACTGGATAGGTAAATATTCTTCTTATTTTGCAGGGTCCCCTTAGTTTTTTTTTGGTGAGATAATGACAGGGTCACTTAAATAAATTAGGTATTTTGCACTAAAGTGGTCAAGGGCAAAGGGCAAGGTGGTTTAGCAGCCTAAAAGGTTAGCACATTACAGATTTCACTAGTCGGCTGATGCTTATTTATAATTCAATGAATTCAATTCAATTAAGACTGGAGGTGGGGAAAGTTAGAGACCTTCAACAGTAAATATTGGTATCACCTTCTTATGCAGTACTGCATAAGTGTGTGAATCAAAAGACTGGCTGAAAAGAGTTATTGCTCGGAAGAGATAACAGTTCACATATACTGTATGTGTTTCAACTGTGCATTCAGGTTTAAGAAAATTATAAAGAGGATGTCACTGAAAACATTTTTTAAAATGTACATTCATTAAAATTTTTAATCAAATTAAAATACAGTACATTCATATAAATGGCAATAAAAACAAAATAACCTGTTATTGGGTCATTTTATTCTAACTAAGATACATTGATATTAATTTTAAATGAAGCATAAAAAAAATCAGAAATACTGTATAATTTAACATCTACTAAATACAGTATGAAATAAAACCTATCACGAGGTTAACCTCCCTAGCAGTATTCCCAAGTGTGGCTCGGGGTTAAATTTCAGTGCCAAAAGCGGTAACCCCGAGCCACACTCGGGGGACCGCCAGGGAGATCGCTGGATCCTGTAAGAGAGGGTACTCACCTTGTCCCCGGGATCCAGCAATGTATCCCGGCGGTGTGCGGTGGCCGGATCTTCCTCCTGATGCTCTGTGCCCCGGCTTCCGTCTCCTGCGACGTGATGCTCGCAGGGGGGTGAAACCGGCGGCAAATTCAAACAGTAAAACACACCAAACACACTGATACATTACAAAATAAAATACATTCCCATTAGTTTGCCCCCCAGTGCCCTTTTCCTGCAGTTTTACTGTACTTTTTATGTATATATATATATATATATATATATATATATATATACATACATGTATACATTAACTTATTTATAGTTATTTATTATATTATAATTTATGATTTTGTGTTTCAAACTTTATCATACCCGAGATGTTCTAAAGAAGAACGCAACGGTAAAACAAAAAATCCTATGTAAATAGTTGGTTTGGGCTGCTCGTTCTTAAAAATTACATGCAAAATAACTGTACCGCTTTCAGCACCTAAAATCGGAAAGAATCATACCGCCAGGGAGGTTAACCTATACATTTTTGGGAATGAACATGCCTGAAAGCATATGAGGTGCATATTTATTAAACAGTGAATGCGACATTCACCAAGCATTTACTGCAGTAAATCAGTAATGTCTCTGTAATTTAAAATACATGCACCAGGAAGATTCACTTCCAGTAAAGGATTGACGAATGTCACAATTATAAATATATCCTACCGTATAGAAATGTAGCTGAAATTCGAAGAGCTGTTGTGCAGTTTTGGGAACTAACTGTTGCAATGAATAACTGAACTTATTTGGAATATCTGCTGGCACTTGATCCTTCCCCTGCCCCTTTGATGAAATTCAGGGGATTCTACAGTGGTTTTATTTATGTTATACTATATATTCTTTGGTTTGAAAATAAACACTTAGGGCCCATTTACAAGTTGATGCACATTGGGTGACAGCTATCAGTTCCATCGTGCAGCAAGGCAATGATAAAGAGGAGCAATGAGGGCAGGTTCACATGTATGCGATGCGGGAACCCTTTAAATCCACTGCAGGTTCCCGCATCGCACTCAACTCGCAGGCAGTTCACACTGCCATATGCGAATTGCTGGGAGTTTTAATACAAAATGAACGCCCCCCCAGATTTGTTTGCATATCGCAGTGCGAACTGTCAGTTCAGACATGAATCGGATCACATAGGTGTGAACACCCATCCGATTCTGGTGTGGACCAAAAAAAGGGTCCTGTGCGACTTTGGTCCAAATGCGATGCAAATTCAGCCATATAATCTGTATGGTTGAAATCGCAACACACAGACATCACATGTGATTTGTAGAGCAGTGCGCTGCAAATCACATGCATGGGTATGCTCCCCCAAATTTTTTGCTTGTTTATTATGTATTCGGTCTGACCAGACTGCTGAGGTTGAGCAACCCACCACACCCCCCACACACACCTGTACTCTATCAGTGTCCACTGTTAACTTCATGTACAAGGGATATAGTTGTTTAATATACTGCCATCTTGTGGTCATTTCGGTTACTGCATCTTTTTCAGTGTTCCCTCCTATTCTATGATGTATTTCCCCTTCCTGTTTTAGTTAGTGTGTAGGAGAAAATAAAGTACTGAGTGCAGAACCACGTCGTGTCTGTGGAGTTTATCAATGGTAGCAGAGGATGGTTTCCAACTATAGAGTACCACCTAAGTTTGACGAAATCAGACCATACGAGTGCTGGAAAAATGAAATTAGTATTTGGAAACTTGTTACGGATTTGGACAAGAAGAAGCAGGCACTAGCGGTGGTGTTAGGGCTCGAGGGGCGAGCCAGAGAGACCGCTTTGGAAATACCCGCGAGCGATCTGAATGAAGACAATGGTATGGAAACCTTGTTAGCTAAGCTGGACTCTGTATTCTTGAGAGAAGAAAAAGACCGCGCTTATGAAGCGTACTCTCATTTCGACTCGATTTCCAAAGACAGTGCGATGTCCATGGCAGACTACATCATAGACTTTGAGCAGAGATACAACCGCATGAAGAAATACAACATGACCTTGCCTGACGCTGTGTTAGCGTTTTAACTACTGGACACGGCTTGTCTTGAAGAGAAGAGTAGGCAGCTAGCACTTACAGCGTGCACGGATTTAACATTTGCATCCATGAAGTCAGCGTTAAAACGGATTTTCGGAGGAAAAACCAGTGGAGCAAGTGGAGGCAGCTTGACTCAAGATGCGGCGTTTTTCACGGAGCAGAGGCCACCAGGTAAATTCAGACGGAACAACAGCCAGTCTCAGAATAGACAGTGGCAGCCACAGCAAGGTACAAACCCGCTCGACAAATATGGTAAGCGAACAAAATGCGTAATTTGTCAGAGCACGTACCATTGGGCCAAAGACTGTCCTCATCAGAGAAATGAAGTAAAGCTAGCAGAAGATGAAAATGTCGAAGAGTGTAACATTACACTGTTTACAAAAGTTATGACGGACTCTGAGATTTTCCTAACTGAATCACTGGGATCAGCTATCATTGACATAGCATGCACACGTACTGTTTGTGGTGAAAAGTGGCTGGATAGTTACATGAAAGACCTGAGCCAAAGCCAAATAAACAAACTGATGCAAACAGAATCTTCAAGCTGTAGACCTTTCAGATTTGGTGATGGTCAGGTGGTACACTCCTACAGAAAGGTAAAGCTTCCTGCTAAGATCGGACCAACAAAATGTCACATTGAAACGGAAGTTGTTCCTGTTGATATCCCTTTACTGCTGAGCAAAATGGCTCTAAAGAGAGCAGGAACTGTTTTAGACATGGAGAATGACAAAGTTGTCATGTTCAAGCAACCAGTGCCTCTTGAGCTCACTAGTTCGGGACACTACTGTGTCGACATTAGAGATGGTAATACTGAAGTGGACACCAATGAAAGTGAAGTTCTTGTCATCACAGCAGAGATGTCTACAAAAGAGAAGCGTAAAATTCTCCTGAAGCTTCACAAACAGTTTGGCCATGCCTCTGCAGACCGGCTGCAGAGGCTTATCCTCAGCTCTGGAAATACTGACAAAGACTATCCAGTTATTATACAGGTTATTATACCTGTGAGGTATGTCAAAGATATAATAGGACCAAGCCCAGGCCTGCTGTGGGTTTGCCTTTAGCCTCAGAGTACAATGAGACGGTGGCAATGGATTTACATGAGCTGGAACCTGGCATATGGTACCTCCACACCATCGACCATTTCACACGCTTCAGCGGTGGAAACATTGTGAGAACAAGGAAAGCCTCTGAAATTGTCAACTCTTTCATTCACTCGTGGATAAGTGTTCATGGTGCCCCAAAAGGGATATACACTGACAACGGTGGTGAGTTCAATAATGAGGAGATAAGAGAGATGGCAGAAAAATTCAACATTGAGATGAAGACCACAGCGGCATACAGTCCTTGGAGCAACGGGCTGCTGGAGAGACACAACATGACTCTGACTGAGATTCTTCTGAAGGTGAAAAGGGAAAACGGGTGTGGCTGGCAGACTGCTCTAGACTGGGCTTTAATGGCCAAGAACAGTATGATTAATGTGCATGGTTATGGTTCACACCAGCTGGTGTTTGGTCACAGTCCTAATCTTCCCTCCATTTTGGTTAATAAACTGCCTGCTCTAGAAGGCACTTCTATGAGTACTAGAGTAGGACAGCACCTAGCAGCATTGCATGCTTCCAGAAGAGCATTCACAGAGGTGGAATGCTCAGAAAGAATAAAAAGAGCTTTACGAAAGCAGCTTAGGCCTACAGATGAAAAGTATGAGACAGGAGACAGAGTGTACTACAAACGAGCAGACAGTACAGAGTGGAAAGGTCCTGCTGTAGTTATCGGTCAAGATGGCTCTGTAGTGTTTGTCAGACATGGTGGTATCCTTGTCAGAGTACACCAGTCCAGGCTGAATAAAGTTAATGCACAGGATGGGGATACACTTGTACTACCTGATATTCCTGGAGATAGTACAGAAAAAGAAAATGTAATACACACTGATATGTCAGAAAATTCAAATGATGAAATGAGTGTTAATAGAGAAGTGCAAATCCATGAAAACACAGAAACAGATGATAGAGAAGATGTGAGACAAACTAATGAGAGGGATGCTACTAATACAGTGGGTTCCACGGGTGTCAAACTGAAAACAGGTCAGACAGTGACATTTACAAACAGAAATGATGAGACAAAACACACGGCCAGAGTTTTAGGCAGAGCAGGGAAAGCAAAAGGGCAATATAGAAACTGGTACAATGTGCAGTATCTTGAACCAAATGGCAACGAGGGTCAAAAGGAAGCTTTAGACATGTCACAAGTTGATGATCTTCTCACTTAATGTGAGAACACCGATGGCGATGTACTTATTACCAAAGACATCTCTTTTGATGCTGCTAAACAGCAAGAGATTGACAACTGGCAAAATAATAATGTTTACGAAGAAGTCACAGACAAAGGTCAGAAATGTATCTCTACTAGATGGGTCTGTACGTTAAAGGAAACTTCTAGTGGTGTTGTTCCCAAAGCTCGCCTTGTGGCGAGAGGTTTTGAAGAAGTCAATATGCATGAATTACAGAAAGATTCTCCCACATGTGCATCAGAATCACTCAGGCTCCTGTTAGCTGTTATTTGTCAAAACAAATGGCAAGTGAACTCTATGGATATTAAGTCTGCTTTTTTGCAGGGAATGGAACTCTCAAGAGACATTTACATTCGTCCCCCACCAGAAGCAAGCGTGGACAATGTGTTGTGGAAACTAAAGAAATGTGTGTATGGACTTGCAGATGCTTCCCTCTACTGGTTCAACAAGGTCAAAGAACTCATGCTGAAAAGTGGGGGTAAAATGTCACGGGTTGATCCTGCAGTGTTTTATTGGCAGAATGAGCAGTCTGAGGTAACAGGAGTACTGGCATGCCATGTGGATGATTTTTTTTGGGCAGGTTCAGAGCATTTTGTAACCAATGTCATCCCTGTGCTTAAATCTGCATTTCACGTGGGTCGTGAAGAGTGTGAGAGTTTTTCATATGTGGGGATGAACATTGCTACTGTGGGTGGTGTAGTACAGGTGCATCAGCACAGTTATATTGAAAACCTACAACCAATTAATTTGCAGGCAACACGTGCTGTACAGAGAGAGGCCCCACTGAATGAGAAAGAAAGAGAACAACTCAGATCCAAAATAGGACAGGTTCTGTGGGTTGCTAAACAAACAAGACCAGATGTTATGTTTGACACATGTAGCCTAGCATCCAACATTAAGAATGCTACTGTTCAGTCCATACATGAAGTGAACAAAGTGCTCCGTAAACTTAAGTCAGAGAAGGTAACACTTAAGTTTCAATACTTGGGTAACAGTGAGGATTTGAGTTTGGTAGTATTCAGTGATGCTTCACTGGGCAATCTTCCAGGTGGAGGTACACAGGGTGGGGCTCTAATTGCCCTCATGGAAAAATCAGGAAAGTTCTCCCCACTGTTTTGGCAATCTAAAAAAATTAGACGTGTGGTAAGAAGCACACTGGCAGGAGAAACCCTTGCCATGTCAGATGGTATTGACAATGCTATGTTCTTGGCTATGCTCTACTCTGAACTCACTACTGGTAAAGCTGATCTTAATGCTCTTCCTCTTATCTGTGTTACTGATAACCATTCCCTGTTTGACGCTATTAAGTCTACAAAACAGGTCACAGAGAAGAGACTAAGATTAGAAATAAGCGGTGTCAAAGAGCTCATACATGCTAATAAAATCAAAGAAGTGCGTTGGTCAACAGCCAAGTCACAACTTGCTGACTGTTTGACAAAAAAAGGTGCTTCCTCTCTTATGCTTCTTAAAGCGCTGTATGAGGGTGTATGGAAACTGTAAAATCTGGTCCATTGAGCATATATCTTGGTATTTTTTTGTTTGTTTAAATACGCAAACTCACTTGAATGCTACTGTGTTCTGAAAATCATTTTTGTGTGACAATGTTTTATGTCAAACTCACCCGTTCTTTTTTTTTTATCTTAAGAAGAGAGTGAGTTTGTTAACTTCATGTACAAGGGATATAGTTGTTTAATATACTGCCATCTTGTGGTCATTTCGGTTACTGCATCTTTTTCAGTGTTCCCTCCTATTCTATGATGTATTTCCCCTTCCTGTTTTAGTTAGTGTGTAGGAGAAAATAAAGTACTGAGTGCAGAACCACGTCGTGTCTGTGGAGTTTATCATCCACCATCAAGTGGATATAGGAGGAGTCCCCTGTAGTGCATTTGCACATCTTTCCCAGCAAGGAGTATTATCTCCAAGGGTTAGAAAGGCTGGATTCATCTCTTTTTCATGGATAGTGTAGGACCCACTGATAATGGGGTACTTTGACGTAGTGGTGGGCTTGAGCACTATATGGCCATATGGTGGGACCAAATCCCCATTTTTATTTATGGATTGTCTTCAAATTTGGTAGTAATTTCTTTTGCATGTGTGCGCTATTCTTTTTTAATATAGATGTCTGACATCGCTATAGTGTGATCCGGGCCTGAGACAGATTGTGAGACAGATTTATAACAAGGTCACAGCTTAAGTCCTACATTCCTCCCTCGGCTGCTTTAAAGTAGAACTGCAACAGAATTAAACCTGACCTTGACCACTTCCCAATTGCATGTCTCAGAGCTTTGGTAATCTATCACAGTTGGCTGCCCAAAAATACATGTGTAGGGGTCACAAATACACTGTAAACATGTTGAAAAACCTTTACCTGATTTTTGTCAAAAGTTAGTCATACACTTTGGCAAGTGGGCTGAATAAGAGAAATCTAGTAGATTCCTCCACTCATGCTAAACAGTGCGGATGATGGAATCTACCCTGGGGATTGTGTATTCAGCAGGCAGAGGTACCTGCCGAACAGTCACTGTTCATTTGACAATTTTCCAGCTGGCTTTCAAATCTTTTTTCAAGCCAACAGAACCACTCACAGCTTGAGTTTCGGCTGATTCAGCAGAAATCAGGCCAAATTTGAGATGTGTACAGCCTGGCTATCTGCGTCCCTAATTTGCATTATAAATGTCCCCCACTGTGTATTGAATGGGCTGTCAATGCTCTGCAAAAAAAAGGAAAAATAGATATGCATCCTGTTTTCCTTCATGCATAGATGGGAATGGGCCCATAATATGTGATACGTTATTCACTGAATCCTATGGGTTAGCTAAGGAGACAGCGTGGCCTGCCTATCCAAATATAGTTATTAATTAAATAATTATACACTTTTATTCTGTCCAAGAGGACTATCTAACAAAAAAGGATTAGAATTTATCCCAGGATCCCAGAAAGACACTATATTTTTTTTATGGCTGGACTGTTCGCTTGTTTTTTTTTTTTTTTAGAAGGAAAAAGTGTAATTTAGCTAATCTGTAAATCTTTTACCTACCTTGTAATGTTTCACTGTGTTCAGTCTCTTAAAACCATTCTCCATCACAACAGTAGAGGCATCTATATCTAACAGCTCCTTATATGTTTGACCATAATGAAGTTCTGTTCATGGAGGAAAGATAAATAAAACATATATGAGAGAATATTATATATCACACAAACTAGTCCAGGTATTATTCATCCAAAATATACCAGAATTTCAGTCATTACCATGCTTCCATAATGTACCAAATTATTTTAGGAGCCATTTAGCTTTGTGCACTTTTCTGCCATCTGAAACCAGGACTGACTTGAAAAAAATTCAATATACACTACATTACCAAAAATATTGGAACACCTGCCTTTACACACACATGACCTTTAATGGCATCCCAGTCTTAGTCCATAGGGTTCAATACTGAGTTGGCCCACTCCCTACAGCTATAACAGCTTCAACTCTTCTGGGAAGACTGTCCACAAGGTTTAGGAATGTGTCTTTTGACCATTCTTCCAAAAGCACATTTGTGAGGTCTGGCACTAATGTGAACGAGAAGGTCTGACTCGCAGTTGCCACTCTAATTTACCCCAAAGGTGTTCTATCGGGTTGAGGCCAAGACTCTGTGCAGGCCAGTCAAGTTCCTCCACCCCACACTCGCTCATCCATGTCTTTATGAACCTTGCTTTGTGCACTGGTCCAAATCATTTCGTGGAAGGGGGATTAGGGTGTGGGGACATTTTTCAGGGGTTGGGCTTGGCCCCTTAGCTCCAGTGAAGGGAACACTTAAGGTGTCCGCATACCATGATATTTTGGACAATTTAATGCTCCCAACTTTGTGGAAACAGTTTGGAGATGGTCCCTTCCTGTTCCATGACTGCGCACCAGTGCACAAAGAAAGGTCCATAAAGACATGGATGAGCGAGTTTGGGGTGGAGGAACTTGACTGGCCTGCACAGAGTCCTGACCTCAACCTGACAAAACACCTTTGAGTTGAATTAGAGCGAAGACTGCAAGCAAGGCCTTCTCGTTCTCATCAGTGCCTGACCTCACAGATGCGCTTCTGGAATAATGGTCAAACATTCCCATAGCCATACTCCTAAACCTTGTGGACAGCCTTCCCAGAAGAGTTGAAGCTGTTATAGCTGCAAAGGATGGACCAACCCAATATTTAACCCTACAGACTAAGACTAGGATGCAATTAAAATTCATGTGTGTGTAAAGGCAGGTGTCCCAATACTTTTGGTAATATAGTGTATATGGTACAGGATATATACAGCTGCAGTTCCAATGCTGTATTATTCCCTGCTGCAACTTTACACTGTGTTATTGATCTTGAACAAAAACCTGGGGTATTGTCTACAGCAAAGAGTAGAAGTTTTACAGTTGGCTGACCTGTCTTTATAAAAAGTCAAGGTGGATAACACATTATTATTGACTTATACAATGCCATCATTTTTCATGGAGCTGTACAATGTAATCAATGTAAGGAGGGGTAGTACAAGTTATAAAGCAAAAAATCACCAGAGACAAATGCATACAGCCATATGACAAAATGTATTATTAATTATAATAATAATAAGCTATAGGAGCAATTGTCCTCCTGCCTAGAGAAGCTTACAATCTGAGGGATAGGGTTGAATATGAGTAGCTAAATAAAGAATTACCGTGTTTTTTTCGTCAGATTTTAGAGGGGAAAGCAGTGTTGGTTGAGTGATGGAAGTGATTAGGGTTAGCTCAGAATATATGCATGTCCTTAAGAACACATTGTAAGGATGTGTTTGAAGGTGTCAAGGACAGGGTCAAATAGTATCTAATAGGAAATTCCAGAAAAAGGGGAGAGAACCATCAGAAGTTGTTGGTTGGTAGGGGATCAAATACTTATTTTTCTCACTGCACTGCAACTCAATTTATACCATTTGTATCATGTGTTTTTATTCTGGATTTTTGGTTAATATTCTGTCTCTATCATTTAAAATACACCTATGATAAAATTATGGACCTTTTATTTCTTTGTAAGTGGGCAAACTTATAAAATCTGCAGGGGATCAAATAACAATTTTCCGCTCTGTATTATTTATTACAGGTATTGTATAGAAACACACACACACACACACGAGCATATGGAAAACATGCAAACTCCATGCAGGTAGAGGCATGGTTTGGATTTGAACCTATGACCCTAGTGCTACAAGGCAGAACCTCTAAGCCACTTAAAAAGTCATATTGTGGAGGGCTATGAAAGTTGGAGGTAAACATTTCAGAAGCTTAGAAGTAGCATCCAGGTTAGTGGTTCAGTCTGTTTGTTGGAAGACCACAGAGAAGAGAGACATAAGATGTGTTTCTATTATGGAGCTGACAATAAGTGGTTATTAAGTTATACTACGGTTTACATGAAAGAGCAGATCCAAGTATTACCCTTCAGTAATGAGTTGGGTATTCAACGTTTTTGAAGTGTTGTTCACAGAAAGTGTTACTTCAAAGTAGAAAGATTACTGTTCTGTTTATCCATACCACAAATCACACCACATTATACACAACATTGAACTTATGCAAAAATAACTACCTAAACAAATGTCACAAGGAGGGAAGCTAAAAGCATATCCATTTTTTGATAGAAACGCTTGAAGGACTTTTTCTTTGACTTGCCCGATGGTATCACAGTCCAGAACTGTTACATTTATGCACTGACTGGCATCATCAACAGCTTCACTTTCTGTTGTTGGGTAATGTACATTAATGTCCTATGGGGACAAAAAGGAAATTCAAGTTGTATAAACTACACAGAACTAAACAGGAAAGTCAGTATAACATTGTATAATCTGTTTTGGTAGCTCTCCATAATGTGTTTATGGATCTATGTATATTGTAACTAACACTGTGTTCACTAAATTACACTCAACATGAACAGTGATCATATTGTTTGTCTAATACAACAAAATATATGTGCAGAGCTCTGCACAGGTTTGGTCTTGGGGACATGTTTTGTTCCTATGTGAATGTGATGTACCATGACATTTGTAGTACGGTGTTGGTGATTGGCTAAAAAACTGACCCTTTTCCTGTTCTCTCTGGGGTCAGACAAGGCTGCCCTCTCTCACCTCTGCTTTTCGTTTGCTGTATAGAGCTCTTTGCCGAATGCATCCGACAGAACCCAGAGATCAGAGGGATCACCGCCCTGGGACCGGACAGAAGGGCTGTCAAGTGCTCACTCTACATGGACAACGTAACGGTGTTCTGTGCTGACCAGCGATCCATCGACTCGCTCGTCCAGACCTGTGAGGACTTCGGAAAAGCTTCAGGGGCAAAGGTCAACTGCGGGAAGTCAGAGGTCATGCTCTTCGTAAAGTGGTTCCTGCCTTCCTCTGCATCCATCCCTTTCAGGCGGACTTCATCAAAATTCTTGGAGTTTGGTTTGGAGCTGAGGGCGCAGCCCTGAAGTTTTGGGAGGAGAGACTGTCCAAGATGAGACAGAAGTTTGGACTATGGAGCCTCAGAGAACTCACCATCGAAGGGAAAACACTGGTACTCCGCAGCGAGATTCTCCCTGTGTTGCAGTACCTCGCCCAGGCCTGCCCCCCCCCCCCCCCCGGGTCAACACCTGTAAGGCCATCACCAGGGCGGTGTTCGACTTCATCTGGGGCTCCAAGATGGACAGAGTGAAGCGGGCAGTCATGTTCAAGGAACCCCTCAAGGGCGGTAAGGGAGTGCCCGACATCAAAACGTTACTGGGGGTGTTCTTTGCCTGCAATTGCATCCGCAGAACTTTAGTGGACAGAACTTTGGACTCTGGCGGCAACTCCATGTCCCGTTTTTTTCCTCCTGCCTCTCTGGAGGTCGCTTGGATGGGACAAATGGGACAGTTCCATCCCCTACAACTGGGACACTCTTTGGTGCTACTTGGACACTTTCAAGTTCATCAAGGATCGGGGGCTGCATGCAGTTAAGCCCGACTTGTGGAAGCCAAAAACTATCTACAAGTTGATCAGAGCATCGGACATTGTTGAGACTGTTCCAGGCCTCCCTTCAGCCACTTGCAAAGTGGTCTGGAGGAATTTTTCTTCAAAGGGACTCACCAACAGGCATAAAGACCTGGCGTGGATGGCAATCCAGGGGGGACTGCCGCTCAGGACATTCATGCATGCCAGAAACTTGTGCAGATACAGGCACTGCCCTTTTTGCATCATTCATGAGGAAACGTCTTTTCACGTTTTCTGGGAGTGCTCCTTTGCACAGAGCCTGTTGAGGGCCTTGGAACCTGAACTTAAAGACTTTGTTCCACAGACTGCCATCACACATTTCGGTGTGCTGAATGGACTTTTTCACAGAACATTTTCTCAGGAGGACATTGACAACGCCTGGCGGGTGTTGTGTTGCTTTAAGGACGCTTTATGGTGCGCCAGAAAGCGCCTTATCCAACAGCGGGAGAAGATGTCTATTCAGGACTGTCGCAGACTGGTCCACAGTCTGCTCAGAGACTATAACCTGATGGATCTCATGGAAGAAGAGGAGGTCTGAAGATTTCCCCTTCCCCCACTCTCCCTTGTGTGTCTTTGTCCATTAAATAAAGCTTCGGGCTTGTGATTTCATTCCCCTCCCCTTACCCCACTCTCCCACCCCCCCCTCACACCTGTTGCTTTTTTTGTAATATTATATTGTTTGATATCGTTTGATTAATGCAACATATAGACAAATGGTTTAGTATGGTAATTTCTATAAAAACATAAACAATTAATCAGAAAAAAAATACTTACAACATTATTAAAGTCTGTCATTTGCCATAACAGCCAGTCCTCGTTCACAGTATATAGGGCTTTACTTGTTATTGCATCTATGGGACCTTTGTGTATCCTCTGATTCAGGGTACAAACAAGACCATACAAAGGTTCTCCCACTGATTCCTAGACAGTAATGACATACCATTACCAGGAGCCAAGACTTTATGTAAAACATACAATCCAAAGTTTTATGCTAGGTTTCACAAGCAGTCAGAAAAATAATACCTGCCCAGACTTGCAAGACCAAACTTTGAAAACCCTATGTGCAATAATACTCAGGTCAATATTTCAATACAGGAAGTGTTTGTAGGATGCAGTTACTGCAGGACATGCAACTCCATCTGGTCAATACTCTTTCGTTCACAGATCCTTTCAGCAAATCTGTAAATTGTCATTCAAGGCCTGCATAGCTGCCTATGGTAAGTTATGCCAACCTACATATCTTTAGTTGGCCACACACCTTTTTTGCTTGCCCTTAGGTTGTATCAATTAAATTTACAATATTTACCAATATACAGTATATGTAGTATGAAGGTCTGCATAAAACAACTAATTCAATTTATACTCAATCAGGTAGGCTCTGGAGCTTAGTAAATGAGGTAAAACTTCACTTTACAAAAAGTACTCAATCACATGCAAGAAAAATAATTTAACAAAAAAACACATTTTTGCTTGCACATGATTGGATGATAGCAGCCAGCAGTTCTCACCCTCATTTTCTAAGCTCTGAAGCAACTGCACTTGCAAGTACACAGCCTATTTGCCTTTAGTAAATTAACCCCATTGGGTCCTTAAAGGAAACCTTTATTTAAATATGTACTTTAATAGCCACACAAAAAAATAGAACCTTGCAAACCCACTTACAGGAAAATTTGCAAACTGGGCAAAACTATCCAAATTTGGTACACTCATACTAAACTTAAATGCACTTTGGCAGATTCTTCAGTTCTGCATTAATGTTCCAGCATCAGCTTCATTCATGTGTGTTTGCATACAGTCTAATAGTTAAAATTGGGAACAGAAATTCATTAATTTGCATTCACTCGCTTTTTTATGAACAGGAGGAGCTTATACCAAAAAGACAGCACAAATTAAATTTATTGACACTGTCATTACAGTGTCATATGCAATGGTATAGTCAGGCCTTTTTTTTAAGTAAAGCAGCACAATATTGTAGCTGTAAAAAGTGTCATGTCCTACAATGACCAATCAGATTTCCAATCACTCAAGTCCAATAAGTGCTAAGATTACCAGAAAAAAGTCCCATATATCGAAAAAAAAAAAAAACCTAGTAATAGTAGCGCAGATAGTTCAAATGGTAATCCTCCACACAGAAGAAACGAATGTCCCTTTAAAAATCTTATGCAGAGTCTCTTAAATTTCTCTCCACCAATTGGGAACAATAGTGAATTTACGGGGTCACCACACCACACATCCTCCACCTTGGTGCTAAATAAGGGGGGTGGCAACTCACCAGACAGCGTAGCCCACCTATTCTCATAGGATAGGCAATAAGGCAAAGAACACAAATCTCCTCTAATCAGATTACAGCAGCCGACTGTGTCTTTCCTTGTAGCTTGTCATTTAAGGCGTTCCCTTCTCCTCACAGCAATCCTGTACTCGATCGGATGGTCTCAGTCCCCAACACCAGGCCAAGCAGGTCATATTGGTTGAGTGTTGAGCCATCCGGGGCTATGGGAACTGATTAGTCAGAACCATTCATGGAAGCATAACCCACTTCTGTACTGGGATAGGCATCTGTACTCGATCGGATCATCTCATTCCCCAACACCAGGCTAAGCAGGTCATATTGGTTGAGTGTTGAGCCATCCGGGGCTACGGGAAATGATTAGTCAGAACCATTCCTGGAAGCATAACCCACTTCTGTACTGGGATAGACATCAGTTTAGAGTTACAGAGGAGATCCAGGGCTAGAATTATTGCTCTCGCTCTAATGATCGCGGCGATACCCGGATGGCTCAACACTCAACCAATATGACCTGCTTAGCCTGGTGTTGGGGACTGAGATGATCCGATCGAGTACAGATGCCTATCCCAGTACAGAAGTGGGTTATGCTTCCATGAATGGTTCTGACTAATCAGTTCCCGTAGCCCCGGATGGCTCAACACTCAACCAATATGACCTGCTTGGCCTGGTGTTGGGGACTGAGACCATCCGATCGAGTACAGGATTGCTGTGAGGAGAAGGGAACGCCTTAAATGACAAGCTACAAGGAAAGACACAGTCGGCTGCTGTAATCTGATCGGAGGAGATTTGTGTTCTTTGCCTTATTGCCTATTCTATGAGAATAGGTGGGCTACACTGTCTGGTGAGTTGCCACCCCCCTTATTTAGCACCAAGGTGGAGGATGTGTGGTGTGGTGACCCCGTAAATTCACTATTGTTCCCAATTGGTGGAGAGAAATTTAAGAGACTCTGCATACGATTTTTAAAGGGACATTCGTTTCTTCTGTGTGGAGGATTACCATTTGAACTATCTGCGCTACTATTACTAGTTTTTTGTTCGATATATGGGACTTTTTTCTGGTAACCTTAACATATTTGCAATTTTAAAGTAGCTGCGATAGGTCTGGAATCGGACTCATTTAATACATTTAAACTTGTGCGCAGGGGGTATATCATATTTATCACTTGTGGATATTTATTTTATATATATTACAAGTCCAATAAGTGAAATAAAATTTTGATGGTTGAACTGGGTTACTACAATCAACCCTTTTCTTAAAGAAAAGGCAGATTGCTACATGTTGGGTGAACTTTGCCACAAGCACAAAGCAAAGCATCATGGCTGTGGTGTGTAAACATCCCCACCAGTCGCCTATTGCAACTTAAGTGGGGGGTGACAGTTGGCAGGCAACATAAACGCGGCTCAACAGCGCATTTTTGCCACCCCTAACTGCAAGTCTACACAAAGCCTGAGTAAACTATCATTAGGAATGATCAAATTAAAGGTCACATCTGTAATTTAAAATTTAGTCTAAAATAATGAAATACATAAAAATAAGTTATTAAATGCAGAATAGCAGGCCAGCTTCATGACATCTTATAAACTGTTGTAAATCTGATTTTTTTTCTCACCCGCAGGAAGCCATACAAGCAAGTGGCCATCCAATTGGTCAATAACTTTTCCACAACTGTTTCTGTTCGCCTTAGCATCAGCTTTGGATTTTTGTTGCTTGATTGCTCTATTAGATCTTTAATCAATGTATCAAGCAATCCAGTGAGATAGAGCAAATCATTCTGAAAGGTGATGGTCAGGAAGGATGCAAACAAACATCTAGGAGCAACAAAATTCAAACATATATAGTTTTTTGTAAAGAAATCCATATGTATATCATCCCACAATTCTGCTCATGATGTGTACACCTTTTACAAAAGTTTTTTTTTTATAGTATGCTTTCTTTATAGCATGGTGGTGCAACACCTACAACTGGAGTTCTACATTGGTGAGGATCTGGGTTTCATTCCCACTAGAACAATTATTACTGTGCTTGTATAAATCTTCTTCCACTCTGCGAAAATCATGCTGATTGCTTAACTGCATTATTGTGTGTATAGCTGTGGTTTGCTATAAGCTTATCAAAGGATAAGGTCTGTTGAGAAACTTTATATGCATATAATGTGTTTCTTGGGGCATAAGCTGAGCACAATTGGTATGCCTGCTTTGGTATGATGTCGGACGACTGCATAACTGAGTTTTCTGTTGTATCTCTTTGGGAATCTAACAGATTGTGGTGAAATGTTAGTACAAGTTACCCTGTCCTTGTAATCAAGAAAACCAATGATTGAAGAATTTTCTGCGGAGAAACGGTGCTACTTGTCTGCAGCTGGTGATGAACATAACAGGTTCAGAAATCATGAGATAGGGTTGTAACCTCTGAACTCTGCAAATAATTTTTAACATCGCCATTTCTTGAATCAATTTAGCATTACACCATAACATGGTGAAAATATATTATTTTATTTAATGGATACATTACTGTATGACAATGTACTCTTAGTTTGTAAAAGATTCTCCTAGGAAGAATGACATGGGTGTTGAATCCACAAGAGCATCCAATATACGGTGCATCCGGAAAGTATTAACAGTGCTTCACTTTTTCCACATTTTGTTATGTTACAGCCTTATTCCAAAATGGACAATGTAAAAGAAGTTTGTTTGAGATCTTTGCAAATTTATTAATAATAAAAAATGAAAAAAATCACATGTACATAAGTATTCACAGCCTTTGCTCAATACTTTATTGAAGCACCTTTGGCACCAACTACAACTTCAAGCCTTTTTGAGTATGATGCTACAAGCTTGGCACATCTGTTTTTGGGCAGATTCTCCCATTCTTCTTTGCAGGACCACTCAAGTTCCTTTAGGTTGGATGGGGAGCATCAGTGCACTGCCATTTTTAGATCCCTCCATAGATGTTCAATTAGGTTCAAGTCTGGGCTCTGGCTGGGCAGCTCAAGGCCATTCCTTTGTTATCTTGGCTGTGTGCTTAGGGTCACTGTCCTGTTGGAAGATGAACCTCCGCCCCAGTCTGAGGTCCAGAGTTCTCTGGAGCAGGTTTTCATCAAGGGTGGCTATGTACATTGCTGCATTCATCTTTCCCTTAAAGGATCCTGCCAAGTCTCCCAGTTCCTAACACTGAAAAACATCCCCACAGCATCATACTGCCACCACCATGCTTCACTGCAGGAATGGTATTGGCCAGGTGATGAGAGGTGCCTGGTTTCCTCCAGACATGACACTTGCCCTTCAGGCTAAAGAGTTCAATCTTTGTTTCATCAGACCAGTGAATTTTGTTTCTCATGGCTTGAAAGTCCTTCAGGTGCCTTTTGGTAAGCTCCAGGTGGGCTGTCATCTGCTTTTTACTGAGTAGTGGCTTCCGTCAGGTCACTCTACCGTATAGGCCTGATGGTTGGAGAGCTACAGAGATGGTTGTTCTTCTGGAAGGTTCCCCTCTCTCCACAGAGAAATACTGGAGTTCTGTCAGAGTGACCATCGAGTTCTTGGTCACTTCCCTGACTAAGGCCCTTTTCCCCTGATTGTTTGGGTGGTCCGCTCTAGGAAGAATCCTGGTGGTTCCGAACTTCTTTCATTTACGGATGATAGAGGCCACTGTGCACATTGGGACCTTCAATGCTGCAGACATTTTTCTCTACCCTTCCCCAGATCTGTGCCTTAATACAATCCTATCTCAGAGGTCTACAGACAATTCTTTGGATTTCATGACTTGGTTTGTGCTCCAACATGCACTGTTAACTGTGGAACCTTAGATAGACAGATGTGGGCCTTTCCAAATCATGTCCAATCAACTGAATTTACCACAGGTGGACTCCAATCGAGTTGTAGAAACAGTTCAAGGATGATCAGAGGAAACAGGATGCACCTGAGCTCAATTCTAAGTGTCATTGCAAAGGCTCTGAATACCTATACTTTTCATTTTTTATTTTGAATAAATTTACAACTATTTCAAACAAACTTCTTTTACGTTGTCATCATGGGGTATTGTTGGTAGAATTGTTAGGAAAAGAATGAATTCAATCCATTTTGGAAGTGAAGCGCTGTGAACACCTTACTTTGTGCACTGGTCCAAATCATTTGGTGAAGGGGGGAATGTGGTGTGGGGTTGTTTTTCAGGGGTTGGGTTTGGCCCCTTCGTTCCAGTGAAAGGAACTCTTAAGACGTCCGCATAACAAGACATTGTGGAAAATTTAATGTTCCCAACTTTGTGAGAACAGTTTGGGGTTAGGGTTGGCTCTTCCTGTGCACCAGTGCACAAATCAAGGTCCAAAAAGACATGGACGAGAGATTTTGGGGTGGAGTCCAGACCTCAACCAGATAGAACACTATTGTGATGAATTAGAGGGCAGACTAGTAACCAGGCCTTCCCTCTAACATCAGTGCCTGACCTCACAAATGTGCTTCTGGAAGAATGGTCAAACATTCTCATAGACACACTCCTGAACAGTCTTCCAAAAGAGTTGAAGCTGTTATAGCTGCAAAGGGTGGGCCAACTCAATATTGAACCCCACGGACGAAGACTGGGATGCCATTAAAGTTCATGTGTGTAAAGGCAGGCGTCCCAATAATTATGGTAATATAGTGTAGCTGGGAAGGCTGATAACATAGTTTGTGATTTTAGCTCAGTGCACAAGAAGTAACAAGGACACTGAATTTCTTGCAGGATCAACAGGTATTATTGCAGAAAATGAACTTAGCCTGAAAAACAGTGCAGCAACCACCATATAACTATGCAATCATGTCTGAGGACTGGTAAGCTGCAATATATTACATTTTCATATGTTTAGATGTATTTTAACTGTATTGGATAACTTGTAAACTTCAATAAAAGAAAAGCCAGGTCAAAAAATTCAGATTTCACATTTACTTGGTGATCTGTCAATGTTTGGTGAACCTTACACTCTTCTCTGGCAAATTAAAATCTAGTGCAGCCTTTATCAACCTTAAAGGAACCCTTAAAATTACTTGAACCCCTGTTACCAATTACTATATCTACAAAGTACATGAGCGCAAGCAGTAAACTGAAATATAAGAAGGCAAAAAAAGAATAAGGAATGTGGCATACTTAGCATATGTGACACCCAGAGCCACTTTAAATAACATAATTATTTTCAGTAATAAAAATAATGAAATGAATAATAATAATCAGAAAAGAAATGCATTGATAATTTACATTAAAAGTTGTAATGTTCCCTCACATTGGTAGTCAATACAGAAGGGCCCATTACTTTTATGTTAAATGGAGAAATGCCTCTACTTGTTGGTGAGTGGAGAAATACCTCCTTACATTTGTGGTCAGTTAAAAAGTATCTTATATTTCCTTACATTAGTGGTCATTCCAAAAGAGCCTTCATACAATGATGCTCAGTGTATGCCCCCTTACATATGTGGCTAGTGTGGTGCTTCCATATACTGCATTACTATGTTCTCCTATATATTACTATGTCAAGTAAGTAACTATATATAACATATAGTTACTTACTTGAAAGGCAGAAATTTCTCTTAGCTGAAAGAACCCCCATCAACTTCTGGAGGAACCCTAGGATTCTATGGAACCATGGTTGAGAAAGGCTGATCTATACATTTGATGTAAGTAAACCTAGCAACATTTGTTTTTAAATCAGACTTTATCACCTGTCCTTGACTGAAAAATCCTTCTGCTTTTCTAAAGTGTGAATCAGCAGAACCAGAAATCCTCGGTTCTGAAATAGGTTCTTCAAAATCGTTACAGCATTGTTCTCATCAGTTTGATTTCTAGGAATTTTCTGAAAAGGCTGTTGAGAAATTAACTACAAATTAATATTTTACAATAAAACAAATCATTTTATTCTACACAAAAAAGGGAAATAACATCTGAATAAGCTAAGTTAAGGGAAGTTACATGCTCATTTGCCAATAAAAGCATCAAATACAATTTATATTATTTACAATTGTGGAACAAGCATACAATGAACCAGTGCTGCCACGTTACCTTTAGCCCAGTGGCGGAACTACCAGGGTCACAGCACTCGCACTTGCGAACGGGCCCTGGAGTTCCGCTACTGTTGGGGGGGGCCTGCCCGCCAATTCTGTAAATTCTGCCACTGTGGAGGGCTCTGCCTGCCTTGCCCGGGAGGGGGAATGTCGAGTGTCTGCCGCCTATTGCAGATGCATGACATGATGCCTGGAGGTGGAACAGACTGGAGCAGTGAGTCAGCTGACGAGCTGACTGCCAGTAGAAAAAGGGGGAGGAGCTCTCCGCACTACGTCAGCAGAGGAATCACTGGAGGCACCGGAAGAGAGCAGAGACACACTGAGCAAGGAGAAGGAGGAATCGACTGACACAGAGCAGGTGAGAGCCAGTGTAACTGATCCCATCCTTCCACCACCACCCCTTTGCCACTGATCCCATCCCACCACCATCTCTCTGCCACTGATCCCATCCCTCCACCACCATCTCTCCGCCACTGATCCCATCCCTCCACCACCGATCCCATCCCTCCACCAAAATCCCTCGGCCACTGATCCCATCCCACCACCACCACATTCCTCTGCCACTGATCCCTACCCTCCACCACCATTCTTCTGCCACTGATCTCATCCCTCCACCACCATCCCTCTACTACTGATTCCCCCACCACCACTGCCTCTAACGGATCCCATCCCCCTCCCATCAGGCAGTGGTGATGGGGGGGGGGTTAGGGATGACATCAATGGCAGTGTCATCCCTATCCCCACCACCACCATCTCCACTGATGTCATCCCTATCCCACCACAACTGCTAATTATCCCACACCCCCCACCACCATCAGTGGACTAATCCTATCCCCCACTACCACCACCGCCGCTGATCCCATCCCCCCCACTACCATCAGTGGACTGATCCTATCCGCCGCCACCACCACCGCTGCCACTGATCCCACCCCACTCACCACCACTGCTGCCACTGATCCCACCCCACTCACCACCACTGTTTCCACTGATCCCATCTTCCCAACCACCCTCAGTGAGCTGATCCCAACCCCACCGCTGCCACTGATCCAATCCCCACCACCACCATCAGTGGACTGATCCCATCCCCCTCTCCACCACCTCTGTCATTGATCCCATCCCCCCCACCACCACTGCCACTGATCCATGGGGGGGCCTTTATGGTTTCTTGCACTGGGGCCCTTAATTTTCTAGTTATGCCTCTGCTTTGGTCCATCTCTTTCTGCTAGCCAGATGGAAGGACCTTTGTATTCCTATGAAATGGGCATGCATTGGCTAAGACAGGATGCTCCTGGCATCTTTAGCTACAAAAATCACAGAAAATTTGTTATTACTACTTCTGCAGCAAGGCAATGCAAAGTTTACAGTTTTATATAACTTATCCAAAATATCATTGTGATAACAGTATCATTTAAAGTGCCTTTTAAATGCCCAATATGTTATGTAAACTCAGAGTGGGTTTGTTTCTTTGGCTGTTGGCATCCCTCTATAGTTAACTATTAACAAAACGCTTTATTTTTCTTTCATAGTAGAATTACAGTGAGCCCATAAAGAAGTATTTATATGTTGTCTATTACATTATCTGTTAATATTGGAGGTCAGGTTAAGAACAGTAAAAAAATCAAATATTTTGTGTGAAAGAGGTGATCCTGGCAGACAGGTGTTACTTTGGTCACTTCGGTGTTACTTTGGGAGCTAAAGGTTATATGTCTATAGGGCACTAGTAATAGAAACCCAGTCCTGTGATAAACTCCATTATGCTATTTAACATTAGGCACAATGTTGTGAAGTTTTCTGTTGCATTCTTTTGTGACATAATACAAATGGCTTGTGTTGTGAGTTTATGTAGGCAAGGGTAGTAAGTCTCATCCATTGCTAGGTCAAAGCCCAGTGCCAAAAGATACAAGAAGGACATTTCTTCAAATTGTTTCTGAAACCTTGCCAAGCTAATTGCTATATTAATCAGATCTCTGAAGAATGTTAGATGTTCTGGTACCTACTCTCTGTTAGTAGCGCCTGTTGCTATGTGGTTTCTGGTCAACAAGGGTGAAGAGAAATGTGTTGAGGCATAACACAGGAATAGTAAAGGAGCATGCACATAACAGAGTTCACCTTATAAACTGTCATATTATTTATTATCCCCAGTAGCCTCACATTAGTCCCAGTAGATTAAAAAAAAAAACTGTGCAGTGTAAAAAAAAGAATTGTCATAACTGTAGACTATTTGCGACCCCACCCATAGACCCCCACCCATAGACCCCCACAACTACCAGGCCAGGATTGTGGGGAAGAGGCCCTTGTCCACATCAACATGAGAACAAGGTGGTTTGCTGGGGGGGGGGGGGGCACCTGGCTAGGTACACTCCCCTTGTGTTCAGGTATGGTTCAGGTGAAGGGCTTGTCCCCCACATTTCCTGGCATGCTGAGCTGCATGCTCTGATAACAGTTTGGTATGGATTTTAAGGGGGGGGGGGGGGCAAATGCTTTATTTTGCTGTCATTTGCATAAGGTTGCATTAAAGACCCGAAAATACACTCATATAGAATAAGAATAGAGTATAGACAACTTCAAAAAGTTCTATTTTTAGAAAACACCAGAATTTGAAGTTGCATGGGTTTGGGCACCCATGTAAAAATACCCAAAGGGTAAGGAAATAGTGATTTCAATACCTCTGTTGTGAATTTTGAAGATTACCTTCTCCACAAAGCCTACAGCTATAATGGATAATGAGGGCTTGTTTCAAAGTGCTTTAACTGCTTGCTCAGAATATAAAATTACTTTAGTATGCATAATCACAGGCTTACTTTAGACTTCAGCTTTCCAAATAGTCTAAATTTTCATATGGTTGACTTCTGGGGTGCAACTAAGAGGAATATTCAGCTAAAAGAGGAACATACTGGGCTGCTTTCACACAAGCTTCTCACTTTGTATTTTGCTTCTCTTATCACCTATGTTTCAACTTCAGCCTTGGATATATATATAGTATTCTTCTATTACACTTAAACCATAAGGTCTCAACTTACTGAAGGAACATTTTCACACAATTTTTCACTTAAGTCCTGCCTGTTTCCATCAGACTGAAAAAGAACACAGATAATTGAATTTATTTAAAGTGTACAATAAACCAATTTACAATTTATATTTTTTTCTTAGAAAGAAGCTTGACAAAACATTGCATTTGTAGGGTACTGGAGCCCATAGTTTAGAAATACATACTGTACAGTCATACAAGTTTTTTTTATCAATTTATTATTGTAGGTGAATTATGCATTTGTTCACAGACAGATGGTGGACCTCTCTCTTGAGGGCTTGAAGGTCCAATATCATGGCTAACATTTTTGCTTGAGTCTGACAGCACACATATTGTCATTATTGGCATTTTGGACTGTCAATCAATACAACCTATTGTAATTGCTGTTTGGTCATTGGGGAACCATTTTTTTATTTTGCTGGGATCACAGTGCCCATAGAAATGTAATATTCCTATGGAAGAGTAGTCCTCTAGGTTGAGAATTGACAAAAAACTACGCAGACCAGCATCTATTATGAAGCCTAATGTGCCATGCTTACTAACCACAGGCTTCTGAAAAATATCCCAGATATCCCTACTTCTCCAGAGGCATTCCCTTGGTTGCTGACTCCCCACTGGTGTATTTGGAAGGTAATTTTTGCTATAGTATCTCACAAAAGTGAGTACAAACCTCACATTTTTGTAAATATTTTATTATATCTTTTCATGTGACAACACTGAATAAATGACACTTTGCTACAATGTAAAGTAGTGAGTGTACAGCTTGGATAACAGTGTAAATTTTCTCCCCCCCAAAATAACTCAACACACAGCCATTAATGTCTAAACCACTGGCAACAAAAGTGAGTACACCCCTAATTGAAAATGTCCACATTGGGCCCATTTAGCCATTTTTCCTCCCCGGTGTCATGTGACTCATTAGTATTACACGGTCTCAGGTATGAATGGGGAGCGGGTGTGTTAAATTTGGTGTTATCGCTCTCACTCTCTTATACTGGTCACTGGAAGTTCAACATGGCACCTCATGGCAAAGAACTCTCTGAGAATCTGAAAAAAAGATTTGTTGCTCTACATAAAGATGGCATAGGCTATAAGAAGATTATCAAGATCCTGAAACTGAGCTGCAGCACGGTGGCCAAGACCATACAGTGGTTTAACAGGACAGGTTCCACTCAGAACAGGCCTCTCCATGGTCGACCAAAGAAGTTGAGTGCACATGCTCAGCATGATATCCAAAGGTTGTCTTTGGGAAATAGACATATGAGTGCTGCCTGGATTGCTGCAGAGGTTGAACAGGCGGGAGGTCAGCCTGTCAGTGCTCAGACCATATGCCGCACACTACATCAAATTGGTCTGCATGGCTCTCGTCCCAGAAGGAAGCTGATGCACAAGAAAGCCTGCAAACAGTTTGCTGAAGACAAGCAGACTAAGAATTTTGATTACTGGAACCATGTCCTGTGGTTTAATGAGACCAAGATAAACTTATTTGGTTCAGATGTGTCAAGCGTGTGGTGGCAAACATGTGAGGAGTACAAAGACAAGTGTGTCTTGCCTACAGTCAAGCATTGTGGTGGGAGTGTCATGGTCTGGGGCTGCATGAGTGCTGCCGGCACTAGGGAGCTACAGTTCATTGAGGGAACCATGAATGCCATTATCTACTGTGACATACTGAAGCAGAGCATGATCCCCTCCCTTCGGAGACTGAGCTGCAGGGTAGTATTCCAACATGATAACGACCCCAAACACACCTCCAAGACTACCACTGCCTTGCTAAAGAAGCTAAGGGTAAAGGTGATGGACTGCCCAAGCATGTCTCCAGACCTAAATCCTATTGAGCATCTGTGGAGCATCCTCAACTGGAAGGTGGAGGAGCACAAGGTCTCTAACATAAACCAGCTTGTCATGAAAGAGTGGAAGAGGGCTCTGGTGGCAATCTGTGAAGCTCTGGTGAACTCCATGCCCCAGAGGGTTAAGACAGTGCTGGAAAATAATGGTGGCCACACAAAATATTGACACTTTGGGCCCAATTTGGAAATTTTCACTTAGGGGTGTACTCACTTTTGCTGCCAGCGGTTTGGACATTAATGGCTGTTTTGAGTTATTTTGGGGGGGACAGCAAATATACACTGTTATACAAGCTGTACACTCACTACTTTATATTGTAGCAAAGTGTTATTTTTTCAGTGTTGTCACACGAAAAGATATAATAAAATATTTACAAAAATGTGAGGGGTGTACTCACTTTTGTTATATTAAAAAATAGGAACAAGGAGGGGCAGGGGGACTTTTAAAGGGGATACCGTCATTAGACCAATAATCAAAGTACATATGGGGTAAAAAACAATCTTTATTGGAAGAAACCATCATCATATATAGAAGAGATTGCTGTATTAAAAAACATAGATACTGTATTGCAAATATTGTAGGTAGCATGCACAGAAACCCAAGGGGTAACATAGGTTTGATGTAGTGATGAACGTTGATGCCCATACACTGGCCCAACATGTTTCGCGGGTGACCGCTTCTTCAGGGGCATATACACAGATAAGGGACATCACAGATGCTACCAGAACAAGAATGAAAAAGAACATGATGAGTGGAACAAAATATCACACAAAACATAATACATGCAGTACACGAGTATTCATTTGAGATGTAGGGGTCAAAAGGAGAGGCTCACATGAGGCCATAACACCCACCTGCAACCAGACCAATCCCAAAACCTAGAGGACAGACCAGGGATCGCAATTAGGGTAGATGTCCCCCCAGGCGGACATGGGAGCGGTCCAAACCTAAACGAGGCTAGGTAGTAAGGGTCACGATGGTGGCGTGATTGTTCACTATAAAACAAGGTAGGATAAGGAAGAAATTGAATATGTAGAATATCCATATTGATCCTCAAAGTATATGGAAGATTATAAGTATGGGTAAAGAAAAAGGGGGTATATATGGGAAACAATCTTACCAAAAGGTATGTATGTATACATCCCATAATCCATCCAGATGAGAGGGCTACGGGGTGGCTAATGGAAGAGCCTATGCTGGTAAGTAGGAGGGGGGGGATCAAAAATATATAATCCAATATCCCTAATCGGGCGTAAGAAAAACAAAGGTTACCATATAAGGTGGATGTTAATTAGAAATGAACAAAGAGTGACACCCAAAGTGTGAGGGAAGAACCTAAACAATGTGGAAGATAATATGGGGAACCATAGTGAACACCATATGTGTATAATAAATACACCTGTGCATACACGTGTATATACCATAAGTGTGATGAGATATGTTGAGTGATTTAGAAGTGAGAAAGGTGAGAAAATGGTGGTTGTAGGGAATCTACAACTTGAAGAAAAAGTGAGGGAATATGAACCAAACCGAACCAGTGAAAAATCAAAGAATAAATAAATAAAAAAAAAATAAAAAATTAAAAAAAAATAATTTAATTTTTTTTTTTTTAATTTTTTTTTTTTTTATTTATTTATTCTTTGATTTTTCACTGGTTCAGTTTGGTTCATATTCGCACCTTGGTATCTATTCATGCCAGCACATTATGCCATAAATCTATGGCGGTGTTGGTTGTCACTTGAATTTTTTTCATCTTCACTATTAGTTTTCCCTCACTTTTTCTTCAAGTTGTAGATTCCCTACAACCACCATTTTCTCACCTTTCTCACTTCTAAATCACTCAACATATCTCATCACACTTATGGTATATACACGTGTATGCACAGGTGTATTTATTATACACATATGGTGTTCACTATGGTTCCCCATATTATCTTCCACATTGTTTAGGTTCTTCCCTCACACTTTGGGTGTCACTCTTTGTTCATTTCTAATTAACATCCACCTTATATGGTAACCTTTGTTTTTCTTACACCCGATTAGGGATATTGGATTATATATTTTTGATCCCCCCCCTCCTACTTACCAGCATAGGCTCTTCCATTAGCCACCCCGTAGCCCTCTCATCTGGATGGATTATGGGATGTATACATACATACCTTTTGGTAAGATTGTTTCCCATATATACCCCCTTTTTCTTTACCCATACTTATAATCTTCCATATACTTTGAGGATCAATATGGATATTCTACATATTCAATTTCTTCCTTATCCTACCTTGTTTTATAGTGAACAATCACGCCACCATCGTGACCCTTACTACCTAGCCTCGTTTAGGTTTGGACCGCTCCCATGTCCGCCTGGGGGGACATCTACCCTAATTGCGATCCCTGGTCTGTCCTCTAGGTTTTGGGATTGGTCTGGTTGCAGGTGGGTGTTATGGCCTCATGTGAGCCTCTCCTTTTGACCCCTACATCTCAAATGAATACTCGTGTACTGCATGTATTATGTTTTGTGTGATATTTTGTTCCACTCATCATGTTCTTTTTCATTCTTGTTCTGGTAGCATCTGTGATGTCCCTTATCTGTGTATATGCCCCTGAAGAAGCGGTCACCCGCGAAACATGTTGGGCCAGTGTATGGGCATCAACGTTCATCACTACATCAAACCTATGTTACCCCTTGGGTTTCTGTGCATGCTACCTACAATATTTGCAATACAGTATCTATGTTTTTTAATACAGCAATCTCTTCTATATATGATGATGGTTTCTTCCAATAAAGATTGTTTTTTACCCCATATGTACTTTGATTATTGGTCTAATGACGGTATCCCCTTTAAAAGTCCCCCTGCCCCTCCTTGTTCCTATTTTTTAATGAATTTTGGGACGTGGATACCTTTACTTCAATATCCATCTAGGATATATATTTCTGTTTTGGAGCTTGTCTTTCTTTTATCAACTTTTGTTATATACTGTATATTAGCCTTCTTATAACCTCCTGTGGAAGTCAGGCTGTGAAACGCATTGAGGAAGGACTACTCCCCTTTTTTTTAAAAAAGCCAATTTATGGCTGGATAATTGAAAACACCGAACTTGGGCCTAAAAAAATTCTGTATGTAAAGGGGGAATAGTCATAAAAGGTAGATTATTTGGAACAAATATGTGCAAATATAGGTGATGTAAAGAAAAGATCCTATTGTGAGAAACAAATTTTACAAAATAATTTGGATTGTTCAAAGTATTATTTATTTATTAAAAATGGTATCCTTTTTACATAGGATCTTGCTGACAGCAAGATCCTGCATAAAAATGAGTCCCTATCCACTCATTTACTATTTACACCATCCTTGTATATTCTGCATCTGTGCCGTCACCACTGACTACATACTAATGTTTACATCTCCCCCTGAATGAGTCATACTTTCGGTGGCATTGCAGAATGACCTCAGTCTTTAGTCTTTCTTAATGAGCGAAAACTGAAGTCATTCTGCATCTGTGCTGATGAATGATTCATTCAGAGGGAGATGTAAACACCAGGAGGGTGTAATCAGCAGCACCAGAATAGGCATGGAATGACCTCACTCATTCTAAATGTTGGAATTGAATTCCCTAGGCAGCGGTTTGTGGTGCATAGGGTCCATTTTACGCATCATAAATTTTTCAACTTTTGGTTTATGTAGCTAAATGCTATGGACAAAAATAGAGGGGTTTAATGGGCCAATAGCATACATTACTGTTGTGTTCAGATCTGTATGTTTTAAAAAGGTTTTGTCACCTTAAAAGGACTGTAAATGTTTCTCATAAATAATTAATCGTAAGATATTGTAATGGTTTTATTAACGTAACAAATATATAAATACTGTATATATATATATGTGCATCTCTCTCTCTCTCTCTCTCTCTCTATATATATATATATATATATATATATATATATATATATATATATATATATACAGTGGAACCTCTGTTTTTTTTTTTTTTTTGCTTTGGTTTGCGAGCGCCGCTTTGATATACGAGCGGCGCCCGCACCCGGAAGTGACGTCATCAGCCGAGTGCCAAGTGTCTCGGACTTCTGCAGAGGGGAGCGGATGGGCGGATGAAACCCCTGCACCTGCATTCTAAAGAGGCACAAGTCAGGCTCAGGCACAGGTGAGTTATAAAAGGAACCAAAATACATTACACAGTGCTGAACAATGAGATTATACAGGGCTGGTGAGCTACAGTATGTACTGTGCAGGCACAAGTGAGTTATAAAAGGAACCAAAATACAGAACACAGGGCTGAACAATGGGATTATACAGGGCTGGTGAGCTACAGTATGTACTGTGCAGTACTGTATGTTCTTTTCAAAGCCTGGGGACCCATTACAGTACAGTATAAACAAATGTACAGTGTACAGTACTGTGCAGTATGTTCTTTTCTCTTTCTCAGTACTGTATTTTGAAGTTCAGCTTAATTTGTTTTATTTCTATAGTACACTTTATACTGTATTTTGTATTGCCATAATGAATAAATGTTTGTGGAACGAATCATCTGATTTTCCATTATTTGCTATGGGAAAATCCGCTTTGATATAAGAGCGCTTTGGATTACAAGCATGCTTCCGGAACAAATTATGCTCGTAAACCAAGGTTTTACTGTATATGTAATATTACCAAAAGTATTGGGACGCCTGCCTTTACACGCACATGAGCCAGAAACACCAGCCTCTGGAAGAATTATATGGACTATACAGAACGGAGAAAAAGTAAGTTCAGCTCTTGGTAATACCCTATGTGCCGTTGGAAGTCAGGGGACATTTTCCTAGAGGGTGATGTTTTTATGACTACTTGGAGTTCAGCTTTCATTTTATTTTCATTTTCATTTTAAATCTTTTATATAAATAATTTGTTTACCTCGGGAAAAAACGTTTTCAAAGCAAAATGTTTGTAGTCAAAGAATGGAATGGTACCCAATGCCTCAAACTTCACAACTTCTCTATCCATTTGAAATTCTGCAAAACCTGCAAATGTATATAACATATGTATACAGCTGTTTATAGAAAACAAAAATCACCATCACATGAACAGAAAACATTGTTATAGATATGTAACTACTACTATAAAATTAATTCATATCTTGTTGAGTGTCAGGATTAATGTTCAATTTAGTGGTGTTGGCTCAGCAACCAGACTGTCAATGAGGAGTTCAAGTTCTATGGCCATGTCGAATTCTTATATGGCCTTACATATGGGTCCATTTAAGACTTTAGAGCTTCAATGCATTAACATTATTCACATGGTAATGATAATGAATCTGCTGTCATGAGGAACTTCTGTGGTTGAAATGTATTCTGCTCTCTATCTCCAAAGATAGTGTAAAAACTACTGTAAACATACTTCAAACCTACTCTATGTATTAAAATAAATCAAATAATCAACAATATGTTTAAAGGACTAAAATCACACCATAGAATATGAAATAGAAACTGGAGTACTAACTTCCTAAAGACCAATCAATGCAAAGTTTTTATTTCAGGTAAAAGCCTCTAACTATTTTGCATAGCCCAGCTGAGAGTTATTTGATATTCTAACGTGCAATAGAGTCTCACGTGCAATAGAGTCTCACTAATCCTCTTGAAAGGATGATGGTTACAGTCTCATGCTTTCTACTACATTTATTACATTTTGAAGAAAAAAAAATACAACAGAAAAGAGAGACCTCCTTTTAATATCTGAAACAGATAAACTGACTTAGTATCTCAAGTGTAGAGGCCAACTGCCAGGGTATACCAAAGATTAACAACTAGTCTGAATTCAGTTTATTGAGATCAGATCAGTGGAAGATCAGTTCTCATCATTTGTTAACTGGTTGTACTTGGTTACTGCACTTTGCTGTTATAACACAAATAGAATTACTGATAGCACTGACAATCAACTCAAGACTACCACCACTTGTATCTGTATTCAGTTGAAGCTTGCAAGATGCAGCGAGAAAAGTGCAGAACAGAAAAACTCATAGCACTTTCTGAAAACCAACAACCTTTAAGTAAGTGGCACATTTAGAAAGCATTACCTGACATAATCTAGTGACCCAGTGCAGTGGCTACCAAATCTCACTATTGCAGAGTGAGACTTCTAAGCTGGAGCAGGCAAGTACAACAAGAAAACCTTCTTTTTGTCTGTATATTGCCAAGTTTGCAAAGTGATAGCAGTCTGATAAGACAGCTTTAGTACTCTGCAAAAGTATTGGGGTGCCTTTGGCTTTTTTTTTTTAACTTGAGCTTTGGTATCCTATGGAAAAGCAGTAGGTTTCTGAGGCCAAGCTGCATGCTAAAAATATTTGAAAAAATTCAAAGTGCTGGTAGCTGCCCTATGGTCGCCATATACAGTGCAGTTTCTAGGTGTTTTCATTACATTCAAAGACAAAAAATATCAGCTGGATCAAGCCAACAACACATTGGGTAAGCCCTTGCTTAGCCGCCTAGCTAACTTAACAGAATGGTCATGTTGAGAAATATGCGGCTAGTCATTTCCTATTGCCTAACGCTTTACTTAAATTTCAGTATTTTTTGCATACTCATGTCCTGCTGAGGAGACTGTTGAGATGTGCTGAAGACAGAGAATTTTACTGATAAACACGTACTAACATACTAATATGAACTTTCACAGCCATTAACAATAAAAAAATGAGTCTGATAGTTCTTGATAAAAAAAAAAAAAAAAAAAAATAGGTAATTTATTTAAAGTAGACCTAAATTCTAAAAGTAAAAAAAATGTACCAGATATACCATTATAAAATAGACACAGCGCTAACTAAATACTATTCTGCTGCTCATAATTATTGATAGTATTCCCACTCCATTCTACTAAATTATACATGAATTTTAGTTAAAAAAAAAATTAGAATGGGGGGTTCAAGGGATATAGAGGTTTATAATAGATTGTTTCCTGTGAATAAGCCTGATAATGTTAAAGTAAGGAAGCTACTGAAGCCTCTTGTAAGCAGAAAGTAGACATTTTTTTTTATATTTATCTTCACAATCTAATTTTTTTCTGCACAGTCCATTGAATTTTTGGCCATGCAATGGGATTACCCATGGGACTGTAGAATGTTTACTTTTAAGATCACCATACATGTTACAATCTGGCCATACCATCTTTGTACAGTTGACTTTGTACAGTTGACTTGACTTTGACTGCCAGATTTACTAAATGAATGTAATATGATAACTTTACTATGTATTCAATTAGGCTGGTGCTTGCATTACATATTTTTTTATCTAGATCTAAAGGAGATTGTATGGTCAGATGTGTGTGGTGAGCCTAAGATTTTAAAATAGTAGTGACATGCAAAATATATTAAACCATAGCAACAATTCACATCAATAATTTATCACAGATAGATCAGTGAGAGATGAAACCTGATTGTTATGGCAATTACATTTTATGCTGTTGTGTCATAGCCACTCCGTGAATAAAATGAGAAAAACTAAGTTTTATCTATAAGAAAAAAGAACAAATACCTACCTGTTTGCTACAGATCCTCAAAGAACTGCAGTGGTTAAAGTATCTTCAGCATCTGACACTTACAGGAGTGTTTGAAGCCTGGGCCCCAAGTAGCCGAGTGTTAGCCTGCTTAAGTTATTCTCCTGCCCTCTTTGCTGCCAATTCCTGGAAGCGGCCCATTTCTATCTTATTCAAAAAAGAAAAACATGGGGTTTTCAAGGCCTTAATGGGGATGGTCACAATGTAACACGCAATTAATTATATAAAATCCATATTTATTAGATCAAAAAATAAAAAAGCATCTACATGTTCATGCCATAAGAAAGACATAACAATTGAAAACGTAACACAAAAAGTTAAACATAAATACAATTGCCCCTATGAGGGAGCATTGATCATAAAACCAGGACAGTGGGTCTCAATTGGAAATGGTAGGAAGTGGTCCATGCACAGTTGACGCGTTTCACATAGTCTTGCTTCCTCAGGGCTCAAGAGACCAAAACCAGTCAATATTCCCACTAGAAGAAATAGCAGGCAGAAATCTGTTGTCTGTGCAGACGCCGGACATGGGCCACAATAACTAATTCAGATGAGATATGCTATATGCGGGGATGTAAGTATATTCTTTGTTTACATAAGATCGGAACACTTGTGCACTTAAGCTATTGATGATATAGTTTCTTATTACATGTGTGCTCTTTGCGTGCATCTGGCAAGTGTTCCAATCTTATGTAAACAAAGAATATACTTACATCTCCGCATATAGCATATCTCATATGAATTAGTTATTGTGGCCCATGTCTGGTGCCTGCACAGACAACACTTTTCCACCTATTTCTTCTAGTGGGAATATTGGTTGGTTTTGGTCTCTTGAGCCCTGAGGAAGCACGACTATGCAAAACGCGTCGGCTGTGCAGGGACCACTTCCTACCATTTCCAATTGAGACCCACTGTCCTGGTTTTATGATCAATGCTCCCTCATAGGGGCAATTGTATTTATGTTTAATTTTTTGTGTTACGTTTTCAATTGTTATGTCTTTCTTATGGCATGAACATGTACATGCTTTTTTATTTTTTGATCTAAGAAATATGGATTTTATATAATTAATTGCGTGTTACATTGTGACCATCCCCTTTAAGGCCTTGAAAACCCCATCTTTTTCTCTTTCTTCTTTTTTTGCATATGACAATTGGGGTGTGGCCTATTTTCACGGTATAGTTGTTTGTACCATTTCTATCTTGTCAAGTATATACAGGGGGAGGGAGGAGTCTAAAGCTGGCCATACATGGATCGAAATTCGGCCAGTTCAGCAGGGACTGGCTGAGATTCAATCCATGTATGGGCAGGCTGATTGAACCAAATCGAACCATCAATTGCCTCGGTTCAAACTGCCAGTCAGATTTTTTTAAATGTGTAGCACCCTTCTAGGTAGGTGCTAGGCAAAACATATCTGTGACCCTATTCTGCTTATCAGGAGGGTCTGATCTGTTAGTTTAGCCTGTTACATGTTTTCAAGTGTGATTTACTGGGTCTGAGGAAGTGTCCCCACTGTAGCCAATGAGGAAGCTCACTGGACAGTGGAGGAAACCTAGCCAGTGGCACACTCTGTTTTATGTTTTATGTCAGTTCCAGTGGGAGGGAATTTCGTCAATGCATCCTGGGATTGCACATAAATAGGAGGGGGGCATGTGACAGGGTGTCTTTGGGCGGGAAGCCAGGTCCCAGGAGGAGGGTGATGGCTGTCTCTCCTCCTGTTGCTGAGGAAGGAGTACCTTAGGGAGCTTAAAGGTTCACTAGTTCTGTATAGTCCTTTCCTACTTTGTGCATAGTTCAGTAGTTGGAGTATCCCAATCATCCCTTCTCCTATCCAAGTTCTCAATAAACCCTAAAAACCAAAGAAACTGGACTGGTTTTTGTCTGAGGTAATCACACTTGGAAACATGCTTAAATGTCCTACTGTTGCTAATGGTAACCCAGGGGAACCCACACTCAGCAGCTCCCATGGGAGTAGTGCTACACATGCCATTACTGCCGGCGGCTATAACCACCAGCAGTAATCATTGTGTTTTGCTGGCCTGGAAGGCTCTATGCAGTCCCCCTGCCAGCAGAACACAATAGTGCTCTAGGAGGCATTGCCCCATCAACACTATATGTGTTGATGGGCGAATCGAGTGATTTTCTTTCCTTCTGCTGTGGTTGAAAATCAGATCCTCTATGGGCTGCCTAAGAGTGGGGAGTGTGCAGATTTTCCTATGTGTGGGTGTCCCAGCCATCATGGTACCCAAACTTATCCCACCTTTGGGAATGGGAATACAGATACTTCCAGAGTACTGAGGACCAGTGATTGCATTATTGTTTAACTGAACAGCAGTTGAAAGAACATCTGACCACTGGTGAGCACTTAAGTTTGTGTACTTACTGATACCAAGTATTTTGACTCTGTAAATAATCAACTATGCAAGTAAAATGTTCAAGAAAATCATGAATTTAAATGAAAAATGCATTTGCTGTGAAGAACTAAGGGTGTGTTTGCACCCTTGCAGAGTCTTCTGCTAGTGAAGGCTGGCAGGTATCTATCCTGTGAACCTCTGTGGGAAAGTTAGTGTTATTAGTCTCATTTATGGCCAGGCCTATGGGATGTGTGACTGTACTATGGATACCAAGGGCACCACTAAGTTTTTAAGTGTATGGAGGAACTGTATTAAACATCCTATGGACTAAGAAGGTCAATCTGAGGGAAAATAATGCTATTACCAGGAACCTATGCAAAAGTATGTGAATAACACAGTGTAAACAGTGTATTTTACAGTGTAAAGTGGCATAAGCAAGTTCTGCTACTAGGCCTCAGGCCACCCACAACCAGGCATACCCTGAAGGCCTTTAAGATGGCGGTATGTATCCTAGCCCTGAGGGGAAGCTGGTCTTGCCCACGCGCTACACCCTGCTGAGCACTGTGGTTTAATATGTCAGGTCCCACTCTACTATTATGTCCTGTAGTGACGTAGGGGACAGCATACCGAATCACAGTTGGCAGAAAGGGACCAGGCACCCACGACTACATCAGTGTTTGGAAGTTTCTAACACAGTAGCTCTTCAAGAAAATAAAGATTGTATGCAGACATGTACAGATTGGAATCCTGCGAGCTACCCCCCCTAATCTAGATTTTACAACTGCTGCAAACACCTCACTCCTCAGATCCCCCTGAGGAAGACACGAGGTCCCTGTGTCGTCACGCGTAGGGGAGGGGCTAGGACGGGCGGAGCGTTGCATCCATCGTAGGTGAGGCTGTCGGGCAGACCAAGGAGGACGGTCGCAAGCCGAGGAGGCTCCCTATTTATCCGAAAGGCATCCGGGAACGGTTAAAGCGATTCATACGTGCATACATGCACCTGGAAATGTGAGTGTACAACTTTTCACTTGGCATTTAATAAAAAGTATAAAACGATATAAGCACTATCTGGAGCTATCTCTTTCACATGGTATCGTCCCCTATGGAGTGTTGGAGTTACATGTAGGAGGATACTGCCAGCGATCTTTCGGTATCTCAGTGGAAGGGAGGAGAAGTGCCCCAGAGGAGTTAATATTGTATACGATTAGAGGCATATCTATATCGGTCTTAAGGTGAGCGCCCAATCACGAGGGGGTGCATGGAGTTTAGTGATATATTGGTCAAGCATACCGGTTGGGAACACACCCACATGTCCACAGACTTGGTGGATTGAGCACCTGCAGCTGATTATTCCACAAGCACCTGGCACTTTTTCTTTATATTAAGGACTCACAGATTATAACACCTATAAGCACTTTATGGACTATTTATATATATTAGAATCTTTTATATATATTGGTTTCTGTTTGCATGGGAGAACATAACAAATATTGATTGCAAGGATTTTTTAAACACAACGGTATCAGCACACAGCACTTTATATTTGGTAACACTGTATGATTATTGAAGCGGGTTACACATTTATTTATATACTCAGCATTGGAATCACAACAAAACATTGACTTTTCACAAAACAATTTATATCACACAGGTTTATTTTATTTTATTTTATATTTTTGGATAGCACACCATACACAGTACAATCTGGATTGGTCACCAATATCGTTGAAATAGCAACTAGGCAGATTTTTACTCTTGCGCAACACTATTTATTGTATTTGTATGCAGACATGTACTTAACATTTTATTTTATTTGCAGGGAAGCCTTATTGTCAAGCTTTTATCCAACAATAATTCAACATTATTTTAATAATTTAGTCAGCACAATTTTACCTAGCTTTTGCTGAAGTAATAATACGGGTTGATCAATACTTTGAGAAAGATCCAACTGTAATAATTTTACTTTACAAGAACATCCACTAATCAATAAATGTAGGGTGGCATGTTCACAGTAGCAGCTTAAAAGAGAAGTATGGGGTTTGAGGTTTTTGCAGATTTATACTTACCTAGGTGGATGCTGCATTTGTCCCCTGTCGGCTCTAACACGGAGAACCAAGTGATCTAACACCGTAGAACGCTCGGTTCTCACAGCTCTCTGATCTGCCCCCTCCTTGCTCGCTGGATCGATGGGCTGTGGAAGGGGTGAGAGCGGCCGGCTCAGGCTCTCAGCGGCTCACTTTTCCTTTAACTCTGAATTATTAATAGAGAGCAAAGGAGATCAGGCTAAAAATTTTCAACCATCCTGACCTTTTTTTCTCTTTACTCCAGTCTCTACAGATTATCATTTGTTTCTTGTGCATGCCTCACATATTGTGAAATTGTTGTTTTTTTGCACCAAAATCATTCACGTGATGTGACACCATCTAATTATATATACCTGACAGATTTAAATTTATGTAAAGTAAATTTTGAGCTCAATATGCCAACAACTCCGAAACACATTTTTTTGCTAAAGATTACGTACCATCACGTATCTCTTGTCTAATGTTGCACTCTAGCTGTTCCAACTGCTTCCTCTGTTGTTCACTTTGCTGTGATGATTTGTACCTGGTTATTACACAGGTAGCTGAATGTGACAAAGGTAATATAAATGAACACAAGTCATGGCAAAAGAAATCAAAGAACTATATTTAAAACAAAAACTTTCTGTGGTATCTAATGGATTAGCGGTTTAGGTTTTTTTTTAATATAGACTATGAACAATTCTGTCTTATCTCCTGAAACTGGTAGGGTGGCTAGTATGCAAATTAGTATCCTATACATTGAGTCATTTGTTGTTTGTGTGTGCCCTTTTTTATTATCACTGAGCTACTGGGAGTTTTACTGTGTTCAATTAGTGACAGTGACAGCATGCTAAGGAGCAGCAAAGGCTTCTAGCCTTTTGAATTCTTCCATACAAGTATCACTGTTGGAAGCATGGCAACATCAAAAGGGGACAATGTGTAAGCAAAATGGCTTTATATTCCTGTGGTGTTCACTGGTAATTTTCTGCATATTGCTAGTCATTTTGAGATTTCCTTATAAAGCACTAAAACTGCATGCTGTAAAACTGAAGTTCCTTGAAAAAAGGTGGAAAATCACAGTAAAATAGGTGGTATTACATAGCAAACCCTGGAATGCTCACTTGATGTAAATACGTTTGTCACTGATTCTGTAATGTCACAGCAGAAGTGTAGGCATTTTATTACTTACTTACTTTTATCTGTTTTTTTTTTTAACCAGAATAAAAACCTCCCTCCTTGCACAGGCATATAGAGTTGTATCCTCACTGTTGAGGAATCAGTGAGCCATGCTGGTACCATTCTAAATTACATTTCCACCAACTATGTTTAGCTGAAGGAGCATTCACTAGAAACGGCAACTAAATGCACCTCGAAAGCCTGCACTGCCACCCGCCCCGTGTGTTACACTGCACTGCAAAATAATGCAGACAGCACCTCTTTCAAGCATTGCTATGCATTGGAAACCATTTTAAATGTGTTACTTAAAGTGGAACATTACCCATAACAACTTGATAAAAAATAATGATTTCTAGCAAGGAACATACATTCCATATTAATCATTATTCTACCAAAATTAGTGTGTACTCTAAATTGTCCCCAGCATTGCTCGAGTTTTGTCTTGCTGGAGGCTGCTATTTTCCTAAAGCCCAGAGCCCCTGAGCAGCAATACATTTTTAGGCTGTGGCTCTGAGTTTCAGCACAGTGACAAAATGGTTCATCTTTAATTTCCACTCCCCTCACCTTTGCTTTGCTACCCCACCACTATATTTATCTATATTTATCTATATTTATCTACCAGTGAAGAAAATACCTGTGACAGTTCTAATGCTTGGCAATTGCATATTCTGGTACCTAGTGCTCTCTTGTGGGGGTGGGGAGAGAGTTCCCAGCGCTGTCTAAGCTTTGACTAGATTTACTCAGAACTTAAACTGGCCATACTTGGATCGACATTTGGCCAGTTTAGTAGGGACCAGCTAAATTGAACCCAAGTTGATCTATTGATCAACCTAGGTACAACCAGCCTGTCTGATTTTTCTATATGCAATTACTGCCAGAGGCTATAGCCGCTAGCAGTATTTATTTTATTTTGCTGGCCAGCTGGCAAGTGTTCTGGGAAAAAACATTTTGTTTTGTTTGCGTTGTGCAAAGCCCTTTCATGTGCACCTTACTCTTAAAGCAAGTTAAAAATTGGGGCTAGTTAAAAGTGCTTATATAAAGCCTAGGATTAGTATTGGCCCCATTATCACAAATAATGTGCAATGTTTGAGGTTCTGCTTACTGTTATTAGGTTGTTTATTGACAGTCTTGAATGTACAAAAAGCTGTAAACAGCAAATTAGAGGGTTCAGCAAAACCATACAAAAATTAGCTAACTTCAAATTTTGCTGAGAGTCCCATTGAAATCAATTGAGGTTGAATTGAAATGTGCAATTATAGCCTCCTGTGGAGCTGCTGAGTAAGCTATTTCCAAACAAATAGCATGAGGAGTTGGGCACCATTGTGGGGTACCAATGCTAAAAAAAAAAAAAAAAAAAAAAAATTGAAAAGGAATGGACAGTGGGGTTAGAGTTTTTATGTGGCTTTGAGAGCAAAATGGGAAAAGTACATTTCCTTTCAATTACAGGTTTATGTGATGCTCTAAAAGTGTTTGTTGTGTTACAAACATTGTGATTTTCATGGATGACTTTTTATTTTGGCAACACAATTGTAGCTGTGGAATTTTATAATAGGATAGTTGGCCACTTTTTGTGCAGACTTACCACGCTTTGTTCTGCAGGCCCCCTACTACCTCTACCTCTAATTTTAGGTCTAAGTGTCATTGTTTTTTTTTTTTTTCTGTGTGAGATAGCAAAGCTTTTATGTAAACTATTATCATTTGGGGGATAGATCAGCTTGGGTAATGAATGTGTGGGAATTTTGCTGTAAAATATTTAGTGCACGGCTAAACCATTTGCCTCTACCTTTAGAACCGCTTGTCATTATCTTTTTTGTGTGGTGTATGCCTAACTTCTATTTTTGCTATGGCAATAAGGGGGTCAGGTGAATGTAGGCAATGTGAGGTTCTTTTAATGTAAGACAAACTAGAAACATGCTGTGTATAAAGTGCAGCCGAAAGAACAGACCAGCAACAAGTGAATGTTGCACTTTGACACGCTAAACTTAAATAAAAGGCCTTAGAAAGACCACCTAAGAAATACATTCCTATACAGGGCCGCTGATAGGGGGGGACCACCAGCCCTCTTGTAGGGGGCCCACACAGGGAGAGGGATTAGTGATGGACAACAAATAAAGAAATCTTCCTCCAGCACCTGGATCTGATCTGTTCCTCTCCCTGCTATCAGCTTTTATCTGCTGAGAAAGAGACAGTCGTCTCTCACTAATCCCCCTCCCTGTGTGGGCCCCCCTCCCAGCACTGGCTCTAATGTTATCTCTGCTCAGGAGTTTGTTTGTAACTTTGTTTCTCTTCCTCTGTCTCTCTGACCACTGAGCTCCAATTGCCCAGCCTGTATATTTTTCTTATCTCATCTTCATTTTTATTTAACATCATTTTTTTTTCTAGATTTAGCAGGAATTATGTGAGTTATGTTATATTTGTGTCTGCTAATAGTGATTCTGTTGTAATTTTAGCTAAATATATCTATAATATTTTCTTGGGGGGGCCCTGCCAGGTAGTCTGTACTGGGCCCCGCGATTTCTAACAGCAGCCCTGTCCCTATAAATAAGAAATAAAGAGGCTGTTATACTGACAGATCATCGTAATGAAAAGACGGCTCCCTTTTAAAATAATGCACAAAAGAAATAAAGAGCCCAGTAAAAAGCAGCCCCCAAAAAAAGCTGCAGAGGGAAGGTGAGTAGGGGCAACAGCTAGTAAGTAATAACACCTAATAAAATGTTAAAGCTCTCCATATACAGATTTGGAGCTATGCCTATCCTTTTCCTAAATTTACAACATACGCTTATGAAAAGACTACTGTGAGCCCCCAGCCCCCCTTCCATTATATAGTAAGGAAGCTAATTCCCCCATTGTTGGTCCTTCTAAGCCTGGTGACCATGGGCTGAAGGCCATGTGGTGCATTATGGTCTAAAAAAAAAATTGAGACAAAACTGCGCAAAAGTTCACAAGCCCATGATGATCTAAAACTGACATGCCATGAATTTAATCTCCATCCACAGCTGTGAGAGATATAAATGTTCAAGTACCAAATGCTTCTTGACTTTATCTCAAATGAATGATAGCTAAAGCTCTAATAACTCAATCAGATATTAGTAGATGTGTTATAACTTATAATGTGTATGAAGGATAATAGGTTTATACAACACTTACCTATGACCACAGCTAGTAGAAGAGGAATAACCAGAAGGATATAAATATAGAGGGAAACCCCTGCTAATCTTTCTAGTTTCATTGTAAAGTTGCCCAAAACAACCTTTAAAAATGAAAGAGGTGAAATTAATCATTGTACCTGAAAAGAAAATAAGTCTGCCAGAATAGATATGGGAGCTGCAATTGCTGTCTTATAAAGTGAAAACTTTGAGGTTGTCATGCTCATCCTTGCTCTCCTACTAGGTGAAAGACTCTCCTTGACCCTTTGTTCACACCTTTGTGATTTTTAGTGCGTTTTGCATTTTGCAGAAACTCACTACAGTCCATTAAACATGGTTTTTTAAGGTACATGTTCACATCCATGCCTTTTCAGCTAGTGCATTTTTGAAAAGGGTCCGGGACTTTTTTCCCCACAGCAGATTGCATTTTGCGTGTAATAGACTTCAATGGAGTTGCACCAGAAACGTATGTGTTTTTTGAAGCATTTTGAGTTTTGTACTTTTTTTCCCCCTTTAAAAGCTCTGTATATAGCTGGTTGCTAAGGAGTGGGCCAGGAAGCTGGCCACCACATCCTTAACAACCAATGAGTCATCAGCTGTCAGCGAGGTTCCCCGCTGACAACTGAATGTAAAAAAAAGATTTGCCGGCAAAAACATTTGTGAAAAAAAGGCCCTTATACAGCATGCAACTTGACAGGTCAGGAAAGGACAGGGACAAGCGAGCGCCTCTTCTCCTTAACCAAAGCCACATGCCCTCAACATGGGGGGTGCTTTGGGGCAGGGGGGGCTCTGCCCACTCCAACCCAAAGCACCTTGTTCCCATGTGGATGGGGACAAAGGCCTCTTCCCCACAACTCTGGGCTGTGGTTGTGGGGGTCTGCGGGAAAGGGGGCCTTACCAGAATCTGGATGGGTCCTCAGATCCTGGCCCCCCCATGTGAATAAGTATGGGGTACATTGTAAAAAAAAAAAAAAAACACAGTTTTTGACAATTCCTTTATTAGAAATCAAAAAATAATGTCCCCTTATATAGATGGATCATCAATCAATCCACCTGCCAGACCACCGGACCCAAGAAAAAAAAAGCTCTACACTCATCGAAGGCTTTTCTTAAATAGGTAGCATGCTGGAGCGGTGAATTCACAAGGGGTCGGGGCCACCTGGTGACATCACCGGGTGGCCCTGCTCCTTACCTAATTAAAAACTGTCAGATGGAGGAGCGGGCAGTGGGCAGTTAGCCTTTGACGAGTGTGAAGCTTTTTTTTTTCAGCGTCTTGCAGTCCAGCAGGCGGCATGATTGACGATGGATCTACATTATTTTTGGAATTTAATAAAGGACATGTCAAAAACTGTGGGTAGGGGCCAAGATCTAGGAACCACCATATTAAAGTGTGCTTCTAGATTCTTATATGCCCCCTGCCCGCAGACCCCCACAACCACATCCCAGGGTTGTGGGGAAGAGGCCCCTGTCCCCATCAACATGGGGACAAGGTGCTTTGGGGTGGGGGGACAGAGCCCCCCTTGCCCCAAAGCACCCCCCATGTTGGTGGCATGCGGCCTGGTATGGTTTGGGGTGGGGGAGGGCGCTCACTTGTCGTGCCTGAAAAATGCATACGCATAGATAGAACCTAAGCGGAAGGATTATCATATTTAAGTGTATGTTTGTGCAAAAAAAATTCAGTACAGAGCTAAAATGTACATTTTCCTACAATCTTTCTCTTTAAACACACTGGGGTGGATTTATTAAAACTGTATGGTGCAAAAGCTGGTGCAGCTGTGCATTGGTAACCAATCAGCTTCTAACTTCAGCTTGTTCAATTAAGCTTTGATAAAAAAAAACAAAAAAACTGGAAGCTGATTGGCTTCCTACACAGAGCTGCACTGGATTTTGGACTCTCCGGTTTTTGTAAATCAACCCCAGTGCCTCTACTGGGCACCCTTGATTCCTTGCAGAAAGATCAGGCATGTTTCTGTACTTACAGCATTTTGAAGGATACAAAACATGGGGCAATGTGCTTGTATTGGAGAGATATGCTGATTATGTATATATTTTTTTTAATTTTGCCCAGACATACACTTACCAATATACCCTCTCCCAATGTAAATTGGCATCCTCCAGGCAAGTTTCTCAATGCCAGAAGTGCATTAATGAAACTTTTTTTTTTGCAACTGCGGCACTCAGTAAAGATCATTCTGACCTCCAGAGACTGCTTATTAAATGAAAATGTTCTGAGCTATTCTTCATATTTTATTAGTCCATTTTAAAACAGCCTTTCTCAAACTTTCTAACTTGGAGGAGCCCTTGAAAAAAGTTCCAGTCTTAGGGAACCCCTGCTAATATTTACTTTTTCTACAGCTCCCAGTAGCGCCTTCCAGATAGCTTAAAAAATCAAATCTTGTCAGTGGCTATTGCTCATTGCTTAATTAGCAAACTTTAGAGAAACCCTAAGGTTCCATGAAACCGTAATTGAGAAAGCTTCTTTTCAAAAATGAGAACTGCAGGTTGAATAGTTATAAAAAGAAGCAAACATTTTTCTTATGCACTGGTTCTCATAAATGATGATAACTGTGTCACAAGCCTACTGATAAGTCACAAAGTTAAACTATTTCCTCTTATTTTTTCTGACATTATCAAAACACAAAACATATCCCAATACAAAAAATAGTAGAAAAAAAAATTCTAAAGTGAAACATCTTTAATAACTGATTAAACTATTATTTTACTGTCAAATCTAACATTTATAATAACTCATATTAAAATGTTTCATTTAAAGTACATACAAACAAACTAAATGTCAAAATGTTTTGTTGCATCTTGCTCTGTGGAATGTGTACTTGCAGCATTTTGAAGGATACAAAATATGGGACAATGTGCATGTATTGTTGAAATATACTAAATTTGTTAAAAATTTTGCCCAGTGTTGAGAGGAGTGCCCGTGTCACTGTGTTTATTAGCAATTTACGGCTGATTTTTGGAGAGGCAGGCATGCTGATTGCACAGCTGTGGGCTGGGTTTATTAGGGCTCTTTCACACTGTCCGTCCGGCGGACGGACTCCATTTATCTCTCTATAGGTCTGTGTATGGGAGTCAGGAGGGATCCCACCTTCACTAAGAGAGAGAGAGGCTGCAGGTGTCAGTTTGAGCGTACATGTCTACAAGAGGCAGAGGTAATCTGTGACAGCACAGCGCAAAGCTGATCCGAAGGGTACTTGTGTTGGTCTGAGGAGCAGACCTAAGGCCTAGGCGTGAGGCCTGAAGCAGCTGTGTGACAAGTGAGTAAGCCAGGAGCCTGAACTATCAAGTTACAAGAATTGTGAAACCCCCTGCGAGGGAAATTGCTGTTGTAACTTTCTGTTCCTTTAAATAAAAGTGGGCTGCCATGCTCTTAAAAATGCAGTCTCCGCTGGCACAATTTCTTGGAAACACAAGCACCATTTAAGTTTAATCACCCCAGATCTTTACACCAGACATACACTTTAATCATTTTACCCACTCCCAATGTAAATTAGCATCCTTCAGGCAAGTTCCCCAATGCCAGGAGTACATTAATTAAACTCTTTTTCTTGCAGCTGCAGCACCTTTTGAAGATCACTCTGACCTTCAGAGGTGGCTGCACAGTCCTGAAGAAGGACCCCAAGATTCAGTCACTTTGAGAGATTACTGATCAATGGATTGGGATTATTAAAGCTAAATTGACAGAAATAACTTTGCAGTGGGGATCTCCCTGCACTGCATGGGGTAATTGCTTGTTTTTTATTAGGGTACAAGGTAAAAGGGCTTTTACTTATCTTATGCCTCACTTCCCCAGCAGCTGGCACTCACCTCTTCTATTTGACCCTCTGGTTTGCGGGCAAGCACTTGGCATGGTCAATTAAAATGCAGAAAGCAGAATTGTGGCAGGGCTTGCTGGGATAGGCGCTTACAATAAGTATACAAGCAATTTGTAGTGGGTGGTCTTGCTAGGTCCCTCCCACAAACTATTGATGATATCACTACTATTTTTACAAGATACTAACTGGTTTTGCAAAGGCCTTTGGTGCACACAAAGTGGACATATACCCTTTATGGCTATTGAGGAATATATTTACTGTATATATTTTTATCTCAAAGAACCTTACTAAACATTTGACATTAAGAGTACAGGTATTGAGGGATATATTTAAATACATTTTTGAGTTCATCTTTAAAATGTGTGCCTCAGTGTAGACCCATGATTATCCCAAGAACATAACAGGATTTAATAGCAATAGTGTCACACCACGAGTGACTGGTCTCCCAGTGACTGGTTTTGATTGCACACCATTTGAAATTTGAATACCGAAACCTGGATAACAGCCATTTCCCTAGATTTTCTTCTGCTCTTATAACTCACCTTTACTTCTATTTTAGTCACATCTATTTTTTTGAAGGAGCCCCTTTCAGTTTTACAGAATATTATATGCTCTTCATACCATTCTGTTATATTCTGCACTTCACAGGTTACGTTAGAATTGATATAAACTTGAATCTCATCAGCTCGAATGTGCAGTTCATCTTTTATTTTCTGTTGAAATAATTATATTAATATTGTTACTAGGGTATGTTTTTGGAAGAGATGTACTAAGAAAGTAGTTACGAGAATAATGGCAATGCAGCTATCAGAAAAATTATACAAGGGAAATGTTTTTATTTTATCATTTCATAAATCTAAATTAATCAGTCCCATTGACTTTGTTTTTTTATTTTTATTTTTTCAAATATTTTATTTAACTGGAAAAAGGCAATTCCATGTTAACAAGTCATTAGTACAAAAACAAGTAATTACATTAATAAAAATGGTATAGACAAATAAACTGTGAAGGAAAAAATGAACATTTAGAAAGTCAGTAAATCAGCAAAATGAGCTCTTCAATGAGAAAAGTACCAGGCTCTAACCAAGCCCAAACGACCTCTTAGTATGAACCATTTGGGGGAGCACATGGGGCTACCCATTCCATTTTTCCTTTTTTATACTTAGCATAAAGATGAATAAAGACCAGTGATAGAAAGGAAGAAAGAGAAAGGAAAAGGGAAAAAGGATCAGGAAGGGGTTTGGACGGGAGAATTGCAATGGTAAGGCAGAATTGCTCGATGAAAATAAAAACAAAAATAACCCAGAGCGGTTACCTGATGAATAGGTTCATATTCAAAAAAGAGATTCCCTTCCTCAGAAGAGATGAACATGAATATTTTTCATGTTTGTGTTGTGCTGTTAGGATTAAATCCTCCATTTTATTTATTTCCTCAACTTTTTGTAGCCAAAGACTTAGTCGATGGTTTTGTACTCATCCATTGGAGGGGGTACACAGGATTTGGCAGCATTCAGGAGATGACGTACGATTGATTTCTTATATATTTTTGCCAGAATGCCCAAGACATATAGTAAGAAGAAGGCTAGATCCTCAGCCATTGTCTTTCTACTTTGCTCTTTACTACACATTTATAGGGGGGTTTGGCTGACAGTGGTGGTACTAATGTTGCTGACAAAAGGCAGAAGCTTTTCAGTGCAGCCTGGTCTTAATTTCTGTATGGCCACACAGACCACGGTCCAGGAGCATCTCCTAATTACCAATCAACCACACGTACACCTGCAGACAGAATAACTGTTTGCTAGTCAATAATATCTTACTGGGTCCCTACTGCCACTGTCTCTGAACACACTATCAGGGAAATTGGTCAAAACTGGAATACACAGAATCTAGAGCAGTTGTTCATTGCAACCAATCAGCTTCTATCTTTAAATTGTTTAGTTAAGCTTAGAAAATGAAAGCTGATTGGTTGCCATGCACAGATGCTCTAGATTCTGTTTTCTCCAATTTTGATAAATTACCTTTGTGTGTTTTGTGTGTGGTTTGGAAAAGTTTTCTTATCTCTCATTGGGGTCAGATCCAAGGAAGGACTCATGGGAGGCAGGGGGACATTTACCCCTCAGGCCAGTACTAATAAGATATGTTTGGCTGGTGGCCCTGAGCAGAGATACTTTGCTATTCAAATATGATCAGAGCAGGACCTACAGTCAGTGACACATGCTGGGTATTTTGTGGCTACCTGCCCTCCATTCTGACCTGCAGTCACAGGATCTGGCAAACGGAAATCTTCCAGCACTTTTTTGAAGTGTTATACCTGTGTGACCAAATGCCAAGAGGTCAAAAAATGTAATTCTGGAGGAAGTGAAAAGGTGTCTCACAATAAGCAATGTCATTTAGGAACACCCACGTTTCACCGTGTCTTTCAATTAATGCAAAACCATGGCACAATGTGCATGGTACACTTTCATAACCTACAGAAATATGCAAGAAACACCTTGATGTAATTGCACACCAAGGCCAAAGGTTTCCAGTCCTCCACTGGTCAGTTCTGGATGTACTGATGCTGTGGTAGACAGTTGTATCGTTTAGCCTCCCTGCCCCCAGCATGCCTTATTTGACTATGACATCTGATCTTGTGCACTAAAACCGATGATTTAACATGCATTACTTTAGTGTACAGTAATTTGCTGTACATGTACGTTGTCATTAATTTTCAATATACATATATGGAAAGAAAAAAATGCACTAATGGGAAAACCTTTTGTCTTGCAGTGCACTGCATTGGAAAAAATAGTGCAGATGCATTACTGTCAAATGGTGTAAATGGGCCCTCAATATGATTCTGAGAACTAAGCTTCTACCCCTTGAAAGGTTAACAATTAAATTAACATACATTGCCACTTCTGCAGCCTCCAGACATGTTCACTTTACTTTTCCAGTGTCTTTATGGACTTTTTTTTGTGTACTGGTCCAAATCATTTGGTGGAGGGGGGATTATGGTGTCGGGCTGTTTTTCAAGGGTTGGGCTTGGCCTCTTAGTTCCAGTGAAGGAAACTCTTAAAGCATTAGCATACCAAGACATTTTGGACAATTTTATGCTCCCAACTTTTTGGTAATAGTTTAGGGCTGGCCCCTTCCTGTTCCAACATGACTGGACACCAGTACACAAACAAGGTCCATAAAGAGATGGATGAGCAAGTTTGGGGTGGAGGAACTTACCCACACAGAGTCCTGACCTCAATCTGATAGAACACCTTTGGGATAAATTAGAGTTGAGACTGCAAGCCAGGCTTTCTTGTCCACATCAGTGCCTGACCTCACAAATGCGCTTCTGGAAGAATGGTCAAACATTCCCATAGACACATTACTAAACCTTGTGGACAGCTTTCCCAGAAGAGTTGAAGTTGTTATAGCTGCAAAGGGTGGGCCAACTCAATAGTGAACCCTACAGATTAAAGTGGTTAAAAAGGCAGAAGGTTTTTTTTTGTATCTTAATGCATTAAAATAAAAAGCCTTCTGTGTGCAGCAGTCCCCCTCAGCCCCTTTAATACTTACCTGAGGTCCATCTAGATCCAGCGATGTTGCAGGAGTGTTTCAGCTGCCAAGAACTCCCCTCCTCATTGGCTGAGACAGCAGCGTGGCGCCGTTGTCAATCAAAGTCAGTCAATAAGGAGAGAAAGGGGGCGGGCTGGGCTGCGGCTTTGTGTCTGAATGGACACAGGGAGCTGTGGCTTGGATCGGGTGCCCCCATAGCCAGCTGTTTACTGTGGGGAGCACTCAACAGGAGGGAGGGGCCAAAGAGGGACCCGAGAAAAGGAGAATCTGGGGTGCTCTGTGCAAAACCATTGCACAGGGAAGGTAAGTATAACATGTTATTTTTAACTAAAAAACCCCCAAGACTTTAGTATCACTTTAAGACCGGGATGCCATTAAAGTTCATGGGTGTGTAAAGGCAGGTGTCCCAATATTTTTTTGGTAATAAAGTGTACATTTACAGCTTATTAATTGAAAATGTTCTGAGGTGTTCTCAACTATTCTTAACATTTTATTAATACATTTTAGAACAGCCTTTCTCAAAGTTTTTAACATGGAGGAACCCTTGAAATAACTTTCCAGTCTCGAGGAACCCCTGCTAATAATTATTATTTCTACAGCTCACAGTAGCTCCTTACAGATAGCTAAAAAGATCATTCTTGTCAGTGATTACTGCTCATTGCTTAACCGCTTAGCAACCACCTTGTGTACATTTACTGCGGCGGAGTGGCTGCTGTGCCCCCACCGCCCCAGCTGTGCTGTGATTTGTTACAGCACAAGCTGATCAGGGGGTCCCGGACAATGACTGATCACAGGAACCTGCTGATCGGCTCTGCCATTCACGGAAGAGAGCCCTGCTTTGATAAACAACACAGAGCTATGTACTCTGACATGCGATCTTGCTGTTTTTTTCCCCTGCAAAGCAGGGGGAAAAATGGCAGAGGCGCTTAGTAAATGTAGCACATATTACACACATTACACAATGTTAGGCACACAGTTAGCTCCTTGATCACCCCTAGATGTTAACCCCTCCCCAGCCAGTATCATAAGTACAGTGACAGTGTATAGTATTAGCACTGATTACTGTATTAGTCTCTATTGATGTCAGTGTCAATTAGTCAGTTAGTGTATCCCCCAGCCAACCTCAGCTAGTGTCAGATTGCCTGCCACACTATCACAGTCCCACTATATATAGCATTGAGCCTGATGTGGGTCTGCCATCATTATCAGTTACCTCTCCAGCCCATGTGAGCTGCGACCCTGGGTGTGAGAACTGAGACATTGACAACTCCGGCATCTTTGTTTTGTGGTTTTATTGTATTTAAGGGGATGGGAGAAGGGAATGAGTGGGATACTCCTTTAGGCTCAACTAAGAACAACTTGGGCGACACCCCGAGACATCCACTTCCTCAGACAGGAGGAGAGACAGCCGTTCTCTCCCTCCTGGGACTCTGCTCCCACCAAAGACGCTGATTCATGCGCCCCCCTCAGACTTCTACCCTCCCCCAGAATCTAATGCGACAGAACCTGCCTCTTGGGGTAGATACAAGCCTAAATGTATCTCTGATTGGGTTTCCTCCACTGCCCTATTAGAAGCCTCCGATAGAGCCAGTGGGGAGACTCCCCTTCTCAGGAGACACACTTGGGAGCCATGACAACCTACCTGACAAAAAGGAACATGGCCCTGCTCTTAGGCAGACAAGACCTACTATGCATTTACCTATAACCTACCTGTAGGGTGCTACATATATATTTTTTTTTACCAAAAACTTGTAGCAGAATACATTTTGGTCTAGATTCATGAAGAAAGAAAGTTTTTTTTTTTTTTTTTTTTTTAATGTTTTGTACTTTTTTAGTTTATATAAAAAAAAAAATTAAAAAACCCAGTGGTAATCAAATACCACTAAAATAGCTCTATTTGTGTGGAAAAAAATGATATGAATTTCATTTGCATATAGTGTTGTATGATCGTGCAATTGCCAGTTAAAGTAGGGCAGTGTTGAATAGCAAAAAAATGTCCTGGTCATGAAGGGGGTGAAACCTTCCAGAGGGCAAATTAATAAGGAACCCTTAGCAGATTTTAGAGGAGCCCTATGGTTCAATGAAACTGTATTTGAAAAAGCTGATTTAGAAAATAAGAACTGCAGGTTGAATAGTTATAAATAGTAGCAAACATTTTTCTTATGCACTGGTTTTCATAAATGATAACTGTGTCAAAAGCCTACTGATAAGTCACAAAGTTAAACAATTTCCTCTTCTTTTTTCGGACATTATCAGTATACAAAAAGATAGCAGGAAAAACCATTCCAAAGTGAAACATCTTTCATAACTAATTAAATTATTATTTAATGTCAGATATAACATTTTATGATATCTCATTTCAAAATGTTTCACATAAAGTGAATGCAAACAAACTAAATGTCATAAAGTAAAAATTCTTGGTTGCGTCTTACTCTGGAATGTGTACTTTTTGTAAGAGGACTGAACAATGTTGACATGTTAAAAGAGTAAGGGTTTTTGGAAGTTCACTTTTGTGTAAGTATGTTTGTTAGTGTCTTTCCTTTTGTGTTTTGTCCAAGTTTATTATTGTATTACGTAAGATGTATATTATTGTCTTATTTTACGCATGTTTGGTAAATCATTTTGCTTGTATCAGAAATTAATAAAAAGAAGTTAAAACAGAGAAAAAAAAAACAATTAAATAAGCTGAATCATGTGATTGTATATTGTGAGGTAGACAAAGGTTTTTGGAAATTACTGATGATTTCTTTGGTATGATTTTAGTATCTTCTAGACTTTCTACACATTTATATTTTTAATGTATGTTATTTTTAACTTGGAAGCATAAAAAGAAATTATTTGTTGTAGAAAATAAATTACAGTATATCCAAACTAGCAATTGTAACAACTATTAAGTTACTATATAACTTATTTATGGACTCTCTTCAGATTTGGTAGTAATTTCTTTTGCATTTGCGCGCTATTCTTTTTTAATATACATGTCTTTTGGTTCATAGCTGCAGCAGCTTTGGAAATAAAAGCCCTCCCCACCCCCCACACACACCTGTACTCAATCAGTGTCCACCATCAAGTAGATATAGGAGGAGTCCCCTGTAGTGCATTTGCACATCTCTCCCAGCAAGGAGTATTATCTCCAAGGGTTAGAAAGGCTGGATTCATCTCTTTTTTCATGGATAGTGTAGGACCCACTGATAATGGGGTACTTTGACGCAGTAGTGGGCTTGAGCACGATATGGCCATATGGTGGGACCAAACCCCCATTTTTATTTATGGACTCTCTTCAGATTTGGTAGTAATTTCTTTTGCATTTGCGCGCTATTCTTTTTTAATATACATGTCTTTTGGTTCATAGCTGCAGCAGCTTTGGAAATAAAAGCCCTCCCCACCCCCCACACACACCTGTACTCAATCAGTGTCCACCATCAAGTAGATATAGGAGGAGTCCCCTGTAGTGCATTTGCACATCTCTCCCAGCAAGGAGTATTATCTCCAAGGGTTAGAAAGGCTGGATTCATCTCTTTTTTCATGGATAGTGTAGGACCCACTGATAATGGGGTACTTTGACGCAGTAGTGGGCTTGAGCACGATATGGCCATATGGTGGGACCAAACCCCCATTTTTATTTATGGACTCTCTTCAGATTTATTTTGCATTTGCGCGCTATTCTTTTTAAATATAATTGTAACAACTAACTTTTAGCTTTTCATCATGTATGATTATTATGAAAAGCGAGTGGGGAAGTGCTGAAATAAGTGGATCTTAGGCATAACTGAGCACTTCAACTCTCTAGTGTTTCTAAAAAAATGTGCGATTCCCTGGAAAGCAAAAGGCAGCTGACTGGGGGAAATCCCAAACCTTCATCCTCTGCAAGCAACTGTTGCTTTGCCAGGGTACCTGATCCACTCAGAGCGAAAAACAGGTCCACTAAAAATCTGCCACCGTAACCATCTTCCACCTCTGGGAGAAGCTGTTAGAATGTCTCAACAGATTGATCCATCCACTACATGAACCAGAACATTTTGCCATTGCATCAGGGATGCAGAGCAGCAGAGTAGCGGACATCTTCTGGTACATGAAAATGCCACTGTTGCTTACCAGTGATGCCTTCTGATCATTAGTGAGAACACAGCTTAGAGGCTGCTTGCCAAACCCTACTGCACCCCATTAAAGAGGAAAAGTATTGTTTGCTTGGGACACGGTGCAGGAGCCTATATCTTGGTTAGGAAGAACTTATCTTGAGCACTCCAATGCTGGAACTAGGCCCCATTTTTCTGGCCAGAAAGGGAAAGGGTTTACTACAGACTAACAGATAGTTATTGTAAAATTGCCCCTTAGCCAGGACCCTTCCTAGTTTAGAGTTAAGGGGTCATTCTCTGAATCATTGGCTTACTACCAACTATATACCCTATTTGCTACTGTTTATATATTTGTTTGTCAACTGTATATTTTGTTTGTTACCATTTTAAATATGTGTTTGAGGTGTTGTTTGAGATATATAGATATATATATGTATATATATATATATATATATACTGTATATATATATATATATATATATATATATATATATATTGTATTATCCTGTGCAAACGTTTTAGGTGGGTGTGAAAAAATGCTGTCAATTAAGAATGTTTTCAGAAACAGAAGTGTTGGGCTGGCCATGCATTATACAACTTCCTTGTGCAATTTTCCTTTAGATTTACAACAACCATACTGAATAATATGAGGTCAAATCTAAACACGTTCAATTTGTATGCAATCTGGCAAGCCCTTGCACTACATAGTTGATGGTAAATCTACAGGAAATTGAACAAAAAAAAATAAAAAATACTGTATAATGTATGGCCAGCCTTAATATTTTTATTTTGTTAATTGATAAAAAAAAGTAACTAAAGTAAATGAACAGAATAGAAGTGCAAATCAAATCAATATTTGGTGTGACCACCCTTTTTCTTTAAAACAGCATCAATTTGTCTAGGTACACTTGCACAAAGTTTTTGATGGGATTCAGCAGATAGGTTTGAAACAGGTGCATCTAAGCTACTACCTCCTATGCAATGTCTGGTGAGCCTCAAACACCCAGCACCCAGCACCCAGCCTGTGAGGTCTCTGTAAACCTCCATGTAATTTATACAAAAAAAGGAGAAAGGCTGGTGCTCTGGACATCGGCTTAAACATTGTTTATTTTAGCATATGAACAACAGTCAAAAAAAAAAAGAAAAGCCAAAAGTGTTTCGGCCATCAGGCCTTAATCATGATCGACTAGACCAACTTATAGTTCCTTCTCCATACAAGAAGATAAATCCACTTGTGGATTTGTGGTCTGTGCAGTCCCTGGCCCAATCAGTATCAATATATCTGACCATTTTTGGATTTGATGTTGCTGGTAACCGTAACTTCATCTGAATTGTTCCTTTGAGGTACTGCATCACTCTTTTTACTGCGTCCAGTCATGCTGACAGGGAGCTGAGACTTCCCTGCATAGTATGCCCACTGCTGCGGCTATGTCTGGTCTTGTCACAGTGACTGACAACATATAGCAGTGGCAACTGTTTGCTCTGCGATACGTGTCATTGATGAGCAGCAAGTTTTCTGCTTCATTGCTCTTTTGATAGCCTGGTTCCATAGGAGTTTTCACTTCCTATGCATCTTTCATAAGGAATTGTTCCAAAATTTCTGAGATTTTCTGAGATTGGTTGAGAAGATAACTTCCATCTTCTTCTCTCTCTATTTGGATTCCCAGATAGTAGCTAATGTTCCCTAGCAATTTGATTTAAAAATTTTCTTTCTGCTTGTGAACTATATGATTATAATCCCCTTCTTGTTCAAAACAGGTTATAATGTCTCTGACAAAGAAAGAATGCTTTCCCTTCTCTCTTTTTGATTCCTGGAGTAGAGACAGGGGCCTGCTTTATTTCTTGAGAATCCCTCTCTAGCAAGCACTTCATTCTCTTTCTCATTCCACATCCTTGTAGATTGCTTAAGACCATAGATGCTCTTCTGAAGTTTACACACTAGGTTGTCTCCTTGCTCAAACCCTGGTGATTTCTCCATGTAGAGGTCTTCCTTAATTTCTCCATATAGGAAAGCAGTTTTAACGTCTAGGTGTTTCACTTGCATGCCTTCCCGGCTGCAACGCTAAGAAGCCCTCTGATGGTGGAGTGTTTTATGATGGGAGTGAATGTTTCATTGTAATCTTCACCGAATTTCTGGGAGTAGCCCTTGGCAACCAGTCTGTCTTTCTATTTGTGGATATTCCCTTCTGCGTCTGGCTTTACTTTGAAAGTCCACTTACTTCCTATAGTTTTGTGATTAGGAGGGAGCTCTGTGAGTGTCCGGGTTTCATTTTCCTGAAGTGACTTTATTTCTTCTTCTGCTGCCTTTCTCCACTAATTGGCTTCACGTATTGGCAATTTTTCTATGTCTTCCCAGGAGCTTGGTTCAAGTACCTTGTGTGTTTTAACAGTGTATGGCAGCTTGCGGGGTGGTATCCCTTTGTAGGGCGAATGGATCTTCTGACTTCAGGGAGTTCAGCGGGATCTGGTGGGGAACTTGGTTTAGGCATTGTGAGTTCCACCTCTTGTTTTGACTCCAGCACAGGTTCACTTTGGTCGATCTTTTCATCTGGTTTGCTGGGCATATTCACTTCACGGCTTTCAGGGATCGTTGTTTCTGGTGATGGGTTCCCATCAAAATAAACACTATAACTTATTATCACTTTGTCAGTCTTTGGGTGTAGGATTCTGTAACCCTTAGTTTGCTGGCTGTAGTCTACTAGAATGCCCTCTATGGCTCTATTCTCCAGCTTGGATCACTTCTCACTTGGAATATAGGTATATGCTTTACATCCAAACACTCTGATGGCCATATGCTAGGCTTTGATCTATGCCACATTTCAAATGGAATACTTTTAATGGCTTGTGAGGGTAGTGTGTTCTGTAGGTAGGCTGCAATCATGACTGCTTTTCCCCAATACTTGTGAGCAAGAATGGAATCCCACAACATGCACCTGGTCATTTCTATAAGAGTGCAATTTTTCCTTTCTGCTACACCGTTTTGTTCAGGAATGTATGGTGTGGTTGTCTGGTGTACTTATCCTTGTCTCTTCAGGTATGAGGCCACTTCTTTGCCTATGTATTGTCCCCCGTTGTCAGTGCGTATTATTCCTGGTTTCTATTGGAATTTGTTGCTAGACATGCCAACAAACACTTGAAGTTTTTCTGATGTTTTATTTTTGTGTTTCATCAGATAAGTAGTTGTGTACCTGGAAAAAGCATCAATGAAAGTCGGTAGATATCTGTTCCCGCCTGACGTGGGAGTTTTCATTGGACCGCATAAATTACTGTGTATGAGCTGCAGGGGGTGGGTAGTTTTTCTTTGAGAGGCCTGTAGAAGGGGAGCACATGTGGCATTTGCTTCAATACAGCACTTGCATTAATTGAGCACTTTGCAAGGCACTATTGTCAAATCTTTTGATAAGCCTCTCTTTTTAGTGTCCTGTATAGCTTCTGAACTTCTGTGCCCCAGGTGCCTGTGCCATAAATGAATACATTTGCTGTGTATGGCTTGCTGGTCTGTTGTGATGAGCCTGTATAGGTAATCATCAAGTTTTCCTTTTGCGAGGAATTGCTTAATATTGTGAATTGTGCATTTATCATCCTGGACTTTAACTATGAGACTGTTGTTTGCAAGACTTTTCAGTGATAGAAGGCTGCCTTCTAGTTCTGGAACATACAGCACTTTCTTTACAAGGATACTGTTCTTGCCTCCTTGTGGTGTAATGTAGTTCAGGAAGACCTGGCTTCCTTCTGCAGTGATGCGTTTTCCATTTGCTAGGAAAACGTTGTCTTTTGCACTGTAATCAATGTTTGTGAAAAGGTCTCATCGCTAATCATGTGGCTTGTTGCACCTGAGTCTATGCACCAGCAATGTGGCTTGCTGCTCTGTGTCACTTTAAAGGTGCCAGTCCATGATGTGTCTGCAGTTTCCTTTGTGGCTGCTTTGAATTTTTCTTCTGCGGATAGCTCTAGCTTTTGCTGTTTGGCTTTCCAGATAGAACAGTCCTTTTACAGTAAAAAAAGGCTCTGCTTTCTTTGTTATGCTTTGTGCCTTTGTACATCATGGTGCGTATTTTCTTTCCTTCTGTCCTATTCATCAATTCATTTGCCTTTGACATATTCTAGCATCAACTCCTGCTTGGGTCTGATGATGATTTCTAGCATAGCTTTCATGTGGTCACACATTTGCTGGCCTTCTTCCAGACTCATCTGTTACAGCTTTCTCAGAAGAAACAGCTTGCTGTTTAGGCTTGAATGCTCATGCAGTTTTTGTAATGAAGTCCTAATACCTTTGCCCATTTTTTTTGTTCTTATATGTATAAGCTGGTCATCTTCCACTAGCAAGCTTATAGATGCTTTTGCCAGTCTGTCTTTTATAACCCATTCCTTCGTCTTGTTTGTGTTTGTGGGTCTGTCTGTATTCAGCACTTGCCACAAGCCATCCTTTTTGAGAAGCATTTCTATCTTGATCTTCCACAGCTGGTAATTGGCTGTTGGAGAACAATCCACAGAAGAACTGGCATATCTGTCAATAGCCAGCAGAATCGCGCATTGTCGAATGGAAATTCTGCAATGCTAATGCGCATGCGCACACAGGCAAGAGCGATCAAGAAGATACATGCGCCAGTGCGCACGCCAAAGCACATGCAGTGTGCCAAGTGGCCTATTTAAAGCCAGCAGTAGCAACCACTAATTGCTGGCTGATCGACAGTATCCTGACCTTGGACTTACTGTTACCGACCTGGCTTGCATTTTGACCTGCTTCTCCTTTATTCCTGGCTCTGACCCTTGGCTTGAACTTCTGACTTGCTTCTGCTTGATCCACTGTATTTGACCTGGGCTTGGCTCCCTGACTCTCTATTACCCGTTTTCCCGTGTACAGGGCTGCTGTTAGACCAGGGCTGGTTGTAATGCCCTATCAGCAGCCCTGCCCCTGTATGACCCTGGCTTGTTCCAGGTTCTGCTACTTGCCTATGCTACTGACTAGTCCACCGTGTATGACCCCTGGCCTGGCTTCTGGTTCTGCTTCCGAAGAGCCCAGTAGGAGGGGGGAAACATCAATTGGGAACAGCGGTGTGATTCATTATCTGGTGGTTGGAACGCACGCTGAGCGGCAAACCTCACTGACATTTTTATGCTTGAATTAAAGCACTAATTGTAAGTGTATTTGATTTTAACTTTTTAATAAAACATACAGTATTACACTTTGACCACCTTTTTTCCTTATTTATATCTGCTGGATGAGAGCCGTGTGATTAGAGGAATCGTAGAGGATCATATACTGCTCCAGGAAGTACTCCATATCTAACATCCTATGATTAGAGAAGAAGGATGGGAATTTCTATTACATATGTGTTGTGCCTGGGACAGTGGCATACCAACAGGGGGGGGCGCACCGCCACACCCAGGGTCGGCCGCCGGACTGCCTCCGCCGCTCGCTGACACAGCAGCGCGGAGGAGGAGGAACTGTTCAGAGAATGAGAGAGAGATTACCGTCACTCACGGAGCCCTGAATACACAGAGGGCGCTGCCGGAGTTAACTGTGCTAGTTAATGAGAAGGCTATTGGTTGCTAGGACCGTCTATCAACCTATCAACCAATCACCTGCTCATTAACTAGCACAGTTAACTTCGGCAGTTCCCGCTGTCCCGCTGACCGCTGTGTATTCAGGGCTCATGAGTGACGGTGAGTCTCTCTCCCATTCTCTGCTTTCAACAGTTCCTCCTCTGCTCTAAGGGGAGGGGGGGTGCTTGCATTGTAAGGGGGTTCTATTGGGGGGGATGTATTGTGATGGGGTTCTATTGGGGGGGGCATTTGCATTGTAAAGGGGGTTCTATTGGGGGCGATGTTTTGTGAAGGGGTTCTTTTGGGGGGCGCTTGCATTGTAAGGGGGTTCTATTGGGGGGGCGCTTGCATTGTGAGGTGGTTCTATTGGGGGGGATGTATTGTGAAGGGGTTCTATTGGGGGGGGGGTGGGCGCTTGCATTGTAAGGGGGTTCTATTGGGGGGGATGTATTGTGAAGGGGTTCTATTGGGGGGGGCGCTTGCATTGTAGGGGGGTTCTATTGGGGGGGATGTATTGTGAAGGGGTTCTATTGGGGGGGGGGGGTGGGCGCTTGCATTGTAAGGGGGTTCTTTTGGGGGGGGTGTATTGTGAAGGGGTTCTATTGGGGGGGCGCTTGCATTGTAAGGGGGTTCTATTGGGGGGGATGTATTGTAAAGGGGTTCTATGGGGGGGGCTCTTGCATTGGAAGGGGGTTCTATTGGGTAGGGGGTGATGTATTGTAAGGGGGTTCTATTGGGGGGGGCACTTGCATTGTAAGGGGGTTCTATTGGGGAGGGGGGATGTATTGTAAGGGGGTTCTATGGGGGGGATGTATTGTAAAGGGGTTCTATGGGGGGGCTTTGTATTGTAAAGGGGTTCTATTGGCGGGGGCTTTGTATTGTAAAGGGGTTCTATTGGGCGGGTTTGTATTGTAAAGGGGTTCTATTGGGGGGTTGTATTGTAAAGGGGTTCTATTGGGGGGGTCCAGAGGTACGGGGGCTGTGTAATGTAAAGGGGTCCAGGGGTACAGGGGCTGTGTAATGTGAAGGGGTCCAGGGGTAAGGGGGCTGTGTAATGTAAAGGGGTCCGGGGGCTGTGTAATGTGAAGGGGTCCAGGGGTACGGGGGCTGTGTAATGTAAAGGGGTCCGGGGGCTGTGTAATGTAAAGGGGGCCTTCCTACATTTTGCTGCAGTGCGTGGAGGCACTACACGTGACACGTCAATGAGTGGTTCGTCGCCTGCACGCCTGGGGTGCCAGATATAGGATCCGCCCCGGGTGCCAAATGCTCTAGGTACGCCCCTGGCCTGGGAGCATTATATGCCTGCTTGACATATATCTCTGGTGAGTGGGGATTACAGGAGGGGAGCACGAAGTGGCACCTTGAAAAGCTCCAGAAGAATTTACCAGCACAGACACTTTTGCACTTACGGACTTTATATATTATGCACTTGCACTTTTATTCAATATTGTTTATTGACTGTTACATTGCGATTTTTGCACTGTGATTTTTGCATTTTAGAAGCGGAGCTGTATAATTTATTTTTCATTTGCTCAGTATCTAGAGGTTAAGCACCTTACATTATAGCAGCAGCTTCAACTTTTCACATAGATGACTCTTATAATTAAAACCATAGTGCGGGTATTTTCATAATAATTACTGGTTCCACTTCCTGCATTGCCCTGCTGTCAAGTACGCCTTGGAACTGCTAAGAACACCTGCTCTACAGCGCATCCTACCTGTTCCTACTGCCATCCGGTAATCAGCTCTGCAGAATTTTACAAATGGCAACCCATGCTTCTTTGGGCACTGCATCCCCTGTACCACCTCCAGGGATGTTCTGCACTGAGCCACTCTCAGCAATCCGGCCTCTGACCAGGTACGTGATATTGTCATTGTTCAACTTTGCAATTGCAAACTTAACATCTGATCTGAACCAGTTGCAATCTTTCAGCAGCTTGTATACAGAACTCACTGACTTCTAGTATTCTTTCCAGTGCTTGGGCCCATAACCTGTTGGCCTAATAATATTAATATGATGCGCTGGAAGTTTCTTGAATATAGGAAAACAACTTAATTTTTATGGAGGATAGCAAAACATATCTTTACATGGAACAGGAAGCAAAAGCATACTAGTACATACACTGAGAAAGATAATACTTCCTCTCATTGCAACACTGCAGTGCCACCTGTTGGTATAGATAGGTATAATGCCTATAAATAGTTCACAGTACTTAAGCAACTTTACTTTTGTTCTTCCAACACCACTATGCTTCACTGTTGCCTGCAGAAACTCATTGTACTGCTCTCCAGCCCTTCAGAAAACAAACTGCATTTTGCTACAGTCAAATATTTCGACTCATCAGTCCAGAACACCTGCTACCATTTTTCCCATGTTTTTGTGCATAGTTGAGTCTTCGCCTTGTTTCTATGTCAGCAGCTCTTTTGGGGGTAGGCACTACATTACAATTCTAAGGGTCTCTGCTGATTAGCTCTCTGCACTGGCTGTAGAGGGCCATACAACTGTTGCAGGAATTATGACGTGCTCTTGCTTATCCCTTTAAATTTGTATTTTTTTTATTTTTAGAGAATGCAAGATAAAGATATGAATCACTAGAATACACCCACATTATAGCAGTGCAAGAATCCAGGTTTGGCAGAAACATAAACAGGAACTAGGGTAGAGAGATCTTACCACAGGAGTAATGTAGAGCTGTGGCTTAGCACCCAAGGCTCTACCTTTATCTAGAATGTCAGTTTTGGTACGCCTGAATGTGTACACAGCCAAGTATAAATTAATCAGCAAAATAACTTGGTTCATTTTTTTTTTTTTAAATAAAACTATAAGAATACTCCATACAGTAAACAAATATGTAATCACGTTAAAAGCAAAATACTTGCCCTTATGCTAAGTTCAATGGCATCACCGACATCGATTGCAGTAAAAGTAGTGAACACAGGATCTGGCTTTGAATGTATAGTCCCACATGTTACAATATTTTCTTCAACATGAATACTAATGTTGAGAATTTGGCTGGTTTCACTTAACGGCTCAGCTATAAAATAGCAGTGTGTATTGTTCTCCTTACATTTAACGTCCTGTGAAATGCAGAACAAACATTTTTGAATATTCAGTAAAATACATAGAAAGTATACTTCATAAAGAATATTTTTGTGGCAACACTGGGGCATTTTGTATATGGTTTGTACATTTTGTAAGCATGTGTAAATTGCAATTCTGCTGTAAATATAAGCTCCAAGCTACGATTACTTTGCAGTGAACCCTATTATTTTGGCATATTACCAAGCCAGGCAAAAATCCCCCTTAATACGTTTATGATCAGGCAGGTACTTCTTGGGCAGCCTTTAAATAGCTGGAGCTCTGTGGACTATTGATATAGAAAATACAAGCTCTTTGTGATAGCAAACAAAGTTCTTCATTTGCTATGTTTAGCAATACTGTGTACAGAAGTCTTTCTTTTTGGACAATAATCTAATAAAATTGTCTGAGCCATGATGCTGGATCTCATTAAATAGTTTTAATGAGATCTGTAATATACACTGCTCAAAAAAAAAAAAATAGGGGAACCCTTTTTAATAAGAGTATGGCATTAAGTCAATTAAACTCCTGGGATATTGATCTGGTCAGTTAAGTAGCAGAGGGGATTGTTAATCAGTTTCAGCTGCTTTGGTGTTAATTAAATGAATAACAGCTGCACTAGATAGGCAACAATGAGATGACCTCCAAAACAGGAATAGTTTTACAGGTGAAGGCCACTGACATATTTTTCCCCTAATAATCTTTTATGACTGTTTTTCACTAGTTTTGCATTTGGCTAGGGTCAGTGTTACTAGTAGCATGAGGTGATACCTGGACCCTATAGAGGTTGCACAGGCAGTCCAACTCCTCTAGGATGGCACATCAAAACGTGTCATTGTCAAAAGGACTCAAGAGCATGGAGGAGATTACAGGAGACAGGCAGTTATTTCAGGAGAGCTGGACAGGGCCATAGAAGGTCCTTACTAGTGATCGACCGATATCGGTTTTTAGTTGCCGATACCGATATTTTGGCCATTGCATATCGGTATTGGCCGATATGGGCCGATATTTTCGTACATTTAAAAAAAAAAAATGTTTTATTTGACAGGTACTCTTGTGGAGGGATCTGGGGGACTAAAAGACCCCAAACCCCTCCTCTGCACTTAAAAGCATTCAAAACGCCAAGTTTGGCTGTTTTGAATGCTGCCATTTTTTTAAATCTGGCGCCAGTACCCGGAAGTGATATCACTCATGACATCACTTCTGGGATTTTGCATGGAGACCCGATCAGAGCCGAATGCGGCTTTGATTGGGTCTTTAGGGGCCTTTCAGGCTAGTTGCTCGGGCCTCCCAGTGGGACGGGAGACCTGGGCGAGCCGCGGAAGGTGGCAGGAGGGGAGGGACGTCCTCTTCCGCTCCTTGTAATGACAGCATCGGTTGTCATTACAAGACAGCCGACCGTCGGCTATGGACGCTGGTACCAGGGTGATGCCTCTAGCTGCAGGCATCACTCCGGTACAAGCACTTTCCAAAATATTGGTAATATCAGCCACCTTGTTGGCCGATTCCGATATTTCGGGGAAAGTGCATATCGGCCCTCGATATATCGGCTTTGCCGATAATCGGTCCATCTCTAGTCCTTACCCATCAGCAGGATGGGTATCTTCTCCTTTGTGCAAGGAGGAACAGGATGAGCACTGCCAGAGCCCTACAAAATGACCTCCAGCAGGCCACTGGTGTAAATGTCTCTGACCAAACAATCAGAAACAGACTTCATGAGGGTGGCCTGAGGGCCCGACGTCCCCTAGTGGGCCCTGTTCACTGCCCGCCACGGTGGAGCTTTATTGGCATTTGCCATTGAACATCAAAATTGGCAGGTTTACCACTGGTGCCCTGTGCTTTTCACAGATGAGAGCAGGTTCACCCTGAGCACATGTGACAGACATGTAAGGGTCTGGAGAAGCCGTGGAGAACGTTATGCTGCCTGTAACATCGTTCAGCGTGACCCGTTTGGTGGTGGGTCAGTGATGGTCTGGGAATGCATATCCATGGAGGCATGCAGGCTAGACAATGGTACCCTGACTGCCATTAGGTGATGGGATGAAATCCCTGGATCCATTGTCAGACCCTACGCTGGTGCAGTAGGTCCTAGGTTCTCCCTGGTGAATGACAATGCCTGGCCTCATGTGACGAGAGAATACAGCCAGTTCCTGTAGGTTGAAGGAATTTATTCCATTGAATGGCTTCCACGCTCGCCTGACCTAAATCCAATAGAACACCTCTGGGACATATGTTTGGGTCCATCAGACGCTGCCAGGTTGCACCTCTGTCTGTTCAGGAGCTCAATGATGCCCTGGTCCAGATTTGGGAGGAAATACCCTCTCATTAGGAGCATGCTCCGACATTGTCAGCCATGCATACAAGCACGTGGGGGCTTTACAAACTACTGAGTACCATTTTGAGTTGCTGCAATGAAATTTCAGCAAAATTGACTAGCCTGTTGCATCATTTTTTCACTTTGATTTTTGGCGTGTCTTTGAAATCAGTTCTCTGTAGAATGATAATTTTCATTTTCATCAAACGATGGGGCATCCTTTCGTTCCTAACGCATTACCCAGTCCATATAAGTATAGATATCCAGCACGACATTTTCCCCATTGAGATCTAATGTGTTTTCAAAGTGTTTCTTTAATTTTTTTTGAGCAGTGTAAATTTTTTAATAAGAAAAAGGCTTATGAGCCAGGTGTGGCTGTCTTCTTTGTTACTGTACTGGGTTATAAGTCAAACTCTAGAGAAAACGTATTATATTTGCAGTCTGTGTTCCCACTGGGCAAATTTCCCCTTACTGAGAAATCTCTCCACCAGGAATAAAGACTGCAATACAATACATTTTATTTGGGGAAGGGTTAGAGATCATGCAAAGTTGTTATTAGTGTTTGGCTTTCTGTTCCTGTGACAACCACTCCCCCATTTCTTGTCCTGCTGTCACAGACTGTCAGAAGGACATGAAGTGAGATGAAACATTTTCAATGGGTTATGGACAGCAATAAATATTTGACCGTTGTATTTACTTTTCCCAAATCTATCCAAAACTACAGAAAAAAAAAATGAACGGTCACAGTCTGATAGAAAAATGCTACATTGTACACTAAGGGCAAAACGTCAAAGAGAAATTATCAATTTTTTGTAGGGCTGGATTTTTATTTTTGAGATTCTTTTTTTAACAAAATACCTTAGCCAGTAACTATGATCTTGAGTCTTGACCAATATGGCAACATTCTACGTAGGTGACCTGTGGTGACCTATCAAATTTTATCTTTAATTCCCTGAAAAATTTAACCAGGGATCTGATGAATCAGTTTGGGCAACACATCTGTTTTTCTTTTCTCCATTTTTTTGGAAATAGGCCCCAGTTGTGTTCTTTGCATGCATTTCCAGTTAAAAACCACAGTGATAAAAAAGCTTTCTTTGGCCTTTATAAAGCCTTTAAATGAACAAGCGTATGCCGTAGATTGGCTAATAATACTGTATGTAATAATGTGGCTAAAGTGCACGCACTGGTATCTTTGGAAACCTCCAAACAGCTTTGGCATGCTTCTTTATATCCCACATAAGAATGTTAGAGCCTTTTTTGGCCCTAGGTTTGGGAATTAGGTTGTTAACTGACAGGGGCATGGCTCAGCTGTTGCAGAGATTTGATGGTTAGTGCCAAGTCAATGAAGTCAAGAATCTATTTGAAATACTTGAACATTACTTTGTGACACCTTTAGGTTTGTAAACAGATTATTAGTTTACATGCTTAATACAGATTAAATGTTCACTTTAAACGAACCCAAGGAGAAGGTTTCTGATCAGTAAACAGTTATACACTCAAAGTTCCTTTATCACCCATCATGGGCATCAATTATTCTATATTCCTCAAAGCACATATATCCACTGTTCTTATTTTGAAAGAACAGTACTGAGTTATTTCTTTCTAAAAAGTATGATGCCTAGCTATATATTTTCAACACATACATTTAGATCTGCTGTGAGACCATAATTTACCTTCCCTGTTCCAGCACTGGTTCCTCCTCTATCTCCTTTGGTCACTAAACCTTCTATTTAAACTCAGGTGTGGGAAGCTGTGACCATTGATCATAGAGTCCATATTGCTCCCCTGAGCTACCAGAGTTTTTGTACCTCTGCATCACTACCTGACACTCACAAATGCAAATATTTTAGTGCGTGTCACCTATGTGCAAGGTAACTTTAAGTATTTAAACTTAAGTTGTTTTAATTATAAACAGATTTCCTCTGTAGCATAACATGATACCCCAGAAACATAAGCATGCCATGAATTTAATGTCAAAAATTGAAAAAAGATATTAGTTTTTCTAAGATCAAAGCTACAGTATCTCACAAAAGTGAGTACACCCCTCACATTTTTGTGAATATTTTATTATATCTTTTCATGTGACAACACTGAAGAAATTACACGTTGCTACAATGTAAAGTAGTGAGTGTACAGCTTGTATAACAGTGAATATTTGCTGTCTCCTCAAAATAACTCAACACACTGCTGGCAACAAAAGTGAGTATACCCCTAAGTCGAAATGTCCAACTTGGGCCCAATTAGCCATTTTTTCTCCCCGATGTCAAGTGACTCGATAGTGTTACAAGGCCTCAGGTGTGAATGGGGAGCAGGTGTGTTAAATTTGGTGTTATCGCTCTCACTCTCTCATACTGGTCACTGGAAGTTCAACATGGCATCTCATTGCAAAGATCTCTCCGAGGATCTGAAAAAAAAATTGTTGCTCTACATAAAGATAGGCCTAGGCTATAAGAAGATTGCCAAGACCCTGAAACTGAGCTGCAGCATGGTGGCCAAGACTATACATTGGTTTACCAGGACAGGTTCCACTCAGAACAGGCCTCACTATGGTTAAAAAAGTTGAGTGCACGTACTCAATGTTTTATCCAAAGGCTGTCCTTGGGAAATAGATGTATAAGTGCTGCCAGCATTGCTGCAGAGGTTGAAGAGGTGGGGGGGGGGGGGGGTCAGCCTATCAGTGCTCAGACCATACGCCGCACACTGCATCAAATTGGTCTGCATGGCTGTTGTCCCAGAAGGAAGCCTTTTTTAAAGATGATGCACACGAAAGCCTGCAAACAGTTTGCTGAAGACAAGCAGACTAGGCAAATGGATTACTGGAACCATGTCCTGTGGTCTGATGATACCAAGATAAACCTATTTGGTTCAAATGGTGTCAAGTGTGTGTGCCGCAAACCAGGTGAGGAGTACAAAGACAAGTGTTTTGCCTACAGTCAAGCATGGTGGTGGGAGTGTCATGGTCTGGGGCTGCATGAGTGCTGCCGGTACTGAGGAGCTACAGTTCATTGAGATAACCATGAATGCCAACATGTACTGTGACATACTGAAGAAAAGCAGGATCCATTCCTTCAGAGACAGGGCTGCAGAGCAATATTCCAACATGATAATGACCTTAAACACACCTCCAAGACGACCACTGCCTTGCTAAAGAAGCTGAGGGTAAAGGTGATGGACTGGCCAAGCATGTCTCCAGACCTAAACCCTATTGAGCATCTGTGGGGCATCCTCAAACGGAAGGTGGAGGAGCGCAAGGCCTCTAAAATCCACCAGCTCTGTCATGTCGTCATTGAAGAGTGGAAGAGGACTCAAGTGGCAACTTGTGAAGCTCTAGTGAATTATATGCCCAAGAGAGTTAAGGCAGTGCTGGAAAATAATGGTGGCCACACAAAATATTGACATTTTGGGCCCAATTTGGACATTTTAACTTAGGAGTGTACTCACTTTTGTTGCCAGCGTTTTAGACAATAATGACTGTGTATTGAGTTATTTTGAGTGGACAGCAAATTTACACTGTTAGTGCCGGTTCACACTAGGTCGCTCCGACTTAAGGGGCAACCTGTGAAGTCGCGTGCAGCGCGACTTCGGCGCGACTTGCATGGATTTCATAAAATGAATGTCTATGCAAGTCGCCTCCAGGTCGCCCGAAGTAGTACAGGACCCTTTTTCTTGTGTCGCTCCTATTAGAACGGCTCCTGTACCGCACAATGGGAGCATGATGGACCGCGATTTGTCAGGCTGACAAGTCGCAGTCCAAGTCGGACTAGTGTGAATGCGGTCTTATTCAAGCTGTACACTCACTACTTTACATTGTAGCAAAGTGTAATTTCTTCAGTGTTGTCACATGAAAAGGTATAATAAAATATTTTACAAAAATGTGAGGGGTGTACTCACTTCTGTGAGATGCTGTATGTTTGCCACCCTGCTTCCAGCCTCGTAGACAAGTGAAGAAAAATCTGGGTTTTTAGGTTTTGGGAAGTTTGTATTCAGCTTATAGGGAAATATATTTCAAGAAATGAAAACACTTTGCTGTTCTACAGTTGATCTGGCAATTAGCAACATCAACATAGAGTCATGAAGTGCATCAAAAGGCTAACAGAAAGGGCAAGAACCCTTATAAATATAGAAACTGATACAAAATTGCATTAGATCAGGACTACAAAAGCTTTAAGTTTGTAAAACATTGTGAAAGCCCTGGAAGCAAATTTAGATTTTTGGTTTGTACTTACTTTGTGAAAAGTATTCCCTTTTATACTAACTTTATCCACAAAATCGAGGCTTTTTCCAGACAGTGAGAGTTTTCGACCACCACTAAATAGAAAACATACAAACAGCAGTCACAATACACCAAGAACAAAATGTAGAACTGTTTCTATGAACGGAAAACAATACATTAAAGTGATTCTAAAGGTATTGGCCCCCCTGCCCTCTACTCTCTCCTCACAGGCTGTGATTGACAGCGACAGGCGCCAATGGTTCACACTGTTTCCTCTCTGCCCAGTGAAGAGAGAAAGAACAGTGAAAGACGCTGCTCTCGGGCACAGTGCTGGATCGAGATCAGGTTTAGGTAAGTATAAGGGCTCATGTACACAGGGCACCTGAAAACCTCTTCTGAACACTGGAAACTAACAGCTGGAAACTGACGATAAAAGACGTCCATTTTAGAGCTTTTACATACCAAGTTTATGCGAGTTTAGCAGCCATTATGAGCATTTGAGGTTAGAAGCATTTTTTAAACATACTCTCAGGAGACCCTCCCAAATGCCCACAATGCATGAAAAACAAGTCAATTATTAGCTATGTCAGCCATTCTGTGAGAGAAGAGAGAGCAGTGTGCTTGTAGATAGCTCTCCCATTTCTTTGTGTTTTCACTATGGATCCCATCATGAGCATGTGTGAGGAAATACTCCTGATGTTGCTAAAGCTCCGAAGATGTAGAAAATTTCATGAGAAGACTAGAGTTCATTGCTACTGAACTCATTTATTGATTTCTTCACCTTTAGCCTAGGTTCACACTGATGCGATGCGGGAAACGCAGTGAATCCTGTGTGTTTCTTGCATCACACTATAATCGCATAATCATGCGATCTGCTGCGGGTGTCAATGTTAAATTAATGACATCCCAAAACAACTCATCAGAATTGAATCACATAGGTGTGAACACCCACGCGATCCAATTCAGGTGCAGTGAAAAAAAAAGGTCCTGCACCATTTTGGTGCGGGTGTGGTGCGATTTGAGCCATACAAAATTAATGGCTTTAATTGTACCACACAGACATCACATGTGATTTGCACAGGAATACGATGTGATTTCTCCATCAAAGGGTTAACTGTGTCCCCTGACCAATGTTTTCTAACTGTGTGGGAGGTGCTTTTAGGGGAAGGCATTGATCCATGTTCCTGCTTTGCAGAAACTCAGGATCAATGCCTTCCCTACTGATAAAATAGCGATGTGCCTTGTTTACATAGTTGGATCGTCATTCTGCCTGTGTCCCGAACGATCGGTGGGTGCCCGCAAACATCCGGTCACTAAATCACAGCGAGAGCAAGCCGCCGCTGGCTCACACTCGTGCCCGATACCTGGTAGTGCAGAATCACAGAATCACGTATATATATATATATATATATATACACACATGATCCTGCACAGCGCTGCCATCTTGTAGCAGTAAAACTGTTATTGGGCAGTCGGCAAGTGGTTAAATTGCTGTGCTTTTGAGAGATATGGCAGATTTGTTAGTGAGATTTTTAGCTGAACATTTTAGAATAATGTCTAAACCTAAACTGAGGTGGACGTAGAAACAAACATTTGTTTCCTAGTATAGATTTTTTAAAAAAATCTGAGCTGAGGATAATCAAGCAAAAATGAAAATAAAACCACAATGCAAAGCTTGATCTTTTTTACCTGAGCCACACAACTTTTGGATCATTCACAGAACATGTGGGCAGTGATTCATAAAATATGTTTATGCCTTGTTGACACCTCCCTTCACATTGAACACATAATTGCTTGACTTCCTTGGCATTCGGCAGAGAGATAAAAGCATGGGTGTCGTTCCAGTGCTCTTCTTTTTTAATTCGAACTCTAACAATGAAAACAGTAAATGTATTTGCAAATTTACATTGGACAAACTTAAACACATAGTTGAAACATATATAAGTGAATCCAATTATTTATTATTCTGCTCAGCCAGTCTTTTAATCTATACATTCCTGCCTGACTTCACAGTAAGGTCTGTGATTCCACTTTTCCCTTCTTTAGTTAACCGGTTGCCGACCGCCGCACGACTATATACTGCGGCGGTCAGCCCCGGCCAGGCAGAGTGACGTATGGGTATGTCACTCGCCTGTCACTGACTTGAGAGCCAATTGCGGGCGGGCGCACGCCCGCCGAGGCGCGCGCCCGCCACGGCTCGTTCACTGACAAGTCAGTGCGTGTGACCGGCAGACCCGATGTCCGCCGGTCACACTACGATCGCTCCGGTGAAGGGAGAAAGGTGGCGCCCGTCATTCTCCCTGGTGTAAAAATGAAGATCAGACGGTTCTACTATGTAGGACCGCTGATCTTTGTTTTTACACCAATAGCCATGTCCCTATACAGTTAGAATCACGCCCCTAGGACACACTTAACCCCTCCCTCTCCAATACAGTTAACCCCTTTCCTGCCAGTGTCATTTTTGCAGTAACAGTGCATATGTATAGCACTGATTACTGCAGTAATGTCACTGGTAACCCCAAAAGTGTCAGTCAAGGGTCCGATCTGTCCGCCGCAATGTCGCAGTACCGAAAAAAAATCGCAGATCGCCGCCATTATGCGTTAAAAAAAACACCAAAAATGACAAAAATCTTTCCCTTTGTTAGTAAACGCGATAACTTTTGCGCAAACCAATCAAAATATGCTTTTTGCGATTTTTTTTACCAAACATATGTAGCATAAAACAAATTGGCCGAAAATGTTAAAAAATTTTGATTTTTACATTTTTTTGGGGGGGAATTTCATATAAAAAAAAGTGAAAAATATTGTTATTTTTGCAAAATTGACTCTATTTTTTTGTTTATAGCGCATGATCAAAAAATCGCACAGGTGATCAAATACCACCAAAAGAAAGCTCTGTTTGTGGGAAAAAAAGGACGTCAAATTTGTTTGGGTACAGCGTCGCATGACCGCGCAATTGTCCGTTAAAATCACGCAGTAAAAAAATCACAAAAAAGCCCCTGGTCTTTTTGCAGCCAAATCCTCCGGGGCTTAAGTGGTTAATCGATACCGTTCATGGGCGCCCGCAGAACTTTTTTCAGGGGGGGCATTATTTTAAGGTTACCCATGCTCTCCCCCTTTTAAAAAATGTCATGAAGGGGAGGGGCTTAGTCATTATACATTTTGAGTATATATTTTTAAAGAGCAAACAGCAACATTTATTTTTAAAGCATTTGTTAACCTAAAAAAAAAAAAAAATTATCCTGTTTCCTTAAAGCATGTTGCTTTGCTGTGTAATTTGGTCCCTTCTATCACCTAAAATACCTGATTGATTCTGCCTGGCTATGTTCTCCCCTCTGTAAACTGACCACGGTATACCATAGCTGCTGAGCCCTGACACTGTGGTCATTTCACATGCCTCCGTCAACCGCAGCCCTCCTGTCCTGCTTTGTCCTCTCTCCTCCAATCTCCCTGCCTGTCTGCTCCTGTATCAGTGCCCTCCCCCCTCCTCCTGCTGTAGTTTCATTTAAAGTTTCATACCCTTTCTACAGTCTGTTTAATAATTCTGTGTGCCCGTGTCTGTGTTTATAAAATAAGCCATTCTTTACAAATTTTCAGAGCGCCACTTGCCGCTCACGTGACCCACCGCCTCTCTCCTCCTCTCCCCCTCCCCTCCTCCTCCTCCCCTCCCGACTGACATCAGTGAGGAATCCTCGGCCCCGCCTGCTGCAGGCAGCTGTCAGACGGGGAGAGGAGAGAGCTGACGGGTCACGTGAGCGGTGCTCGGCCCTCTGAAAACTGGTAAAGAATGGCTTATTTTTTTAAAACACATACACAGACACACAGGCACACAGGATTATTAAACAGACCAGACTGGATGGTATAAAGTGGCTTAACAACCACTTGAAAGGGGATGTTGAGATTCAAGGGGGGGGGGGGCATTTGCAGACGCCCATGATACTGTTCGAACCCAGCCTCAGCTACCCAATTGGACAATGACGAAGAAGCATCACGTTGATGAGGTAACTCTTAAACCCTCAGCTCTCTGATTGGACAATGAATGAGAAGCATCACAATGATGAGGTTATTCTTAAGTCCTCAGCTCCCTAATTGGACAAGGATGAAGAAGCATCACAATGATGAGGTCATCCCTAAGTCATCCTTGTTCTCTCCCATCTTGTAAACATTTTGTAAATGGGGCGAGCACAACTGGTAGAGGCACTGGAAAACCATACAAGAGACAGTAAAATCCAGGAACAACCCAAGCTGGTTTGTCCTGGACTTTCATTCAGCAAGGCTGTACACCCACACAGTTCAATGCAGGAGGGCTTTATACAAGTCCATGGCATAAAACAAAAAAAACATCTCATTGTCTGAACCATTGGGTAAATATATATGTTTTCTTGACTAACAGGTTCCCGCTATGTGTTCCTCAAAACAAAGAGTTCCCTTTCCTTTTTTTTTTTTTGGCATTCTGGTAGTATTATTCTCAGAAAATATTATATTATAATTAACTCTGTGGGTATGGGGGTTAACATATCACCAATTACAGCTAAGAATGTCAGCAGGAGGATTCCCCCATCCACCTTGAATGTGTAAATGGGGGAATTTAATATTTTTTTCGTCAACACAATAGTTGAGGTCCGGTTCACACTGATGCGGTGAGGTAACTGCTGCAATTCCTTTCCTGCAATGCATCAGAATTGCAGGCAGTTCACACTGCACTCTGCAAACCACTGCGGGTGTCAATATTAATGATCAAAGTTAATGATACCCACAAATTGGTTTGCAGAATGCAGTGCGCACTGTGGAAGCCGATGGAATTGGATCATATGGGTCTGAACACCCTTGCGATCTGATTCCAGTGCAGACAAAAAAAATGGTCTTGCACCTTTTTGGAGCAGATCCAATGCAAATTGAGCCATACACAATGTATGGTTCAATTTGCATCACACTGAAGTTGCATGTCATTTGTAGAGGAATCTTGTGCGATTCCTGGACAAATGACATGCAATGCAGTACACTGCATCAGTGTGAACCCAACCTGAATGAAAAAAAATCCATGCATGGGCTGCCCATGTTCTTAATGGAAGTGAAGTTTGTCAAGCTCTTGGAAGAACAGAGAAAGGGGGAGACAAGGGAGGGAGATAGGCACAGTTCAGCAATCATACTACACTGCACAGCTCACTGTGTACTCACCCAGGGTTAAAGCTGTTATCTCTCTCACACACCGCCGGCATCTTTCATGTTTCCCGCCCACATCTCCTGCCAGATACAGCTGCATGCCATGTTTCACCCAATAGCGTCCTTAATTTTAGAGGTCTCTGTTATTAAGCCCCTATTGGGCAAAACATGTTAGAGCGAGTTGTCCCATGGTTAGGAGACCAAGCTGAAGACATTTTTTATTAAGAGGAGTTTAGTATATGCCAAGGCAGTGCATGGACAGGTGTCATTTTGTTGTAGTCACCAATGTGTCTGATGAGACAGTATTCTAGCACCTGCAAACATTGTGGCCATAAAAGACTAGCATAACTGTGACTGGCATAGCAGATTGGGGCATCAAATTGCATCAATACTATTTGTTTTTTTTTTGTCTCCTACCCATGGGAAAACCCCCTGTAACATATTTCACCCATTAGAGGCTTAATTGTAAAGGTCTCTATCATCAAGCCCCTATTGGGCGAAACAGGTTAGAAGGGGTTGTCCCATGGGTTGGAGACCAAGCCTAAGCTATTTTTTTTTACAAAAAACAGCTCAGTTTATGCCAAGGCAGTGTGCAGACAGGTGTAATTTTGTTGTACTCCTTGATGTATCCTCCGAGCCAGTATTTAAGTACCTGCAAACGTTGTGGCAATAACAGACTGGCATAACTGACTGGAATAGCAGATTGGGGCATTTGAGAGGTATCAGTTTTTTTTGGTCCACTAAGTCAGGTACTTAGTATTTTTAGAAAATTAGAAATGCCAATCCCATGTTTGTGTCATGACAGATAAACTTTAAAGCCCAACCCCAGGCAAAATCAGTTTTTTTCTCATTCCACCTTCCTCTAACCCAGGTGTATATTTTTCCTTACTTGGTAAAGCCAGTATCACTAACCCCCCATGCAGACCCCATGCTGATGCCATTTCTGCCTTCTGGGACCACTAGTGCAGTGCCACACATTAACTCTTTATGGCTGGTTCCATTTTCTCCCCTCAGTGTTATTTTGGTTCTCTTCTGTATCCCAAGAAGACCCCTCCCATGGGAATTATCCATTTTAGCAGGCAGTGACATGGACACCTGAAAGAAGGACTCTTCCAGAAAGAAGACAGAAAGGAGAAGGACCCTATGCTGGATAATAATGTGACCATTGCTTAAAGTGGAACTATGCCCTCCTATTGTTTTCAGCCAAGAAAGCTGCCATCTTTGCCTCGGTTTCATCTTCAAATACCAAGTTGTGCACATGCGATCAGCTATGACACCAGCCATATGATGGTTTACAGTTTGGTTGAGAGCACAAGTGAAAGTGACAGTTACATTCCTTAAACATACCGGCAATGTAACTGTTTTTTGAAACTGTTAAATCAATGGGTTTAGTTCTGCTTTATAGTAAGAGCAAAATAGGAATTTGGAAAAAAAAAAAAAATTTGTTAAGTGGGGGGGGGGGGGGAGGGGGTGGGAGGAGAGCTTACTTTGTTTCTAGAGTTAAGCTTTAAATAAACTTTCACTGAAGGGCAGAGTTTAAACAGATCGAATGTGCAATCATGGTAATTGCATTCAACAGTCCTCCATGCTTCTCTGAGACAATACTGTAATCCACCTAACAACTGTACTTTTATTTACTCCATCCGCCAATCCCCCACAGTTATTAGCTCTTGTATCTCTTGACCCTCCCTCTTAGATTGTAAGCTCTATCAAGCAGGTCCCTCTGACTCCTACTGTATTAAAATGTATTGTATTTGTACTGTCTACCCTCAAGTTGTAAAGCGCTGCGTAAACTGTTGGCGCTATATAAATCCTATATAATAATAATTTGCCTGATAAGATATAGGACCAGTGGAAAATGATTACAAATGTGAAATTTTAAATGCCCTAACTGTTGAATAGTTTGCAGAAACATGCTGGATCCTTAGTTGTTGGCAAATGATCTGCTCATGTATGTCCAGCATTGCATTCCATTAAAGTTTGTGGTGGTATAGAACTTTGGACATGCTACATAAAGTGTTGCACTCTAACTTACTCCTGTGGTTTGCAGCTGCTGGTGCCTACTAAAAACAATCTTGTTAGATTCTTCAAATTCTCTCCAGTAATCAGAACATTCCTTTTTCCGGCATAGGTTATCCTGTTAGGGTATACTGATTTAATCTTGACCTGGGTGAGAAAGAAAACATTATAAGCTAGAACCCTGGCACCTCAAGAAAGATTTCTGATTTAACACCTTTTCTCCAAAGCATATTGGGCTAATTCAGTTCTAACAAAATTTCAACCATTTAGTAGCATGTGCTTTTTGTTTGTTGAATCAAAAAAGTGATAATTCTGGTAAAAATATAAATGTAAAAAAGACAAGTTTTAGCATGTGCAAACCTGTTGTTTTTCAGGGTGCCATGTATGGCTTCCGAAATAGACACAGAAGCTTATGAGACACTCAAAAAACGAACAGGTATATGATATTATTATGCCCCCCACTGTACTTTCCCACATTTCTTCTGCTTAAAAAAGCTAGAAAGAACCAGATTTCTAATGAGTGGGTGAAAACGCAACGCGATGATGTGTAGTTGTTTTACACGGTAATTACCATAGAAGCCAGTGTTTGTTCTTTTCCACTTGAATAGTAAAGGAATGGCACTCGGTATCCAAAAGAGTAAGAACTTGAGTGGCCAATGAAGACATCAATAATACCTTATAACCAACAGGTAGCAAAAATAAACTTCATATATTGATTAAAAAGTTAGCAAAAGTTAATCAATGCACCCTACCTAAAAGCACACAGGCTGACTCAAACTGCCTAATGCCATACTAAAAGTGTAACTTTTGTCAGAAAATTAAGTCCTGCTAGATTACTTCAGGTTGCCCCTTTTGCAGGTATAGGTATGTAAAACATTAATAAATAAGTGCCTATTCTGTTTAAAATCCAGTAATATACTGTCTCACCCTGCTCTGCACATGCTCAGTTGCTTTCCATTTTTGGAATTGTGTTGAAAATCTGAGCCTCTAGAGACTGATCTGCTGATACCCTAAAGACTTACTGCTGCTCAAGGGCTCTGGGCTTCAGTAAAATGGCAGCCTCCAGCAAGAAAGAACAGGAGCAATGCTGGAGGCATTGCTAGAGCACACACTAATTTTGGTAGCATAATTATTAATGTGGCATGTATGTTCTTTGCTAAAGAACATTATTTTTATTATGTGTAGCACCCTTCTAGGTAGGTGCTAGGTGAACACATTTGGTGGCTCTGTTATGCTTATCAGGAGAGCCAGATCTGTTAGTTTAGCCTGTCACATGTTTCCAAGTGTAATTCACTGGGTCTGGGGGAGTTTCCCCACTGCATCCAATGAGGGAGCTCATTGGACGGTGGAGGAAACCATTGAACGGTGGCGGAAACCTAGCCAGTGCCAAACTCTGTTTAATGTCAGTTCCAGTGGGAGGGCATTCCCACAATGCATCCTGGGATTGCACATAAATAGGAAGGGAGCATGTGACAGGGCGTCTTTTGGTGAGAGCAAAGTTCCAGGAGGAGGTGGACGGCTGTCTCTCCTCCTGCAGAGTGAGGAAGGTGATCCAGGCGGTCGGCCTAGGGACCAGGAGTGGAGCTGGGCTGCAGAGGATCCAGTGTGCTGACCAGTGGAGCTGTTGGGCAGAGGACTTTGGGAAAAACTGTATTGTGAGTACTAAAGGATCTGCCTAGGGGTCTGCCTAAGAGAGGGGACCACTCCAGAGAAGTCAAGGGATCAAGGAGCCAGCTCACTCAGAGTGTTACAGTAAAGGGGGTGCCGTGTAGTGAACCCTGAAGATTAGGGAAAAAGGAGGTGCCAGGAAGGGCCCTGAAGTTGTTCAGCAGTACAGTTCAGATTGCTTCAGAGTACAGATTACTTCAGAGTACAGATTACCTCAAAGAATTCCTTCAGTTCTGCGTCACAGCTTGTGACAAACTGAAACCAGCGGCCTAGCCATGACTAGCTCAATTTCAGTGTTACTCAGCGTTACTCAGCATTAACCAGCATTTATTCAAGGCGTCCCTGCCTATTGTACATAGTTCTATTCAGTTGGATTATCCCACTCATCCCTTCTCCTATCCAAGTTCCTAATAAAACATAAAAACCAAAGAACCTGGATTGATTCTTGTCTGAAGTAAAAACACTTGGAGAAATGCCAGATTGGTCTACTGTTGCTAATGGTAACCCAGGGGAACCCGTAACCAGCAGCTCCCTTGGGAGTAGTGTTGCATATGTTTGCTGTGTCCCCCACTGGGCTTCTGGCAAATTGCAAATGGGACTTCTTATGGCTTTCTGTCAACAAAGGCTTTCTTCTTACCACTCTTTCATAAAGGCCAGATTCGTGGAGTGCACGACTAATAGTTGTCCTGTGGACAGATTCTACCACCTGAGCTGTGGATCTCTGCATCTTCTTCAGAGATACTATGTGCCTCTTGGCTGCTTCTCTGATTAATGCTCTACTTGTCTCTGTCTTGGTAGGTTTGCAGTTCTGCATACTTTTCAGATGATGGATTGAAAAGTGCTCCATGAGATGTTCAAAGCGTGGGATATTTTTTTATAGCCTAACCCTGCTTTAAACATCTCCACAACTTTATCACTGACCTGTCTGGTGTGTTCCTTGGCCTTCATGATGCTGTTTGTTCACTAAGGTTCTCTAACAAACCTCTGAGGGCTTCACAGAACAGCTGTATTTATACTGAGATTAAATTACATACTTATCAATTTCCTTCTACTTCACAATTATGTGCAACTTTGTTTTGGTCTATCACATAAAATCCCAATAAAATACATTTAAGTTTTTTTGTTGTAACATGACAAAATGTGGAAAATTTCAAGGGGCCTGAATACTTCTTCAAGGCACTTTATGCTCTTTCTCTGCAACCCAGTGTTCCCTTCAGCTTTTCAAACCATTTCTAAATTGCAAGCCTAGATCTTGGCAGGCATGAACCAAATCTCCAAGCTTATTGTGTCTAACAAGGCCAAGTCATTTTTGTCTCTGTAACAGGCATACCAACTGCCATCAACAGAATTATACATACTCTCAGATAAAAAACGTTATAGAACACTATATTAGGCCTCTGGATGGCCCTCTATTCTTGACCTCTTTCGAACAACAGTGTCGTATCGACCCACAGTTGTGGGGCATGATAACACTCCTATATACCTTCCTGTCAACTCTCAGTATCTCAGCTTTCAACCTACAATTGACAGTGGAAGACAGACTTAGGGAAGGATTTAGATGGGGGAAGACTGGTGTCAAAATGGGCCACAGTGAAATCCAGCTCACATAACATACTGGCTGTAGAAACCAATTAGAAAGTCATGACACATTGGTACTTAGTACCCACCAGAATTGCTCATTTTGTACCTGGCTATTCTCCTCTGTGTTTTTGAGGATATGGACAACTGGGAACATTTTATCACACATTGTGGACATGCATGGTGCCTCAGCAATTCTGGACCAATATTTTCTCACTTCTTACTACATTATTGGCAATCCCTCCCACAGTGGAATATACTCTCTCCTGTCCCCATGCCAGGCCATCTGATCTCCTCAATGTAAAATTCAAGCTTATAGTCCATGTATTTGATGTATTTGCTGCAACAAAACAGAAGATTGGGAAAGTATGTACATCCTCCACTATTTCTATAGCTAAAACTAAATAAAAAATTATGCAAACTATGTTTCACAAGAAATCAAAGGCCAGGCTGCCGGATACAATGAAAACATTCTAACATTATTTGGTATTTGGTACTGTAGTTCAAACACTTTCTCCCATCTTGAATTGACACATGCCTGCTGGGTCTTCAGGCCTGGCTTGACCACAGCCCTTTTACCAACCCTCTTCCCTCCTATGCCCACCCTACTGTCCCCCCCCCCCACTTTTTCTTACCTTTACCCAGAACCTCATCAGTCTAACTTAGCAGATATACACCATCCATCCAAGAAGCTCTATCTTGTTCTTTTCTGTATCAATAATCTTAAGGCCCCATTCACACTGGGGCGATCCGACTTCCAGGGGCAACCTCCGAGGTCGCGGTACGAGCAGCGCGCCGTGACCTCGGAGCGGCCGCCACGGACTTCATAACACTGAAGTCTATGACGGTCGCTCCGGGTCGCCCCAAAGAAGCTCCGGACCCTTTTTCTAAGTCGGAGCGACTTGTGTCGCTCCTATTAGAACGGGTCCGCAGCTTCCCTATGGAAGGCGACCTACGGCGACCTGTGAGGCGACCAGGTCGCCTCACAGGTCGCCCCAGTGTGAACGGGGACTCAAACTAACAGCCTGGATTATTGTCTGTTTATGAGTAATCTCTAATCAGTCTAATTGTCTATGTGCTCTGACAAGCTGCTACCTCTGTTCTTACTGCGTACTCTGTACCTTATGATGTATGCAATGGAATTTAGAATAAATTTAAAAAATCTATTGAACCATAAAATATTTATATTGATGTGTTTGTAAATTTATAATTTAATTTATTAATGGTTTTGTGTTTATATTTGCCTGGAGTACAATTTTAATGTCCAGTAGGCATTTGACTAGGTCTTAAAAAATTTTAATAAATGTAATTCCATCAAATGGAAAACATACAATGCTACGATGCTGGAAACTGCTAGTGCAAACAGAACCAGCTACAAAAGCAATTTAGGTGCCACCTACCCAGGTATACCAGTCATTGCATGAGGCTTTTTGATCATGACTCAAAAAATGTCTAATTCGTGTCATTAATTGTTCATTTTACAGGCGTGAATTTTTATTCGTACTAAATTAATTTTGTCAAAAACCACAACTGTTATCCCTGACTAATCTTAAAAAATAAAAAAGTGGTTTTGGTTCCAAACATGCAGCAGCTACTGATAGTTACCAATTTCAGGAAGTACACTGAAAAATATGTGCTAATTCTGTATTACCATAGGGGTTGCTAAATCTGTGGTGTGGGGGTGTGCATGGTTTACATTTCCTGCTGTGAAAACAACACATTCAGTGCCAGTTAGACTTTTTTTTTTTTTTTTAACAGCGAATTTGTAAAACCCTTTTTAATGTTTAAAACTTAATTTATATGAAAGAAAAATTACTAAGCTCTTGTGCACACAAGATATTTTGTAAGCAACCCCATCTCCCAGAACCCATTTGATATATACAGGGTGAGAGCCTTTCATAGACCTTGTAATGCCTCATGCACACAGGGCGTTTTTACAGCTGCTTTTAGGAGCGTCAGGAGTTTTTTTTTTTTTTTTGCAGCTTAAAACCGCCCCTCCATGTTATTCTATGGCCTCATGCACACACAGGCTTTTAGGAGCTGTAAGTGGCATTGGCGTTTTTAAGCTGTAAAAAAAACCCTGGGCAGCAGCGTTAAGCTGTAAAAACGCCTGACATGCTAAAGGCTTCTAAAGGCTGCATACAGGGTAAGGCCACGTCAGACGTTTTAAAGCTGTAGTAGTTGGATTTGAGGTTGGAAAATAGAAGAGGGAAGAGAAAGGCTGCTAAATGCTAACACTTCTAAACATGGCTAAAACGTGCATTACCGCCAATACGAAACACTTCTGAAAGCACGTTTTTACACCTGCTTTTTCCTAGCATCAGAACTGGCTTTGCAGCTCATTTTTTCAAACGACCGGTGTGTATGAAGTCTAAAAAAATTGTCGCTGATAAAGGTTTAAACAATAGATACGAGAAGAAAAAAGAAATTGCAAAAAGACAAAATGATACCCTTTCCTGTATAAAATGCAATGTAGGTGCCTAGCTGAGATGACTGACTCATGGACCCAGGAGCAGTTGTCATTTGCAACAACACGCCATGAGTCCCCAGTGACCACCACAAATAAACCAAAAGCAAAGGGTTGTAACAGAAAAGAGCTACATTTTTTGCTCATACATGAATAAATGACAGCAGTGATGTTTCAGCCAACCATGCGTTTTCCCAAGCTAATTACTGACATAAGACATGCTCCTTTAGAAGGAGGAAATCCAGAAATGACTTGCATAAGAATACAGGAACCATTTGTTGACAGGTTCAAACAAGATATCAAAATAACAATATATCAATACAATAGTATAACAACAACAGGAGCAAACACCAGTTGAGAATCGGGGTCAACTAAGTGTATACACTTTTAGGCTGAAGTCTGAAAAAAAACAAACTAAATAATAATAAGTAAGTGTTACAAAAAGAAATACATATTTACCATATGTAACAACAACATATTTATCATATTTACCAACAAACACAGTTTACCCCTTTAGAGCCAGTTCACACTACCAGAAAGTCGCCCCATGAAGGAGCGACTTTTAAGCGTGACTTTGAAGAGACTTTGAAGAGACTTAAATGATAGGTGACTTTGTCTGTGGGGAATGCCTGGATAATCTTCTTCCTAGAAAGTCTGATCACAGTCGCTTGAAAATAGATAAGGATCCAACTTAGAGGCGACTCCCATTGAAGTCTATGTGCACAAGTCGAATCACAGGTCGCCTTGAAGTAGTACAGGAACCTTTTCTGAAGTAGGAGCGACTTCAGTAGTGCATATTAAGACGGCTCTCATTCATTTACATTGAATTTGTAATGACAAGCGACTTGGGACTACTTGAGGTCGCACAAATCGCGTCCCAATTCGGAGTAGTGTGAACCGAGTCTTAGTAGACATATTCAAACCAAGGATCCAGAGATCTTTTTTCTGTTTCAGTCAGAGCAGTGATACGATTACCTCCCCATCCCACTCTAGGCACCTGATCTATCACCATAAACTTAAAATTCACATCCCTTTGTCAAACTACAAAAAAGTGTAAACCTGCATTTATTGTGTTTTTTTGCCATTATTTGACTTTTTTCTCCTTTACAAGTCAGTATGAACACATCACAAATTTGTCCCAAACTGATCATAATGACCCTGAACTGATCTCCAATTGGTCTCAAAAAGCAAGCCAATTTTCTGTGTTTGTTTTGTTGTACATTAATGTAGCACTAAAGGGGGCACGCTGTGGTCTCTCTGCATTGAAAGGGGGCACACTGTGGTCTCTCTGCATTGAAAGGGGGCACGCTGTGGTCTCGCTGCATTGAAAGGGGGCACGCTGTGGTCAGTCTGCATTGAAAGGGGGCACGCTGTGGTCAGTCTGCATTGAAAGGGGGCACGATGTGATCAGTCTGCATTGAAAGGGGGCACGCTGTGGTCTCTCTGCATTGAAAGGGGGCACGCTGTGGTCTTTCTGCATTGAAAGGGGGCACGCTGTGGTCAGTCTGCATTGAAAGGGGGCACGCTGTGGTCTCTCTGCATTGCAAGGGGGCATGCTGTGGTCAGTCTGCATTGAAAGGGGGCACGCTGTGGTCAGTCTGCATTGAAAGGGGGCACGCTGTGGTCACTCTGCATTGAAAGGGGGCACGCTGTGGTCAAATATAACAGGCTAATTTTTAAGTTGATCATTTTGTACGGCCCCCGAATGATGTTACAAAAATCCAAATGGCCCTTGGCAGAAAAAAGGTTCCCCACCCCTGTGTTAGAGGAAGGCAGTTTAATTGTTTATAACACTGCTTGGAACATTCAGGAGTGCTAGAATCGGTGCTTAAGATCATTCAAACTTATTGTTATCACATTCATCACATCGCATGGTGTCATTCTTTTTTTTTTTTTGAATGAAGCTTTCAAATTAATTGTGTTGCCATGAGCAAAATTTAAAAGGGCAGATTTTTACTGCCTCTCATTCTTGGTGGGGATTCTTCCTGCCTATGGCTAACATTAGCATCTGTGTTGATGGGCTTCTGCCAATGCATTTATTTTTACATCAGAGATGCTTCTGGGATCATTAAAAATTTACACACAGGTGCATTATACCTGCAGCTTACCTCCTCCTAAAATGCATTTGACCTGCTTTAAGCAGGATTTGTGTTCCCACATTTATGTTCCCACAGCAGGTATTACCAGGAAGGCAATACCTGCTTCATGAAAGCAAAAGTTCATTAACACAGGCCCTTAAGCTAGAATAGACAAATCAAAATTTGTCTGGTTTACCAGGGAATGGATCGACCAACTTTTGACAGAAGTTGATTGTTAGAGTTTAGGTGAAATAATTAGTGTGGTTCTGATAAAATGTCATGAATAATCTTATCTGGTATCTGGGGTCTTTTTTTGCATGCAGTGTGGTTGCATTGTGGTGTGCTTAAAGGGAAACTGCACTGCATCTGAGCACCACAAACCAAAGACGCTATTTAATTAATTTTCTGATATTCAAAGCAAGCTTACTCATTGTAGTGTATTAACACAGACAAGCTGTACAGGTTGCTTCTTTATTCACTGCCCATCAGCATGCAACTAACTTCAGCCACACCCAGCTCCCAGACATATACATAATTGTAACATTTTGCAGACAGCAACTTAACCCGTTGCTTACCATACTACATTCCCTCCTCTCTTTGAATAAAACATAACATGCACAACGTATTAATAAGATTAACAAAATGCATGGATGAACAACTAAAAATTTAACCTATAAACTCCTGACTATACACATAGTCCTTAAGGTAGGCCGGTGGATTTGTTGCTCGTTTTTCTCTTGGCCATTCCGATGTGGATGGTTGTGGATTGAAGTCTGGATCACTGGCAGTATCATCACTACTCTTTGCCTGTTCGCCATCTTCCGATACTTGACCTTCTGACTCAATAAATTTCTTCACAAATGAGTAATTACGCACTTTTGTGTGTCCATCTAAATCCTCTAAAACCACTTGAGTACCTCTTTTCTCCTTTACAACATAAGGCTCAGGTTCAAGGGACGGAGCCAGTTTGTTAAACCGATCACTTTGAAGCAACACCTTATCACCCTGTTGAAGGCCACTAGGTTGACAATGGCGGCGGTGGTTTGCATACTGTTCAGCCCAGATCTTCCTTTCCTCATCAATATGCCGAAAAGGTTTCTGACTTGTAGGAGGACCCCCAATGTCTGGCAATTTTGTCCTGAATTTGCGACCACAAAGAAGTTCCGCAGGACTAACGCCAGTGACAGTATGCGGAGTTGTGCGATAAGCCAAAAGAAAACGCCACAGTTCCTTTTTCCAGTCTCTTCTCTCTAAATGAGCAATCCGCAAAGCTTTCAGCAAGGTTCGATTCTGGCGTTCCACTTCCCCGTTAGCCTGTGGCCAGTATGGAGTAGTACGATGATGTTCAATAGCATTTGATTTCAGATAATCCTGAAATTCCTGAGAAGTAAATTGGTCACCATTATCACTCACAATCCGTTTAGGCAACCCATGAGATGCAAAAATGCTCTCCAACCCCTCAATTACAGTTGATGATGTAGCTTTAGTGAGAACTACCACCTCTTGCCACCTTGAATAATAGTCCACAACAACTAAAAGATGGTGTCCAGATGGAATGTCGCACAGATCAATGGCTAAATCTTCCCATGGTCCCTCAGGTAGAACAGTGTGAGTTACTGGTTCTGGTTTAGGTTTGCTGCCCACCAACTGACATGCTCGACATGAAGAAACCAAACGTTCCACATCCTTGTCAATTCCTGGCCACCAGACTTTCTCACGTAATCTTTGTTTGGTGCGTACAATGCCTTGATGGCCCTCATGGGCTAAATGTAATGTACGTTTCCGTAAATCTTTAGGCATCACAATACAATTGCCACGTAGAACTAGTTGTCCTGCGATACTCAGCTCTTGTTTGATTCTGTGATAGCTTGGGTCACAATCCACCCAAACCCCTTGTCTTACACATTTTCTCAACCGAGCAATTTCCGGATCCACAGATGACAATTCTTCAACCTCCCGCGGTGTCAATGCCTGAGGCATGGCGTTAGTAGCCACAAAACGAATGTACTCTTCTGCCAGGTTATGAACAGGTGCAGAAGACTGAGGCAATCTGGAAAGTGCATCTGCCGCATTAGTCGGTCCAGGTCTGTACCGCACTGTAAAGCGATATGGTAACAATCTGAGAACCCATCTCTCAATTCTGGCGGATGGTTTTGAGCGTGGCGAATATATCACTTCCAGAGGCTTGTGGTCTGTGATGATTTCAAAATCAAGGCCGTAGAGATAGGTGTGAAACCTTTCACATCCCCAAACAACAGCCAAAGCTTCTTTCTCGGTCTGAGAATAACGTCTCTCTACATCAGTGAGGGATCTGCTTGCATACTGAATAGGCCTGTAATCGCCTGTGCATTGTCTCTGAACAAAGATGGCGCTTAACCCCACAGGGCTAGCATCGACAATAACTTGGGTGTGTGCAGTAGGATTGAAATAAGCCAAAGTTGTGGCGCAAGTCAGCCGTCTCTTAAGTTCATCAAATGCACCTTGTTCCAAAAAGCCCCACTTCCACGGGACTGCTTTGCGAGTCAACACTCTCAAAGGTTCACTGACAGTCACCATATCTGGAATAAACTTGGCACAGTAATTCACTAGCCCAAGAAAACTGCGTACTTCTGCAGGGTTTTCAGGATTTCTGGCATCAGACACAGCTTTAATTTTACAGTCATCCGGACCAATGCCCCTGTCAGACAGCACATGGCCCATAAAAGTCATTTTATTCATTTGAAATGTGCATTTCTTCTCATTTAATGTTAACCCTTTCTCCTTCAAGCGATTTAGCACTGCATGGAGACGTTCGTCGTGCTCCTGTGTGTTTGTTCCCCACACAATTATATCATCAGAAATGTTATGCGTGCCTTCACAACCATGTAGCACTTGCTGAATCACATGTTGATAGGCCTCCGGTGCGGACGATACTCCAAACATCAACCTCTTGTATCTAAAAAGACCTTTATGGCTTGCAAATGTAGTGATGACTCTAGATGCTGGGGTCAATTCAATCTGATGATAACCCCATTTCAAATCCAGTTTACTGAAGACACTTGCCCCATTCATTGCATGCAGAGCATCTTCAATAGTGGGAATTGGATGTCTCTCTCTCTGCACAGCTTGGTTAGCACATCTCATGTCCACACAAATCCGAATATCTGTGCCCTTTGGTACAACAACTAACAGCGATACCCACGGAGTGGGCCCTTCCACAGGTTCAATAATGTCAAGGTCTAGCAGCTCTGCCAGTTTGTGCTCAACAGGTGATCTCAGGCTATAAGGAAGTCTGCGTACTGGCTGTGCAATAGGCTTTACATGTGGATCAATGTGAAGCTCCAACTGAAAATCCTTTAATTTTCCAAACCCAGAGAAGCAATCTTTAAATTCCTCTTTCAATGCAGAAATAGCAGGAGACACCATATTCACTCTTGCGCTGCCTACATCACGGCCAATCTGTAACACCCCTAGTGCCATTGCGGTTTGACGACCAAGCAGAGGCGACCCTGTGCCATCTACAACATAGAATTCGGTCTGCAATGGAGGACCAGTCTCATGTGTTTGAACAGAGGTATAAAATTTGCCTTTAAGTTGCAGTGGTGTACTGGAGCCATAAGTATAAATCTGTTTAGTGGTGTTACACAATTTAAGGTGATTTTCTCTGCCATTAAGACTGTGCCAAGAAGCCAAGTCCATAACATTGCATGTAGCTCCAGAGTCAATCAACACTGACACATCTGTATTTCCAATCTTAATGGTTAATGTCCCAGCTTGCAAAGAACACAGGGAGAATATAAATTCACAGTCAGGAGCACTCTCTTTATCCTCAGCTATAACATTTACTTGTGCAGATTGTCCTTTGGTTTTGTTATCTCTGGTTGTACTTCTACACACAGCTGCAAAATGACCTGTCTTTCCACAAGCATAGCACATTTTATTCTGTACCACAGTGTAGTCCTGACTTGTGTGTCCCGCCCTGCCACATTTATTGCAGGTGATATGTAAAGTCCTCTTTGGAAAACTCTCTTTCCTACTCCAGATATTCCTATTATTATAGGTAGGTTTGGAGACTGTATTGACAGATGCAGTGTTCTTGGTTTCAATATGCAGAGCCTGGAGCTCAGACAGTTCAATGGCTCTTGCAATCTCCTGCAGACTAGTAAGTGTGAGACTAGGTTCTCTCAATAATCTCCTCCTGAGGTGCACAGATGTGCATTTCTCTATGACCTGATCTCTGATTATCTCCTCAGTTACAGTCCCAAAATCACAAGACTTTGCCAGATATTTCAGCCTAGTCACATAACTGTCTGTGGTTTCTCCAAGTTCTTGCACAGCCTGTCTAAACTTATATCTTTCATAGGGAATATTTTTCTTTGGCTCAAAGTACTCACTCAGTCTATTCATGGCTGTCTCATAGTCTGAATCTTCCCCTGTTGCTCCCAGGGTTTCAAAAATGTCCTGAACTTGAGGTCCAGCTAGATGCAGCAGCATGGCTCTCTTCTGAGCAGGTGCAGTCACTCCTGTGGCTATAACATAGAGCTGAAATCCCTTCTTCCACTTGTCCCAGCGCTGTGAGAGACTAGTGTGGTCTCCAGACACATCAAACGGTCCGATAGCCGGTAAATCCAGAAAGCTAGCCATCCTCGTCGCCAAAATGTAGTGTATTAACACAGACAAGCTGTACAGGTTGCTTCTTTATTCACTGCCCATCAGCATGCAACTAACTTCAGCCACACCCAGCTCCCAGACATATACATAATTGTAACATTTTGCAGACAGCAACTTAACCCGTTGCTTACCATACTACACTCATCCATCCACATCCCCATGCTTTAATTTGCTAAGAAATCACTTTGGAAAAACACCCCCTAGCATTTCTGGCCATGGTCATCTTGAGTAGGGGCAGATGATTTATGTAGCATTTACTTCCTGGAATCCATCTACCCTTAGCACAGGCTTGCAGCTCGGAGGGTGTGCTTAGCTGAGAAAACCTCACCTCCCTTCCTGAAGGCTCCTGGGATGTATGGCAATATTTGCCTAGACAAAAAAGAAAAAGAGGGGAAGAAAGGAAAGAAGGGAAAGAGAGGTTTCCCCTTCCACCCCATATATCCCCTCAAAGAATGGGCCTTTAAGCAGTAACCCCCAAATGGTATATAAAACCAATACAGCAATATAGATCAAAAAATTACAAAGATATATTTTAATAAACATACAACATCATATACATGACCTAATCCAAAACTGGGTCCCGGTAGGAGGATCCCTGTGACATGGTTACATACAATGACATTGCGGGGGCCTCCCACTTATCCTACACCTCTCATGTCTCTTCACAGTTGCAGACTAGAGTCAAGCTCAACATGGTCTTCTTTCCCCACTGATTCCGCCAAGCCCATTATCTTGGCTGTGGTTTAGCTAGATAGTAGGTAGGGACAGTGGAAATCTTGCTCATCCATTCATGCGCGTCACTAATCAGATGACGAGGCATTTGGCTACCTTAAGAGAGTCATAGTTACTCCTGCCGTTTACCCGCGCTTCATTGAATTTCTTCACTTTAACATTCAGAGCACTGGGCAAAAATCACATTGCGTCAACACCCGCCTCGGGCATTCAAAATGCTTTGTTTTAATTAAACAGTCAGATTCCCCTGGTCCGCACCAGTCAGCTGCTAGGTTCCCTGGCTGAGGCAAGGAAGGGCCCGGGAAGGGGGGAAGGCGGGGACGAGGACGGTGGGGCAGGTGGGGCGGGGGTTTCGCCTCAACGTTAAGTTAAATGAGATAATGAAGTTCCGCTTTAAAATGTGTTTTACTTGCTTTACCATGTATCCTTATAGAAACAAGTGCCTTGCTGAAAAAAAAAAAAAAACAGCAACAAGCAAGCAAATAGCAAGCACGATTATCACACATCTTTCTATACTACATACAGTATATGCAAACAGAGCTATAGTGGTATTTTAGGACTAAAGTTTGAAATCTTTGTACTGGCTACCAGTAAGTATTCCTTTAGCTACGTTCACACCAGAAACACATGTGAAGATATGTGTCACATTGATGTGGGTTGAAAATGGTGGATGCACACAAAGACTAGCTACCTTGATTGATTCACGGATGAGATGACCCCTTGTTTTTGATGAAAGCGTCCCTCGGTCATGCAGCTCCTCTTTGGAGGATGTATCTTTTGCTCTTAAGAATTTTAGTCATAGCCCAAAATGGCATTATACAAGTTTCCTTAGTGATTACTTGTGTATGTCACTAATGGTATTATGTATTGGTACTTTTTTATACTGTATTCAGGCCCAAACTGGCCAAAGGGGAGACCGGGCGCTTGACCGGTGGGCCGAGGCCACATGTTTTTGTGGGGCCCAAGGAAGCTGGGCTGCTCCTTGAGCCTACACCTCTCACAGAGCCTCTCCACAGCCGCCTGTTCATTTCAACTGTTTGGCATCGAGGGTGCGGCCCCCCCTGTGAGCCTGGATAGGAGGAGCAGAAGGGGCGGCTGCATTTAGAAGACTCAATCTCTCTATTCCTTCTTGCGACCTCTGAAAGCCTGCAGGAGGGAGAAGAGTAGAAGCAGGCTATCAATGGCTGCAGGAGGAAATGGAGAGATTTATTCTTCTAAATGCATCCGCCCCTACAGCTCCTCCTATCCAGCATTTTTCTGCCGACCTCCAGCGCTCTGTGACACCCCCAGTGCTCTCCGGCGCCCACTGTGCTCTCCAATATCCTCCAGTGCTCTACAGACCCCCCTGTGCTCTCTGATATCCCCCAGTGATCTTTGCCCCCCCCCCAGTGCTCTCCGGCCCCCCCTGCTCTCCAATATCCCCCAGTGCTCCCCCCCAGTGCTCTCTGCCCCCCCAGTGCTCTCTGACATCCCACAGTGCTCCGTGACATCCCCCAGTACTTTACGGCCCCCCAGTGCTCTCTGACATCCCACAGTTCTCTCTGACATCCCCATTGCTCTCCAACATCCCCCAGTGCTCTTCAGCCCTCCCAGTGCTCTCTTAAATCTCCCAGTGCTCTTCAACATCCCCCAGTTCTCTCCGACAGCCCCCAGTGCTTTCCAACATTCCCCAGTTCTCTGGCCCCCCAATGCCCTCCAACCTCCCCCAGTGCCCTCTTAAATTCCCCAGTGCTCTCGACCCTCCCCCCCCCCAGTGCTCTCTGATATCTCTCAATGCCTCTAACATCCCTCAGTGCTCTTTCAACATCCCCCAGTGCTCTCCAACATCCCCCATTGCTCTCTGCCCCCCCCCGGTGCTCTCTGACATCCCCCAGTGCTCTCTGCCTGCCCCAGTGCTCTCTGCCTGCCCCAGTGCTCTCCTCCTCCCCAAGTGCTCTCCAACATCTCCCAGTGCTCTTTGATATCTCCCAGTGCTCTCTGACATCCCCCAGTACTCTCAGCCTTCCCCTATGCTCTTACCCCCCCCCCCCCAAATGCTCTCTTCTCCCCATGTTTTCTGTCCCCCCCCATGTTCTCCACTCCCCCCCATGTTCTCTGGCTCCCCGTGATCTCCACCCCACCCTGTGTTATTTTTCCTCCCCCCTGTGTTCTATGCCTCCTCCTCGTGTTCTCCACCTCCCCCCTGTGCTCTCTGGCCCCACCCTGTGCTCTCCCCCCCACCCTGTGTTCTCCAGCCTCCTCCCTGTGCTCTCTGGCCCCCTCATACTCTTTCCCAGCCCCCTCACTACTCGCAGGTCTGCCGGGTTCCCCCCTCTCTTCTCTTGGATAGAGAGTGGGGATGGGCCTTTTAGGATGTCTTGGGCTGCTTAGTTTAAAATGCCTGAGCCTATTTGTTGTCCCAGTCCAGGCCTGGCTGTATTATATGATTTTATATCTGTATGGTTTATAACCCTAATATAAATGATTGGAAAGGAAAACAGCTGATGCACTTTATGGTATGGATTGCATTACAATTGACTTGAATTTGAAGTACAGGCCAATGCAACCAAAATGCAGTATACAGGATTTTTTTTTACAATGTAATGCAATGAGATGCTATGTGTTTACAAACTTTAAGATCTTTTAGATTAATATGAGTAAGCGAAATAGTTGAAGTACAATATGGAAACGGATATATAGATTTGCATCTTGAACAAAGATATGCTTTAATTCAATACAAAACCAAACCCACTGATTTATCTTTTTCCCAAGTCAAGGCATGCCATAAATGATAACTGCAACAGTTACTAGTGTGCCTTTGATAGCTCTCAACCAAGCCATCAAATGGCTGGTGTCAAAGTTGATCACATGTGTAGCACAATGACAAATGTAGATTAAACTGAGGTCAAGATGACAGCTTCTGTGGCTGTAAAAGATAAGTTAAGGTATATTATTAGAGGGTTTTAACAGACATTAAAGTGCTTGTTACCCTAAAAAAAAAAAAAAAAAAGGATCCTGTTCCTTTTTAAAGGATGAATAACAGCACAATGCTTGTAATGTGTAATTTGGCCCCTTCTATCAGCTGAAATACCTGGCTGATCCTGCCTGGTTCTGCTCACCCCTCTGTAAGCTGACCACCGTTTATCATGGCTGCTGAACCCTGACACCGTGGTCAGTTTACGCGCCTCTGTCACTTGTCCTTTCTGCTCTCCCCCCCCCCTCCCCTCCCTGCCTGTATGCTCTGTGAGTGGGCCGCCCCTTCCCTCCCCTTTTAGCACTGTTTTGAGCAGTGCAAACATTACTGTTTCAAATCACTACCAGCCCCTCTGCTAGGATAACCTGTAATATATACTGTATGCTGTTTTGTAAAATTCATCTTCTGAATACCTTATTGATCTCGGCCCCTCCCTCCGTAGTACATACATCGGAGAAAGAGAGCGACGGGCGGTTATGTAACCGCTGATCGGGGAGAAGTAATAAGGTATTTAAAAGATGAATTTTACAAAACAGCATACAGTATATACTACATGTTATCCTAGCAGAGGGGCTGACAGTGATTGGGAGCACTGCCTTAACAACTCCCTTAACTGATTGGAAAGAGGAACAACCATTCTCCTGCTAAAACTGATAAAGTGACATGTTTAAGTATGGTGCAAACATTTTATAAATATGTGTTAAAAATGTTTTAGACATCTGAGGTTAGTCAGGCATACACAATCCAACCGCTAAAAACTATATTTTTCTTGGTTATAATTTGCATTTAAAATCATGGGAAAAGTTGACAAGTACAATGCAATACAGGAAGTGGTTAGTTATAGAACAGCTGTCAATACTGGTGTTTACACATATGAAAGGGCACGTGTGATCAATTAAAGCATTACAGTAATTATTCCAGTAAAAGGGTTAGTTGGTGTGAATCGCATACAAAGTGTCAACAATGGTAAGGAGTGTTTAATTGTGCTGAACAGGAGGCATGAGGAGGTGGGGGAGAGTCAGTTGGATGGGGTTTAAAGTCCATGTGTCCAAATGCACAAGAGCAGGGGCCATTACAGTTCCAAGAGATGGCAATCAAAATCTTGTGGAAGGTAGCAAAGTCAAAGGGAAGGATCCATAAGCCGCACATCAAAAATGAGACCTGTATGAATTGCAGCCTCTGTCCCGACTCCAGCCAGGCCACGCCTTCAACACGTTTTGCTCCACCTCTTAGAGCTTAATCATGGGGATGGGAGTTCTGAGTATAAGGCGATGTTTATAAGAGCATCATTGGCTGCCATATGATTAAAAATGGATGACATGGGCAGACAAAATGCACAGGTACACAAACCAGCAAGCAAATAAGTACATTGTAAAGTGCTGTGCTATATAAATCCTGTATAATAATAATATAATAATAAGTAATTAGATACAGTAGATGGATAGATCGGTCACAAACATCAAAATTGGTCACAAGCATCAAAACTGGAAAGTCACTGCTCTGTAAAGAGCAAACATATATGCAAAGACAAAAGCAGCAATATTCTCAAGACTGCAAAAAATCATTTTTTAGTTGTTTGTTGACCGATATAGTTATCCACAGAGGAAAAGAAAAAAGAAATAATAAACAGAAAAAAGTAAGTGTACCTATGTGTGTCAACCTAGTGAGCATGATTAAAACCAATGAAGTGTTTTCAGAAAAAAAAAACTAAAAACAAATAAATATGTATACTCAAGAAAAAAAACAACTTGAAAGAAATGAAGTGGGACAAAAATGATAGAAATGTTGATTGACAATTGATTTTCTCCTATATTCCATCAATAATTCAGAAAGATGTATAACATCTATATGTGTATCAATCAATGTATATAATAAGAAGAGCAGAGGTCACTCCAACACTGATATGGCCAACATGAGAATGTATGGTATAGAAAAAAGAAAAATAGTAGATGGTAAAAAGGAAAGAGAAGAAAATGACAAGGAAACCTGTTGAAACATCTTGACAGGGAAAGGACAGATTACTCAAAATAATGGGCAATATCCCATTCAAAATTAAGGCCTCTAGGTATATGAGTATACAGTTTAAAAATCCAAAATACCTCCCTCCTACACAAGAGGGAGAATCGGTCACTGCCATGGACATGTCGATTAATCCTTTCAATGATTTGAACTCTAAGGGATTGTGTGTTCTATTGATGGAGAGAATTCAAGTGTCTAGCCAGACTTGTATTTTTGTTGGTCCTAATGTCTGAGAAATGACCCTCATTCTATCATTTTAAACGTCTCATGGTTCTACCCACCTTTTGGATGTTACATGAAATACGGGTAACTATGTAGTGACAAATAGTGTGTGGCAATTGACCAGCTGTTTAATACCAGTGGAAAAACCATTAAAGCATGAAATAATGGTATGGAGGTTTCCCAAATGATTGCAGCAGCAATCTGGCTGCTCCACATCTATATAGACCAATAGCATTTGACCAAGTCCATGGTGGCGAATTGGAAATGAATAGACTGGAAGATATTGTGTTTCATATAATGCGTGCCCTCCTACCTACAAATCTAACACACTGACCCAATATCTTGTGGTAGCTGTCATCCCCATGTAAAAGGGGGAAGTGTTTAAATATGATACATTTGATATCTTTGAATAGTAGACTATAGCACGTGGAGAATACAAGTGGACAAATAGGTCCAGCTAACTTAGGAGGGCGTTGTGTGAGTAAATGAATCCTTGATAAACTCCTGTCATATAGGCAGGCTTGTCTGACGTTAGATTTTTTATTATCACATTCACATAGTCTTGTTTCTAATAAAATATCTTCTCTATCAAAATCAGTAAGCTGCTTTCACATGAGTGGTCAGATCGTCAGACTCCGCTTTGCTCAGAGGGGGATCGATCTGCTGATCCCCGCTGAGCAGGCTGATTACAGGTCTGTCTCCGCTCACTGTGCTGAGACAGACCTGTCAGAATCCTGCTCTGGGGAGATTGGATGAAAACGGACCCCCTGGAAAATAGGGTCACCATCTGTCTGGATTTGGAGGACAGGATCACATCGGATAGCGGCGGGTGTCAGCGGACATGTCAACACTCCATAGGGGTGAATGGAGGGTCCGATCAGATCCACCTGAAAAACTGACAGGCGGACCTGATCAGAAAGCCCGTGTAAAAGGGCCCTAAGGCTAGAGCAGTTGCGTCTGATCCTATTGGACTGACCACATGGAATGGCCTTAATGGTGTGTGTGGAATGACAACTAGATGCATGTAAAAGTGCGTTATTAGAAGTAAGTTTTCTGTATTCTGGCACTGTGACTGACGCAGACTGGGTGGAGCCAGACAAGGTGAGCTCAAGATAGGTAATTGTAGAATGGTGTTCTTCCAAAATGAATCTCAGATTTAGGGGATCATTGTTAAGATAGTTCGAAAATTCAGTTATGGGTGTATCACGTATGACAATGAAAATCAGGTGTAGCGAAAAATAAGTAATGATGGTGTCCCTGAATGGGTTGTTGGCCATTTATATCTATATAATTCCTCCCATCAGCCCATACATAAGTTAACGTAAGACGGAGAGAAAGATGCTCCCTGTTTTTGTATGTTCCAATTCTTCTCAAAGAGGAAGTAGTTATGATGTATCAAAAAAGAAGCCCCTTCTAAAATGAACCATTTTAGTTCAGGAGAGTATTCTGTGTAAAGGTCAGTGTTGGGGTAGTTACTCAAATAATGTAACTAGTTACTAGTTACTAGTTACTTCTGTAAATTGTAATGAGATTACTTTACTAGTTACTGCATTTGAAAAGTAACTTCACTACTTATTACTTTACTGTACTCTTTCTTCATTTACCGTGTAGAAGAAGATACATGACACTCTTTCTGCATAGAGTTTATTGTATAAACACAGGCTTTGGGAAAAATGAGAACAAAACCTGAAAAAACAGAATAAAACATAAAGTGCAACAAAAAGTCATAAACTTCATCCCTCTCTATTCTTCGAAATAACGATTGTATCGCACGGCTTGGGTAACGCAGGAAAGCGCATTCCTATAGCCTAGTAAAGTAGTGTAGTTACCTCCTATAGCCTAGTAAAGTAGTGTAGTTACCAATATTAGTATTGTAACTAGTTACTTTACTTAGTTACCAAAAAAGTAATGTAGTTACTGTAATCAGTTACTTTGTAACTAGTTACCCCCAACACTGGTAAAGGTCCATGTGATGTTTGAGTGAACGAAGACCCAAATTATGAGAAATGCTGGAGTATAGGGATCAGATGTCACAAGTTAGCCATTTCATGTTTTCATCTCAGTGTTAGACTTCAAATACTTGGACAGTGTGTTTGCTGTCACGTAAATGAGAAGGGATTCTATTGAACAAGGCCTGTAACAGCGTGTCCATTAAACTACCAAGTGGTTTACTTTACACACATGAGTCTGCTTTTTTATGCGCTGCTTATGGATCCTTCCTTTTGACTTTGCTGCAGCTTGGAGCTAGGACAAGCTCCCTGTTTCTACTGGCACTTAAGTGGCATCTATATTTTGTCTTTTTGGGTCCTGTGTAAGGTAATTAGAGATCCATGGTTCCCAGACAAGATGGAATTTGCACTGAAGCCAAACTGTCAATTTTAAGCATAGTCCAGTGGACTCCAGATTTAACCTTGGATACAGGGATATGTTTAGATAATTAAGTCTTTGCTATTGCTTGTTTCATGGCAGTGAGGACAAATTGAGATTTTGAAATCCCCTCAAGTTTTAGATTGAGGAGGGCTACATATGGATTCAGCTTGAGTGCTGTCCAGAAAAGGGTGTGCAGAATGCAGTACATTTGCTGCCAAAAATGCTGAACCACTGGATACGTCCTCTTGGTATGAATAAAGGAACCAAAATCAGAGCAACAATGGAAACAGTGTGCAGAAGAATCAGTGTTAATATGCACTAATCTAGTTGAAACCATGTACCTCCAAGGTAATACTTTGTAGTTGGTTTTGACAGCAGATGCATTGAGAAAGCATGATTTTGTGGTGGTTAAGATTTAGGGTCAGTGTTTGTAGTCTATAGACATCTGTGGATCTTGTTCCCATTTACAGACATTATTTAAGGGTTTTAGTGTTTTTTGGTGGTTAAAGTGTTGTATAGGTGGAAGATCAGTCCCGCTAAATGTGGGTCATTTTTACATTTAGATTCAAAAGGTGTGAGAATAAGATTGCCCCCCTTTGTGGCACACAGTTTGACAGAATGTAATGCTTGACCCATAAAGATTGAAATAGTTCAGAATGAGGCAAGTGGTGTGATTTCTGGAGGTCAACAAAGGATTTGAATCCTCTTGGAGCCAGTAAGGAGTGAAATTGAGTCACCCATGAAGCAATCCAGTGTTTGGGAAAACCAAGGGATTCAAAACCTGAAGAGAAGAGGGCTTTGAAAATTATAGACAATAGTGGTGGGGGGAAAGGTAACATCCTAACTATATGATACTGTCCCCAAAGCTGCATCGAGTGCTGTGTAATGGGGTTTAGGAGGACTTTCCTGTCCTAAGGGTGTAGCCACAACAGGTTACGGATGGACAGGGGAGCACAATCTAGCTTCTAACTCAACCTAAAGTGGGGTTCTGGCCTAGGTTGAAACATGACATGTTTGGAACTTCTTGATTTATGATTGCACTATTTTAAGCGCATCACCTGTTCCTGGGATAAGCGCATAACAGGGGCAGGTACCAATATTGGTAAAACCTTTAACAAGTATTATAATTTAGGCAGGTATGTCATTTTTTCAACTGCTATATGTCCCACCCAGGACAGGTTTAATTAGCCTAGTTTTGTAAGAGAAGTTTGAGTGTCTAAAAGAGAGGGGGATAATGGCCTACAAAATGGTAGACTAATTGTTTGTCAAACACCCAAAAATGTTTTTTTTTTGGTGCTCTTATTGGTATTGGAAAGTTTGTTGGAGGGTACGGAGGTGAGAGGCGTGGATTTTGCAGGGTTAACCTGACGGTCCAAAAAGGAGCCAAATGCGCTAGAATTTTGTGTTGGTTGGGCAGCGAGATTAGTGGATTTGTTATTGTGAAAATTATGTCTTTTTTGAAGAGGCTTAAGCCTGCTGAACCGGTCAAGATTTGAACCATGTATAGGCCTGAATGTGCCCAAAAGGGGGTGATTTAAAGCCTGCGTACTTCACATATGTTAAAGGAGAGTTGTATAAGCTCCAGATTCATGAAAAAAATTTGGCGCCAAAGCCCCACTTTTCTAAAATGTAAAATAGGTAGGGCCAGGATACAGTGCTGAAGGATTTCTGTATGTCAAGTGAAAAGAGTATGAGTGGTATCTAATGTCTCTTGGAGGCCTCAACCAGGAAAGCTAGTTTGTGTATATTTGGCACTAGCTTATTTTGTGGGCACAAAGTTGAATTTCTCGGTGGATGAGCACTCCTATGTTTTATTTAACCTGGTAGCCAGGATTTGAGTTTGTTTATCTTAATGCACTGTATGCATTAAGATAAAAAAAAAAAAAACTTCTGTGTGAAGCAGCCCCCCCAATACTTACTTGAGCCCATCTCGATCCAGGGATTTTGCACTAGAGATTCGGCTGTCCGGGACTCTCTCTCCTGATTGACTGAGACACAGCGGAGGATGCCATAGGCTCCTACTGCTGTCAATCAAAGTCAGTGAGTCAATGAGGAGAGAGAGGAGGGAGGGCCAAACTGCGGCTTCGTGTCTGAATGAAAAAACAGAGCAGGGGCTTGGCTCGAGTGCCCCCATAGCAAGCTGCCTACTGTGGGGGCAGGAGGGATGGGCCAGGAGCGCCGAAGAGGAACCCCAGAAGAGGAGGATCTGGGCTGCTTTGTGCCAAACCACTGCACAGAGCAGGTGAGTATAACGCGTTTTTTCTTTTTATAAAAAAAAAAAATGAGACTTTAGTATCACTTTGATGTCGACAATCGAAAGGGGGATTACGTTTGGGGATCATAGCGTCCAGGAGGGATTCTGGATGGAAGGATTGTTGATTGCGAAGGTCATTAAAGGTGTTTTGGAAAAGAGGTGCAAGTATGTCTAGGAAATATTTTTTAATTAGAGGCTGAGAAGCCATCAGGTCTTGATCTTTTTTGCACAGGTGCTTCAGAGCAGAGACAAGAGTCAAATATATCACTGCATATCAGCATATAATTCAACAATTATAAACTTTTAAAGTAACAATTTTTGCTGTAAAATACTGGGGATCGAGTGCTACTGATCCTTCAGGAACTGCAGTTCCTGTGCTATCAATCAATACAATCCTAAATAGAGTAAAACATTGGTCAAGAACAAATTTTTACCTAGGTCCCTTTAGAAATATCTGACTGCAAGAAGTTATAACAACATGCTAGTCTCTCCTCAGATTGCAGAAAATGAGCCAAAGTAGGAGGGATTGAAAAAAGGGAAAAGAAGGGGAGGGGAATGGGGAAGGTGGTGAACAAGGTAAAAGGGGGTGGGGAGGGAAATCAAGGTTAAGCAGTGGAGGAATTTGCAGGGAGTGTGGGAAAAAGGTCAACTGAGGAAGGGGAATACAGTCTATTAAGGCAAGCAGTGACATAAATAAAGCTAGTGGAACAATGTCCTATAGAGGATCTGCACCATCTTGGATTAAAACTGCAACTAGTCTCAATGAGAGCTTCAGGCCTGGAGCATGTGCCTCTAAAAAGGTATATTTTTAAAAATAATAAATAAGCTTATAGCTCAGATCAGATCGGCTTAAATTATCCAACATGACCAACCGCTGTTTACTCTGAGTTGGACTAGTGCCAGCTACTGGAGCTCAACAACGTGGGAATGGTTGCACAGTATGGCTACAATCTCATGCCTATGGGCTCTTTAATCTTTCTGTAGAATACTCTGAAAAAAATTATCTGATCAGATATAAGCCACCTATATGTCAATTCAGGTCATTCAATTCATCAACTCTGATAGTATGGTCTTCCTCTTCAAAGAAAAGTTATAAGTTATTAGAGAAAAAAGTTAATTAAAACTTACACTACATGATGATTCAGTGGTTGCCGCATTCTCTATGGTTTTGCAATCAGTCTGAAATTAAACAAAAAAGATCAAATAAGGTCCTTACAAACAAATATACCTTTGTACTGACATCAACATTCTTTGGCAGTGACAATTACTTATAAGTAGCCCTATAGCTTGTTCCTACAACCACCCTAAGCCCTGACTCATTCCTATTAAAGATTTTTTTTTTTTTAAACCTGGTGAAATGACAGATGACAGAAAGATACCAAAAGAATACACAGAGGTGTTTATTTACTAAAGCTAGAGAGGGGATAAATTGTCACAATTCTGCAGATAAACCAATCAGCTTCCAGGTTTTATTGCTACATCTTAATTAAACACGCTGAGATTAGAAGCCGATTGGTTTTGCTGCAGAATTGTGACTAATTTTGCCCTCACTAGCTTTAGTAAATAAACCCCAGAGTCTGTTATTTTAAATCCAAATACATTGCTCTTATATTTTGGGTTTTGATGAAATGAGATAGCAGAACCTCATTTTTTTTTATCCCCATCACTGCAAAGGTAGAAACTTTAATGAAAAATACACACACAGAGGGAGAATGCTGTCTGGTGTGTATGCATAGTCAGAACTTAATTGGGTCTACATTAAAAGAGTAGTATGGTCAGAGTTTTTTTAAAAGCATACCCGAATCCACAGCTCCACTCAAGACTCACCCCTCCTGTACATGAACAGTTTGGGTGCCAGCCACAGGGCCGCTGATAAGGCAGTACAGCTGGCCCTCCTGTACTGGGCCTGGGTCCCATCAGTTCACAAGGGGAGCCCAGGCAACTTCCGGGCAGAAGGGCAGGCTGTACTGCCTTTTTGAAGAAAGTGATCATTGGTTCTAATATTTGTTCCCCTGCTCCCCTGCTGCCCAGGCCCCCCTCCCCTGCAGTGCTGCCAGCTTCACTCCTCTCCCACTGGCAGCTGCTGCAGGCACACAGGGGGATCGGTTTTAGGGTAAGTGGGGGGCCTTGTCAGGTAGGTTGTACAGGGCCACATAATTTCTAACAGCAGCCTTGGCCAGCCACTAAAGTCCATCTCCACTTTCTATCAGAAATATAAAAAAAAAATGTATCAGCCGCACTACAAGCTCCTCTTGCAGTATTTATTAGTTGGCAACAAAGTGACTGCACACAATAATGCCTCCACTTGGAAACCAACTTTCCATGATGTATTTCACCACTTCTGGCTTGCTTGTGAGCAAGTCAGGAGTGGTGAAATGTGTCAAGGATGATTGGTTCCCAGGTGGAGACTTTTCTGTATGCAGTCACTTTGTTGGCAGCTAATAAATACTGCAAGAGAAGCTAAAAGAGGAGTGTGTCTGACATGGGCATCTGCAGGTAGGGGCAAGGGGGGGGAAAATGCCCCCCTTGGAATCGCAACTTCCCCTTTTAAGTGGTTGTTAAGCCACTTTATACCATCCTGTCTGTTCTGTTTAATAATCATGTGTGCCTGTGTGTCTGTGTTTTAAAAAAATAAGCTGTTCTTTACCAGTTTTCAGAGGGCCGAGCGCCGCTCACGTGACCCGTTGGCTCTCTCCTCTCTCTGGCTGACAGCTGCCTGCAGCGGGCGGGGCCAAGGATTCCTCACTGATGTCAGTTGGGAGGGGAGGAGGAGGGAAAGAGGAGAGGAGGCGAGAGGTGGCGGGTCACGTGAGCAGCGAGTGGCACTCTATACTTGTAAAGAATTATTTATAATTATTTATACGAATAATGGCTTATTTTTATAAAAAACAGACACAGGGGCACACAGGATTATTAAACAGACTGTAGACAGGATATGAAACTTTGAATGAAACTACAGCAGCAGGAGAGGAGGGGGGGTGGGCACTGACACAGGAGCAGACAGGCAGGGAGGGAGGGGGGGGGAGAGGACAGAGGAGGACAGGAGGGCTGCGGGTGATGGGAGGCACGTAAACTGACCACGGTGTCAGGGCTCAGCAGCCATGGTATACCGTGGTCAGTTTACAGAGGGGAGGACATAGCCAGGCAGGATCAGCCAGGTATTTTAGGTGATAGAAGGGGCCAAATTACACAGCAATGCACTGTGCTATATAACATGCTTTAAGGGAATATACTCAAAATAAGTATAATGACTAAGCCCCTCCCCTTCATGACATTGTTGAAAAGGGGCGGAGCATGGGTGACCTTAAAATTATGCCCCCTCCCCTGAAAAAAGTTCTGCGGACGCCCATGGTGTCTGATACATTTTTTCAAAGTTTTTTTGCCATACTTCTCTTGTGGGGCCAGGAGTGCACTTATTTGTGCACTCCTGTGACCCAGAATTAGCAGACAGTCAGCTAAAGCCCGCTGTCAGCTGACATCACAGAACCACTCCAGCCTCTAGATGTTTTGCATCAATCGGCAGCACTGAGATGAATATAATTGTATTCCAATCGTTCAGATTACGAAATTACATGGTGCAAACAGTGATGTGATCGATCACTTACGATCGTAAGTTACAACCATATCTTAGGTATCGATCAAAATCTACTTCTCTGTGTTTGGAATATCAATCAAATAGGTTGTCAACTATAGAAAAATTAGGGAAAAATGTAAACAAATTGCTATGGCAGCCGGAACTTTGTTTACAAGTTGAAAGGGTTAAAGCACCCCCCTTTAACCCACCACTACCACAATGATATACATGAGACATGAACATAACAGTCATTATATTTACCTCATCTGCTTTAACAGCACATGGAGTGAGGGGAGACCTGCATTCAGATTCCCTAGTGCAATACAGACATCCGTTTGATATACACTCCAAGCAACTGCAACAGCAAAATATTTAATTATTGTCCTAATAAAAGTGTACATTTTTATAGGCATCCAAGAACCAATAGCTGACTTCCCTTCTAAAACAGCCTTTTTTAGTACCCTTAAGACAATTTATAAATATTAAGAGTGAGGAAATATGCAAATAGTGTACAAAGTGTATTTCTACTCATCCAGTCTGAATCTTTGTGCAGGGTGACTGGTCTTGTATCTGCCCCCTCCTGTAGTTTTCTGCAGGGAGCCTGTAGTAGGTGGACCTCTTGGGTGGTGTAATGTGGAACCATCTCTCTCTCTGTGGTGTAACATGGAGCAGTCTCTCTGTGTTGTAATGTGGAGCCATCTCTCTCTGTTGTGTAACATGGAGCAGTTTCTCTCTGTGGTGTAATGTGGAGCAGTCTCTCTCTGTTGTGTAACATGGAGCAGTTTCTCTCTGTGGTGTAATGTGGAGCAGTCTCTCTCTCTGTGGTGTAATGTGGAGCAGTCTCTCTCTGTGGTGTAATGGGGAACCGTCTCTCTCTCTCTGTGGTGTAATGTGGAGCAGTTTCTCTCTGTGGTGTAATGGGGAACCGTCTCTCTGTTGTGTAACATGGAGCAGTTTCTCTCTGTGGTGTAATGGGGAACTGTCTCTCTCTCTGTGGTGTAATGTGGAGCAGTCTCTCTCTGTGGTGTAATGTGGAGCAGTCTCTCTCTCTGTGGTGTAATGTGGAGCAGTCTCTCTGTGGTGTAATGGGGAACCGTCTCTCTCTCTCTGGTGTAATGTGGAGCAGTCTCTCTCTGTGGTGTAATGGGGAACTGTCTCTCTCTCTCTGTGGTGTAATGTGGAGCAGTCTCTCTCTGTGGTGTAATGTGGAGCAGTCTCTCTCTGTGGTGTAATGTGGAGCAGTCTCTCTCTGTGGTGTAATGTGGAGCAGTTTCTCTCTGTGGTGTAATGTGGAGCAGTCTCTCTCTGTGGTGTAATGTGGAGCAGTCTTTCTCTGTGGTGTAATATGGAGCAGTTTCTCTCTGTGGTGTAATGTGGAGCAGTCTCTCTCAGTGGTGTAATGTGGAGCAGTCTCTCTATATGGTGTAATGTGGAGCAGTCTCTCTCAGTGGTGTAATGTGGAGCAGTTTCTCTCTGTGGTGTAATGTGGAGCAGTCTCTCTATGTGGTGTAATGTGGAGCAGTTTCTCTCTGTGGTGTAATGTGGAGCAGTCTTTCTCTGTGGTGTAATGTGGAGCAGTCTTTCTCTGTGGTGTAATGTGGAGCAGTCTCTCTCTGTGGTGTAATGTGGAGCAGTCTCTCTCTGTGGTGTAATGTGGAGCAGTCTCTCTCTGTGGGGTAATGTGGAGCAGTCTCTCTCTGTGGTGTAATGGGGAACCGTCTCTCTCTCTCTGGTGTAATGTGGAGCAGTTTCTCTCTGTGGTGTAATGGGGAACTGTCTCTCTCTCTCTGTGGTGTAATGTGGAGCAGTCTCTCTCTGTGGTGTAATGTGGAGCAGTCTCTCTCTGTGGTGTAATGTGGAGCAGTCTCTCTCTGTGGTGTAATGTGGAGCAGTTTCTCTCTGTGGTGTAATGTGGAGCAGTCTCTCTCTGTGGTGTAATGGGGAACTGTCTCTCTCTCTCTGTGGTGTAATGTGGAGCAGTCTCTCTCTGTGGTGTAATGTGGAGCAGTCTCTCTCTGTGGTGTAATGTGGAGCAGTCTTTCTCTGTGGTGTAATATGGAGCAGTTTCTCTCTGTGGTGTAATGTGGAGCAGTCTCTCTCAGTGGTGTAATGTGGAGCAGTCTCTCTATGTGGTGTAATGTGGAGCAGTCTCTCTATGTGGTGTAATGTGGAGCAGTTTCTCTCTGTGGTGTAATGTGGAGCAGTCTCTCTATGTGGTGTAATGTGGAGCAGTTTCTCTCTGTGGTGTAATGTGGAGCAGTCTTTCTCTGTGGTGTAATGTGGAGCAGTCTTTCTCTGTGGTGTAATGTGGAGCAGTCTCTCTCTGTGGTGTAATGTGGAGCAGTCTCTCTCTGTGGTGTAATGTGGAGCAGTCTCTCTCTGTGGGGTAATGTGGAGCAGTCTCTCTCTCCCTGGGGACAGAAGTACGGGGGAAATCTCTCCAGTTTGACATAGGTGACAAAATACTGATGGGTTACAATAATCCACCTTTACTATACTGAAAATAAGAAATATGTTTTTTTCCTTTATTATTTACCTTAAATCGCTTTGCTAATTGCACATGGTACTTGTTTGTAGCCTAAATACTGAAATTTGCACTTAAAACTGTAATTTTTTTAACTTTTGGAAATGCCAGTAGAAACTTGAGTGTGTCAGTAAATTTTGGGTGTCGTGTCAGTAAATTTCAATCTCGTAGGTTGGCAACACTGCCTGCAGTGCATGGCAACGTGCTACTTTTGTTACACATGTGCAGGCGCTATTAATTGGTAATGGCACCCCAAACGCATCTAATAAACACTTGTGCATTGCAGCCACCAAACGTATAGTACTAAAGTACCATGTGGTTTGGTGCGGCACTTTACTTTTTGCACATTCAGGTGTGAACCAGCCCTAAAGAGTGGAAAATAGGTTGTAGCTGATTAAGAGCATTCATTCCTTTGGTAAGTGACAGTAAACCAGTAGCGATGTCCTTGTGTATATTTAAAAAATAATTAAATAACCAAATGTCTAGACTGAGGTGAAGGCAGCTATTATCATGACAAAGTATTCAAATAATTTTACTGGTAGTTAGCACAGCATGAGATGTTGCTATGGCAACCATGACAGACTTACACTAAGGTGCTATTGAATCTAAAGTAACGTGTTCAGCATAATATAAAATATAGAAAAAAAAGAAAAAGAAAAAAGGTATTGTGACTAACCCACAAAGCGGTAAAATGAGTACAATGACAATATGTGAAGAAAAGCATGTGGTCAGTCATTTATAATTTACCTGGACTGTGAATATTGAGAGCAGTTATTAAACTGGAAATGTTCTAACACCTCTACATTTCCACTTGCTGCTTTAGCAGTCATAACATCTGAAAGGCAAAATAAGGTAACAATATTAAATACAATACCATTTTTTTTTTTTTTTACAGAAACGTAGTTTGTCTTTTTTCTTTTTTTTTCCCCAAGCATTTTTTCTTCCTCTCTGTGATGCTTTAAGTTCTTTATAGCATACCATGGCAAAAATCTAGAAATGATTAGCAAAGATTCTTAAATCACTGTTAGCCTCCACAGATTGCAGATCCAGCCCATTTTGCAATCCTCCTAAAGTGTTCAAGGAAGCCTCACCATTTTGCTTACTCATTGGTCCTGCCCTGTTGTCTTGCATGCTCTCCCATCCTTTTGGAAGGGTTGGTCAGAGCCCATGCCAATTACCACTGTGCTTTCAGAGTTTGCATTCTCACACATCAAGGTTTTTTTATACAGCGACACTGCAGTAGAAATTACTGCGGCTGTCACTACATTTTTTTTTAATGATCTCTTTGTGGCTGAAAAACTGAGAGGTGATGGCCACTCAAAGTCTTTTTTTAATGACTGGCCTCAAAGCAGGAGCATAACACCAGCCAAGGAGACACTCTGGGATTTTTACAGCCTAATGCCTCGTACACACGCGTCGATAGTTGGCCGTGAATTTTCGGCCAACGTCCGATCGGCCGATTTTCGGCTTGTTAGTATGATGCTTTCAACAAACGACTCCAACTTTTCGGCCAAAAAAAATATGGTGTCCAGGCTATAAAATCTTTGTTGGCCGTCACCACAACGGCCGATTTTCCGTCAGTCAGTACAGATTTCGGCAGACAAAAATCTGATGAGCAAGACTGGGCATGCTCAGAGATGAAAAAACACACGGAAAGTAAACCATCACATGACATCACTTCTGAAGTAGATTTTTGTTGGCCGAGAAAATTCATGTGCAGTCTAGAGCACATTTCAACCAACACTGGACAAAAGTCGGCCAATCGGTCGGCCGATAATCGTTGCGTGTGTACGAGACATAAAAGGAAGACTAAGGAATTTGGGCATACAGGGTTAGTATCAGTGCTGGTAAGGGTAACCAGAAGCTCTGAGGGCAAACAATCTATAATGCTACTACTAAGAAAGCTAAATACATGTTCTTTGCTGCAGAGCCTGAAAGGGGATCGGTGGTTACTGGCAACAGCTCTAAAGCCTCCGCCTGTACATCTAACATTAGCTCCTCTTGATTGGAAATATCACAGGAAGTATAGGGTCAGTGTCAACTGCAGGGCTTTTTTTCTCAGAGTATAGGTGCAGGAACCCCCCCCCCCTTCTGAGTCTTTTTGTCTCCGCCCCACCCTACCCACCTCTGAGCAACATCCCTTGGTCCCACCTCCCAGTACCACCCCTTTTAGAGACTACAGACTAGAGACAACAGAACCAAGTATAACTTTTTGGTGATAAGTAATTTGTATGCAATTTGTTATTAATAACAAGAAAAGCAGTACAGTAGATCCCCAGCAGCAATAGACCCTTCCCAACAACAATAGATTTCGCCAGCAGAAATAGACCCCCCCAGCAACAATGGAACACAACAAAAATAAACCATAGTGGCAACAACAGATTTCCCAGCATCAGCCCATCATCAATAGACTCTCCAGTAGCCAGCAACAATAGGCCACTCCCTCAACAGTAGATCCATCTCAGCAACAATTGACCCTCTCTCAACAGTAGATCCCTTTCAGCAACATACACCCCCCTCCAGCAACAATAATAGACCTTCGCCATGCAAAAATAGATCCCCTCAAGGAACAATAGATCCCCCAGCAGCCAGCCAGCATCAATAGACTCTTCAGCACACCCCAGCTCCTCTTGCCATTACATACATTCAGTGCTGGAGGTGCCGGAACTGCGTTCCCCCGCGTTCCTACTGAAAAAAAGCCCTGGTCAACAGCAACCTCTCCAATTCTTAATATTATAGTGATGGGTATGTGTTATATCCACATGCATACAGATTTTCAATATTTAATTTGCCTTGACAGCCAACCCCATTCCACTTCCAGGCCCTATAGTAGCAGCATGAGCTGCTATGGCCATTATTACACTACTGCCTCAGAGCTACAGTATATATTTTGTCTTTTTGTTACTGTTGGTTTACAAACAGTATAAATGTTGAATCTGCTTTGTTGATTCTACATTTACTAGGCATCGGTGCCACAAAGTACTACTCTTGTGATGTCTCCAGTGAAGACATGCAGTACTTGTCATAAACCATCCGATCAGTAATACACAATATAATCTGCATTGTTTAAACCTTATTTTTCATGTTACTATGCAGAAACATTATATGTGCACATATTATATGTACGTTTGTACACATTCTAAATCTATTTTATTATAATTGACAAATTTTTACATCATTAAAGAGGGTTTTTACTCATAACAACTTGATAAAAAATAATGTTCTTTAGCAAAGGAACATACATTCCACATTATTAACCACTTCCATACCGAGTCATGTAATATGACGTCGGCAAAGTGGTTGTAAGGATCCGGGCCACCGTCATATGACGTCGCCCGGATCTCCCCTCTACTGCGCGCCCCCGGGGGCGCGCAGCGCGGCGATCGTGGGTGAGGCTCGTCCCTCGGACATAGCCCATCCCTGATCAAGGTAAACAGCCAATAGAAATTGGCTGTTTACCATGTGATCGGCTGTGTCAATCACAGCCAATCATATGAGCGGCTCCAGCACGAGCCGCTCGTTCTCTCTGCAATGCGCGCCCCCGGGGGCGCGCAGAGCAGCGATCGGGGACGAGGCTCATCCCTCGGACAGAGTCGATCCCCGATCTAGGTAAAGAGCCAATGAAATTGGCTCTTTACCACGTGACCGGCTGTGTCCAATCACAGCCGGTCACAAATGTCAACAGAGAACACGGTAACTAGCTGTCACCGTGTTCTCCTCCTCACACACTGATCCTGTGTGAGGAAGAGAGTGTGGTAACAGCTAGTTACCAAGTACAGTGCACCCCAAACACACTGATTGCCCCCCCCACCCCCAATAAAGAGCACCTTTCACTAGCCCATCAAAGTACCCGAGTACCTGTCACCAGCCCATCAGGTACTCTGATGACAGGTACTCGGGTACTCTGATGGGCTGGTGACAGGTATTCGGGTACTCTGATGACAGGTACTCGGGTACTCTGATGACAGGTACTCGGGTACTCTGATGACAGGTACTCGGGTACTCTGATGACGGGTACTCGGGTACTCTGATGATGGGTACTCGGGTACTCTGATGACAGGTACTCGGGTACTCTGATGACAGGTACTCGGGTACTCTGATGACAGGTACTCGGGTACTCTGATGACGGGTACGCAGGTACTCTGATGACAGGTACTCGGGTACTCTGATGACGGGTACTCGGGTACTCTGATGACGGGTACTCGGGTACTCTGATGACAGGTACTCGGGTACTCTGATGACGGGTACTCGGGTACTCTGATGACGGGTACTCGGGTACTCTGATGACGGGTACTCGGGTACTCTGATGACAGGTACTCGGGTACTCTGATGACAGGTACTCAGGTACTTTGAGTACCTGTCAACGGAGTACCCGTCATCAGAGTACCTGAGTACCTGTCACCTACCCATCAGAGTACCCGAGTACCTTCCACCTGCTCATCAGAGTACCTGATGCCTGAAGTACCCGAGTACTTGCTCATCAGTACCCATCACTACTCATCAGTACTCATCAGTACCTATCACGTATCAGTACTGATCATCAGTACCCATCAGTACAGTATCACCTATCAGTATCAGTACTACTCATCAGTACCTATCACCTGCCTGTCACCTGCCCATCAGAGTACCCGAGTACCTGCCACCTGCTCATCAGTACCAGAGTACCTGTCACCTGCCCAACAAAGTACCCGAGTACCTGTCACCCTTCATACAGCCACCATGTCCAAGTCCAAAAAGGTTTATATACGTCCTCCGTTTAAACCTAAATACCGGTGTTATGGCAGCAGATAGCTGCCATAACCCTGGTATTTTTTTAAACGGTGGACGGTTGGCTTTCCGATAAGGGTGGTCCCAGCGGCGGATTCGCCGTGGGGTCACCCTTCCGGGATGGCGGAAGAGGCCCCCCCCCCCCGCCGCGTCACGGTCCTTTTCCCTGCTTACCGGACCCGCCGGCAGCGGGGAAAACGATCCGGTCCCAGATCCTCACAGACAGGATGTCGAGTGAGGGCAAGCTTGCCCTCACTTGACTCTATGGTCTTGGAGGACCGGAGCTACGGAAAATGTTGTTGCCTAGCAACCGGTTTAAAGGTCCTTTTTTTTTTTTTTTTCATTTTATATAATAATTTTTTTTTTTTTTCTATCTTTTAGTGTACTTGTGAGATCTGAGGACTTTTTGACCCCAGATCTCACAAAAAAGAGGTCCTGTCATGCCTATTTCTATTACGAGGAATGATAACATTCCTTTTAATAGAAATAAAAATGATCAATTTTTTTTTTTTAAACGGTGTAAAAATAAAAAATAATAAATAAAATAAATAGTAAAAAAAAAAAAAATTAAAGCGCCCTGTCCCCGTGAGCTCGCGCGCAGAAGCCAACGCATACAGAAACCCTGCCCACATATGTAAACGGTGTTCAAACCACACATGTGAGGTATCGCCGCGATCGATAGAGCAAGGAGAATAATTTGAGCCCTAGACCTCCTCTGTAACTCAAAGATGGCAACCTGTAGAAATTTTTAAATTGTCGCCTATGGGGATTTTTAAGTACCAAAGTTTGTCGCCATTCTGTGAGCGTGCGCAATTTTGAAACATGACATGTTGGGTATCTATTTACTCGGCGTAACATTATCTTTCACATTATGGAAAAAAATTGGGCTAACTTTACTGGTTTCTTATTTTTTAATTAAAAAAAGTGAATTTTTTCCAAAAAAATTGCGTTTGGAAGACCACTGCGCAAATACGGTGTGATAAAAAATATTGCAATAATCTCCATTTTATTCTCTAGGGTCTCTGCTAAAAAAAAATATATAATGTTTGGGGGTTCTAAGCAGTTTTCTAGCAAAACAACTGATTTTAGCTTGTAAACACCAAATGTCAAAAATAGGCCTAGGCAAGTGGCTAGGATGCATGATGATGCTCCTTGGATGTTAGGCCCCTCTATATGGCTAGGCTGTGAAAAAGTCTCACACATGTGGTTTGCCATACTCAGGAGGAGTGGCAGAATGTATTTTGGGGTGTAATTTTTGCTATTTACATGCTATATGTTAGAAATATCCTATAAATTGACAACTTTGTGTAAAAAAAAAAGGTTTTCATTTGTTTCCCACATTTTCCAAAAACTTGTGGAAAAAATGACACGTTCAAACGACCCATAATGCCTCATAGAATATACGTTGGAGTGTTTGCTTTCCAAAATGGGGTCATTTTGTGGACTTTTCCATTGTATTGGTGCTCTAGGGCCTTGAAAAGTGTGATAGGTAGTAAGAAAGTTTTATGTGTATTTATGCTCCTAGAACGCCTGAAGGTGCTTCTTGGACGTGGAGTCTCTTTTTGTGGCCAGGCTGTGTAAAAGTCTCACACATGTGGTATCACCATACTCGGAAGGAGTAGCAGAATGTATTTTTGGGTGTAATTTTTGCTGTGTACATGCTATGTGTTAGAAATAGCTTATAAATTGACAACTTTGTTGGGAAAAAAAAGAAAAAAAAATTTTTTCTTCATTTTCCCAAGAATTGTGGGAAAAAATTACAACTTCAAAAAACCCACAATGCCTCTTACTAAATACCTTGGACTGTCTACTTTACAAAAAGGGGTCATTTGGGCGGTATTTGTACTGTCCTGACATTTCAGGGCCTCAAGAAAGGAGATAGGCCGTCAGTACATCTGGTGTGATCAATTTTCAGTAATTGGTACCATAGCTTCTAGACTCAATAACTTTCACACAGACTAAATAATATACACTAATTTGGGTTAATTTTACCAGAGACATGTAGCAGTATACATTTTGGCCCAAATGTATGAAGAAAAATTAATTTTTTACAAAATTTTATAATTGAAACTAAAAAAAAGTGTTTTTTTTTTCAAAATTTTTGCTCTTTTTTTGCATATATCACGAAAAAAAAACCCCAGTTGTGATCAAATACCACCAAAAGAAAGCTCTATTTGTGTGAAAAAAGTTATAAAAATTTTGTTTGGTTACAGTGTAGCATGACTGAGCAATTGTCATTCAAAGTGTGAGAGTGCTGAAAGCTGAAAATTGGTCTGGGCAGGAAGGGTGTCTAACTGCTCTGTATGGAAGCGGTTAATTATGATACCAAAATGAGTGTATGCCGTTAATTGCCTTCAGCAGTGCACCCTTTTCTTCTTGCCGGCGGCTGTCATTTTGCTGAAGGCCAGAGCCCCTGAGCAACAGTAAATCTTGAGGCTGTGAGCAGATCAGCCTCCAGTAGCTCTGATTTTTGGCACAGTGCCAAGAATAGAGAACAACTAAGGCTGTGCATAACAGTATGAAACAGTACATTACTGGATTTTAATCAATATAGGCACTTCCTTTTTTATTTTTTACAAAGTTTTACTTTTTTTTCTTTTTTTCCAAAAAGTTTATTGAAGGAACATGGTACAACAATATTAAAACATTACAGTGTGAGCATTGTAGTAGGTACAGTAGGTATTGTTCATGGAGGTACAGGTAAAAACACTTGAAACATGTCAAAAGGTAATAATAAAGTTGCAGATTACAGCTTCCAAACTAAGATAAAGTAAAGATGGGGGGGTAGAGGGGAACAAAGTTACTCCCTTGTGTCCAGCACAAGGGGGGGGAGGGGGGTGGGAAGGTTGGTGGAAAACAGTGCAAAATCTGATATTCCTAAAGTTGGATATTTCAAATGATGAGACACTGATAAGGGTAAGCAGTCAATTTATGTTAGTACAGTATCCATTTAGTAGAAGATTAATCAATGCAGAGATACCTCAATCAATTTTTGAAAATCAGGAGAATTACGAAAAGAGATCCAATCTTTCCAGATATTCGAATAGCGGGTAGGATTATCATGGGCGGTGGCAATCAATTCCTCCATTTCGGAAATCCGCTCGATTTGGAGCAACCAATTTTGCAAAGAGGGAATTTTAGAGGTACCCCAAAGTCTTGGGATACACATCTTTGCTGCATTAATCATTATCATAGGTAATGATCTAAAGTATTTAGGTGGCGGAGTAGCAAAATGATGCAGGAGGAAATGAGCGGGTAGTAGATCTATTGTTTGCTTCGTAATTTTTTCAATGTGTTGACGGACCACGTTCCAGAATGGTTTGATGGACGGACATTCCCACCAAATGTGGATCATATCTGCAAAATGTGTTTTACAGCGCCAGCAAGAATCAGGCACCTTGCTATCAAACTTATTTAATAGATGGGGGGTGCGATACCACTTTGTGAGAATTTTGTAATTATTTTCCTGAATGGACACATTAATTGAGCCTCTGAGGACGTTTCTGTATATTTTTTCCCAATGGTATTCTTGGATTTCTATGTTTAATGTTTTATTCCAATCATCACTCAGCTTGTCAAGGTGTGCAGGACACGAGTCCCACAAAGGGCGTGAATTTTGGAAAGTAGGTGCTGTTGCGGAGAGGCTGCAGTGCACAACTTTTCAAACTTCGTGAGGATTGATGGGAGGGATTTTGATTTGTTGATAAGGGGGGTGATGAAGTGATGTAATTGGGCGTATTCCCAGAATGATAAGGAGTTATTGTGGAGATTTTCTTTTAGCTCAGGGTGTGATAACAATTTCCCATTTTGTAACAGATGAAATATCCTTAAACCCATTTCACAAGGAGTATTGCAAAGAGAATGACGTGTCTGGCCTGGAGGAAATAGAGGGTTATGTAAAATCGGGGTCAAGGGACCAAGTTGTCTAGTTAGAGATTGGTCAGAGTTGGAGGAAAGTTTTACCTGCAAAATAGGCCAACATGAACTAATCTATTAGGACTTAATTTCCTGACTAAAGTTTTACTTTTAGTTTAAAATTAAAAAATAAACCTAAATAGAAAAAAAAAAAAAGGATTTATTTCCAGGATTTATTCAGTATAAACCTTCCCTTTATTAAGTATCCCAGTATCCTAAAATTACTGCAGGGATTTTATTTTTATGTCAAAATATAAATAGATATAGATGATCTCTATGTACGTTCTCACCTGGGCTGGTTCTACACTGGTCTTCAGGTCCCTGGTATGTTTACCAAAGGAAGCCGACTGTTACTCCTTGTGACTTTACAGCCGGCCTCTCACAGTGCATTCAGGCAGTTCCACTAGGTGAAGTTCCACTTTAATGATGACAGACAACTGTGTGTTTACTGACTGCTTGTAATCTCAGAAAAGGTTTTTGTTGGTGCATATTTTATGGTGTTCACAAACCTTCACTTTCATCAAAATGTTATAAGACTGAAAATAAAACTTTTCCTACTCCAACATATATTGTTACAGAATGATCCCTATGTCACACTGCCTAATCATAAGCAATAGATATTTTTGTTCCCATTTTTCAATTTTTATCCATTTATTTTTTTTTTTTTTAAAGACACCAACAAACGACCGTTGTATCAAATTGAAAGTTGCAATCTCATTTTTTTTTTTTTTACAAAATAGGTAATACAGTACATTGTTACTCCTGGCAGAAATAATGGAAGAAATAAAGGTGGAGAAGATCCCTCCTTTTATCAATTTACGCAATATAATGTCTTTATCTCTGTAAAGCAGTGTAAAGGGAAATAACAATATATATATATATATATATATATATATATAAAGCATTTCACGAAAGTGAGTACACACCTCACATTTTTGCAAATATTTCATTATATCTTTTCATGTGACAACACTGACGAAATTACACTTAGCTACAATGTAAAGTAGTGAGTGTACAGCTTTTATTACACTGTAAATTTGCTGTCCCCTCAAAATACCTCAACACATAGCCATTAATGTCTAAACTGCTGGCAACAAAAGTGAGTACACCCCTAATTCAAAATGTCCACATTGGGCCCAATTAGCCATTTTCCCTCCCCAGTGTCATGTGACTCGTTAGTGTTACAAAGTCCCCGGTGTGAATGGGGAGCAGGTGTGTTAAATTTGGTGTTAATGCTCTCACTCTCTCACACTGGTCACTGGAAGTTCAACATGGCACCTCATGGCAAAGAACTCTCTGAGGATCTTAAAAAAAGAATTGTTTCTCTGCATAAAGATGGCCTAGGGGCTTTTGGAGGGGACAGCAGGCTACTGACGGTGGGCCCTGGTGTTTGGGGACTCTATTCTTTGGGAGGTGTGTGCCTGAAGGCACCTTTGGAGTAATTTTACTTCAGATTCAAGCCCATGTCTCCCCGAAACATACAGAGTCTGGGAACTGAAGGACCCAGATACATATTTGGGGCCACTATGCTCAAACCAGCATTGACTGCCTCAACACCCTGCCTAGACTCAGATAGATGTTAATATAAACAGTAAAGCATTCTGATGGTAGGGGTATCCTGTTATAGTCTGTTTATTAAAGTGTTATGTGTTTATTAGTAAGTGTGTCTCTCCGATTGTGTGCCACCTGGGTGTGTATTCCCATTGTTAACTGAGTTAATTCAGTCACCTATTGTTTCTGTCTGTTGGCTAACTCTTGAAGGTTTCTATAAAATTTGATTAATCTTGTGTCAACTCTACCTCGTTATCTAACTATTGTGTGATGTTTTGGGTGCCCTACTTTTGAAGTGTATAAAAACGTGTATTTCTGTTCAATAAACAGTCATTCTTTTGGTTTTACCTCAACATCTGGTCGGTGTACTATGCTTTGGGTAAAAGGGCTGGTATTGGCTCTCAGTCTGCTGGAAGGGTTTGGAGATCTGGAGGCACTGTTTGGTGGAAGCACCCAAGCGGGGTGCTAAGGGTCTGTCACACATAGAAACCAACCAAATTTCATTTTACAGTAGTCAGATAAGATAAAAGTGGTTCTAAAGGCAGAAACCCCCAGCCCCCCTTATACATACTTAACCCCCATCTCAATCCAGCGATGTGCATAAGAGCAGCGGCTCACCTGGGTCTTTGTTTCCTCATTGGCTCACAAAGCAGTGGGAGCCATTGCCCCTGCTACTGTCAATCACAGCCAGTGAGCCAATGAGGAGAGAGCGGGGGCAGGTCCAAGCCACGCTCCGTGTGTGAATGGACAATGTAGATTCACAAGAGCGCGACTCAGTAGCGGGTCTGCTGGAGTGCCTCCATGGCAAGCGGCTATTTGAGGGCACTTGATGGGGGAGGAGCCAGGACCGCTGGTGGGGTACCCAAAAAGAAGAGGATCAGGGATGCTCTGCAAAACCATTGCAAAGAGCAGATAGGTATAGCTTATTTGTTATTTTTTTTAAAAAAATCCAACCTTTAATACCACTTTAAAACAAGATTTGCGATTGTTTTTTTTTCACATTACCACATTTCACATCATCATCATTGATCTTTACATTTTTTTTTTTAGTCCACCCATAAAGCATATTTTAATTAAAATCTCTCAAACTCACTACTTTAAAAAGTGCCAAACAACAATAGAATATATAACTCGTCCAGTTATATTCTACAGAATGAATTATTGGTATGCTTTAACAATTAAAAATTAGTTCATATTATGTGTCTGAACAAAACATTGTAGCTCAGTATTGAAAGAAGGTATACCTCCATCAGATGACTCGACAGTTGTAAATGGACAGGAGCAGTTCAAGGACCGTTGGTCAGCTGTTCCATTACAAAGAACATCCCCAGTGGCCTTCTTTTGAAATTCACACCTCCAAAAACTATTTCTACCAAATAATGAAGGATTTTTCTTGAGGCTTATTGTGATCTGTATGGATTAGAAAAAAAACAGAACTTTGCTTAGAAACAAATTCTGTCATGAAGGATTTGGAGTCATTTTAGTCCCAAAGCCACAGGTACACTTTTGATAGTTTTAAAAAAAAGGAGAAAAAAAAACTGTTAGGCTTGTAAAAACATAAATTATTATAATGCAAAGTTAGCAAAGCAAGGTTCATTAGTCTCCTTCTTCTCTATAAGAAAATCTTTGTGTTCATATTTGTGCTTTAAATATTCTTACAGTGCAGCACAACCAAAACAGTAAGAATATTTATATGTTATTTGTAGTGTGGTTGAACCACTAGGAGTGTACAGCAGCAATATTATATAATTAATGAGTATACTAAAATATTGACACAGTATTTGGATAGTGAATAGTAGCGCTGATTGTATCTCACATAGCATATTTGTGCTTAATTCGTTATTTCTTTTTCACTTTACAGACATTTATAGTTAAACTTCAGGCACTGACAATCTGGAGGTGGATAGATATGTAAAAATATGTAAAATTATTTATTTTTATGCAAGTAGGGAAATTCTCTTCACATGGAAATTATCCTCTGCTCATTGTGATGGCTTGGCGTTCCTCCATTAACACCGTACTGCCAAGGCCCTCTCACTGGGCAGAGAGGAGGATTTCCAGGTGAGGAGTATTTAAAAGGAGGAGGGCAGAAAATGATAGGATCTGGAATGCATGGATCAATGCCTCGGTTCATAAGCTGTCTTTGTGATCAATTTCGATAGCAAAATATCATACTCCTTTTCTCCCCTCCCCACTCTCCCCCCCCCCCCCTTTCCTTTAGCCCTTCTAATTACTTACAGTAATTCAGGCTGTATAACACTGGACATTCTGAAGGTACTCTATATACCTGCTTGACTTAACAATTGTGGATAAAACGCATTGACTTTTGCTGGTGATCCATTACATACCCATAAGATTTTTTTTAGCATCTCTGAATCACTGATTTGTTGGATGTTGTTCATAGTTTTACTGCTGTAACACTATTACTGTTTGTACTGTATGTATTCTACATGACTCTACCACTTGAATTGTAAGCTGCCTTGTTTATAATTCTACAAACTCAATAAAACTTTTACATGTTAACATTTTTGTTAATTTTTTTAAAACATGTATTTATACACCTATAAGTAAAATAAAAGTTGACCTATTATAGTTTTTATGATGTAGAATTCCACAAATGTCATGAATGTATTGTACCTAGAACTTCAGTCATAAATAAAATTATAATAATGAATAACTTCATTAATAAACCAGCTTTAGCTGTAGTATTCATCTTTACACTTAAGATCCCCCCCCCCCTGGTTTTTTTTTTGCTTTGGTGTTCTCAGTTTGATGGCATTGGCCAGCATTGTGTAACCCAGTTCACCCTGGACCCACCCCAGCCTGTGCCTTGACATTGAAAGGATAAGCAGGATGGATAAGGAGAAGCATATTACTCTTCCTATTACCATGCTTCTTTTCAGCACATAAACTCATTGGGGTTGATTTACTAGGACTTCAGAGTGCAAAAATCTGGTGCAGTTCTGCACAGAGACCATTTAGCATCTAATGTCAGCTTGTTCAATTAAGCTTTGACAAAAAACCTGGAAGCTGATTGGCTACCATGCACAGCTACATCAAATTTTACACTCTCAAGTTTTAGTACACCAACCTCATTGACTCCTTGTGATGTTTCTTCATGTCACACTCCCAGCCCTGCTATATAAAGACTGCAAGAGGCTGATACCAGGTCAAATTCAGGTACTTTGGAGTTGATTTAATATAACTGGAGAGTGCAAAATCTGGTGCAGTTCTGCATAGAAACCAATCAGCTTCCAGGTTTTTTTTTTTTAACAAGTTTTTGCAATCTGCAATTTTAGTAAATCAAATCTTTTGACTGTTTGCATTTAAAAAGATACATTGATGATATATTGATGATTACAGAGTTTAATTTGTGTTTTCTTTATCTGCCTAGAGTTCACTTCTCGTATAGTAAATGAAGGCAAATAACGTAAGCAGCATGACATTAAAAAGAATACCTGGCTCTTATCCGTAGAAATAACATGGATTCCCAAACACTTTCCATATTCCTCAGACTTCTCAATCCAATTTTTCAATAATGGATCTGATGAACATTCTGCCTTCATGGTACACCTAATAATATATAGTAAAACCAAATGCATGAAAGTTTTTTAAAAAGTATTTATGTATTAATTTAAGATGTGATTTACCCATAATCCCTTAAATTAGTCAATATTGTTAAAAATACTATGCTATAAAAATAGTCAATCAGGATAAGAAAAGTAAAACAAAAGTAACCTTAACCACTTGCCTTCTGTGCACTTAAACACCCTTCCCATCCAGGCCAATTTTCAGCTTTCAGTGCTCTCACACTTTGAATGACAATTGCGCGGTCATGCTACACTGTACCCATATGAAATTTTTATCATTTTTTTCACACAAATAGAGATTTCTTTTGGTGATATTTAATCATCTCTGGGTTTTTTATTTTTTACAAAAAAAAGAAAAAAGACAGAAAATTTTGAAAAAAAAAAAAAAGTTTTTCTTATTTTCTGCGAGTAAATTTTGAAAATAAATTTTTCTCCCTCACTGATGTGCGCTGATGAGGCGGCACTGATGGGCACTGATAGGCTGCACTTATGGGCACTGATAGGCTGCACTTATGGGCACTGATGAGGTGGCACTTATGGGCACTGATGAGGTGGCACTTATGGGCACTGATAAGGAGGTACTAATATGCCGCACTGATGAGCACTGATAGGCGGCACTGATAGGTGGCACTGATAGGCGGCACTGATAGGCGGCACTGATAGGCGGCACTGCTGGGCACTGAGAGGTGGCACTGCTGGGTACTGAGAGGTGGCACTGCTGGGCACTGAGAGGTGGCACTGACGGGTGGCACTGATGGGCACTGATAGGCGGCACTGATGGACACTAACGGGTGGCACTGATGGACACTGACGGGTGGCACTGATGAGCACTGATGGGCGGCACTGATGAGCACTGATGGGCAGCACCATAAGTGCCCACACTCAGTGCCCATAGTGCTGCCAGTCAGTGCTCATCAGTGCCTAGATGAGCAGGCACTGATGGGCACTGACTGGCAGCACTATGGGCACTGATTGTGGGCATTGATGGGGGCACTGATGGTGGGCACTGTGGGCACTGATGGGGGGGCAATGTGTGCGTTTTTTTTACCTTCAGTAATCAGGGCACTGGTGATCAGTGCCCTGATTACATGTCTCTGTGTCCCCAGCGGCTGTCGGCTCCCCCTCCTTCCTCACACTGCAGTGTCTGTGTGAGGAAGGAGCGCCGGCGATGAGAGATGATCTCATATGTTTACATATGAGATCATCTCTCATTGGACGGCTTGATCACGTGGTGAATGGCCGCTGTGATTGGCCATTCACCACGATCTGTGATCGGCCGTGTCCCTTGGACACGGCCGACACAGATTCTCCCCGCTGCGCGCTCGCAGGAGCGCGCGGGGGGGCATGTCACTGGAGGCCGTTTAAAAACGGCCTCCCGAAAATTCGAGTCCGCGCTGCAGCCGTATATAGGCTGTAGCGCGGATGTGAGGAGGTTAACTGCTTGAGTACCAGCCTTTAATACACCCCTTCATTACCAGGCCATTGTTAGTTTTCAGTGCTGTGATAGTTTGACTGACAAATTACTCTGACGTGCAACTTGGAAATTCATTTTATACCATTTTTTGAGACAGATTCTTTTGGTGGCATTTAATACCTGCTGTTTTTTATTTTTTACTATAAAATGAAAAAAAAAAAAGACCAAAAATTACAAAACTGTTCCCCTTACTGTCAATCAAAATGAAAATGCCAGGATTGCACGAAAACCCCCCAAATGACCCTTTTTTTGGAAATCAGACAACCCCAAAGTGATGTAATTTTTCGTCACAATGTTTTGGAAATGAAAAAAACATACTGGTACTGACAGGGTTAAACACAGTGCAGGAGAATGGTGCATTAGAGACAAAAAATGTACAGGACATACACAAAGGAAGGCAGTGAAGGGGTTAATACACTGGTATTGGTAAAATGCAACCTAATACATTTTGGGGATTCAGATATGCTTAAATCTGTTAAAAATAAATTAAAGTGGAACTTAAAGCGGAGTTCCACCCAAAAGTGGAACTTCCGCTTTAGGGAGTCCTGACCCCCCGACATGCCACATTTGGCATGTCATTTTTTGGGGGGGGGAGCGGGTACCTAGTTTTGACAGGTACCTGCTCCCACTTCCGCTCGGAGCGCCGCGGCGCCCTGAGCGGAAGTTCTCCTCTCCCCCTCCCTCCCTGCAATCTTCTGGGACACGTCAGAGGTCCCAGAAGATTGCCGGCCAATCACGGCGCGCAGCGCGACTCGCGCATGCGCAGTGGGCACCCGGCTGTGAAGCCGCAAACTGTAACAGCCGGGTGCCCACAGCAGTGATGCCGGCGCCGTGGGAGAGGATCGAGGCTTCCGGCGGCCGCATCGCTGGACCGTTGGACAGGTGAGTAAATGGCTGGAACTCCGCTTTAAGTCAGAAAATGAAGTCCTGCTATATCACTTCATGCTGGCCAATTTTTCAGCTATAGCTATGTAAAACATTAAAAAAAAAAAAAAAAAAAAAAAACTTCCTAAAGTGGTAGTATACTCAGACCTTTTTTTTCTCAATTTCAATTTAAAGCCTGTAATAAGTCATTCTTAATCACACGTGAGCACGGGGCTGACGTCCAGCAAAGGAAATGAAGTAGCCCAGGTAGAGACCCTGCATTATTCTGGCAGCAGCAATAACTTGCCAGAAAATCAGGCTGAACGGAGCATGCGCGGGTGACGTAATTCGAAATTACAAACAAAATATCTATGCAACGGAGAAAGTGAGTGGCAAAGGAGAAAGGTAAAAATATTATATGCATATATATATATTTTAAATATGTAAAGTACTATGAATGAGTATACTACCTCTTTAAAAGCCAGTAATACAGGGTCTCTCCCTGCTCTGCACATGCTCGGTTGCTCTCCATTTTTAGGCACTGTTGAATTCGTAGAGGCTGATCTGCTGACAGCCTTAAATTGGAATTAAACTTTCCTATCCTTTACAGCCAAGGAAGCTGCTTCTGTTTGATCTGCAATAGCCATGGTGCTGCACATGTGATCAGTTATGACACCAGCTATTTGGCGGCTTACCAGTTTGGTTGAGGACACAAGCAAATTTGACAGTTAGCAATCTCAGCATTCCAGGAATGTAACTGTTTTTTAAACCATTAAATTGATGGGTTTAGTTCTGCTTTATGATTTACTGCTATTCAGGGGCTCTAGGCTTCAGCAAAATGGCAGCCTCCAACAAGAAAAAACAGGAGCAATGCTGGAGGCATTTTACAGCACACACTAATTTTGGTAGCATATTTATAAGTGTGGGAGGTATTTTCCTTGCTAAAGAACGTTATTTTTTATCAAGAAGTTGTGGGTAAAATTCCGCTTTAAGCTTTTTTTTGTCTGTTAAGATAGCTGTATCCAATGAAATTTTCACGAATGATGCCTCCACAACTAAATATTATGACAATTGGATAGTTTGAAAATTAAGGCCCCTTTCACACATAAGGTCCGTTCAGTTCTTCAGTTCAGTCACGTCAAAATGTATCACTTTTCCATCTGTTTTTCATCCATTTTTCATCCATTTTTCATCCCTTTTTCATCCCTTTTTCATCAGTTTTTATTTGTTTTTCATCCGTTTTTCATCAGTTATTATCTGTTTTTCATCCGTTGTCATCCGTTTTTCATCCGTTGTCATCCGTTTTTCGTCCGATCCGTTTTTTTGACGGATGAAAAATAGGACATTTATCTGTTCAAAAAAACAGACATTGACGGAAGCGGATGAAAACGGATGTTAACTGATGATCATCCGTTGTTATCCGTTTTTACATAGAGATACATCAATGTCCGTTTTTCATCCGTCAACGGATGGATGAAAAACGGACAAACGGACAGCATGTGTGAAAGGGGCCTAAAGAAGCAAGAAATTTTGAGAAATCAGATGTGACAATAATCACAGTACCTTCACGCTATGCTTCTAATGCTGCTCAACTCAGTAATTCCAGGCCATAAGCAAAGTAATTGGTGATCTGTTGTGTAACCCTGGAAACCCTGGTAGCCATTTAAGCAGCTCTACCAATCAGGGACTAGGGATGATCGAACGGTTCGGGTCCACCATCGGTTCGGCCCGAACATTGGGTGTTCGAGGTTCGGCCGAATTTAGAACTTTTTGCCCAAAAAGTTCGGAATTCGGCAACCAGAACCGCCCAAAATGCAATGCTTCAGGAAATGGGCTTTAAAAGCCCGTTATTGGACCAGAACCATTAGCAAAAGCCAATTGAGGGGGCAGGAGAATGCTAGGAATGTGATTGGAGTGACTAGGGGGTCCCTAGACCAATCATTAGTGAATACGCCCCCCAGTATATAAGATCGCCCCCGCCATATTCCCAGCATTGTTATTCTGGACATGGAAGAGAGTGGAAGCAGTTCTGTTAATTTTACTTTAAAAGTGTCATTTAGCTATTTTTAGTGTGAGGAAAGGGATATCTAGTGTAGTTAGAGTGCTCCTTTACACTTAAGTTAGCTTCAAAAATTTAGTTTCTGTAGGGAAAGTGTTAAGTGTCAGGGGACCGTAGTGTAGTGTAGGGTTAACTGGCAGTGACTGCTATGGCAGGGTGACAAAACCCTTCCATAGCAGGGTGACCGCTATAGAGAAATGATAATTTCTCTGAGTTGCTTCGGGACAGGATTATGGCTTCTCACCAGCAAGCATTTTTTATGCTGCAGGGGCTGCCACTGCCAGTGCTTTTTTGAGGATATGTTTGATGTCAGACATGACATCTGAACATGTGTATAGGGGGTATATATAGACATATATGTCTGAATATATACCCCTAGACATATATAGGTGTGATAGTAGCAGAAATAAATGCTTGCGCTAATGAAATCATTTACAGTAATATATTTCTGCTACTATCACATCTATATATGTCTAGGGGTATATATTCAGACATATATGCCTATATATACCCCCTATACACATGTTCAGATGTTTTGCCTGCCTCAAAAGAACCCCAAAAAATGCCAAAAAAAGTGCTAGCGTCAAAAAAAAAAAAATGCCCAGGTGTGTTTTTGCTGGCATTTTTTGGGGGGTTTTAGAGGCAGGCAAAACATCTGAACTTGTGCACAGTACCACTATACACAAGTTCAGATGTTTTTTCTGACTGGAAAGAACCCAAAAAAATGCCTGCTTTGAAACCGGCAAGGTGTTACAGCAGCGAAGCCATATTCCTGTGCTCAAAGTTTTCTAATACAAACAATCCTTTTTTTTCTGGTTCTGGACATGCTACAGAGCTGAAACTTCACAGGTACACCTTTTAGACCCCCCCAGACACAAAATCACACAAAAGAAGTTCTTAAAAATTGTCATTTTTGATAAAAAAGCCAATTATTGAAAAATTAAAAAAAAAAAAAAAAGAGATTTTATATCTGGGGGGTCTAAAAAGTGTACATGTGAAGTTTCAGCTCTGTAGCATGTCCAGAACCCCCCAAAAATTAGCATTTTCTTATAATTTTTATTAGAACAGGAATACGGCTTCTCTACGGCGCTTTTTCTTGCATTTATCGGGCATTTTTGGAGGCAGGCATGACTTTTTTTGGATTTAGTGTCTGGGGGGGTCTAAAAATTGTACCTGTGAAGTTTCAGCTCTGTAGCATGTCCAGAACCAGAAAAAATATCATTTTTCAGTAGAGCAGGGATGGTGGGACCCCTCTTTTACACTTATATGATCTTTTTTTGGGGGTTCTAGACATGCTACAGAGCTGAAACTTCACAGGTACACCCTTTAGACCCCCCAGACACAAAATCACACAAAAGAAGTTCTTAAAAATTGTCATTTTTGATAAAAAAGCCAATTATTGAAAATTTAAAAAAAAATAATAAAAAAAAAAGAGATTTTTTGATTTTTACTTTGGATTTCAGATCTGGGGGGTCTAAAAAGTGTACATGTGAAGTTTCAGCTCTGTAGCATGTCCAGAACCATAAAAAAAGATTGTTTGTATTAGAAAACTTTAAGCACAGGAATATGGCTTCTCTGCTGTAACACCTTGCCGGTTTAATAGAAGGCATTTTTTGGGGTTCTTTGCAGTCAGGAAAAACATCTGAACTTGTGTATAGTGGTACTGTGCACAAGTTCAGATGTTTTGCCTGCCTCCAAAACCCCCCAAAAAATGCCAGCAAAAACACACCTGGGCATTTTTTTTTTTTGACGCTAGCGTTTTTTTTGGCATTTTTTGGGGTTCTTTTGAGGCAGGCAAAACATCTGAACTTGTGTATAGTGGTACTGTGCACAAGTTCTGATGTTTTGCCTGCCTCCAAAACCCCCCAAAAAATGCCAGCAAAAACACACCTGTGCATTTTTTTTTGACGCTAGCGTTTTTTTTGGCATTTTTTGGGGTTCTTTTGAGGCAGGCAAAACATCTGAACTTGTGTATAGTGGTGTATATACACACATACATATATTTATATACACACCTAGACATATATAGGTGTGATAGTAGCAGAAATATATGCTTGCGCTAATGAAATCATTTACAGTAATATATTTCTGCTACTATCACACTTATATATGTCTAGGTGTGTATATAAATATATGTATGTGTGTATATATACCACCATACACAAGTTCAGATGTTTTGCCTGCCTCAAAAGAACCCCAAAAAATGCCAAAAAAAACGCTAGCGTCAAAAAAAAATGCCCAGGTGTGTTTTTGCTGGCATTTTTTGGGGGGTTTTGGAGGCAGGCAAAACATCAGAACTTGTGCACAGTACCACTATACACAAGTTCAGATGTTTTGCCTGCCTCAAAAGAACCCCAAAAAATGCCAAAAAAACGCTAGCGTAAAAAAAAAAATGCCCAGGTGTGTTTTTGCTGGCATTTTTTGGGGAATTTTGGAGGCAGGCAAAACATTAGAACTTGTGCACAGTACCACTATACACAAGTTCAGATGTTTTTCCTGACTGCAAAGAACCCAAAAAAATGCCTTCTATTAAACCGGCAAGGTGTTACAGCAGAGAAGCCATATTCCTGTGCTTAAAGTTTTCTAATACAAACAATCTTTTTTTTTATGGCTCTGGACATGCTACAGAGCTGAAACTTCACATGTACACTTTTTAGACCCCCCAGATCTGAAATCCAAAGTAAAAATCAAAAAATCCATTTTTTTTTTTTTAATTTTTCAATAATTGCCTTTTTTTTTTATCAAAAATGACAATTTTTAAGAACTTTTTTTGTGTGATTTTGTGTCTGGGGGGTCTAAAAGGTGTACCTGTGAAGTTTCAGCTCTGTAGCATGTCCAGAACCAGAAAAAAAGATCATATAGGTGTTAAAGTTAAAGGAGGCTCCCGAACCACATCCCTGTTCTACTGAAAAATTATCTTTTTTTTTTCATGGTTCTGGACATTCTACAGAGCTGAAACTTCACATGCACACCTTTTAGACCCCCCAGATACTAAATCCAAAGTAAAAATCAAAAAATCTCTTTTTTTTATTTTTTTTTAATTTTGCAATAATTGGCTTTTTTATCAAAAATGACAATTTTTAAGAACTTTTTTTGTGTGATTTTGTGTCTGGGGGGTCTAAAAGGTGTACCTGTGAAGTTTCAGCTCTGTAGCATGTCCAGAACCAGAAAAAAAGATCATATAGGTGTTAAAGTTAAAGGAGGCTCCCGAACCACATCCCTGTTCTACTGAAAAATTATCTTTTTTTTTTCATGGTTCTGGACATTCTACAGAGCTGAAACTTCACGTGCACACCTTTTAGACCCCCCAGATACTAAATCCAAAGTAAAAATCAAAAAATCTCTTTTTTTTTTTTTTAATTTTGCAATAATTGGCTTTTTTTATCAAAAATGACAATTTTTAAGAACTTTTTTTTGTGTGATTAATAGTTAATGGGGCATGACCCAGAACCCTAGGCACTTTTTAGGGGCATTTATTGGGTTTTGGGGCTTCAAAATGGTGTTTTTTGATTACCGAAGTTCGGGTCCCATTGATTTCAATAGGGTTCTGAAATCCGGGCCGAACTTTCGGGAAGTTTGGATGTTCTGGCCGAACCGAACTTTTCAAAAGTTCGATCATCCTTATCAGGGACTTCAAAGTACCTTTGGGTGGGACAGAAGACTTTTAAAATAACGATGCATTATTCTCCCAGCTGTCTTCGCACAATGATAATATAGGCTAGGGCTGTCCAACAGGAGGCCCATGTGCCACCAAAGGTCATGAGCTGCATCCATGCAATCTGCAGGACCAAGCTGTTAAACTAAAATAAAAGAATCCAGGATAATTTTAATTGTTGATAAAAAAAAGTCATTTAAACAAAGCCAACACATTTTGGAGGCAACCACTCCCCCTTCATTAAGGCTCTGCACTGGAGAAAACTTGGAAAGACTCAAAAGCACCAGTGACTTCACAGATCTATTATAGAACGAGTACTAAACTCTCCTCATGGAGGAACAACCTGACAGCAGTTGTTGAGCAGCAATTGACCCTCCACTCCCTGTGTAACCTACAGGACTGGGCTGTTAGCTTGACAGTTGGGTTCTGCTCAGCATTGATGTATAAAAGGAAGCTACTGCTGCTAGGTAAAAAAAAAAAAAAAAAAAATTGTTAATAATCCTATTTAAGCCCTATTTAGTTTTAAGTAATTCCTTTATCCAATTGTTCCCATGTTTTGATTATTTTTCTGTTTGTTTGTAAGGTTTTTTGCATGTATGTTTTGTGTGCCAAATTCAGAAAGGGTCTTTGTAACAAAAGCATAATTCTAGTGAGAGTAAAGAAGAAAATTTTCAGAATACAATTTGTATGGGAAGGGAGCACTCTTTGGCATCCCCCCCTGACACAAGTCCTTGGACTGCCTTCATACAACCTGGACAGGGTATAGTAAAGGGGTTGGTTTAGATGTGACCCCCGACCCAACTTCTGGATACAAATGTGGCCCTTGGACCCTTTAAATTGAGCACCCCTAATAAATACTATAGAGAATAGCTGTGCCTAAAGAGGAGCTCCAGGCAACCCCGCCAAAAAAAAAAAAAAAATTAAAAGTTAGCAGCTACAATTACTGTTCTGTTGCAAACAAAAGTTCATGTACAGTTCTGATGCAAACAAAAGTCCATTTACATAAGCACTAAAATAAAATGTTTTTTTGTGTAAAAAAAAAAAAAGAAAAGGTAATTATAAAAAACAGAAAATGTTGGCAGCAATAGTAACATAAACAGGTACAAATCTAATATGTCACAAAAAAAACAAAACATAAAAGGTCTGCTTATATATATCAGACCTTATACAGTACTTCTAATTTTTCTGCATAAGATTATTTAAAAAAAAATCCCAATTATCAAACCTTTTTTTTAATTGACACCACCCACAGTGTGGATCAGCTGCAGCCAAGCATTCGTTGCAGGATTGATATTGTTCACATTTTGCAATTCTCACCCTTTTAATCTAGGCAGACAAGTGATAGAATAGATTTAGTATACTACAAATAAAATACCTAAAGGAAATATGATGTAAAACACCATAAGAAGTGGACATATACATACAGAATATACATTTAAACCAAATATTAACTATCAAAAGTATCATGAGATAAAAGTAGTTAGGGTCTAGAAAGATGAGAGGTGATACGGTGGAATCCATTTATTATAATAGCTTATTTTATTCCTGCATAATCCCTAATCTACATTTATACAGTTTAAATATGAATGAATACATTAATGCATCACAAAAATAAAGAAGTAAATAAAATAAAAACATTACTGGCATTTAAAACACATTGACAGTTTATATGACACGAGACCAAGACATCCAATAATTTAATTATTAAGGATCTATTATTTTATGTGACCAGGATTGAAACTTAATGCAGTCTTTATTACCATGAGGACACTGCAAATTTTCTTTGAATATGTGTAATCTGGAATTCAGTGGCTTATGATACTGTATAGCCTGAATATTCCAACAGAAAATATCTTTCTGCCATAATTCTGAGCTCTGTCCAAATGGGACCTTTGTGTATTCCAGCACCTCCTGTTGTATTCTCCTTAATATTAATCAAGACATCTAGCGGGAATGGGGTCCCTTTAACAGCCAGCAGTAGCTCAAGGGCAGAGATGTTATCAAGAAATATAAAAGATTGATATGTGGTTCAATTCTCAGTTATCCTTCAAAAATGTAAAATAATGTCTTTGGGCAAAATACATTTCTACAGTTGTTCCTATTTGTAGGCATGTGGAATCTACATTTTGTGCATTAAGACATGTAACATATGTAGAAGAAATGTATACGATTTTTTCAGATATATTGTTTCTTATGCTATTTTTGTAATTTTGACAATGTTTGACTAAACTTATTATTATGCTTTCAAGCTGCATACGAGACAGCAGTAACCGTTGCGTTGATTGCTGTAACTGTTAAGATTATGCAATTTATATGTTACAGTACAGACAATGTGTGAAATGAGGCATTCTATAGAATGCTTAGGCAATCTATAGCAGTTTTTCAAACTTTTTTCAGTAAAGGCACCCTTTAAAATTCTACACAATCCCAAGGCACCCCATTCTAAAATGTAAAAAACAAAACTATTAAATGTTGCTGTGTTATGTAAAACTATCAGTAGCACACCCAACGTGATAGGTGAGTTATTCTTCCAAGTACATCACTTGGTACTGACTAGTAATGAAATGTTTCTCATTTCCCTCAGTGCTAACAGAAAGGGGCAGGGGAAGGGCAAACAAGGATGCTGTGCAGGCACCTGATGTCCTCCTGAACAACCAATAACATAATTGATTGTTAAGATTCCGGCAGCTGGAAAGTTGTGTTGGTGCACAATGAAAATCTGTGGCTTTTTGTAACTAAAAGGCAGACTTGATCCACCTGACGGCTTGTATACAATTTTTTAGGTATTTTGGCAAGGCACTCTTGAAGGGACCTGAAGGCACCCCAGGGTGCCTGGGCACCCTGGTTGAAAAAGGCTGACCTATAGAATGCCTAATTTCACACAGTGCTTCTAATATACATATACTGTACAGGTGTGAAATGTTTCTGTAAATTAGGAATGCTTTCAGAAATAGAAGTGTTAATAGTCTATTTTTTATCAAATAACAAAATACAAATTAATAGAAGAGAAATCCAAATAAAATCAATATTTGGTGTGACCACCCTTTGCCTTCAAAACAACATCTATTCTTCTAGGTACACTTGCACACAGTTTTTAAAGGAACTCGGCAGGTAGGTTGTTCCAAACATCTTGGAGAACTAACCACAGTTAGTCTCTTCATGTAATCCTAGACAGACTTGATGAAGTTGAGATCAGGGCTCTGTGGGGGCTATATGTTTTGGCATTGTTGTCGTGCTGCAAAATCAATTTGGGGCCAATCACACACCTCCCTGATGATATGGCATGATGGGTAAGTATCTGCCTGGATTTCTCAGCATTTAGGACAGCATTGATCCTGACCAAATCTCAAACTCCATTTGCAGAAGTGCAGCCCCAAGCTTGCAAGGAACCTTCACTTGCTTTGCTGTTGCCTGCAGACACTCATTATTGTTCCGGTCTTCAGCCCTTTACAAACAAACTGCCTCCCGCTACAGCCAAATATTTCAAAATTTGACTAATCAGTCCAGAGCACCTGCTGCCATTGTCTGCACCCCAGTTCCTATATTTTCATGCATTGTTGAGTCGCTTAGCCTTGTATCCATGACTTTTGCATGAAAACATTGGAACTGGGGTGCAGAACAATGGCAGGAGGTGTTCTGGAATGAGTCAAAACATGAAATATTTGGCTGTAGCAGGAGGCACAAGACGAGATCTATGGTTATTTCTCCAAGATGTTTTTAACAACCTACCTGCCAAGTTCCTTCAATACCTGTGTGCAAGTGTACCTAGAAGAATTGATGCTGTTTTGAAGGCTGAATGGTGGTCACACCAAATATTGATTTGATTTGATTTGAATTTTCCTTCTATTTTGTTAATTGATAAAAATAAGTTATTAACATTTTTATTTCAGAAAGCATTCCTAAATGGTAACTCCACTTTCATGGGGAAAAAAATAGCAAATAAAGAAGAAATAAGATAGTGTGTACAATTGCGACACAAGTCATATTGTAATTGAATGTAATTAAAAATGACCTTTCCTTTTCAATCTGCAGCTGCTTTAATTTTTTGAAAATGCAATACAATATGGCTACCTGGAGTTGTTCTGTACAGAATGTGTACTGAACACACCCCAGAAAAATAATTTCCTGCTTGTATGATTGACTCAATAATTTTACCAGAAGTCTCCCTACATAAATATACACACACACAGTATCAGATGTGCTGTGTGAAGGTTAAATTAATGATCAGTTAAAGGTGCAATTTTCTTTACACTGTAATAAAAGCCTGGGCTCTTGAAACATTTTTGCCTCAAAAGCTTAGAAGTAACATGCAAAACCGTTTATGATATGTTTATGATATTACTGTAGCAAGTAGAAAATACCAACCTCATTAACTGTGGCTACATACAGGTAATTATTGTCAACAGGATCCACGAGCATTGTTTTGAAGACTGCATCTTCAGCCTCAAATTCATGTAAAACTTGTGGACAGCTTGCTATATAGTTTGAATCCAAAATAACCTGAATTTGAGCATAATTACAATTAAAAAAATAAATATTTTATATCAGTAAGTCAACAGCATCATCAGATGTAGTGTGTATGTTGGTGTTTGGTATGTGGTATGAAGTGTGCGTGTGGAATGTGGTGTATGGTGTATGTTTTGGGTTTGTAACGTCAATATTCCCATTGCACACATACCTGAAATGGGCTCAGAAGTAATGGGTACGGTAGCAACAGTCAGCTGGAGACTGGTGTATCAGTACCCCCATAAGGGCCAATGACTGATGCTGACAAAAAATGACAAAAGTACAATCACAAAGATGATGACGACAATCAGAATTTTTCTCCAGATTGTGCAGAGCCCGCCATCACACACATACACTGACTCAGTGACCAGTCTAAGGGGTTGTCTTTTTTAAAGTTTAATGTGGAATAAATGTATAACTGAGGAGGGATGTACGGCGTGGGATACTCTGATAAATACAGATTTAAAGAAGAGGACACTAACTTCACTGTCCTGAGAATATAGAGCACCCGGTCCCCTGAGCCTGGAAGGGAAAGACCAGATTCGGGAGTAGTTAACCCCATAACACTACATTGGTTCTTATCTCCCTCAGCAACATCACAACGTCACCCAGATCTGCAAACAGACTCAACTTTTAGATGCATTCTAGTGAAGTAAAAGTGGGCAGGATCCTTAAAGGGTGAAGTCCCAGGGGTGCTTCCATAGTTACATTTAGGGCTCCTAGGCTCTGCCACAGCCAGGATCCTGATGAACAGCAAGAAAACCAATGGCAAAACATTCAGAGATGCAGCTTTACCAGCTGGTGACTCTCCTGGGCTAGATGTGTAGACTTGTGCTCCAAAAAGGCAAGCTAGGCCTCAGTGAGGCCTCTGGGCCTAGCATCATGAACAGCCCAACAGCAGCTCCTCAGGCCTTAGCCTGAGGCAAGTGGGTGAGCACATGGCCTTCCCCAAATTTCTTTAACCTTCCCCCATAATTCCCCCATGGCTTGAGCTTAGGGAGAAACCCAGTACACAACTACACAAATCAAAAACTGGGATAACTACCACCTAGCCATAAACTACATTTTCCTACCGACTAACAACCTGTCTAAGAGGGTGCTACACTGGAGACACCACAGGTCAATGTACATATTTGCCAGCACACCACATATCATCAAATGTCATCTGAAAGTTTTATTGAAGAATGATCACATCACAAAGGACAAAGTACAATGTTTCAGAGCTGCGCAGGACCCTTCGCCAGGCATGTGATGGCACATTGTCACATGTACATTGGCATGTGTTTGTGTCAAGTGTGGTGTATGATGTGTCGTGTGTGTGTTGAACCATAGCTTTCAGAAGCATTTATTTTGTACAGTTGTATTCTTGTGGCTCATACACATTAATGGATTGACAACTGCTGCATGTACTATTTATAACTGGCTGTAAAAAGAATCATACAGTGTATGGGTAATAAAATTATCCACCAACATTTATGAATATCTTTTTTTTTTTAAAGTATATCTAAAGTAATTTTTTACTGTAGATGAAGTTACATTGTTACATAGTTAGTCAACTATGCAATCCCATATACACAATCCTATACCTGCAGTTGATCCAGAGGAAGTTGAAAAAACCCCAGCAAAGCATGATCCAATTTGCTACAGCAGGGGAAAAAAAGTCCTTCCTGATCCCCCGAGCGGCAATCGGATATTCCCTGGATCAACTTTACTTATAAATGTTAGTACCCATTTATATTTATATTATGTACACCTAGGAAAGAATCCAGGCCTTTTTTAAAGCAATCTAGTGAGCTGGCCAGAACCACCTCTGGAGGGAGTCTATTCCACATTTTCACAGCTCTTATGATGAAGTGTGTAAAGGTTAGAAGATTTGTTAGGTTTTAATTTCTAACTATGCTCCCACCAGGGAAATTCACCCACTCTATTTGTCCTAGTGAACTCGTCCCATTGCCACTAGGACTGAAGGTGAGGGAAAATCCAAAATGTTTATTTGCCACAGTAACATGAATAGAGGAAAAGTCTTTGAATGGGGTCACTTGTTCTGGTGACAGGTGCTTTTGCAGGGGAAGGGTGTTTAGGTGGTTAGGAGTGAGAAGGTATGCATTGTGTTGGATAGGAGATCCATGTGCTCTGAGCTTTTAGGTTGCTGAAGTAGTGACACTGTGCTTCTATCCGCAAGTTCCCTGAATGGCAACTAAACAGCATCTAGCACATAAAACTCCTAACCAACGCTTCAGCAGCATGGGGCAGGGAGGAATGTCTCTGTCTGCAGCACTGAGGTAGGCTCTGAGCAGTGCCAGATCAGGGGGATGAAGAGCCCTGGTCCTAGGCTTACTGTCTGCTTCTCAAAGCCAGGGACCTCAGCAGCTCCCTGTGTACTGGGAGGAGGGGGATACACAGTACACAGGATGTACTGCAGTGAAGGCCCTGGCTCTGAGCCGCAGCTGTTGAGGCCGTAACTAGTGCACACTACAGTGTCTGTGTATGTTGAGGGACCGGCAGCAGTCCACAGAAGAGCTGCCACCACTTGTTGGTTATGAGGGGGCCAGGCTCTAGCACTGCAGTGGGCAGAGGAAGGGGAGTCTGTGAGGAGATGAATATGCGGGTCAGGCCTCATTTTGAGAGGGATTTGTGAAAGGGAGATGTGGTAAGCAGGGAAGTGAGGTTGCAACAAGAGCAGTGTGTGTGGTGAAGGGCAGACTTATGCCCCATACACACGTGCAGATTATCTGCAGACTTTTGTCTGCAGACTTACCAAAACCATATAATATGAGGTCAAACCTAAACACTTTCAATTTGTATGCAATCCGGCAGGCCCTTGCACTACATAGAAAAGGTAAGTCTGCAGACAAAAGTCTGCAGATAATCTGCACGTGTGTACGGGGCATTAGTTTGCAGGCGCTGCACTGTGGCCTACTGGTGTTTTGCCACTGGAAAACCAGAAACTGAAGCACTGTGTTATGTGTCCCTCTGTTTCTGTTTCCCCTATGATATGTGTGCCCTTGTTTTTGTTCCCACAATGGCAATACGAAAATAGGAAATGTTTTAAATTTTTAAAGCACAACTAGATCCTCCTATCCTTTACAGCCAAGGATCGGACCATCTTAGCCTCTGTTTGATCTGCAGTTGCCATGATGCTGCACATGTGAACAACTATGGCAACAGCCATTTGAAGGATTGACAATTTGGTTGACAGTTGCATCTGTCACATGTAGTCCTTTCCTATCCAGACCCTGGTTCACCTATTTCATTCATTAGATTTCTGTTCTCTCAATCATGGAGGTTCAGCATCACATATGGGCTTTATTTAGGGAAGTCTGCATGAAAATGCAGCCTGCACAGGGATGCCCACTTTTCCAGACTGCCGTCCAGCCATCAAGGCATTTTGATATTCATTTGCATAACCATTACCAATAGGCAACCCATTGTTTGCATCAGGGCTGAGGGTGCTTGAAAGAAATACTGAAAAAGGGCACTGTGATGTTTCAAGGAAGGTGTACAGACCTCTGCCTGCCCCTCCCACCAGATACAATCTGCCTGCAGTGCACAGAGAAGCACAGAGTTCCAGTGTCAATGTCACTAGATCTAAAATAAGGTATGTAATGAAAACAGGTTTTATTAGAAATGTAATTAGCATGTTGATGGGGGTGCACGGATTAGGCAAGACAAAACATAAGCAGGTTAAGCTTCATTTTAAGTTCTTTTTTTCCCACCTGTATCCCATTGGGGAGATTTTCCTTTACTTCCTGTCCCAAAGGAGACAACGTGGCACCAGGACAAACAAAAGGAGCAAATCCTCTCTAGCCCAGTGACGTTGCCCCCCCCCCCCCCTTACAACTAGCACAAATAAAAACTCAAGTGTCTTTTTTAGTGCTACTTTTGTGCTGCTTTGTGCTGTAAAAATTAAGCAAAAGCTTGAGCACTTTTACACTTCATCGAATAAAAAAAAAAAATGAGCAATGGCTTTAGATAAACTTTAATGTTATATTTATAGTAACTGTGAACTAATATGATTGACCTTAAGCAACTGCCCATTTCCAGTTCCAAGAAACAGAACCAATGTCTTCTGCACTTCCATTACATATACTGCAGTCAAGTCTCCATGGCTAATTGTTGGTTTAGAATGTATTGGCAGAGGATTTTCCAAATCTTCCTAAAATCAACAAATTACAGAAAAATAAATCAGAAAGATGCAAAAATATCAACATACCAAAAGTAAATACTGAGCGTGAACTTTTAGCCAGTCCAACATATAAATCGTAACTTATGCATAAGATATATGATAATAAAGATTCAAAAGTGCTATAATGCAAAATAAGCAATTGATTTTTCTTTTCACATCTCTGTAATACAAACAAATGTTTCTACGATTGCATTAGTTATGGGATGTTATGGTTTATGAGCTTCTTCTGCTATTACTTTCGATACAGGATGAAATGACAGATGCTTTCAAATACGGATGGTGGGAGGGAGTTTCAGTTCTTTGAAATACCATACGACTTGCACACCACAAACTCTTCAAGATGTATGCCAACTAATAGCAAACATATACTAGCCTAAATAACTGATTAAAGGCCATTGTAACCAAGTTGTGAAAACAATGAAAAGGCAAACCCTATATCTTTAGATATTTACAATTATTATATTTTCAGCGTGACATGATTTTATATAAATGTGCAATCAAATTCCTTATCAGCTCAAATGTGTAGCATTACCCCCATTCGTGCAGCTGATTAGAACAGGTCCTCTGTCCTTTGCCTTGACCTTTTACCAAAAAAACATCAGCCCCTCTAACACACCAGGTTGAGTGTACAAACATACAACATCACAGGAAATCACTGAACGTAACGCTTAGTACTCAGTAGTAGTGCTATATCAAAGAAAACAGGCCTCAAACCAGGCATTAAAGGCAAACTAAATATATTTTCACCCAATATGGTTGGTACTTAAGCAATCATAAAATGGATTAACAACAGTAATAACACATTTTAGCATACAACATGATTACTAGAATGATTAGGCATTAGATGACATTTGGCATCCAGATCAGCATAAACAGTAGCAAGGCCATCTCAAGTGCAACAGTGAGCAGTAGTAAAGTTTTATCTACCGAGTGCTGGAACCATTCTGCTAAAGCGCATTTTTGGCAGCGATGCTAGTCCTAAACTGACTGGGTATGTCCTGTCGAAATGAAAATGAGGATGGGGAGTGAAGGGGGCAAGGGAACAAAGGGGGTCTGCAGGATCATTTCTAAGGGCAGTCCTTTGAGACATTCTTCTGCCAGCTTACTCTAGTGCCCTTTAAGAGCATTGGTGCATAGGGTTATTATAGGTGCAGTCTAGGTTTGGAATAAGTGTGGTATATTGTGCAATATAGATTGGCTACTCTTGGTGTCCTGCTCTCAGTGGCTCAGTCCCTGCTAGCAGTATCCACAGTAGGCTCTCTCCAAAAGCCTCTGGTGATTAGAGGAGGGAAGCAGAGGCTGAGTGGACTTTCCAGTCTCCCTTCAGCAGCAGTGCAGCTGCATTGATGTGGGCAGTGCTACGCTGCCCCTGGTTGGCCTCACTCCCAGTCTCAGGCTTGGCTCTCCACTGGTATGTTCTCCCACAGGCAGGTGAATATTCAGACAGAGGTGCTCTCTCTCTAACTCCCTTGTTGCCAAAATGAGGAACTGTCCATTGAAGTTTATTGAAAAATCATCTTTTACCCCTCCACTACACTGTGCCTATTGGGATCTGTAATGTAAGGAATCAACTGCCCCTATAACCTATTATATAACTGTTGTCTCAAACAACAATTTCCAGGATTCTCAGTGCTCTGTATAGAAGTCTATGGGCTTGCTTGACATTAGCAATCCCCCTGCTGGCCAGTGAAGAAGGGTGCAGCCTACCATAATTTTCTCAGTAGAGGGAGAAAAGAATAAAAGGCAACATCTCCTTCTCCATATTGCTGCAGCCCAGCACCTAGATACATATGCATACAGCAGTGTACAAATCCTCCCTTCTACTTGGCACTGGATTACAAGATATTAATAACAAGACAAATTATGTAAAGTGCATTTAAAATACATATAATGATATTTAATTATTTATAACATATTTAGAGTTGACCTGAACTCAAAAAAGTGAAGATTTGCTATTCTGTAGGAACATCCAGCAATGTTAACTTTGCCTAAGCAGTACCCCCAAAAGATCTATTTTCTGCCTCAAATTTCTCTTGAAAAAGTAGCAGTAGGATGTCCCTATAACAATTTTTTTTCCCATCTCCCCTGACTGGGATTCCCTGGGTAGGTACAAAGTCGACCCATGACCTTTGTTCTCACCTATTGATTGGCCCAACTTTGGGTGAAATGGACTATTATAACAAACTACTGGACCTGCAGAGTTTCTCCTCCCTCATAATAACTATCATTGGCCACCCAGATTTTTCCCCAGGATTCACAAATATATTGTTAAAATCCTGGGCTGCTTGCAGGCTCCTTCAAGCCTCTAAACTCCTGAGCTCTGATAGTTTGTAAGAACATTAAAGATGAACACTGAGATCCCATGACTCCATATTTGGGAATGTGGAAAATCCAACAAGTCACTCATTTTCTTCTATCCCTGCCCAAACCGAGCTCTCTCTTAAACTGGTATCTCAGCTTAACTATAAGCTAATATTGCATTGGTACAGGACCCCGGTCACCTTTGTTAAAATATTCCCAAGTTCCAAAGGGTACACTGTTACATGTGTTCTGGGATTACCCTTCCCTCTTCCTGTTTTGGGAGCAGATTCTACATATAATACAACAACTTACAATATATCCCTCTTTGATAATGCTGCGGTCTTGCTAAACCTAACACCTCTTCAAAACATTATTGCAGGTCTTTACCAGGCCTAAATGCAGGCCTAAATGCAACGAGGGTAAACAAAGTAAACCAAGTCTGTGGAAACGCACAGTACCACTTCCACCCTAAAGAAAAAACTGAAACTTATACGGCCATATAGTACTACTGGGGACAGTTCTGACCATCTACTGAATACTTACAATACTAATAACCTCATCTGGTATCTTGTCATTTCCTGGAGCAAACCCCTGTGGTTATCCTCTCTGTCATCCCTTTTTTTGTCCCTTCCGCTATCCTACTAACTCCTTTATATATAACTCCCCTTCTCTTACCTTAGTTACTTCCCTCTCTTTACCTTGGCCTTTAGCCCTTTATAAAAACACATTCAGTACACAAGAAAAAAAATCCCGATCGCCACACACCAACAAGACCTGGCGATCTTTACAGTAAAAGCTGCCTTAGCCCAGCTCCATCCAGGCCGCGCCCTGATGCTTTTGGCTCCATCACAGGAGCTTAGTCGTGAATAATTTTTCTGTCTGTTGTAGCCAATACTATCTTATATACCCTTTATGCTTACATTGTAAAAGTACCGCATTGTTATGCAGGAGTTCTGATGTGACCCTCTAAATAAAAGAGAAAAAGTAGCAGTAAATTCCTGTCACCCCTAAACCTAAAGCCAATTATATGTATATCTACAGGATGATATAAGTCAGAGTGTCAAACTCAATTTCATTGAGGGCCGCACAAGCATTATGGTTGTCCTCAAAGGGCCGTTTGTATCTGTAAGACTATATACATTTATGTAGGGCTTTTTTCTCAGAAAATAGGTGCAGGAACTCAACCACTCCCCCCACTGAACCGCATCAAACTATGGGTGTGGCCAAATTGCTAACAGTGGGAGGATCTTAAAGCATTATAAATACCATGAGTGCAGTATGTGCGGAGCTCAGGGATGCTCTACCTACAGAGTGCAGAGTCCAGGGGTGTGCTACGTACAGAGTGCAGAGTCCAGGTGTGCGCTAGGTACAGAGTTCAGGAGTGTGCTGTGTACAAAGTGCAGTATTGAGGAGAGCGCTACATACTGAGTGTAGGGTTTAGGAATGTGCTATGCACAGTGTGCAGGAATCAGCTCTCTTTCACAGGCTATTACCTCTCACTTCCACCCCTTCCCCTGGGTGCAAGGGCTGTATGAAATGGCTTGGAGGGCTGGATTCAGCCCATGGACCTTGTGTTTGACACATGTGATATGAGGCATTGCCTATGACTTTAATTTTTTAAGATTTGGAGTAGTATTTGGTACCACTTTTCAATATTTTGCTGCTCACTCAATGCTGTAGAGGAAGCTGTACCCAAAGACTTGCAGTTCAAGAATTTTCCTGCCTTTATTTCATACATTCTGTAAATTTGTGATTTTCTTAATCTCTCCTGCTGCTTCTTAATCATTACCTCACCAGTCATCAGGTAAGGATGGGGAAAAGATTAGCTGCACGGGGACTACAGGAAATACTAGTTTTTGGCCCTCTTTTTGCTCTTTTTGGGCTCCACTTCACAGTTCAGTTCATATTTAAACTGCTTTCATAACTGCCTGGAGTTCACATTTGAAAATCAGCAATGTGGCAAACATCGACAGCAAAGAAACAACAGGAGCAAAATAGAATGAAGTGTATCTTTAGGCAAAACCTAAAGTGAGGAAGGATTGTACCCTAAGACATGTTTTAATTGCTAGATGTTCAGGAAGGACATGCCAGCAGACAAGATGGCTCCTTTGGGTGGATTCCTTTGCCATTCCGCAGATTAGTTCATGGCTCTTCACACACATTCACGTGCCCACACGCATTCAATGACAGATGATGGCCTTAAATGGGCTATTTAATCTGGGCCAGTACTCAGGTTCAGTGCTGTCTTGCCTACAGTGTTTTGTTTGTCCTGAGACCATGTGATTCTGCATTTGATTCCAGTTACCGACCTGGACTGCCTCGACTTCTCCTTGAACTCTGCCTGCACTGACTTAGGCTTATCTTCTGACCTCTACTACTGTGTGCTCCTATTACTGCTATCCTGCTGATCTGCTACCAACCCTGGCATGCACCCTGACCACGCCCCTGCCAACACATCTGTACCAGATCTGTCTGCCTGTGACCCAGCTTGCCTGACTCCGCTATCACTCCTGCTGCTGTTAGCACCTGCCTGCCACTCATCTGTGTCTGTCCACTTCCTGCCTGTTATCAGTCTATACTTTGCCTGTCTGGTGTAGCCAGTACCAGCCTGCTCCTGCCAACTGCTCATCAGCTGTTATTCAGCTCACCTGCTACATTAGAGCCACTGATGTATATAAATGGTGTACTCCCACACACTATCACTCCTATTATGTGATAAACTAAACAAAATAAATAAACTGCTGCAGACACCGAATATTGTTCCCACAGCTATAGCTTTAGAGCAGAGACTGCGAGCCAGGCCTTCTCATCCAACAACAGTGCCTGACCTCACAAATGCGCTTCTGGAAGAATGGTCAAACATTCCCATAGACATACTCCTGTAGTGATGTGATAATTTCTTTGCCCATCTTTCAAATGCGTATTCCTGTTATGCAGTGTTTGTTTTGCCATTTGTCAATATGGCTGCTGTGTTTTCTTTCTTTCTCTGCAAGAAGGATGAGGTCATCAAAAAGGGCAGAGCAAGGTTTTATGGGTGAGACTGGAGATAAGAGAGACATGAGGGACACAGAAATGTCCTGCTGAAAGAACAGAGACTGTAAGTGCTGTAACATCCCCTCACTGAGACACACAGAGACACTGCTAATGATTTCATGTTCCTGAGGAGAATATCTTATGTTGTATGGTTCACTGAATGTTATTTCTTCAATACATGGACATTTAAACACTCTGCTGTGTGGATTACTGTCTATATGGATAAGTTCACCTCCAGTAAGGCGGAAGTTACCAGCCCTGCCTGATAAGTGTGAACCATTGAATACAACTGCTTCATCAGGAGAAACTGTAATGTTGACTGCTACGGCTGTTAAGCAGGAAACAGATATTGAGCATCTGCTGCTAGAAGTCACTGAAGTCATTGCCCAGAATTTACATGCTGATTCTTATCGCAAATTAAAGGCTTTTTCAGGAGTGCTACCTGTCCCCACTGTTGAAGAAAGCTTTGAGGTGTGGAGAGATTTTGCACAGCAAGTGATAGAGGAATGGACCTGCTCAGAGGAAAAAAACAGCGCATCATGGAAAGTTTAAGACCACCAGCATCCATTATCATCAGAGCTTACAAGGAGACTCATGTGAGTACCAGTGCTCAAGAATATATTGATATTTTGACAGATGCTTATGGACTGCACCGTGACCCTGATCAGATGCTTGCTGACTTTAAACAGACAAAGCATAAAGAGGGAGAGGATGTTTCTGAGTTCGTGAGGAGGCTAGAAGTACTACTGGGGAGATTGCTCACTGACAAGGTCATCTCTCCTACAGATGTTGACAGATTAAGGACTGCTCAAATAATAAAGGGGTTACTGCCACATCACCCAATATCACCAGTTCTAAGAGTTGTTTTGAGAGAGAGGAACTTTACTTTCACTGAAACTATGACTGAAGTAAAGAGACAGGAGTCTGATATTCTTTTTAGTACCCCTTCCAAGAGCAAAGTTAAACAGAATGCTGGGGTGGAGCCCACAAATGAGACTGTTGCTAAGAACAAAGAAGTGAGTAGACTCTCACAGCCTAGAGCTCTATCTGCTGATAAAACCTCCAGCGATAAGCCTCTCTTCCACATTAAATGTTTTTGCTGTGGACAAGCTAGCCACACAGTTCGTCAGTGTCTACTGCTTGCTGACAGTTCTGAAATTCACAGTAAAGCTGGACATATGTACCAAAGAAAACAGGGAAGATCAAGAAAACAAACGTTTACCAAGCTACCTGGGGTAGGCCGCAGATGTACTTTCAATTTGTTTGTTAATGATATACCCACTACTGCTCTGTTTGATACTGGTTCCCAGCTGACGATCATATACAGGACCTTCTATCAGCAACACTTAAACCACCTCCCTTTGCAACCTGTGGACACTTTGCCTGTTTATGATGTGGGAGAAAATCCTGTTTTTATGGATGGTTGCCTAGAAGTTGAGCTTCGCATTCCTGGTGTGATAGCTGAGGAGGATCCCCCACTTAAAGTTATTGCTTATGTGAGCCCTCCACCTGGGGGTAATGAGTATGCTCCTATGATTGTGGGTTCCAATGTTGAAGCTGTTGAGGCTGCTTTCATACGGTTTCTTCAGCCTCAACGGGGAACTCACCTACCTTCACTGCCTGTTGCTCCAGAACTTCAAAATATCTGCCAAACTTTTGCTCCTGATCTTCCTGGAGGGTGTGTGGGAAATCCATGGCGTCCCATAGAGCTTCCAGCAGGGGGAGTGAGAGTGTTGCGGGTTTATGTGGAAATTTCACCAAGTTCAAATGGTAGTTTCTTTTTGCTAGAGACTGATACAAAAGAGGCTGTAAAGAATGGCTGGGAGATAGTACCAGAAAGGAAAGACTATCGTGTAAAATGTCCAAGAATGGATGTTGTTACTGTCCGGAACATTACCACACACCCAGTTATAATACCAGCCTGGAAAGAGGTAGCCTATTGTTACCCAGTGGAAACCATTAGCTCCTACACTGCCAAAGTCAAGGAGAAAGAAATCAAATTAGACTTTCACTTGAATGATGCTGATAGTCCTGCAGAACACCCACAGGCACTAGGAGAGCAGCTAATGGAATACAATGATGTTTTCTCTACCGATGACATGGATGTTGGGTGTGCAAAAAGTATTCAGCACAGTATTTGCCTAACAGATAGCACCCCATTTAGAGAAAGATCCAGGCACATACCTCTTAAAGATCTGGATGATGTTCGAGAGTGCTTGCACAAAATGAAAGATGAAAACATCATTGCTGAGTCTAAAAGCCCGTATGCATCCCCAATAGTGGTAGTCAGAAAGAAAAATGGTGGAGTGCGAATATGTGTTGACTACAGGACTCTAAATCGGCAAACAGTCCCAGATCAGTACACGCTACCTCGCATTGAAGAAGCTCTTGATGCCCTGCAAGGCAGTAAATGGTTCACAGTAA